>NC_141908.1:35913333-37124166 GCF_057802395.1 Ceratotherium simum simum | reverse complement strand
TGCTCCTTGGCTGTCAGGTTGCTATTCAGACAAGGCATTCAGTGGTTTCTTGGAGAACATCTCCATATTCTAGGTGTATTTGGTAAAAGTGTGTTTCCAAGTCCTCTGCAGTTTACATTATTGGTGACTGGATGCTTGTAAAAAGTTAAGGTGGTTGTTGGTAGTCAGCCTCCTTGGCGATGCCTCCTATTTTTTAGTGCCTCTTTTGTAGTGTGCAATTTAATCAATGTTTTAACTGTGAGTCAAAAGTACATATTTTATGAATTCTCCTTAAAGGTTTACGATTTTTTCTTTAACTACTAATATACAAAATGACCATTTTATGTCTCTAATGATTGTGTCTCAATAGCCCAATACAATTACTAATAGAGAGCTACACGGTCTGAAATGAGCTCTAATATAATTATTTCTATCCTTGGGTTGTGGGTAATTCAATCTTCAGTGCTGATGTACTCAGTTGAACATGGTGGATTTACATACCTACAGTCTTAGGTATGTATCTAAAGAAGCCAACTGGTATCATGAATAATAATCATTTCATTTTGCTATTTATCTAGTGAAAATCTGGATTCTGAAAGCCTGATATGATTTTTCTCAGGTGCTCAATATTAATGAAGGAGAAGAAATTTATATGAATTACTTAGGCATATAGGTAATTGAAACAGAGTCTGCCAAAAGTAGAAATGGAACTTGTTTGTATTTTAAAATTTATTTTTTTCCAAATGAATTTACTGAAAAAACTACTCAAAAAATTATCACAGACAACTGACGTTTGTTCTTTACTGTACTGAAATTTGGATTATGTTATATATTCTTGGTAAAGGAAGTAAAATAATAAATATTACATAAAGGATTGAAAAAGAATAATGATGATGTGCTTTGACCTTGTTTAAAGAGTTATTCTGTAGTTCCAATTTACGTAGCCTTCTACTCATTTTTATACTACTCTGCAATTTCAAGAATTTAGAATATTAAACTGGCTCTGCCGCTACAGGAAAATTTTGGACTGACTTATGATTACACATTTGTTTAGCACTAAGGTTGCTAAACCCCAAGGGCTAAAGCAAACACAGAATGAATCATGAAGACTATTACTTGAGCTTCTGCTACCAAAAAGCATCTATTCAGTAAGTATAGCCTGAAGTACTTATAGATCAAACTGGCTTAGAATATTATTTCCACTCTCTGCTACGGTGCCTGAAATGTCTATAATTAGAGATATTCCTCTGGGTTCAGACATTATCACAATTGTTACCTGGAAGGTTAAACTGTTACTGCACATCAGCCTAGGAACACTTACAAACTTGTCAAATATATAGCTTAGAGAGTACTCTGAAAGGAAAAAAAAAATTAGTAAATTGGAATGGGAAAACCTCAGTTCATGAATTATTCTGGAAAGGGTAATTTTGGGTGGCATAAACAATGTAGGGTTTAGCTCTGATATAAAAGTTTGTTATGATTCTAATTTTCTTGCGGGTGAGCCCAAGTATTCAACTTTTACAAAAAAAATTAACGAAGATATTCGTTATTCTAAAATGAAAAATATATGAGTTCTTTCGACTCAGTGAGATTTCTTCATTCTTATACCACCTTCATGATTTCAGGTTTATTCATATATTTTTCTTACACTATAATTTTTTGCCTAATCTTTAAAAGTTTTGTATTTAGGAAAATGACTACTTTCATAAGTCTTGAATTAATGATTTATTTGTGATCAGGGACAGAATGAACCATCAATATATTACTTTTCGTGTTAAATTTTTTCCCAACAGACATGATTGATGTGCTCTAGTCTGGTTTTCGTTGTGATCGATGGCATATTTATGAAATGGTATGACCAATAGAAATAAGTTCATTAACAAATTAGGCTACTCACTGCCTTTTAATTTTCAATTCATTTTCAAAAAGGATGCTTATCTTATATACTCAGTAGTACAACTATACAATTTTGCTGCACTCATTGTTTTAATTAAGTTAAATATAATTTAAATTAAGATTAACCAAATATTTATTATATATCTTTTGGGCACTGGCTATGTATAAGCTGATTACTAGGGTTGGTATAGGGGTGAGATAACTCAGAGATAAATGAAATATGGCTTCTGGTCCTTAAAACACTTTCAGTTTAAAGGAAGAGACAGTTTGTGCACAAATAACAGTGGAGAGTAAACGACATAAGGAGAGGAGGCTATTGAGTAAGAAGATTAAGGCTACATTTCAAATTGGAATCCTGGAACACTAATTGTAATGTAGACTTTCCAACTGGTTTCCAGAAAGTACTCTGGAAATGTAGTAGAAGGAACTACTTTTAAAATAAACAAAAACAAACAAACATAAAAACACTTACTTTTATTATAAAAATACACACTCTTTTTCCAAAAATAAAACAAAATTAAGAAAAAACTCCACGCTGTAAACAACTGTAGATTCATTAATACTTGTCCTTTCATGTAGACGTATATATTTTTTCTCTCAAAATGGGACTGTACTAAAAAAAACTGTTTTGTAACCTACATTTTAATTTAATATATCATGAACTGCTTTCTATGGTAATAAATTATCTTGTATAACACTTACACATTCATCATTTGTCTATTCATCCAATAAAAAAATACTTACTGGGCATTTACTTTATTCTAGGATAGCAGTCATTAGCCAAGGATACAATGGTATATATCAAAGATACGTGTTACTGATGGCACCAAATCATAGTAGAATTTGGTGCAAAAGAATGAGTTGAATAGAAAAAGACAAGGGAAAAATAGGTCTTTTTATCTCCTCTCTGTTTGGTTATTGTTGAAGATCTTCACTACATATTTGGGTAACGGATATGTTCAGTGAACAGTAAGACCAAAGTGCTGAGAACTACTTAAATTTGTTCTGCCTACAGAACAGAAGATGATGTCTATTTATTATAGACATAGATGGTATTATACAATAACAACTTGAAAGGTAGAATAGGAAATTACATAGATATAAGTTCAAGTCCTAGCTCCATCACTCAAAAGCTGTGTGACTTTGGGCAATTCAATTACTGAGAATTGATTGAAGACATTCCATTGGTTACTGGCCTGGCCCTAGAAGTTCAAGGGACTCCAGGGTAGATAAAGAAAATTTGCTTTTCTATCTCCACATAATTCTGATCATCTGAAACAGGAAAGCATAAATGAAATGCTGGTGGAACTTTCAGAGGACTACACTATTTCTTACTAAAGTTATGTTTTCAATCTACAATAGTTACAATTTTTATAATCATCTGTCTGTCATCCATCCATCCATCCAGCCATCTATCTATCTATCTATCTATCTAATCAGCATTAAGATCCTTTTCCTAGATAAAGGCATACAGATTTTGAATATATTGCAGAGAGAATGAGACAGAGAGAGAGAGAGGAAATTATTCTTTTCATAAACATAAGAAACATCTTACATTAAAAGATGTGTGGGTAGATATATGTCTATATACATTTATGGGTGTACCTAGTCCCAATTCTTCCAAATTTTTTCCTGTACAAGTTTTGTTCACTTTCTTGTAACTTTTCTCTACCTGGCTAAATACTAATGTACTAGAAAGCTCTTTAAGTAGGAGACGGTACTGCTCCCCAGTTGTGTGGTAGTGGTCCGTATATATAAAAACTAAAGGGAAAGAAAGAGCTCTCTGCTGAAAATTAGTGTTCAAAACAGAGAATAATTAGGTTTAGAAGAAAACTCAGTTAAAGTTGTTATGTGACTACACTATTAGAATTAAGAGGTAACTGAGATTTCCCAAGTGATAACAGATAATTTACCATTTAGCCTGTAATGAGATTTGAAAAAAAGATGCTCAACAAGATATCAGCAGTAACTAGAAAGGCATTTCTTAGAAGGTCCGCCCAGTGTGCATTTATTCCTTTATCCTTATAAAAGAGACAAATTGTCTAGTGCAATGCACTCTCAGTAGTCATCATTAGTGCCCCCAAAAAGATTTCTACTGACCCTAACCATCTCTACTGAGTATTTCCTCCCTCCTGGCTTTTCCTAGTTTTCTGCTGAGCTGTTCTGTCATAGCCATCTGGGTCAAATGTGGTGGATAGTACAGAGAAATAGAAATCATAACCTTCAGTATTGTAGTAATTCTATTTTTACTTGAAATATCCAGAGAAATATGATGCAATCTTTAAATGCATATGCAAATCACGTGCAAATTATATGCTAATACATGTGTGGCCCGCCTAACTATTACATATAACTGAATGCAGCCTTTGGGAAAATCTTATTGGAGATCATTGGTCTAATGAAAATTGCTACTGCACGCTAATTACAGTGACATGTGTGCTGCTGTATTGCCCCTTAGTGGTGAGGAGAATGACAGAGGTTAGTTGAAGTTAGATGACTGACTGACAGAATTATCTCTGTGATCATAGATGTAAATAGCAAAATATCTCTATTCTCTAAATCCAATTTTTATGACTTTACATCTAAATTAAAATGCAATATTGGATAACTACTAACAATGTGTTCAGGAGGATAGGAGTCCAGCAGACAAAAGATACAAGTTACCACCTGACTGAGTCAGTTTAATCTTACTTTTCTACAGTATTCACAAATTTTTCATTTCTCACCAGTTGACTAACTCATTGGAAATATGTAGAGTATAGAAATATACTCTCTACATTTAGCGAAGTAATTCCACATTTACATTCCAAAAGTAAGCCAAGCACTAAATTGAGTAATTCCTTTGAAACAGGCAAGTCCAAGCTCCACTATGTTCAGGCTGTATGACCTCGGGCATGTCTTTTAACATCTTTGAGCCTGCATTTACTTAACTAAGAAAATATGATAATAGTACATGCCTCCTTGGGTAGTTAAAGGATCACATGAAATACTATTTATCAGAGCCTGGGATATGAAAAATAAAAGCTTATGAACCTATTATATTTGAAACCTGTGATTATTAAAAGTATTTATTTTTTATATCTAAATATCTTCTCTAGTCTAGATTAATTTTTAATTTGTGATATTTACATTTCCTAATTAGAGGGATACTCAATATTTGAGAGACGGTTCTTTCTTATTTAAGCTATAAAATAAGAGAAAAACAAAAAAAATTAGTTTCAATTGTGAAGTAGAATATTAAACAGAAATATAACGTGATTGTATTTAGGAGTTCTAATACCACTATTTGAGACTTATAACTAAGAGATGAAGAGATTGAACTGTGGGAGAAGAGTGAAAGAATTACCTTAATTATTCATTAACCTAATTAGCTTAATTAATTTAAGCAGTTTCCCTGCTTGAAAGAAGTACTTTCCTGATCTTGTTCAGAAATCACATCTACCTTCATTAAAGCCAAAATAGACATAAAATGTTTAGTGGTTAGCTTATGACAAAGTTCAGGAATCAAAGGACTTGCCAATCATTTGGGTTAGGAAATAGCTCCTGGAAAAGATCCCTTGATTTCTAAGATTTATTGATTATTGCCAGGCCACTTCTTATGTCTTATTAAAAGATATTGGTCTGCCATTTCTAGAACTATTCCAAATCGGAGTTTTCAGCATGTTCAAGAGCTTCTTGGAGCTTTGGCTAAAACCAAGGATATTAAGATTAATTGGAGGAAAAATCCACTGGATTTCTAACTGTAGAATATGTAATTATTTTTGAGTTTCAAAAAGGGAGCAATTTAGGTCATGGTTGCATTAAATAACTATGCATTTCAATAACTATGTATGCTTGCCTTACACTGGGCATAAATTTAGGTAGCAGAATATCCCTTTGTCCATGATCATTTATAAATGTAGTGGATAAAGGAATATAAGAGATATCCAGCTCATCATACATATTATAAAAGAAAGATTTTAGAAATAAACATATGTTGGGTTTCAATCCATAGAAAGGGCTCTCTTATGTATAGTGTATATTTACAATTAGCAGTTAATGTTTTCAGGGTTGTCTTCAGACAGATCAGTTTTCTTACCACATGAGCAACATTAAGAACAATGCTTACTAAGTGCTTTTCTATTATGAGGATAATGACAGCAAATACGACTGTTTTGGCATTATTCTTTTAGTGAATTTGTTCTATTTGACATCTTAAAAATTAAATATAGGGTTGTATCATGATGAACACCAAGTTGTGCCTTAAATCTAATATCACATTTTCCCACACACAGATGATTTAATTACTAAAGATGAAGTCCTTGTCCAGTTCTTAATGACTTAATTATTCAGAAGCAAATTGATTTATCCTTTTTATCTCAATAAACTCTTTACCTCCTGTGTTAAGCAGAAGGAGGAAGTATGTTATGAAATAAAATTGAAGGTTTAAATATGTTTGATCACAGTTTTCTCCTAGTATAAAATGTGTGAAATCAACAGATTCAACACTTTTAGCTTCAGGAAATGCTTGACTCTCTGAAAGGCATGTAATTGAGTGTACCTGTGGTAGAGGGCTATGTCTAATCAGTCGACTGTGTAGCTGGGTAGAGTCAAATGCCATTCATCTGCCTCCCCTGAGATTTGTGGAAACAAGAAGGAGGAGCAGGCATAAGACAAAGATATATAACCATGTTGACCACTGAAGTTCATGGTTAACAACTTAATTATCTAAGTTTAGCTATCACTCAGAAACAAACCTGTGCAATTTACACACACTGTATAATTTACAATAGAAATAGCATAATGTTAAGAACAGTGCTGCTAGAATTAGAATCTACATTGTGTGTTTAATTTAATTTTTCTAATTATATTTCTAATAGCTTACATATCTGCACTGATAAAATGGTTAACCACCTGCATTTAAATGCCACCTGATGCGTTTATTTTGGAACAGTAACAGATTGGTATAATTTGAGATCAAGTTCCTCTGAAAATTCTTCTATTAATGGGTCCTAAATTAATCTTTGTGCCTGATCTGCAGATGATGTTATAAGGCAACAATCATTGTGAGAATTGCCATTACATGGTAGTATCCTGGGTTGTTTTCTTTCCAGTTCAAACTTGGATCAGTGGATAGTTAAATTAAAAATAGAAATTTTCACTGGCATTTGCATTTTCCTATGGAGCTTCAATGTTGGAATAGTGCCTGGTTTAAAAAAAATCAATTCAGTGAAATGTTTGCATAGCACTATGTGAGGAAGGTTAGGTGAATATGCACTACACCTACTGTACCAAGTGAGCAAACATATGCAGAATGCCCCTATTTCCATAGAGTTTCTATATGTTCCATATATTTTGGGCTGATGATATAATGTAACGTAAAGTAATTCATTGCCCAAGCAGTAGAAAGTCTAACCTTTCGAAAATCTGATGAATCATACAGATCCTCTCCTCCTCTCTTAAAAAAGAAGAAAATGCACAAAGAAAGCATCAGCATTTTATCAAGACAGTCAAATGAAAGTATTCTATTTCCTTTTGTTTAGAAATGAAGCTAGTCCTTGCAAAGCTCAGAGAAGTGAACAGATTAAATAGGCCATCTTGTCCATTCTTAGACATACAATTATATTTAAAAATGTTGTTTTAAGATACTGAAAGTAAAGACTTCCAGAGCTCTGATTCTAATGACACCACTCTCCCACTGAACCGGGGCATAGTCCGTGCTGAATATGCTCTTATTCAAGGAAGCATGCGATAATGCAACCATAGGGAATAATGTGGTAGTCCCACAGAAGTTCCGATGCCAAGAAGTATGGTTTCAACTAGCAATGATGATAATAATACTGATGATTGTTATTGTAATATCTATTATCATCTTTTTAGTTGAATATAATACAGAAGAGAGTTGAGCTGGGAATCATGAGTTTAGGTGTTGGTGTTAGCTCTAACACACACCAGGTGAGTGACTTTGATTAAGTCATTTAACTAATGCGTGCTACAGTTTCTGCATCTGTAAAATGTGGAGGTTAAACCTGATGATCTTTAAACATAAAATTTCTATATTGGACACAATGTTGTCATGGGGGTCAAAATATGAGCTTTGGAGTCTGCAAGACTTGAGCTAATATTTAGACTCTACCACTTATTCTCTATGTGACTTTGTTCAAGGACAATCTCTCCCATTCTCACTTTTCTTTTGAGTACATTTGAGATAATTAAACTGAAGAGACAGAGCTGAAATCATGAGTAAAGGCTAATAGTCCTCGGCTCATAGTAGGTACTTAAATGTTTGTTCACTTGGCTTCATTCACTTGACTATGAATATGGCAGAAGGGATAGAAACCATGTTCGTAGCCAGTCATGATGTGATTAGAAAAATGGTATGGGTTTGTAGTAGCTACTCCTTGCAGAATTGTCGCAACAGCCTTCATCCCACATGTAGCAGAGCAAATTGACTGTGCCCATCTGAAACTGAAATGCTCAATTTGGAAACTTGTCCCACATGCCAGACATACTTGTGAGTTTATGAAGAAACTGCAGGCAGCTAAAGCAATGGCTCTACTCTGGGAAAATCGTAGATATTTTTGTTGTTCTGTCTACAGCCATGCTCTCAAAAAAGACTGCACGACAAGGTTGCCAATTGCCAATTGTTAATCACCCTTGCTGTAGCATTCTGTGGAATTATAAGGTGGAGCAAATACTATGTCTTAATTCGTAATCTCCCAGCAAATGTAAAATGGCTGAAGGTTCAATTTTCCTAGACGGTTTGAGTCCTTTCCTCTCTTTGGCAGAGAGAATTGAGCTCGCTATGACTTGTGAAATATACAATTATGGGAAACCATGTTTTGGCTTGACATTGGAGATGGAGATGGCATGCTTGACTCCTGTTTGGACAGGAATGACTATTGGAGAGGAAGTCAACCTTGAACGACATTGAGGAGCAGGATAATGAAGCATGAATTGACAGGTGATGGGATAAGTTTAAAACATTTGAAGAGCCTGTATAATAAAATGAGTGAAATTGGTTGACTCGATCAAGGGACATTATGGGAAATTATGTCATTACTGTGTTATTTGTTTCTGTGATAAATGAGGAACTCTATTTTCTTGGCTCAGGTTTAAGATCTTTCCTATTTATAATTTCTTCCAAATCTACTTTGGAAAAAAGAAGAGATTCATTTGTAAAGTATTATTATATTTGTCTCCTGGTCCAAATTGTGTATGTCATTTTGCACTACCCAAGATGAATATTGTGGTAATGATGGTCTTATTTTCTTTCCCTGGTAAGAAAAGAAAAACAATTCCAGGTAATGGTCAGTTCTAAGACCGTTAGAAATAGCCAGTACATGTCAAAAATATGTTTGCAAAAATTACTGAAAAATTTCTTCAGTAATAAATGGATAGTTTTAAAAAAAGTATGCCAATTTGGATTCAGGTTATTCTTGACATTAAGGAGAAGTGAAGTTTCTTTACTCTTTCCAATATTTTCCATTTCAACCAATGGCATGTTCTGGGTCAGGCCTTGTCAGTGGAGTAATGTATATATCTTATGCTATATAAGGGCTACTGACGCTTCTGAGAAGAGAAGTTATTTATAATTTCCTTGAAGTCTTGCTATCACTGAGTGAGTGAAGAACAGCAGTAGGGAGGCAGAGAGATCTCAGAGAGGCTGAACTGCTGACAAGGAACCACCTGAACGGACAGGGGATAAGGACTGTGCTGCCAGTCACTCTCTTTTCCCAGCAGGGAATAATGCCATAGGACCATGGGGCATATGTCAGGAAACAGCTAATAGGTCTACCAGTTGAGGTTTCAAGATCAACTGGTGAAAACAACTTGCATGCAGGTAGTTTGTCTATATGAGAAGCGACCTATTCGCTTTATTTAATTGTGTGAAAATAAAAATGGTCATTCAAATCCAATTGATATTTTAACATACTTTTAAAGCACTATAAAGATGAATGTTTCTGCCATTGGGGAAAACTTGACAAATAAAGAAATTCCTTGAAAAGTTTGCAATAACTGTGTCCCCCAAATTTGAACTTCATTCCTTGTTCATTGCTCTCAGATGATAAAATCTGAATCTTCATTGACTCCTCCCTCTGGTAGCAGCTGTTCCCCAACTGGTTCACTGTGCGTGATCACATCTGCTTCACAAGTATCTCCTGAACCCGGCTGCCTCTTTCTGTTCCCGCTCCTACTGTCTTAGTTGAGAATCTTATCAACTTTCTCTAGCCTTTTAATGTGGCTTATTGCTTTGATTTCCGTCTGTAGGGTATCCTTCACTTTGCTTCTGGTTTCCCGTCTAAAGGACTCTACAGCCTGGACACAGCTCTCTCGGGTCCAGATTTGAGGGAGGAAAAGGGAAGTGAGGCCCAGAAATAAATAGGTTATCAGGGAGGAATCACATGGGAGATGATGTAAGAGGGTAAATGCTTCCCTTGGGTCTTCTTGAACCACATCGCCTCTTGTAATCATAGCTAAGAGAGTGTGCAGTTACATCAATTGCTTTTCAGAAAATGTATATTTTTTAGTTCATTGAGAGGAAAAGTTTTCTAAGAAATTATTTTTTTTTAATGAAATGAATTTATTTTTCAAGTTAAGTAACTTCTTTATGTTTTCTTGGTTCAGAGGATCAGCATGTGTGATGAGGACTTTGAAATCAGAAACAGGGTTTAAAGCTTGTCCTCTTAAAGCATTTAGCTAGCTATAGGACCTCTGTTTCTGATCTGTGTCTTACTGACTTCTGTAGCCTCATTTAATACCACACTCTAGCTACGCTGAATTTGTTGTTGTTTCTGGATCAAGTCATGGTTCTCTCTTCCCTCCAGCATCCACACAGGTTGTTTCCTCTGTCTGGAACATTCTTCCATAATCCAACTTTAACTGGCTGTTTCCCCCCTGACACACACACACACGTATATACCTAATTTCTCACCATCCTTCAGGCCTTAGTTTAAATGGCACCTCCTACAGGAAACCTTCTTTGACCTCTAATTGAAATAAAATCCTCCATCCATTGACTCCCATGTGATCCTACACTTCTTCCATCATAAGGCATCTTACTGAATGATATATTTATGTCTTCCCAACAAGACCATCAGCTCCGGGAATAACACTCTTGCCACTCTTGCTCACCACTCTGTCTTTAGCACCTAACCAAGCCCCTGAGAACACAGGAGGCCCTCAGTAAATATTTGTGGAATGACACTCCCAAATGTGATTTGTTGTTTATCAGAGTCACATATCCAAAATCTCACCAGTTGCGCTATGTAACAACAGAATCTGGCACACAATAGCCATTCACAAACATCTGTTCAAAGAATGATTAAGCAAATGAATGAATAAATAAATGAGTGAGTGCAGCGGTGAGAAGAACAGAAAAGTCCCTCTGTCTAAAATATTTCTTCATAAAACTTTAAATCCTGAACAATTCACTTAACAGCTATTAAATCCCCAGCACAGCAGCCAGGCCCTGGGAGAGTGAAATATGACAAGAAGCTGAGCAAGTTTCAGTCTGAGGACAGGTCCTTGGAACCCTGGGGAAAAAACAGTGAAGACCCCAGGAAACCAAAGAGAGGAGGAGAAAAGAGGGAGACAAAGAAAACCACCTGCCTCTATTCATTATTTTGCTCCCAGGTGTGGCAAGTGAGGGCTTCTTTTCCTTCACTTCTCAGGGAAACATTTTGTGAAGGGCTTCTGTAGCAAGGACCTCAAAAACAAAGGAGATGTATGCAAGTTCAAGAAAATGAAATCAGTGTTTAGTTACTAAATATTCTACCTCTAAAATTAAAGAAAAAAAGCTTAAATAATTCAGTTTGATTTGGTCTCATTAGTCTGATTTCCTAGTATTTAGCCTTAATTATGTGATACATAAGCCCTAATTAGGTGGTACATATACAGTGCGCTCTCTAAAGTTAAAGATCAGAACGGATACTTACTTAAATGATAAAATATGTTAAATTATTAATGATAATTAATCTTACAAAATAGGCATAATTAGTTTAAGTACTTTAGATATTATTCTTAATAGCCTTACAAGTAATATGACACAGTTTGATCATTTTAAAAATAATCTATTGGGAAGAAAGGCTATGCGAGCAATATTTTTTACTCAAGAGGGCCAATGCATTGCTTGGTGCTGTCAAAATATATCTAGCTGTCCTTGTTGAAAAGGTGAGTTTGCTGTAACCCGTTAAGTGTTGTGTCCTAAACAAAATGGGAATATTGCTTTCTAAGAACATTTGTTTTATGGATACAATCATCTTTATAAATAACAATATCTATGTTATTAAGAGTTTTTGAATATTCGTTTGTTCAATGCATTCTGGGTATTGTGCCAAGAATTGTTCAGCACTGTTCCTTTTGTTTTTGAGTTTTACCTTTTTATTGTTAATTTTTTATCTTCTACTGAGGTCAATTTACAATTTAGTTGTTTAATTTTGATGCCATAGACCAAAGCTTTCTGTTTTAACCTTTTTTCCTCCCCCTGAATAAATCTGCTATTTTCATTTAATATCTAACATGACATTAAATTCTGAAAAGTTCTACAGGAATGTAAAAAGCATACAGTGTGCCTTTAAAGCACAAGTTTGAAATGGATGTTCCTTTATTGAATGGGACCATGCATGAAATCAGATAATTTAGTGATAAAGAATAAGATGATAAACTACACCTCAGAAGTCATACTCCTTGGTCTCTAGATTTTACTACAGTTTTTCCAACCCAGCTTAAAAATATCCTTGCTGAATACTATTGAGGAAAACTTATATAATCCAACTGCAGAGCCTTTTCTCAGAATGTAGCTCAAGAGAATCGCCAGAAACATGATTTTATCCAATAAAATGGGGATGTGATTAGATTAGCCCATTGTATGAATTGGTCTTGAACTTTGACATTATAAAATACCACAACTTAAAAGTACATAAAGAATGCTAAGGAGCATTCATACAGGAAAAGTTTCTAACATTCAGGCTTTGTTCTAATAGCATCCTTACACAATGTTCAAATTAAAACTGCATTCTTCCCAGCATCACATTCACCATATAATGTATTTTTCAAAGCTACCATCACCCATATTTTGAGCAGATATCTTCCCAATATTAAGGTTTCCTAATTAGATGTAAGGCAGTGTTGATCTGATACTAACTCAAATTTGGCTCTACTGAGTAAACACTTGTTTAGGACAGAGATAAAGGCTGGCTTCTGAGTAGGAAGCATGGCTAAAGTGGAGTCAGTCAAGGAAAGGAAATCACAACACTGTCATAATGTTTTACTGAGAGGACTCCAAGGGTTGAAGCAGTGATTTCCACACTTTTTAAAATTTTCTATCAACAATAGCAAACTTTCTGCAAATGAGATCTTGCATAGAATCTCAGTATGTAAAACAGATGAAACTGATATTTTAGAAGTCAATGAGAACAATAAGGGTATTTTACTGAAAAAAGAAATGTAAAATTGGATATCACGGATAACAATACCACTCAACCTCAGCATTCAATTGATTCTTTATTTTGTGTTAGTTGCACCCTTTCAAGAAAATCCACCCAGATAATTTGCAATAGAGTATAACAGATTTCATTCATTTTTCAACAGATAGCCTTGTACCTTAGACTGCTCTTCAATTGATTATTGATTAGTCAACAAAAGAAACTTTCATTTGAGGTGTGCAGAGAAGCAATTGTTGGAACTGTTGGTTCCTGTGGTTTTGTTTCACTACATTTTATTGTTATCTATATGCTTATACGTTGTGAGTGGTGTTATACAAAATGTACTTATGAAACTCCTTATTGCATATTTCGTATTGCTTAGGATATAGATTACATCATACAATGTGCTCTTTATGAGATCTCTCATGAGAAATTCCTGTTTGAATTTAGTTCCAAAAAGTATGGTGGTTTTGAGCCTAAAAAAAAAAATCTTATGAACATTGTGAACTGTGTAACTGCCAAGTCTTACTTTTTTATTTTGGCTGCAAAAAACCTTACAGTCATCAAGTATGTCTCAGTGCTATGTATGTGTGTGTCTTTATACCACAAACTTTTAGCCTCATTGCTGGTCTTTTTCCTTGCTTGAGTTTCTTTTGTGCATTTTTCCAAATTTTTAAATATGCTATTGTTTTATAATTTCATAAGTCATCTTAAATATTATCTGAAAAGGGGCCGGCCAGGTGGCGCAGCGGTTAAGTGCAGGTTTGCAGGTTCAGATCCGAGGAGGGCACCAACGTACCGCTTGTTAAGCCATGCTGTGGTGGCATCCCATATAAAGTAGAGGAAGATGGGCACAGATGCTAGCCCAGGGCCAATCTTTCTCAAGAAAAAGGGGAGGATTGGCATTGGATGTTAGCTCAGGGCTAGTCCTCCTCACAAAAAAAAAAAAAGAAAAACATTATCTGAAAAAAAGTTAAATATCAGGGAAACATAAATAATAGATAATTTAAAACAATCTGTGACTGTTTCTCCCACTGACTTTTCCACTCCTGAAGAACAAGACCATGACTCATTCATTTTTGTATCTTCAGACCTAGGAGATTGTCCACCATTTAGAGAATTCTTGAATTAATGAAAATACTAATAATTCTACATTTCTACTTATAAAATTCCTATAATTCCCTATTGATTACTAATAAAAATATGTGATAAAGACTTTTAATGATGTGATTCCTTTTTTACTCTGTAAACTTATTTACCATCTCACAAATGTGCAGATACCTACGCATACCCTACGCTATTTAATAATTACACTACTGCATGCAATGATCCTTGCATTGTTCTTTGTGCTGGAATGTTTTTTCCCATGTTGTTAGTTTTAATTCAAATATTACTTTCTCTCTGAAGGCTTTTCTAACTCTGTTGGAAGTGTTAATCACTCTCCTCTTGAATTTATAGTATAACTAGCCTCAAAACTATATATAATTTCTTATCAAACAGTATCTTAATTGTCCATTAATATAACTGTTTATCCTGAAAGTCTGTTAGATCCTTGAGATCAACTTTGTGTCTGACATGTCATGAATGTTAAATAATTTTTACTAAATGTATGCTGTTAAGCAAATTTAAAAACAACAATCAACCATCAGTCCAATAGTTTTCATTTAGTAGCTTGAATTGTAAAAATGGTCCATATGATTGGTATTATTTTCACTCACTTTGGCTAATTTTTAATTTTATTTTTACTATTAGAGAGGATTTTTAAAATTTGTGGTTTTTTTCCTAAATTTAGAGATAATTGGTGTGATTAAAGTCTTTCATGTTTCTCAAACTTGTAGGAATGTTAATAAACATTTCAGAGATTGAAAGTTTTGTCAAAATAAAACTAAATACACATGTACATATGTTATATATATGTTTAAATAGATAATTAAGCAGGAAAGCAATAAGCTAAACCATATCATATTTGGAATTGTGCAGATAGAGCTAAAAATTCGACATTATGCTGGTGCACAATGCACAGAATTGGAATGCTTGGTAACTGTGTTAATTCTGTTTAAGTTTGTCATATGGCTATAGAGCTAGGTTAACACAGCTTCAAATCTTGAGAAATGTGATATTTGAGGTTAACCTCATAAAACTAAAGAATACTTTGTGTGCATTTTAACACCAAATGACTGTTTTCAGTTAAGAATAAGTTGTAAAAGGGATAAATACTTGGAGGGTCAGTTTTGTAAGTTTCATATAATTGTAACATTTATTTTTGATCAATTAAGCCAATATTAGTGCTTTGAAACAGGAGGGTCATTTTTCTATTTATTCTTAATCATCAAGTCATTCATGATATATACTTATTGATTTCTAAATATTTTTCTTGCCTAGTTGCCTGGAATTAAATTAATTAAAGTTTCAAAATCAAAATGATCAAAAGAAACTCCTGGGTTTTTCATTTGTTTGCTATTTTTTTTTTTTTTGCTTCTGGAAAAGCTACAAAACAACCATAATTACATAGTGTTAACATTATAACAATATGCAGTTTTCAAATTGGAACACTTATAAGAGGTATTTGCACTTACTGAGAAAATTTGTGATAAACGAACATTAAAACTGATTAACTGCATATCACCTTTATGTTTATAATCATATCTCAACAGTATGTAGTTGTTATAATACATGATAATAATCTCAATATGATAATATACTCATGGAAAGTAATGATGCTAATTTGATACCACGCTGCTGCCTGCCTTGTCCAGTTTAATAATTATAACATCAAAATGTTAGTGTAAAATACTAATTTTTCCTAGATATTTTCATTTTGGCTCTTTCCTCCCTAATCCTTCCACTTGCTTATCAAACAGTTAATAAGATACCAAAGTCAAGATGTATGAAGAAAACATTTAAAGTCAACTCTTAACTCTATTTTCCATAATTTCTCTTGTTAGATATTGGATACATATGCATTTAGTGCATTACTAACAGAAAACATTTAGATGGTTTCAATATTTTAATATTTTTTCCTTTTCCTTTTTTTGCCCAATTTTAGTTTTTTAATGACTCATTTAATGAATTTCAATGCCATGCTTATTTTTGAGTCCTTAGGAAACTAACACATAGGTTTTTCCTGTATTTTTATAGCAAAACTTTTATAATTCATAATTCAAAGGAGGAGAGTGAGAGAGAAAGAGAAGAGAAAAGAGAGAAGAGAGAGAGAAAGGGAAAGAGAGACTCACTACCCATATCCAGGGCCTAGGAGAAAATCTAGCTACAGTTAGGTGAGTGGACAGAAGGATGAAGTTGTCCCAGAAAGATGGAAGAAACCAGTGATGGTTAGAACTCTATAAAAAAGACAAAGCAAAAGCATCAGTCTCCCTTAAACTACTTCCAAACTAACTCAAGATGTCCAGGAAAACTTAGTGTGAATATGTAACTTGCCAAGTCTCAGTCAGTCCTTAACCAGCTTCCACTCTGCTAAGCAGGGTACACCAACACAGCTGTTATACCCTGCACTGAGTGATGAATGTCTTTGGAGTCTTGCACACTAAGTTCCATCAGAGAGGAAAGGAAGAAAACCTGCTATCTGACTGTAATAATCAGGTAAGTCTTCAATGGAAAAGGTGGCATTTGAGTTAGACCTGACAGACTTGTCACAAAGAAGGACAGAATCGCATGCTTTTTCTCCTTGTCTTGAATGCTCCATGTCAAGAGAGCAGAATGTATTGCTCAAGGAGAGGTAATAGGTAATTAAGTAGGGCTGGCTGAATAAGTTTGAAACATATAATAAGGATTTTGAAAGTTAGGAAATAATTCTCATTTTACAGAAGGAATTTTTACATTTTATGTGATTGGAATTTAATAACTTTAAATTTAGTGGCAATATTTTAGGTGGTTTAGAGCAAAGGCCATCTGAAGGAGAGGTTATAATAAGCATAGTACATAGGTTGAGACTCTGGTATATAAAAGTGGGGATCAAGTGAAATGAAAAGCATCATAAAATGTTCTTGAAGATGGTCAACTATTTTATTTTTATTTATTTAACAGACTCAATAAATGTTTATTTTCTGTTAGACACTGTTTTGAGCACTTATTAATTTGTCTAATTTATACGACTTATTCCTAAATATTTGGATAGAATGAGAAACAATCTTAAAATGACCACATATTTGTGTGGTCAGAAGAGTTAAAACAATGAAAATCTAATAGAAATATAATTTAAACAATTTTTGCCACTGGGTGGCCTGTAGTTTGTATGTTTAATGAGATAATCTATATGAAAGAATTTAATAAATAGCAAAACCTTGAACAAATGTCTAAGATATTATTATTTAATTATTTGAAATTGACCACAAACTTTAAAAAAACAATCATATTTGAATAAGGTTGGAGTCAGGCAGTAGCTTATCAGAATTACAAGAGAACTAGTTAATAATATATAGCACTTGCATCCCGGCAACAGTGGAAAAGATGTTTGCATGATAACAGAGCTATATGGCCATTATTTGGAAACTGTTATGTGACTATTTTCCATGTACTTCTTAGCATTTTTTTGAGATGGAAAATCCATGGAATGCTCCATTTTCCTTTTTGCATTAAGAAGGCTTTCATAAGAAACTCATTGTGTCAGAGTGATAATTTTGCATAGTTTAAGAGTTCCCATGAATCATGAAACTACTTTCAACCCACACATCATTTGACCCTTGTCAGCTTTTACACACAATCCCAAAAGACAGAATTTGGATAAAACAAAGAAGTGCCAATCATGAAAGATTATTCTGGATTAAAGACAAAGATGAAGGAATTATTTTTATTGCTATATAAATGTATTTTATGACATGCAAAGCAGAACAATGCACCACATTAGGGTACATTGAACCAGAAGTGATAAAGTTAAGTCAGAAAATGAAACTGTGGATCCCACGATGGACTGAATCAGCTTAATTTTGTTATTATTTTTTAAATGATAACCATGTTAATTTTTCTTTGAGCTACTGTATAAGTCAGTTTTCAATTTCATTAGTTATATAGTCCAGAACAAATATGGTCTGGACTTTTCAGAGAAAAATCTACTGTCTTCTTTGAAAATTTCATCTACTCTGATGATTTCAAATAGTATTTGTAGGCTTCATATTGTCAAATATTTATGTATAGTTCCTGCCTTTTCCAGATTTCTAGATTCATGTATTTAAAAACCTGCTCTAATCCTCCTGCTAAATGTCCCATGCATGTTTCAAACTTAACAAGTTCAGCAGAACTGAATTGATTATCTCCTCTGTGCACACATGGCCACTTATACCAACCCCCAAATTTCTTCCTCTTTTTCTTATTTGGCAGAGTGGGAAGCCTGAAACCTAGGAACTTTCCTTGACTCTAACTCACCCCTACATCTCTAATGAAAAGGTGTTGATTTTACATCCTAAGTATCTTGAACATGCTTCTTTCCTTCCTGCCCCACTGTCATCCATGTACTCACTATCTCTTTCCTGGCTGTTAAAATAGCTTCTGAATTGATCACCCTGACACCATGCTCTTCCTTATCCAATCAGTTTTTCACACTGTTATCAAAGTGATGATGCTATTATGCAAATCTGGCTGTATAACACTTAAAAATTTTCAGTTGTTGGGGCCGGCCCAGTGGCATAGTGGTTAAGTTCACGCACTCCGCTTTGGCGGCCCAGGGTTCACAGGTTCTGATTCCAGGCGCAGACTGACGCACCGCTTGTCAAGCCATGCTGTGGCGGTGTCCCATATAAAGTAGAGGGAGATGGGCAAGGATGTTAGCCCAGGACCAATCTTCCTCAGCAAAAAGAGGGGGATTGACAGCGGATGTTAGCTCAGGGCTGATCTTCCTCACAAAAAAAAAAAAGAGGAAATTTTCAGTTGTTTCCTAAAGCCTAAATTATAAATCTAAACTCATCTTTTCCTGCACTATCACACAATGTTCATCTCCCAGCTTTAGCAAACTCTCTGAGATGTGTTTGATAAAGAGTGTTGATAGGACCAGTGGGTCTATGCAAAATAGTGGGTGGGGTAAGGTGATCTGAGGAGTGAAGTAAAAATATAGGAAGAGAGCCAAGCATGCATGAATTCTTTCTTTCATTCATCAGCACATATTCAATAAGCATTTAGTACCTACTAGGTGCTGTGCACATGAAGACTGATAAGGCAGGGTCTTTGCCCTTGAGTTGTTTTTGGTTTCCCATTAGAAACATTTATCCAGCCATTTGCAGCTATACATCTGTTTTTGAATAGGTGAGGAGGTGGCACCTGAGCAGAATCTTGAAAGACAATGAGGTGTTATTCAAGGAAAGAAGGGAAGAAAGCGTTTTTAATCAGAAGAAACAGTGTGCCAAAGGTACAGAGACTAACAAGATTATATCACATTTTAAAAATGACAAAAACTTTAGGCTAGACAGTCAGGAGTGGTATGCGTCAACACTGATGGGAAAAGCAGAGGCTGAATCATAAAGGTCTTTGATTGTCATTGTGAAATGATTGAACTCGTCATTCAGGTAGGCAGTGGAAAGCTTTTAGTATGTGTTTGCTTTTTGAAGTTGGGATGCATAGATGTAAAAAAGAAAAATCATATATAAAGTATAAATTAATAATACCATATTAATACCACATTTAAAGGATGATAAACAGAAGTGACTTGATCATCTCTGCATTTAAAAGATTCTTCTGATCTAGAGAACAGATAGAAGGGAACCAAATCATGCAGAAAGGACACTGATTTGGAAGATATTATTATAATCCAAACAAGATATATAAAGGGCCTGATGGAATGGAGAAAAGTGCACATATTTGGAGATATTTAAGAGGTAGAATTGATAATATTTGGTGAGTATTTGAACGAAGAAGTTAAATGAATGGGAAAATACAAACAAGACTAGAAAATGCACTAGAAAAATGAAAGAAAATCGAGTCCTTGGCAATGGTGTAGACAGTACTGTTCTAGGTAAATTGCAGAAAAGAAGGATCAAAACCAACTATACATTTAATATACTCTCATTAAATGTTTATTTGGGTGGATCAGACCATTTAAAGTGGCTAGGATATAACAAAATAATTATTCTAGTCATCGTCTTACAAATAACAACAAAACCTAAAATGGAGATGTATCATTCAGTTTTCAGGAATTTCAAAGAAAACAACACACTTTTTCTGATTTGAGACACAAGTAGTTATACAATATATAAATTCTTTATTTTTCTGCATATGACTATGATATTCCTTTGAAGCTGGGAAGCTGTATACTAAGCTATGGATATTGATTCTGAATTCCCTTAGGTTTTCAACAATCACTGCTACTCCTACCTCTGTCTATTATCTATGGACAAGTGAGAGTCAGTGAAGGCAAAAAATGACAAAAAGAAAGAACATGAGGAGAAAAAAGCTAAAAGTGACATTAGAATCTACTGGGGCAATGTTAAAATTGCTGAGCTTCATTTAAACCTTCAAATTAATTTAAAAAGGGGGCATTCATCATTGTAATCTCAAATCCTGAATATTAGTAAAACTTCATGATTGGAGTTAGACCCCGTGGCATAGTGGTTAAGTTCTGTGTGCCCTGCTTCAGTGGCCTGGTTTCATGGGTTCAGATCTCGGGTGTGGACATACACCACTCGTCAGCCATGCTGTGGTGGTGACCCACTTACAAAGAAGGGGAAAATTGGCACAGATGTTAGCTCAGGGCTAATCTTCCTCAAGTACAAAAAAAAGAGGAGGATTGGCAATGGATGTTAGCTCAGGGGGAGTCTTCTTTAGCAAAAACAAAAACAAAAACAAAGACTTTATGATTAAGCTTTGATGAAAGAATTTCCAGTTTCCCTCTTCTAGTTCTGCAAGTTTTTTTAACCTTAATTATTCTTCTTTTTAGAATTTTAATCACTTAAATTTACAACTTGAGCACCTTTAGTTCAACCACAAAAGCATGGTGTATTGGTATCCCAATTTTCTGTTCCATTTTTCTTTTATCTTTTATTACTAATATATTTACTGTTAATTAGGGAGTTACTCAATTCCTCTCTGCTCTATGTTGAAAACAAACTGGGGAAAAGTTAGAGTTGTAGTTATTTTAAAAAGGATCTACGATCCCTAATGAATTCTGGAAACTAGACAAGTTGATTTGTCAGGGACATGGATATGCGTGAGAGATGTACAGAATTACTCTAATGAGGAAATTTGAATCATGCCTCAAGGCACAGGATGCCTGTGAACCAAACATTACATAAAGACTTTTTTGTTACCCCATGCGTTTGGCCTCTTACTGAGGTTATTCTTTTGGCGAATGATCTATCTTAATATTATACAAGGAAGCTTTGTATGGACAGTGCATCATCAAAGTTCTCTTGTTCTATAATAATGTAAGGAAAAGAATGTGTGCGATATCAAACACTATGATCCAGAATAAAAATAGTATTCCTTTGTTACATAAATGTAAGAACAATAGTGAAAAGCAAGAACAAAAAAAAAAAACACTGGAATTATGGAAACTCAGAATCTTTGGAAGATTATCTTCAAACTATATGTTCATAACACCAATGAGAAGATTAATAGTAGCTAATATGTATTAAGTGTTCTATATGTGCCAGTCATCGTACTAAGTAATTTTTATGCATAATCTCTCCAACTCCTTACACCTACTGAAGAGATTCGTTTAATTATCATTCACAATTCCCAGATGAGAGAACTCATCTCAAGTCAAAATGAT
This sequence comes from Ceratotherium simum simum, assembly GCF_057802395.1. NCBI lineage: Eukaryota > Metazoa > Chordata > Mammalia > Perissodactyla > Rhinocerotidae > Ceratotherium > Ceratotherium simum. Next base: position 37,102,176 of record NC_141908.1, on the reverse strand, counting down.
TTTGGGTGTGATGCTTATAGCCATCATCAAATATTTCCTTCCAATAATGATGTAAATTTTGGTTCCTGAAGAAATGCTTAATGTTATGTGATAAAATATTTTATTATTGCCTTAAATTAGATATATGGCATTAATATGTGCATTTTAAGCTGGAGGAAATTTTGAAACTGTGTCTGCTTGTCTCATATTTTCGACATTTCTAAATTATATGTGAATCATGGATTATTATTTTAGAGTTCATGGATCCCTAGGAGGTATACGGATGTGCCTCAGGGGATCAATGACTCTCTAAAATTATATCTTAAACTTCGTGTATATGCAATTTGTTATATATTTCTGGAAAGTGAGAACATTGCTTTTTCAGATTTTTACACTATATATGACCCCAAAGAAGTTCAGGAACCATTAGTCAGATGTTTTGTACTCTGAAAGAAAAGGAAACCTAAAAGTAACACTTTAACAAGCAAAAGGTAAAAATGAACATGATCTATGAATTTTAATAGGAACAATGGCAGCCATAGGTATATAAAGGCTTAGATTAAATGTCACCAGGAAACAGTGATTTTTAAAATCATTCTGAAGAATTTGGAGTGTTACCTCTATGTGATTTTGACTCACTAAGCAGTATCAAGCTCAATTACAATATTGTATTTCAAATTTGTTATGTCAATGACTATTTCAAATTCTCTTAATATGAATCTATCAAATATGTTGCAAAATTTGGTATACAGTCAGGCACCACATAATGATGTTTTGGTCAACCACGGACTACATATATGATGGTGGTCCCATAAGATTAGTACCATATAGCCTAAGTGTGTAGTAGACCATACCACCTAGGTTGTGTAAGTACACTCTATGATGTTCACAAAATGACAAAATTGCCTAATGACGAGTTTCTCAGAACACATTCATGTTGTTAAGCGACGCATGACTGTATAGTCATCTGGATTAACTGTTTTTATTCTATATAGCCACCATTTTAATTTAAAAATAAACTTACTTTGGTAAGTGTATGTTTAATTTTATGAAAGACTGTTAGACTGTATTCCAAAGTATTTGCATCATTTTACATTTTCATCTGAAATATACGAGAGTTTCAGTTACTCCATCTCATCATCAACACTTGATATTTTTAATCTTTTTAATTTTATCTCTTCTCATACATTTGTAGCAGAATCTCATTGTGGTTTTAACGTGAATTTCTCTGATTATTAATGACGTTGAGCAGTATTTCTTGTATTCACCATTCATTTGTATATAATCCTTTATGAAGCATCTGTTCAAATCATTTCCCCACTTTAATTAGATTGTTTGTCTTCTTGTAACTGATTTGTAAACATTCTGTTTATATTGTAGATACAAGCTCTTTGTCAGTTTATATATTGTAAATATATATATATTTTGGTCTGTGCCTTCCTAAGAGCAGAAGATTTAATGGTGTCTTTCTAAGAGCAGAAGATTTTAATTTTGATGATTCACAATTTATCAATATTTTTCTTTTATGGTTCCTACTTTTCAGCCTATCTAAGAAATCAGTGCTTAATCCAAGTCTGCAAAGACTTTCTACTGTTTTCTTCCAGGAAGTTTGTACATGTAACTTTATTGTTTAGGTCTATGTTCTATTTAAGGTTAAATTTTATGTGTTGTGTGAATTGAGTATTTTTGCCATTTATTTAGGTCCTAATTTCTCTCTACCTGAAAATTTTTAAGAGCCATATAAAAGAGAGTTGTTTTTTTAGATTCTTCATTCAGTCAGAGAGAGGCATTTCTAGTTCTTTCCCTTTCAATGTTTGTTGATCCTCAACTCCAAACTTGAAGGAACTCAAAGCACTCTACTTAAACTGCAAAAGGGAAAGAAGTCTATTTTGGGGCAAGGAGAAATTGATGTCTTCAAAATTATAAAACTATACCCTCAACTTCTACATCATGCTCCTCCCCACCATCATCTCAGCAAGATGGAAGCTCTACGCCAGGTGAATGCAGCCAAGATGAAGCTCTCCAAGAGCTATAGTTTCTCCTAGGAGTGCCAGGCCACCAGCATTTCTAACCACCCTCCCAAGCTTGATGTTGTGGAAGCTCTATTCTAGGCAAGAGCAGCAGAGAGGTCCGGGGCTTCCTTTGTCCATCCAGCCTCCACTTGAAGGGTAAAAGCTCTACTCTAGGTTTGACAGGCTGAGAATACTGAGCCCTCATCATCGTCACCACAGCTTGCTCATACGGCAATGGGTTTCACACTGGAAAGGGTAATCTCAGAAGACCAGAGGCTACTACTTACTGCCTCACTGGTGGAGTAGGGCTGTCACTCTGCGAGAAGCAGGTTGCTGTTGCCATGTCAGTTCTGGAGCAATGATGCAGAAGAACTGTGCCGGGGAAGAGGCAGGATGCAAGAACAGGCAGTTTCATGATTCTCCCTAAGGGAACTGACTTTGTTTGGAATACAGTGTGAGGAGGTTCAAGCTTAAGGACATTGTGTCAAAAGCCATGGAGATTTTGGTGAAAAGCAATTAAGAGGAGGCTGGTAGGCTTATGAAAGCAATAAGGAAACGAGTAGACCAGTTAGAAGGTTAACAGAGAAAAAGACAGGTAAGGAGTGCCCTCACGGGAACAAGCCACAAAAGAATTGTACAGGAATGTTCATAGCAGCATTACTCATAATAGACAAAAAGTGGAAATAACCTGCATCCAATAACTAATAAATGAATAAATAAATGTGGTCTATCCAGAATTACTTTGTATTGTTGGATCAAGACAGCAGAGTAGAAAGATCCTTAGCTCAACTCCTTCCACAGACACAGCAAAACTACAACTACAAATAAAACAACTATTGCCGGGAATGACTTAAGGAGTAGCAGAACAGATTTTCCACAACTAACAATATAAAGAAAAAGACACATCAAGATGAGTAGGAGGGGTGGAGATGTGGTCTAGTCAGGACCCACACTCCCAGTGTGGTGACCTACAAGAAGGAAGGATAACATAACTGCAGAGGTCCTCCTGGATGAGCGAGGGGCTCGGGGCTCACATTTGACTCCCCAACCTGGGGTACTTGCACTGGGAGGAGAAGCCTGCATAATGTCTGGGTTTGATAAAGAGTGGGGCTTACGTCCAGGAGAGCCAGAGGGCTATAGGAAACTGAGACTCTGCTCTTAAAGGGCATGTGCACCTTTACCTCACTCACTCTGAGTCCCAGCTCAGAGGCAGTAGTTTGAAAAGTACCTGGATTATATGTGAAGGAGATTAATTGATTAATTGTAGAGCATGTGCCAGAGAGGTAGGTATCTGTTGGAAATTTCTCCAAGGATGGAAACATTGGCAGGAACCATTTCTTTTACTCTTTTTCTACCCAGCTAGCCCAGCCATGACAGAATACCATTTCTGACACTCTCTGTCTACCTTGCCAGTGCCTCTCACCCTGCCCCAGAATCCCCCTGCAGACCCATCCTGACTGATGCCCCTTCAAAGTGCCTCCCACCCTACCCTACCTGGTGGGCAGAACTTGCTGGCAATAGAGTCCCTCTAAAGAGGCTCTCACCCTGGGGGGATAGCCATGTACACCAGTGCACCCACAGCAATTGCAGCCCAGGCACAACAGGAGGGCACACACAACCTTCACAAAGGACATATCTTGAGAACATGGCTCTGGTAATCAGGGGGAATTGTGTTACTGGGATTCACAGGACATCTTCTACTTAAGACCACCCCTTCAAGATCAGGAGACATAGCATAATTACCTAATACATAGAAACAAACACAGAGAATTAGGCAAATGAGGAGAAGAAAAAAATATGTTTTAAATAAAAGAAGAAGACAAAAACCTCAGAAAAAGAACTAAACAAAACAGAGATAAGTAATCTACCAGACAAAGAATTCAAGCTAATGGTCATAAAGATGTTTACTGAACTCAGGAGAAGAATGGGTGAAAATAGTAAGAACTTCAACAAAGAGATGGAAAATATAAAAAAGAACCAATGAGAGCTGAAGGATAAAATAACTGAAATGAAAAATACACTAGAGGGAATCAAAAGCAGATTAGATGATGCAGAAGAATGGATTGGTGATCTGGAAGAAAGGGTAGTGAAAATCACCCAATAGGAACAGAAAAAGAAAAAATGAGTTAAAAAAAAGAGGATAGCTTAAGGGACCTCTGGAACAACATCAAGTATACTAACATTTGCATTATAGGGCTCCCAGAAGGAGAAGAGAGAAAGAAAGGGACAGAAAACCTATTTGAAGAAAAAAAGGCTGAAAACTTCCCCAACCTGGTGAAAGAAACAGACATCCAAATCCAGGAAGCACAGAAAGTCCCAAATAAGATAAATCCAAAGAGATCCACACCAAGACACAGTATAACTAAAATGTCAAAAGATAAAGACAGAATCTTAAAAGCAGCAAGAGAAAAATGACTAGTTACATACAATGGAACACCCATAAGACTATTAGCTGATTTTTCAGAAGAAACTTTACAGGATAGAAAGGAGTGGCATAATATATTCAAAGTGCTGAAAGGAAAAAATTACAACCAAGAATACTCTACCCAGCAAAATTACCATACAGAATTGAAAGAGAGATAAAGACTTTCCAAGGCAAGCAAAAGCTAAAGGAATTCATCACCACTAAACCAGCCTTACAAGAAATGGTAAAGGAACTTTAAATTAAAAATAAAAGGCCATAACTAGAAATAAGAAAATGATGAAAGAAAAAATCTCACTGGTAATGGCAAACTTATAGTAAGGGAAGTGGATCAACCATCTATTTATCTAGTTTGAAGATTAAAAGACAAAAGTAGTAAAATCATTTATATCTACAATAATTAGTTAAGGGATACAAAAATAAAAAGATGCAAAATATGGAGTGACATCAGTGTCATGGCGGAGTGAGCCCGTAAACTCTTCCCCAGATAAGATACAACAAAAACAACAGTCATAGACCAACAATGGACTCCTAGACAGCGAAAAGCAAGATCGGAAAGATCCACACTGCCGCACATCTGAGAGAGGAACATGCTGGGCCACCGGAGGAAGTGGGGAGAGGTAAGGAGAACTCCTCTCCCTCCCCATCAGATCAGCAATCCTGGTCCCCACGTTTCCCAGAGGGGGGGAGGGGTGGACCTCTGCGGGGAACCGTAGCTCTTCGGACTTTCTCAGCCAGTGGGAAACTCCCAGACAGAGGGCTCAGAACTGCTACAGGGGTACCATCAACATCTGAGCACCCCCAGGAGAGCAGATAATGAGGGGCGAGCGAGAAGCCCCTCATACCAGGGACCCAGTGAGCAAAAGAGAGAGCCACGCCCCCGCCCACATGCCAGTCACTGCAGCTCAGCTGAGCAGACCAGACCAAGCAGCCAGCGGATCACAGCAAACAGCCAGGGCGGAGCACAGGGGGCTCAGATTACACTGGCCTTAACCCCCACACTGTGGCGGTGGGTGGAAATTGCAACCAGATATTTCCAGGATGAGGAAAAATAAAGCCAATACGGGAACCACAATGCAAAGGTACATGAAATCACCAGACCAGAAGGAAAATGACAAGCAACCCTGAAGACACAGAAATCCATAACATAAACGATAGGGATTTCAAAATAGCTATCATAAAAAAACTCAACGAAATACGAGATAACACAGACAAACAATTGAATGAGATTAGGAGTTCCTTCACAAAACAGATTGAAATCATAAAGAAAAACCAATCAGTACTGATGGAGATGAAGAACACAATGGAGGAGATAAAGGAGAATCTGGAATCTTTAAAGAACAGAGCTGACAATATGGAGGAAAGAATTAGCATTATAGAGGATAGGAATACAGATATACTCCAGATGGAGGAGGAGAGAGAACTAAGACTAAAAAGAAATGAAGAAAGACTCCGAGAAATATCTGACTCTATTAGGAAATGTAACATAAGAATTATAGGTATTCCTGAGGGAGAAGAGAGGGAAAGAGGAACAGAGAGCCTATTCAAGGAAATAATAGCTGAGAACTTCCCAAATTTGGGGAAGGAGCCAGAAATACCAGTAGGTGAAGCCAGTAGGTCGCCTAAATACATCAACAGGCAAAAGCCTGCTCCACGACATGTAGTGGTAAGGCTGGCTAAAGTCAATGACAAAGAAACAATATTAAGGGCAGCTAGACAAAAACAAAAAATAACGTACAAAGGAACTCCCATCAGGCTCTCAGCAGATTTCTCAACAGAAACTTTACAGGCTAGGAGAGACTGGAATGATATATTCAAAATAGTGAAAGACAAAAACTTTCACCCAAGAATACTCTCTCCAGCGAAAATTTCCTTCAAATATGATGGAGAAATAGTAACGTTCCCAGATAAACAAAAGCTAAAGGAGTTCATGGCCACGAGACCCCCACTACAAGAAATACTCAAGAAGGCCCTCAGGCCTGAAAAAAAGAAAAGAAAGAGAATACAAATCTTGGACCAAGGAGAAAAATAGGTAGACAAAATCAGAAAAATAGTAGATCTTTTAAGGAATAAGTTAGCAACCACTTAAATACCAAAATCAAAGATCAAAGGAAGGAAATCACCAAAAATAAATATAACCTCATCACTGTAAACACACACCCACAACACAAGATAGAATAAGGTATAACAAGAACAACTTAGAAGTGGAAGAGGAAAGTGATTGAATTGACTTAGTATAAGGAAATAGGAGGCCATCAGATAATGCACTATCTCATACACATGATTTTGTATACAAACCTTAAAGTAACCAGTAAACAAATAATCAAAACAAAATCACATATAATAAACAAAGAGAAAACTAGGAAAGTCATAAGACAGAACAACCAAACTGAATTGGCAGTCCGAAACAAATGGGACAAGAAACAAAGGAAATGCAAAAGAACCAGAAAATAAGTGACAAAAGAGCAACATTAAGCCCTCATATATCAATAATTACCCCAAATGTAAATGAATTGAACTCTCCTATCAAAAGATACAGAGTGGCAGGATGGATTAAAAAGCAAGACACAACAATATGCTGCCTCTGGGAAACACATCTCAGCTCTAAAGACAAGACAGGCTCAGAGTGAAAGGATGGAAGACAATACTCCAAGCTAATGGCAAACAAAAGAAAGCAGATGTTGCCATACTTATATCAGACAAAGTAGACTTCAAGATAAAACAGGTTAAGAGAGACAAAGAAGGGAAATATATGATAAAAGGGACACTCCACCAGGAAGACTTATCACTTATAAATATATATGCACCCAACACAGGAGCACCAAAGTACATCAAGCAACTATTAACAAACCTAAAAGGAGACATTAACAACAACTCAATAATAGTAGGGGATCTTAATACCCCACTTACATCAATGGATAGATGATCTAGACAAAAAGTCCATAAAGAAATAGTAGACTTAAATGAAAAAATGGATCAGATGGACCTAGTAGACATATACAGAGCACTCCATCCAAAAACATCTGACTACACATTCTTCACAAGCACACATGGAACATTCTCAAAGATAGACCATATGTTGGGAAACAAAGCAAGCCTCAATAAATTTAAGAAGATTGAAATCACAACAAGCATCTTTTCAGACCATAATGCTATGAAACTGGAAATGAACCATGAAAAAAAAAAAACTGGGAAAGTGACAAAAATGTGGAGATTAAACAACATGCTACTGAAAAACCAATGGATAATTGATGAAATTAAAGGAGAAATCAAAAACTATCTGGAAACATATGAAAATGAAAATATGCCATACCAAATCATAAGGGATTCAGCGAAAGCGGTCCTGAGAGGGAAACTCATAGCAATACAAGCCCACCGTAACAAACAAGAAAAAGCCCAAATAAGCAACCTTAAATTACACCTAACAGAACTAGAAAAAGAAGAACAAACAAAGCCCAAAGTCAGCAGAAGGAGAGAAATAATAAAAATCAGAGCAGAAATAAATGAAATTGAGACCAAAAAAACAGTAGCAAAGATTAATGATACAAAGAGTTTGTTCTTTGAGAAGATAAACAAAATTGACAAACCCTTAGCCAGACTTACTAAGAAAAAAAGAGAAAAGACTCAAGTAAATAAAATTAGAAATGAAAGAGGAGAAATTACAACGGATACCAAAGGATTATAAGAGAATACTATGAGAAATCGTATGCTAACAAATAGGACAATCTAGAAGATATAGATAAATTCTGAGACTCATACAATCTCCCAAAACTGAACCAAGAAGAAATGAAGAATCTGAATAGACCAACCACAAGTAAAGAGATTGAAATAGTAATCAAAAACCTCCCAAAAAATAAAAGTCCAGGACCAGATGGCTTCTCCGGTGCATTTTCCAAAACATTCAAATAAGATTTCATATCCATCCTTCTCAAACTATTCCAAAAAGTAGAGGAAGATGGAACACTTCCTAAATCATTCTATGAGGCCAACATCACTCTGATACCAAAGCAACACAAAGACAATACAAAGAAAGAAAATTACAGGCCAATATCACTGATGAACATAGATGCAAAAATCCTCAACAAAATATTGGCAAGCTGAATACAGCAATACATTAAAAAGATCATACACCATGATCAAGTGGGATTTATACCAGGGATGCAGGGATGGTTCAACATCCACAAATCAATCAATATGATACACCACATCAACAAAACAAAGAATAAATACCACAAGGTAATCGCAATAGATGCAGAGAAGGCATTTGACAAGATACAACATCCATTTATGATAAAAACTCTCAACAATTAATGAAGAAAAGTAGCTCAACATACTAAAGGCTATTTATGACAAACCCACAGCCAATATCATACTCAACGGGGAAAGCCTGAAAGCCATTCCTCTGAGAACAGGAACGAGGCAGGGCTGCCCACTCTCACCACTCCTATTCAACACAGTACTGGAGGTTTTGGCCAGAGCAATTAGGCAAGAAAAAGGAATAAAAGGAATCCAAATAGGCAATGAAGAAGTGAAACTCTCACTATTTGCAGACGACATGACATTATATATAGAAATCCTAAAGAATCCATTGGAAAACTATTAGTTATAATCAACAAGTACAGCAAAGTCACAGGGTACAACATCAATCTACAAAAATCAGTTGCATTTCTGTATCCTAACAACGAACTAAAAGAAAGAGAGCTCAAAAAGATAATACCATTTACAATTGCATCAAAAAGAATGAAATATCTAGGAAAAAATCTAACCAAGGTGGGGAAATACGTATACAATGAAAACTACAAGACATTATTGAAAGAAATCGATGACGACATAAAGAAATGGAAAGACATCCCATGCACATGGACTGGAAGAATAAACATAGTTAAAATGTCTATATTACCTAAAGCAATCTACAGATTCAATGCAATCCCAATCAGAATCCCAATGAGACTCCTCATGGAAATAGAACAAAGAATACTAAAATTCATATGGGGCAACAAAAGACCCTGAATAGCTAAAGCAATCCTAAGAAAAAAGAACAAAGCTGGAGGCAACACAATCCCTGACTGCAAAACATACTACAATGCAACAGTAATCAAAACATCATGGTACTGGTGCAAAAACAGACACACAGATCAATGGAACAGAATTGAAAGTCCAAAAATAAAACCACACATATAGGGAGAGCTAATTTTCGACAAAGGAGCTAAGAACATACAATGGAGAAAGGAAAGCCTCTTCAATAAATGCTGTTGGGAAAACTGGACAGCCACATGCAAAAGAATGAAAGTGGACCATCTGCTATCGCCATTCACAAAAATTAACTCAAAATGGATCAAAGACCTGAAGGTGAGACCTGAAACTATAAAACTCATAGAAGAAAATATAGGTAACACACTATTTGACATTGGTTTTAAAGGAATCTTTTCGGATGTCATGCCTACCCAGACTAGGGAAACTAAAGAAAAAATAAACAAGTGGGACTTTATCAGATTAAAGAGCTTCTACAAGACAAACAAAACCAGAATCAAGATGAACAGACAACCCACCAGCTGGGAGAAAATATTTGCAAAACCTATATCTGACAAGGGATTAATCTCCATAATATATATAAAGGACTCACACAACTGAACAACAAAAGAACAAATAACCCGATCAAAAAATGGGCAGAGGAAATGAACAGACACTTCTCCAAAGAAGATATACAGATGGCCAACAGGCAAATGAAAAGATGTTCAACCACTAATCATCAGGGAAATGCAAATCAACACAACAGTAAGATATCACCTCATGCCCATTAGAATGGCTATAATCACCAAGACAAAAAACAACAAATGTTGGAGAGAATGTGGAGAAACAGGAACCCTCACACATAGCTGGTGGGAATGCAAACTTGTGCAACCTCTATGGAAAACAGTACGGAGATTCCTCAAAGAATTAAAAACAGAAATACCCTATGATCCAGCTATCCCATTACTGGGAATCTATCCAACGAACCTGAAATCAACAATCCAAAGAGGCTTATGCACCCCTATATTCATTGCAGCATCATTCACTATAGCCAAGAAGTGGAAGCAACGCAAGTGTCCCTCAAGTGATGATTGAATAAAGAAGATGTGGTATATATATACAATGGAATACTACTCAGCCATAAAAAGGACAAAATCGTCCCATTTGCAACAACATGGATGGGCCTGGAGGGTATTATGTTAAGTGAAATAAGCCAGAAAGAGAAAGACAAACACTGCATGATCTCACTCATATGTGGAATATAAACCAACACATGGACTGAGAAACCTGTATTGTGGTTACCAGGGGCAATGGGGGTAGGGGGTGGGCACAAGGGGTGAAGGGAGACATATATATGGTGATGGACAAACAAAAATGTACAACCCAAAATTTCACAATGTTATAAACTATTAAAACATCAATAAAAAAAAGATCTATAATATGAACTCAAAAACATAAAACATGGAGGGGGGAAGTAAAATGTAGTGCTTTTAGAATGCACTGGAACTTATGTGACCATCAGCCTAAAATAGACTGCTATATACGTGGGTTGTTTACATATGGACCTCATGGTAACCACAAACCAAAAACCTATAATAGATACAGAAAAAATAAAGAGAAAGGAATCCAAACATAACACTAAAGAAAGTCATCAAATCAAAAGAAAAGTGAGCAAGAGAAGAAAAAACGAACAGAGAAAAACTATAAAAACAACCAGAAAAGAATTAACAAAATAGCAATAAGTATATACCTATCAATAACCACTTTAAATGTAAATGGACTAAATGCTCCAATAAAAAGACATAGGGTGGCTGAATGGATAAATAAAAAAAAATACCCATTTATATGCTGTCTACAAGAGACTCACGTCAGATCTAAACACACACACAGACTGAAAGTGAAGGGATGGAAAAAGATTTTCCATGTAAATGGAAACAAAAAGAAACCTGGGGTACCAATACTTTTATCAGACAAAATAGACTTTGAAACAGAGTGTAATAAGAGACAAAGATGGGCACTACATAATGACAAAGAGGTCAATCCAGCAAGAAGACATAACATTTATAAATATACATGCACCCAATATAGGCGCACTAAGATATATGAAGTAAATATTAATGAGACTAAAGGAAGAAATTGACAGCAATACAATAATAGTAGGGGACTTTAACACCCAATTTATATCAGTGGATGGATCGTCCAGATAGAAAATCAACAAGGAAACATTGGCCTTAAAAGACACATTAGACCAGATGGACTTAATAGATATATACAGAACATTCCATCCCCAAACAGCAGAATACATATTTTTTTTTTCATGTGTACATGGAACATTCTCCAGGATAGGTCACATATTAGGCCACAAAACAAGTCTCAATAAATTTAAGGAGACTGAAATCATATGAAGCATCTTTTTTGACCACAACAGTATGAAATGAAAGTAGAAATTAATTACAAGAAGAAAACTGGAAAAAACACAAACATATGGAGGCTACTAAACAACCAACGAGTCAACAAACAAATCAAGAGGAAATCAAAAAATCAAAAAATATCTTGAGATAAATGAAAATGGAAACACAATGTTCCAACAGCTATAGGCTGCAGCAAAAGATATTCCAAGAGGGAAGTTTATAGTGACACAGGCCTACCTCAGGAAACAAGAAAAATCTCATAAAAACAATCACCCTTACACTTAAAGGAACTAGAAGAAAAAGAACAAACAAAGCCCAAAATTAGTAGAAGGAAGGAAATAATAATGATCAGAGATGAAATAAATGAAATAGATACTAAAGAAACAATAGAAAAGATCAATGAAACTAAGAGCTGGCTCTTTGAAAAGATAAACAAAATTGATAAACTGTTAGCCAGACTCATCAAGAAAAAAAGAGAGAGGGTCCAAATAAATAAAATCAGCGATGAAAGAGATGTTACAACTGACACCACAGAAATACAAAGGCTTGTAAGAGATTACTATAATAACTATATTATATATAAATATTCATACACCAACAAATTGGATGACCTAGAAGAAATGGATAAACTCCTAGAAATATGCAATTTTCCAAGACTGAATCGAGAAGAGATAGAAAAATCTGAACAGACCAATTACCAGTAATGAAATTGAATTAGTAATTTAAAAACTCCCAACAAACAAAAGTCCAGGATCAAATGGCTTCACAGGTGAATTCTACTAAATGTTTAAATAAGAGTTAATACCTATCCTTCTTAAGTTATTCCAAAAAAGTGAAGAAAAAGGAACATTTCCAAACTCATTCTACGAGGTCAGCAATACCTTGACACCAACCAGACAAAAACACTATAAAAAATAATTACAGGCCAATATCCTTGATGAACACAGATGCAAAAAGCCTCAACAAAATATTAGCAAACTGAATTCAACAGCACATTAAAAGAATATACACCATGATTAAGTGGGATTTATCTCAAGGATGCAAGGGTGGTTCAATATCTGCAAATCAATCAAAGTGATACACCACATTAACAAAATGAAGGATAAAAATCACATTATCATCTTAATTCATGCAGAAAAAGCATTTAACAAAATTCAACGTCCATTTATGATGAAAATTCTCACCAGTGTGTGTATAGAGGAAACATATCTCAACATAATAAAGACTATATATGATAAACTCACAGCTAAAATTATATTCAATGGTAAAAAGCTGAAAGCATTTCCTTTAAGATCAGAAATAAGATAAGGATACACACTCTTGCCCCTTTTAGTCAACATAGTATCGGAAGTCCTAGCCATAACAATCAGACAAGAAAAAGAAATAAAAGGCATCCAAATTGGAAAAGAAGAAGTAAAACTGTCACTATTTGCAGATGACATGATACAATATATAGAAAATCCTAAAGACCACCAAAAAAATTAGAACTAATAAATTAATTCAGTAAAATTGCAGGATACAAAATCAATATGCAGAAATCTGTTACATTTCTATACACCAATAACCAACAATCAGAAAGAGAAATTAAGAAAACAATCCCATTTACAATTGTATAAAAAAGAATAAAATACCTAGGCATAAATTTAAGTAAGGATCTGAAAGACCTGTCCTCTGAAAACTATAAGACATTGATGAAAGAAATTGAAGAAGACACAAATAAATAGAAATATGTACTGTGCTCGTGGGTTGGAAGAATTAATATTGTTAAAATGTCCATACTACCCAAGGCAATCTGCAGATTCAATGCAATCCCTATCAAAATACCAATGGCATTTTTCACAGATTGAAAACAAATAATCCTAAAATATGTATGGAACCACAGAAGAACCCAAGGAAGCAATTCTGAGAAAGAAGAACAAAGCTGAAAGTATCATGCTGCCTGATTTCAAACTATACTACAAAGCTACGGTAATCAAACCAGGATGGTATTGGTACAAAAAACAGACACATAGATCAATGGACCAGAATAAAGAGCCCAGAAATAAACTCATGCTTATATGGTCAATTAATCTACAACAAAGGAGGCCAGAACATACAATGGGGAAAAGACAGTTCCTTCAATAAATAGTGTTGGGAAAACTGGACAGCTACACACAAAAGAATAAAACTGAACACCTTTCTTATACCATACACAAAAATAGACTCAAAATGGGTTAAAGATTTAAATGTAAGACTTGAAACCATAAAACTCCTAGAAGAAAATATAGGCAGTCAGTTCTTTGATATCAGTCTTAGCAATATGTTTTTGGATACGTCTCCTCATGCAAAGGCAACAAAAGCAAAAATAAACAAATGAGCCTACATCAAACTAAAAAGCTTTTGCACGGCAAAGGAAACCATCAACAAAATGAAAAGGCAACCTACTAAAAGGGAGAAAATATTTTCAAATGTTATATCTGATAGGGAGTTAATATCCAAAATATATGAAGACCTCATACAACTCAATATCACAAAAACAATCTGATCATAAATATGGGCAGAGGACCTGAATAGACATTTTCCCAGAGACGACATACAGATGGCCAACAGACACATGAAAAGATATTTAACATCACTAATACAAATCAAAACCACAATAAGATATCACCTCATGCCTGTCAGAATGGCTATTATCAAAAAGACAGCAAATAATAAGTGTGGGCAACAATGTGGGGAAAAGGTAACCCTCATACACTGTTGGTGGGAATGTAAACTGGTGTAGCCACTATGCAAACAGTATGAAGATTCCTTAAAAAATTAAAAATAGAACTACCATACCATCCAGCAATTCTACTTCTGGTATTTATCCAAAGAAAACAAAAACACTAATTCAAAAAGATATATGCACCCCCACGTTCATTGCAGCATTATTTACAATAGCCGCGATATGGAAGCAACCTAAGTGTCCTTCAATAGATGAATGGATAAAGAAGATGTGATATATATACACAATGAAATATTACTCAGCCATAAAAGAGAATGAAATCTTGCCATTTGTGACAACATGGATGGACCTAGAGGGTATTATGCTAAGTGAAATAATTTAAACAGAGAATGACAAATACCATATAATTTCACTTATATGTGGAGTCTAAAAAACAAAGCAAATGAACAAACAAAACAAAACAGAAACAAACTCATAGATACAAGGAACAAACTGATGGTCGTCAGAAGGGAGGGAAGTGGACAGATGTGTGAAAGCAGTGAAGGGGATTAAGAGGTACAAACTTCCAGTTATAAAATAAATAAGTCATGGGATGTAATGTACAGCATAGGGAATATAGTCAATAACATTGCAATAACTGTGTATGATGACAGATGGTTACTAGACTAGCTGTGGTGATCATTTCACAAGGTATATAAATGTTGAATCACTGTGTTACACCTGAAACTAACATAATGTTGTATGTCAACTATACTTCAATAAATAAATAAATAAATAAATAAATATAGTATATCCATACTATAGAATTTTATTTGACATAAAGAGAATGAAGTACAGATATATACTACATGAATAAACCATGAAAACTTTATGCTAAGTGAAAGAAGTCAATTACATTAGACCACATATTATATAATTCCATTTATATAAAATATCCAAAATAAGCAGAGACTGAAAGTAGATTAGTGGTTGCTTTGGTCTGGAAAGGTTGGGGGTGGGGTCAAGGGAAGTGACTACTAATGCCTGTGGGTTTCTTTCTTGGGTGATGAATATTGTTGACCTAAATAAAGAAGTAAACTGAAGCAAGCTCAAAAAGATGAGTTTACCTGGGAATAGCAGAAGAATTGCAATTCGGAACATACAAAGTGTAGCAAGCATGGGTGAGTTTCTTGAGAGTTTGGGGTAGGTTGTATTTATGGGCAGGGAATGTAAAGAGGGGAGAGTTCAATTAGAGTCCAGAAAAACAAAGGGATACCAGCCTTGAAAACCCCCCAAGCAGACATCAGTCCAGTCACACAAACAAAGCTCAATTCAGCTCACTTTGTGAGACCTACCCTACCTGGGTCATCTACTGTTCATGCCTCTGGCAAAACTCCTCAATGTTGACATGACACAACCTCTGACCAACTTCCTATCATCCAAGAAAATTCCAACACTTTCAATTTTCTGTAAATCCGGCATTTACAAGGAATCAGTCTCCTAGTCTTAAGTTTTGTCTTCCTGAGGGCACATGCACGAGATTCTTCATTTTATATCCTCCAGTCCTATTTTAGATTGAAATTCTTTCACAATATGATATAAAATTGCTTGTGGTGATTATTGTACAACTCTGTGAATATACTAAAAATCATTGAATTGTGCACTTTAAATGGATGAATTGTATTGTATATGAATTATGTCTCAAAAACCTGCTTTAAAAAATACGCAAATAAAAGAAATGGAGATTTTAGAATGAAGGACAAAGTTGCCAAAAAATTTTGCTTATATATGTGTCCTACGAACTGAATGTTTGTCTTCCCCCCTCCGATTTCATGTGCTGAAATCTAATGACCAATGTGATCTTACTTAGAGGTGGGGCCTTTGGGAGGTAATTAGATTATGAGGGTAGAGCCCTCATGAAAGGGATTAGTGCCCTTAGAAGAGGCCAGAGAGCTAGCTCTCTCCTCAGGATACAAGGTTACCTACCATATGAGGATACAAGGAGAAGTCAGCTGTCTGCAACCCTGAAGAGGGCTCTCACCAGAACCTAATCACACTGGCACTATGATTTGACTTCAGGACTCCAGAACTGTGAGAAATAAATTTCTGTTTTTGATAAGGCACTCAGTTTACAGCATTTTGTTATAGCAGCCTGAGTTAACCAAGACAATGTGGCTTTTAAAGAAAATTCTCTCCTAAATCATGTCACTGATATGCTAAGATAATTCTAATAAAGCCAAGAAAGAAATATGGTGATCCATTTATGAGAGTCTGTGGGTAGGTCACTCAGTCTCTAGATTAGCCCTTAAACTACAGGAGAAGCGAGACTTATACATTCTGCCCAGTCCGCAGAGAACAAGGTCAAAGTCCTAGCTATTTTTAAAAATCATATTTTACCTTAAAATCTCAGAATGATGGCTTATCAACCATATTGTTGATGGTGGGGAAAGGAATAGATTATCAGTTGCCTAGTTAGGATTTAGAAAGTTTTTATATATTTTTCTATCAGATATGACTAACCCTATTGAATAAATCATATTTTCTGAAGAGATATTTAATCTAAAGAAAAAATTTAAATTAATAATGAATATTCTATTTAATAGAAAATCACCCAAATACTATCAAAATTTTCTCTCGTCACTCATAAATTCTTTCAGCTTGAATCATCATCCTTCAGAAATTTTATTCAGAAAACATGTAACAGACTTATAACCATTGATCTGCCCTTCCTGCATTCTACTTCATGCAGTGTTAAGAGATAGAGATATCTTTTATTAAAACAGTATTCTCGTACTATGCCTTGTGTCACCTGCCCTCATTGGCTCTCTGTTGTCATAGAGTGAAGATTTACAAACTGAAATTCATATAACACTGATTTGTACAGTCACCCACTTCTGTGTTGTAAAAATATTAGAGCTTACATTTATTTTGCTTTTTAATCTTATTCTTTTAATTTCTGTTTATATATGTCTCATAATATACCCATTATATTATTAACCCAGTAGTACTTGTATATAATGTATAAAAAAAAATCCATATTTTGGAGATGGGTGCTCAAGATATGTTTTCTTTTATCAATGGTAAATGTAACAGAAATTTGGGGAATCAGTGCTCTCCAGGAATCATTCATAACTGGAGGTGGAGTTAGACGTTTGTATGGGTATTTTTTACAATGATTTGGGAA
Organism: Ceratotherium simum simum; assembly: GCF_057802395.1. Taxonomy (NCBI): domain Eukaryota; kingdom Metazoa; phylum Chordata; class Mammalia; order Perissodactyla; family Rhinocerotidae; genus Ceratotherium; species Ceratotherium simum. The sequence goes on along the minus strand of NC_141908.1, from coordinate 37,084,475 downwards.
CACTAGAATTTAGTGTGTGAGAAAGGAGAGCAGGGAGGGATGGTAGATATCCCGCATGGCATTGTTCTAATGAATGAAGATTTTTCCTGAGTCTTGCACCACTGTCAAAAGTATCATTGGGTAGTAATTGGGTGAAAAAAACAACTGAATTTCATTTCACAAATAAGCAAAAGGCCTTTTCCTTTTACAGTTTTTGTTGTTTCAATTATTCAGAAATGCAAGACCTATGAAAATTGAGGGAAATTTTTTTTTAGATTGACCATTTAGGAAAATTACATCACCTGTAGTAATCATGTTAGTGGTATTTGAGTTGCCAATACAACACATCTGAATCAGCCTGTGATGGCACCAAGATGTGCCACTCTAGTATGAGGATTATTTTGAGCTGAAGACAATCAAGGCTCAGAAGACTCAGAAAGAAATTTTTACCTCACCCCCACTAACTGCCTAAAAGAATTTAAGATAGAAGGCCTGTCCTCAGGACAGGCCATCACCATAGATAACTCTGGGTATGGATAGATTGTGAGGGTCCTTGCTAAGCCCATTCTTATCAAAGATCTGAAAACCAAGTAAAAGTAGAAATTATCCTTTGTAAGAGACACTTATATTTATAAAGGAAATCTCCATTTGTAAAGGTATCTCCCTCTCTGTATCAGGAAGAAGGGGGGATGACCTTATCTCTAGAAACTCTTATCAATGCGGAAGGCAAGGACTTAAATCTGCATATTAACCTTACTCTTGTTTACTGTGCTTTTCTCATAATCTCCTATAACTGACTCCCCCTACCCCCAACATCTTCCTTTGTCTTTAGCTGAAGATAGTATTTAAGATGAGAACCGCCCCCATTTTGTCAAGTTACCCAGATTTCCTGGGTCTTTCCCATGTATACATGTTATAAAGCTTTGTTTGATTTTCTCATGTTATTCTGTCTTATGTCAATTTAATTCATAGCCCAGCCAGAAAAGACCCAGAGTGGGTAGAGGATAAGTCTTCCTTCCCTACACCTGCAATTATAGGTAATTCTATCCATAGGTGATTCAGATCCAAGCATCTGAATTCTTTATTATGTCTTCTAATGCAGTCATATCTGGGCATTTATGTCTTGAAATTTATATATTTTTTCTTTATGTTGAATTTGGGTTTTCTTAGTTAGAAAAGTGTATTGATAAGTCATATTACCTATGAATTTTATTTCTAAGTGGCAAAGTGGAGATTATAATATATATTTATGATATTTCATATATATGTGTATACCTGTATATATACACATATATAACAAATATATATATATATTTTTTTTAAAGATTTTATTTATTTATTTATTTTTCCCCCAAAGCCCCAGCAGATAGTTGCATGTCGTAGTTGCACATCCTTCTAGCTGCTGCATGTGGGACGCGGCCTCAGCATGGCCGGAGAAGCGGTGCGTCGGTGCGCGCCCGGGATCCGAACCCGTGCCGCCAGCAGCGGAGCGCGCGCACTTAACCACCAAGCCACGGGGCCGGCCCCTAACAAATATATATTTTTTATAAAAATAGGTCTTTGGGTCAGACAGAGTTGAGACCACTGACCTACAGGCTAACAACCATGTAATTTTCGGGCTTGAGTGTCTGCCGTCAGCTTGTCATTCCAGCATCAGCCTTTGCAACTGCTCCCTTGTATATGTTCTGTTTTCAACATACCACACCGGCTAATCATGTTTTCCAAATATGCCATGCACTGTCATACCTATCCTCATTCCTTTTTTCTGTCTCCTTTTTCTCAAAAATTCTTACTCCTTTTTGTAAGACTCTTCTCAAATGACAACACCCTTAGACAGAGTTTATTACTGTCATTCCTGGGCTACTATAGCATTTTGCCCTTATCTCCTACATAACACTCCTATTTCTATCTTCCCAATTAAACTGTGATCTTCTAAAGGGCAGAGATGATGTCTTTTTCATTCTTTGGAGGCAGGGATTACTTTTTCTTCATTTTTATCAGCACTTGGTTGCCTAAATGAATAGTTTTTGATCATCCACTTATTCAATAAAATTTTATTTTTCAATAAACTAAATAACAAATATAAACACCTCAATGCATGACATTTTTTTGGATTTTTACATTTTCAAAGCTCCACTGCCACCCCCCCCAAGGATTAAAAGTCTATGGACCCAAAATTCTAATCTTTATTTGCTCCCTTGGTGACCTTATTTGCCATCCTTCCTCCAACGCTTACCACCACAGTCGTATTTTTGTACACATTCTTTTGTGGCTCCAGCCGTTGCCCCAAAGTTATACAGATTCCTCATCAATTCTTCCTCTTTACGTCCTGAAACAGAATTTAAAAATAGTCAAAACATTAAGAAACATACTATCTCTTCACCAGCATGTATTCTCCAGTGACTTTGACTCCCATAATTAGAATTACCAGTCGCCCATCCTGGCATTCTTAACAGTTACCTTCCAAATCAACTGTTGGGCCACTTCGTTCCATAATACCAAAGTTGGTAAGTAGCCTTTAACTTTAGCTTGAGAAACATCTCATGTATTTAAAGCGATGCTCTTTAATTAAGAGCAGTAAGTGAAATTGAGTTTTTTCCACAAATATGTTTTTCATAGACAAATAATTTGTGGAAGGCAATAAAATTTGTTTTAATATAGCATCTTTCTTTTTTTTAAAGATATTACATAAGAGTTTACAATTATTCTGACACAGAAGTTTACTGAATTTAAGTTTATTTAATAAATAAATGTGCTAAAAAATGCAGTCAAAATAGAAGCAAAGCTGATTACTATGTAAAGAGGGAGCCAATGTTATACAATTAAGTGATGGTTAATTCTTATTTGTTTATTGATTTTCTTAATATATTCCAAATGTACTACTAATCTGATCTCAGCAAATATACATAGATGTGGACTATAGAAGGTCCTGTATTAACGTAAGAAGGTAGTTTTATAAGAACAGCACACTAAATCCTGAATATGGTCTTGTAAAACACTTCTATGTCTAAAATTCTATGAGTCTTTCTCAGCTATGTTTCTGCCAATAGAAATATGATCTATGGTTTAGAAGAGATGTGCCCTTGTGAACTTCTCCGTAAATTTCCTTTAACAGAATTCTCTGCTCTTACTAGTAAAATAGGAGATTATACTTTTGGAATAAATATTCACTCTAAAGATTAAATAAAATTTGTATTTAAGTGTGCAATAAACTACTCGGGGTCTGAATACTTACTATTAAAATAACTGATAATACATAAATGCTCTAAGAAGTTGCAACTCTAAATGATTTTCCAAGTCTGAAAATCTTTTCCAGAAACGTTTTGTTCTTAGAGGCCAGAATCATACATGAAGATACATCCTTTTGGTTCCTTGTACCCACTTCCCCTTCTTTTTCTTTTAATACTGCAAATTTTTTAAAAATATTTTTGTGGGAAGATTTCAGCTTCTATTTCAATAGTTAAAATTATGCCAGAAAAACAGCATTTATAGGATTTAGAGCTGGAAAAGATAATAGAAATTATATAGCTCAAATACAAACTTGGTGTTTTATAGCTAGGGAAAATGAGTTATAAAAATTATAAGGAATTTTTAAGGTGCTCACTAAAGTAGTACTAGAATCTAGATTTCCTTAGTATACTGAAGTGAGCCTTCTCATAATTGCAAGAAGTTGAAACATTTGTGTTACAGTTCTGGTTGGAGCATTTTTAAAGGAAAATGAAACTTGATTTAGCTTTTATCATTCGCTCTTCTCTATCCTTCTGTTTTTCTAAACTTCATAATCAATCTTTCTTCTACATGTCTCCAATAAACAAATTATCTATTTTCAGTAAAGCCACATGTGATGTCAGGACCTCCTCAACAGCCAGTCACAAATGTCCTTTGTAGTAGTTGGTAATTTAATTCACCCCTTTATCAGTCAAGTTCAGCAGCTAATATTTGACAGGCAGGGGTTACAAAGCTAGGTAGCTTTTGACATAGACCATTTACTAGCTAGAATCACAAATCAATGACTTTGGAACTGAATCCTGCTGCAGGTGTATTTTTCTTTGGTTGCACAGAGTTTTAAAAGATTGGATTTGAATGCCTTTATTGAGGACAGACTCGCTATTGTGTCACAGTTCCTAATGTGCCCTATTACTTTTGTGTGTGACAGCTTACGGTCAGTTTGCGTTATGATTATGGAACTGAAACCAACATGAATAGTGTTGTGTGATTGTTTCATTTTTTTCTTGGAGAGGAGAGTGCATGGATGTTTTCTTCACATAGAGATAATGTTTGGAGAGGATGGAGACAGTCATCAGACTAATAGTGCCACTGATACTTCAAAGACAAAATCTTTGCCCTTAATGGTTTGGGAAACTTCAAAAACATTAAAAACGTTTCTGACTATACATAATATTCTGACACATTTCATATCCTTAATTTGCTAAACAGAAAGTTGCATAATGTCTAGTAATGTGATTAAATTGATCAGTTTTTAAATATAGTCTTACTTTAAGCTGCTATCTTTTAAATTCCTTTTTAAAATGGTTGCTTATAGAATACATGTTTCAAAAAAAGGAAAACCTCCAAAACATTAAGACAGTTATCAATATTTTAGTATATCTTTGAGTATTATGGAGTTAATTTTTTGTAGTGATGATTTTAACTAGAAACACAGTAATAATATTTTAGTTAACATTTCATAATATCAATAAAAATATTACATTATCTTTTATCATAAATACAATGGCAAACAGAAAATGGCAAAGATTTTACAAGCTAATTAAATGTCATTAACGAGAGCTTTAAAATGTATATAAATTGTAATTTCATTTAGTAAATTGGAGAATGATAATATTTGAGTGCAACGGTTAAAAGACCTAGAATTACAAATAATCTTAAAATGAGTTTTTCTATAAGAAATTTGTCATGAAAATAAGATATGGCCTGCATAAAACAATAAGAATATGATGTTGCAAATTTCTCTTCAAATATGCTTCCTCTGCAAATGTATTAAAAATTAAAATCAAAGAAATTAAAATTTTTCTTTTCAACAAATATTAACAGCTGATAATTAATCTGAATCTGAATGAGTACCTCAAAACATCTGATAATAAAAGCAATTGGAATCTTCTTTGCAAACAATCAAAACTGTGAAAATTAATCCTGCATAATCTAAATATTAATCTTCATTGACTAAGAAAATATAATCTACGTTTTGGATGTGTATAAACTATATTATAATTGTTCACACAGTTTTATGAAGAAAGACTTTCCATTTTAAAGTTATTAGATATTTTTAATAATAATATTGGCTGTTAATGATATTTATCACTTTTTATTATAATATTCTTCTCAATATTTCTCTTAAACATCTCTTTAATTTTATTTAATTATTTTAGTATTTGGTATTTTGCTTACCCTTTCAAAGTGTGAAATATACATGAAAGCCATTTTATTTTTTCCAATGTAATAGGGCTTTAAAATTTTTATTTTCCCTTTTTGAAAAAAGCACTTCTATTTTGTATTGGCTCTAAACCAATGGTTTGATTAATATTAATACAACTATGGTTATTTTGTATGTATTTCAAAATTTGTATTCTACATCACAACACTAGAAGAAAAAAAATCTGTCCCTCTGCCGGACTAGTGTTAGTTTGATGATTATACTAATATTAACTGCTTCACTTGAGTAAGCAAAGAAGAAGTAAAATACCAGTCAGACCAGCTGTTAATTCACAGAGTGTTGTACTATGCTTATTAAAAATACCCAAAAGATGTACCTTTGTGGTTCAGTCTTTTGAATTAGAATCAGAATATTAATCATGCCTCAGGCCTAAATTAAACATTGGAAGGCCCCTTAAGAATTTTCACCAAATTTTCTTGGATTTTTCTTTATTGGGTCTTCCTGGACTCTGTTTAGCTCTGTAATTGCTTTGCTCCTTTGTTGATAGGTTAAAGCACAATGTGATTTTCTCCATGTCATAATATTTAAGAGGATGGCTCAATGGTCTACTCCAAGTTGCAACGTGCAGCTGAGACACCGATATATAACAGAAATAGTGTTTAGAATGTCAAATAAACTACAAAGTAAGAACAATTATGTATTTCAAAGTACATAGTTATAAAAGGATCTGAATCATTACTGTCTTCATATCATTTATATTCTAAAGGGGTTATCTTAAATGACCCTGTCAAATACTTATAAATCAGTATGCAAACGGAAAAAAAATAAGGAAAACCTATTAAGCATGTTCAAAATATACTGTTGTCTGATTTTAGAAAATGGTCAGTATTACTATTTGAAAATATCCTTAAAAAGATTGAAAAGAATGTTGATCTGTGTGGTCTGGTGGTATCAGTGCAATCCTCCCATTTCACCTTTAGGATTTGTGCTAATTATGTTAATGAACATCATCAATTATGTTAATATATTTAACATCAATTGGTGATCATTGACAAGACCCATTATTTCATTAGGTTGAAAAATGTTGATTTTTCTTATTCTATCATTCCGTCTCTATTTATTGGCTACAATTCATCAATAAAATAAACTTTATTTCAATAACTATCTAGTTACCCTGAAATAGAGTTTGTACAGGAAAGGCAGGAATAATGCTTGATTTTTTACATTTATTAATACTTTTTAGAGTAACAAGTTCTTTTGATATGATCTTGTAGTCTTCCTTACTTGTCATTTCAAGTTCATCTTGTACTTTTCCTGCCCCAGACTGAAATAAGCCATTTCTCTAAGGAGCTCTGGTTCTTTATACAGGGAAAATATTTAGAGGCCATAATCTGAGCTCTGGGGATTTTCTCATTGCTCATTGCCGTCGGTTTCATTGTTAGGCCTTTTCAATGGATAAGGTGGGTTTTTATGTAGAGTTTTGAAATAAAAATATAAATTATGAGTTTTCACTTGTATTTCCTATTCAAATTAAACATGGTATAGTTTTTAGTTATCTTTTTTGATTTTATATTTCTTGTTCTTTATATTGAAAATCTTGGTATTTACTAGCTAAATAACTTAAAAATTATTTAATTATTTAATCCAATTATTTAATTATTTAATCCAAAAATTATTTAATTATTTTCATTTTAGCAATAATAATACAGCTGCTAATCGTAAGGTTTCTGATTGCAGTTAAAATCTCTTTAAAGCATTTTTGTTTTGTTTTTTGACTTTAAATTTTATGTTGCTAGGTCTTTATAGTCAAGGTACTTTTGTTTAAAAGTGGTTTGAAAATTTTTTTCCCTTTGAAGGTTATGCAACTAATTTATATATAGTTAGATTTTCTTTTTTCAGTTTGTTTTCCAATTTTAGGGATTTTTTTTTTTTTTGGACTTTTAAAAATTATGTGACCTATATTATGGTTCCCAATTTAAAACAAAGTACTTTCAGAGAAGGCTAGCTTTTTAAACCTATTCCCCACCCACTTTCCTACCTCTCCTTGTGGGTAACTATGTCTATTTGTTTTTCGTGAATAGGTATTAATATAAAAATCTTGGTGAAATTAAAATATATTGGTCAAGAATCCTCCTATAGTAACTATATAAGAAATGTTAATGATAAAGAAGTAGAGTTAGATATCATCAGTCTAAAAACTGTACCAACACACATAACAAACTATATATTCCAAGGTGGCAGGCAAATTAAAACAAATAATAAACAAAGAATATAACCTCGAGGCGTATCTAGTATCTCAACAAGGCAGAGAACAATACTGAATCTGAACCTCTGTGTAGAGACCAAGTAAATTAAAACAAACAACAGAATTGAAAGTATTGTAATGCTACAGATTTAAATAGTACCCTTAAAGGTTGATAAAAACAATAATTCAGTATATTAAATATTGTGTGTTAATACAAAAGAAGAAAAAAAACTCACTAACACTGAAGTACAAGATAGCTAATTCAAGACATATGACTGTCCAGAAATCTTTGGAAAATAATTGCTGTGTTGCAATCAATTGGATAGACAATTATCAAAAATGACAAATTATTAAAGAGTTGGCTGATGTTTGCCATCCCAAACATTGCTGCATGTTAATGGGAGAAAATGCTTCTTGATCATAATTAGGAAAATAATTTCATTATTATTATTAAGAATATTTAACAGGTCAAAAATTTGAAAGGAGAATTAGATTACTACAGAAGAGTTCATAAGCTTCTGAACATTATAATTCCAGGTTTCCATTTATTGAAACATTTAATTGGAAAACATCTTGGTTTCAAGCCAGCTCTTCATAGTTAAGTGAAATGAAGAATTAAATCAATCATCCACTTAATTGGGGAAAAATATATGTTTTCTTGAAAAGTTGAAGTAATTTAAACTTTTTTGGTGGTTTTGTTTTCCTTAGATTATCTACACAATTTACCTGAATTTTTCCATTCTTTTGTTTGGAGAAATATAATAATTTCTAGTCTTGTTTATGACTTGTCCAACAGGAGAGAAATGTTTTTAACATTTTATATTTGGTGAAACCAGAGAAAAACTCTAGAATTCATGGCAATGAAAATACATTGACAAATACAAGATTTGCATGAATAAGCATGTATTCTGGTTAAATAAATTCCTTTATTTTTATTGCTGCTCTGGGATCATGAATACAACACTTGTCTATATCTTAATGGCTGTAGGGCAATGTGTTTCCTTTAGCATTTCCACATCATACTCAGCTTCTGTAGTCTTTTTATACCACAAAAATGTTACACAAAATATTATTATTATTAATTAGGCCCTATAACTTTGAAACGAATGACTCTTTAAATTGTTTCTAAAGTTTAGTGAACAGTGGTTGCATGCATTCTTTATATTCATTCTCCTTTTGACCCTGCCAAAAGGATGGAGATTATGGTTAATAAGTATGGTAGGCCGAATAATGGCCCCAAAGATATCCAAGTCCTAATTTCTGGAACCTGTGAGTGTTACCTTTTATGGCAAGAGGAACTTTGCAGATGTGATTAATTTAAGGACCTTGACATGGGGAGATTATTTTGGATTATCTTTCTGGGTCCTAAATGTAATCACTAGAGTCCTTGCAAGAAGGAGGCAGAGTTGGACTTGAGTACAGACAGAAAAGGCGGCGGCAATGAAGCAAGGTGCTATGCTGCTGGCTTTGAAGACGGAGGAAGGGACCAAGAGCCAATGTATGGAATGCAGCTCCTGAAGCTGAAAAAGGCAAGAGTACAGATTCTGCCCAGAGCCTCTGGAGGAAGCACAGGTCTGCTAACACCTTGATGTTGGTCTAATGAAACCGATTTCAGACTTCTGGCCTTCCGAACTGTTAAGAGAATAAACGTGCGTTGTTTTATGTCACCAAGTTTGTTGTAATTTGTTATAGCAGCCGTAAAAATAGCACACAATGAGCCTATCGGTGTATCCCATGAGTAGTTTGTTTGAGACTGTGTACTTGATTGAATCTGAGCAAATGAGATGTGAGAAGACCTTGGCTGGAGCTTCTGGCCAAGAAAAATATATTCATTTTCCTGTAGGATCTCTCTCTTTCCCATTGGTTAAGAATACGCTCTCTTTCTTTTCCACTGCACATGAAAAAGGATGTAGTAGTCCGGGGAACTCCTGGGATGCCATACTGTTAAAAGAGTGGAGGGGCTGCCAGGTGGCGCAAGAAGTTAAGTGCGCGCGCTCCGCTGCAGCGGCCCGGGGTTCGCCGGTTCAGATCCCGAGCACGCACCAACGCACCGCTTGGCAAGCCATGCTGTGGCGGTGTCCCTTATAAAGTAGAAGAAGATGGGCACAGATGTTATCCCAGGGCCAGTCTTTCTCAGCAAAAAAGAGGAGGATTGGCATTGGATGTTAGCTCAGGGCTGGGCTTCTTCACAAAAAAAAGAGTGGAAGCCATCCGAGAAGGAGACCAGAACCAGAAAGCCGTTTACATCACCTGGTCAAATAATGTTTCAAGTCCTAATCTTAGACATTTCAGTTAAATAACTAGTACATTCCACTCCCATACCCATTTTCTCTTCTTTAACTTGTAATGTAAAGATTCCTAACTGATATGTGACTTTAGTTAACATAAATATTTACTGAAATAGATCATCATTTCAAACTTTGATAAATTTAATCTGAAGGAAAAGTATAGAAAGCTGTGAAAGCATAAGAAACTGACTCATTTCAAGGGTGAGGGAAAACTATATGATTTACATTGAGATCTGAAGAGTAAGTTAAATTTGAGTGGCTGAAAACAGGTGGGAGAAGAGATTATTCAAGGCAAAAGGAACAACATATGCAAAGGCCCAAAGGTGCAGGCAAATATCTTAAGGAACTAAGAGGAAGTATGCATGTTCAGAAACAAAAATAAGAGAAATAGTGGTGCAAAATGAAGCCCCAGTGCTAAGGAGGCACCAGATTATAAATGGCTTTGTAAACTATTTTAAGCATTTTTCTTTTATCCTGAAAGAATAAATCATTCCATATCATATGAGCAATAGGAACCACTAGAAAGTGCCAGGCAAGGGAAGAATATGCTCTAATTTTCATCTAGGGTGCTGACTGGAGGACAGTTTGGAGAGAACAGAGTAGTTACGGGGAGATCAATTAGAAGGGCTAAGCAGTAATCCAGATAAGACAAAATTGACAAATTGGACTGTAATGGTGTCATCGAAAATAACTCAAGATATACTTAGGAGGTAAAAGTCATTGGTAACTAGCACTAGATTGGGGGATGAGAGAGAAAGATTCATGGCTTTTTTATGAGTTTACTTGGACAAGAAATACTGGAGGAGGAAAAGCTAAGGATTGAACTACCCAGAATCCCTTGCACTTGGGCAGCATTTGAATTTGGCTAGTGAGAGGCTCCAGAAGGAGACTGGAAGATGCAAAGAAAGACAAATCAGAAACAAAGATATTCTCCTCCTTTCCTACATTCCAAGCTGCAATTCAGTAATGGTTACATTCCTCTATCTAAGACCACAAAGCAAGCAAAGGTGCCTTCTTTTATAGCTACAGCTCCCTTCACATTCTTATAACATCAAATAACACTTGTCATTTTGAGCCTAGAATGGTAATACTGTAGCTTCTTATCTTTGTAGGTAGGTCCATAGGGTGCTGTATTGCCCTTTGTTGGTTCCCTTAACTCTGCCCGTAACTTTGTAAATATTTCCTACATTTAAAATATTCCATTATCTCTTTGAATGTATTCTGTGTTTCCTGCTGGGATTCTAACTACTACATTAATTTTGGACTAGCCTCAAGATAGAGATCCTCAAAAGCAGATCCTGGAATTGGTTTGTTGACATATTTGATGAGTAAGTTATTTTGATGATAATTTATTTTCCAGCGTCAAATGAGACAATGGTAATCTATAAATGCAATTGTTTCCAATTATTTCGATTCAAACTGGCAGTGGCATGGGATGGAGTGCAAGTGGAGGGCAAGTCATTGGGAGATCAAGTGACCGTGGCACTTAGTCATGTTGACAACAATGGTGGTTACAAAAATTGTGGAGTTGGATGGCAATGACTTTTTAAAATATATTTTATTTTTTAGAGTATATTTAGGTTCACAGCAAAATTAAGCAGAAAGTATAGAGAGTTTCCATTTATCCCTAGCCTTTGATCAGGATTGCATTGAATCTTATGGATCAATTTGGGAAGAACTGATATCATGACAATATTGGGTCTTCCTATCCATGACCATGGACTATCTCTCCATTTATTTAGTTCTTTTTTTATTTCTTTCATCAGAGTTTTGTAGCTTTCCTCATATAGATCTTGTACATATTTTGTTAGATTTATACCTATTTCACTTTTTGGGGTGCTAATGTAAATGATATTGTGTTTTTAATTTCAAGTTCCACTTGCTCATTGCTGTTATATAGAAAAGTGATTGACTTTCGTATATATTAACCTTGTGTTCTTCAACCTTGCTATAATCACTTATTTCCAGGAGAATTTTGTTGACTCTTTCAGATTGTCTACATATATAATTATGTCCTCTGTAAACAAAGATATTTTTATTTCTTCCTTCCCAATATTTATACTTTTTATTTTCTTTCTTGTCTTATTCTATTAGCTAGCACTTCCAATACAATGTTTAAGATGAGAATTTGAGTTCTCAAACTTTCCTTATCGATGGAAGACCTCTCCCTCTGCTCTTAGAAAATCATCCGTTATCTGTATATAAATCTATAATGCTTTCATGTGGTAGAGATGCTTCATAAGAAAATGCTGGTTCTTCTTTATAAAAAACACCTAACTTTCATGACCATAATGAAAATTAGATCCAAACATAACCCAGATAGAAAGAAACAAAGCCTGATCCAGAATGAAGTAGCCTGCACGTTAAAAAGTTGCAAGATCTTGAAATAAGAATCAGCATGAGTCGAGGGTACCTGCTAGGGAGGTAATTTTAGGCATGTAAGAAAAAAGAGATAAATACTAGATTAGAGTGGGCAGAATTCATTGATATAGAGGCGCTCTCCTGGGATTTGGAATTTATAATGTTGACTTGATTTGAGCACCTGGCATTGGCCTTAACAGTCTTTTATGTTGCTTAATTAAAGCTTGGATTTAACAATGGTCTAAAATCAATGAGGTTGCAATTCTGGCATATTCCTGGCATGCTGCAGGCTCAGGAAGAAGGGAATGCTAGAATAAATCTATGATGTATGACCCACTCAGCATCTTCTTAAGTATTTCTCAAACGAGGCGAGGAAAACTCTCCCAGCTTCTTTGCAAAGAAAAGTCATGGCTGTTCGCTGTAGGAGGGGATAATAGCAGAAGACACCACAATGGAATGGAGTTCTGTGTTTTCTATGGGAATAATGGAATCACTAAGCGGGAGAGGCCAGATCACGGCTCTCAACCATTAGAGAAAAGGTGTGTTTCCATATAAACCAAAGAGATGGAATAGTAAACAGGGATCTATGACATTGTCTATTTTATAATGTCATCAGGGACATTTTATATGAATGAATAGTTAGCCGACTACATTATTGCTTGACAAACATGCTTGAGAAAAATTGTGTTTCTGACAAACAAAAACCTGATATGAATTGACTTGTGGGGATTCACAGTTTCCTACCCAGCTCTCTGTCCCTTACATAAATTCACCAATGGGAAATTAATCTCTATAAAGTGGGCCATACCATCTTTATCATAAAGTCATAATTTCCACCTATTGATTCATGCTCTTCTCTCCAGGCCATACATAAGGAATCTAATCTCTACACTACTGAATAATTCTTCAAATAATTGAATCTAATCTCTACACTACTGAATAATTCTTCAAATAATTGAGGACAGTTTTATGTTCCTCTCCATCCTCAAAGTTGAAGTTCTTTCACCAGTCTGGTTGTCACTTAGTTGCATTTCAGTTTGTTAAAGACAAAGTTTTGAATGCCTCAGTTGTATGAGTTAAAGCCCAGAAGTTGGTCAGAATTATCACCACCATGCTTCTGGTTATAGTGCTTCTAATAATGCAGTCTAAGCTTAAAATAGCTCTATTGCCAGCTTCATTGCAGAGTTGAAGTTAATGAAATATCATCTTAAAAATTCTGGGAAAGATAGAATGAACAGTTGTTTAGAAATGTATGTTTAGGGGGCCGGCCCGGTGGCGTGCGGTTAGGTTCGCGTGCTCTGCTATGGCTGCCCGGGGTTTGCTGGTTCAGATCCTGGGCGTGGACCTATGCACTTCTCATCAAGCCATGCTGAGGTGGCGTCTCACGTAGAACAACTAGAAGGATGTGCAACTACGACATACAACTATCTACTGGGGCTTTGGGGAGAAAAGGAAAAAAGGAGGAAGATTGGCAACAGATGTTAGCTTAGGGCCAATCTTCCTCAAAAAACAACAACAAAAGGCAAGTGCTAAAAAAAAAAATGTATGTTTATGCCAAATCCTTTATAGAGTACCCTCCTCAAACCCATATTATTCCTCCATTAGGTAAAACATATCAGAAACTTCTTCTCAAAATGATTTCAGGCATGTTGTCTTGGATTTGATGGCTTCACTGGTATAAAATTGCCTTATGTTCATGGTTCATTTCAAGCTGATGTATAGACAGAGGAAATGTGGTGAAAATTTAAGCCAGAATAGGCTTTAAGTGATACATTTTACCCACAAAAGATTGCTGTTTCATGTGTCATGCTCATTTTCACGACAGTCAAAATTCTGCATTTTCAAAGGACACTGATATGTGCTAACCCAAATAAAATCAGTGTTGGTTTGAAAATGGATCTAGAATCAACATGCTCACAAAAGAGCAGGTTGCCATAATTCCAGTCCAGTCATTTCCCACCACCTTGATAGTAATGAACCCATGTAAAGAATGTCTTGATTACACCTCCTAGGAGCTACCAATCTAGCACATTCCTGAGTTGTTGGGGTTTTTTTCCCCCCCTGTGTGGCTATTAATTAGATTTGTTTTATTCAGTTACTATTTATATAAAGGTATCAAACATTTTTGCAGCTTATATTCCTATCCTAAAATTTGATGAACCAAAGGAAAGTAACTCATGTGTTTCTAATTAATATTTGGGAAGAGAGTTTTAATGAAATAATTCAAAATCTCTTTCAGAATGTTTAATTTTCAAACCTAAACTATTGTCAGCATTAAGAGTTTACAATCTCTGAAAAACAAGTAAACAAACACCAGAGCCATTTTGAAGATAGGCTTACTTATCAAAGGAGAAACAAGGTTTATGTGCTTGCTAGAGATATTTTGCAAGTTAAGAATCTATTTCAGTGCATATTAGGGCTTGATAACTTTGCACAGAATTTGGTGAACCACATGCAGCTAGGGTTCTTCGAATAGAGTCCTTGGAATAGACATTTGAAGGCCAGTGAAATCTTTGAAATTGTATACATAGTTTTCAGGATAAATGTACATGGGCATTTATCTGAGAAAAATTTCTCAGATTTGTCAGATTTTCAAAGTGGTCCAAAAAATACAGCCCCTGAAATATTAAATAGCTTTCATAGACAAATGTGGTACATGATATATTTATAAACTGATAGTCTGCTTTTAAAATTGGGCTTTTGAAGGAGATATTGGAGCTTTCAAGTGGGGTATTCATGAGTGGCAGGAGAGTAACTCTAAATGGAAGGTGCAGTTCAGATTGGGCTGTTTGATATGGCTAGGACACTGTAGATATTAGTTCTTTCAAAATATCTCTGGAAAGGCTAACCACAGTAGGTCTGTTTATAGCTCTTCAAAAGAACCAGATTGGGAGGCCTGGAGATTAATGATTTCTGTTGTACAAGGCCAGGTATAAGCTCAGGTAGCCTTCTAGGCCGTCTTCCACATTGTCATGGCAATGGATTTCAGACCTGACATAGAGAGGCAACTTCTGTTGAAGAAAGATAGATCCTTCATACCCATGGGCCACAGTTCTTTAAGAAATCAAATAACATATTTTATAGTACAATAGTGCTTTTTTCTTTTAATGTGGCTATATTGCATTTATAAGAAAACCAAGATTGAAGCAAAACAAAACTGTTAGATAAATTAGTGAGATTAAATGTCACTGGAGAGGAAATTTGCAAATTTTCTAGTCTGTAGGACTTATCAAGGACCTGATTATCTATGTCTGAATTTAATTTACATAGTTGTTAAGATAAAATTCACCTTTCTTGAAAACATATAAGATTATATTTTGGGAGGAGGATTAAATCCTATGGGCTATCATTTAAAAAACATTTTGATTAGTCCCCTGCAAAATAATTCTGAATAATACGAACCTTTTTCTTTTGTGGTCAGAAACTAAAGTGTTTCAATGTCATTAGCCGGACTGTAAGCATAATTTTGCTTTTTTGCTAAGAATATTTTTTATATATTCTATATCCTTGCTATTCAAGCTACTGTATTATATTCATGTCTCTCAAACTTCAATATGCACAAGAATCACAAAGGAACCATGTTAATATTCAAATCTGATTTAGTAGTTATGGAAGGGGGCCTGATATTCTGCTTTTTTTTTTTTTTTGTGAGGAAGATTAGCCCTGAGCTAACATCCGACGCCAATCCTCCTCTTTTTTTTTTTCTGAGGAAGATTGGCCCTGGGCTAACATCCGTGCCCATCTTCCTCTACTTTATATGGGACGCCTCCACAGCATAGCTTGACAAGTGGTGCATCCGTGCCCACCTGGGATCTAAATCTGTGGACCCAGGGCCTCTGAAGCAGAGTGCATGCACTTAACCACTATGCCACCTGGCCGGCCCCTGATAGTCTGCATTTTTAACAAGCTCTCAGGAAAAACCAATATTGCTGGTCTCTGGATCACATATTTAGTAACAAAACTCTGTGACAAGTTTATTATTTTTCTTCAAATATACTAGGCAATTAAAACATTTCCAATTTCATGTGAGGCTTATTTTTAGAGAGAGAGTGCACTGATTAAACCAAAAATAAATTCATAAAACATCTCTTCACTAAAAGAAATAGCAGTTTATATCTGAAGTAATATTAAAACATCACACTAAAAGTAAAAATGTTTCAGGTTAGAACTTTAAAAATTGGTTTTACCAGAGATTCCAGAGCTGTATAAAGTAGTTTTGCTTAGTATCATCGCCATAGATGCTCTAGTTCCTCTTTAGTGGATATTTTTGCATAGTTTATGAGATTAGAAAACCGGAAAATCTTGCTGGCTAGTTCTCTATCATTTATTTGAATGGTGAGACAGCTTCTGGCAATAGTGACTTGGGAGAGTGATTTAAAAGCGTACACACACACACACACACACACACACATGCACACACACCCTGCATTCAAAATCCAATGTCCATGTGTAAAATTGAGAAGGATGAGCCTGGTTCAAATCTGCAATCAGCACCTATTTGACCTGCTGAGAACTGGCGGTGTTTGGACCGCTCTGTGGCTGGTTCCTTAATGTACAGTCAATTTCTTTTAAAACGAAGGTGCTTATGCTTTTTGACTTTGGCAGAAAGGACAAAACAGGAGCATAATGAACTATAAATTTTAGTGTATTTATGTGTATTTATAGCTCACCGTAAGGTTTTACTCTCTGTGTTTTTCATGTTTCCTCTGAACTTGGCTCCAGCAGCAGGTCCAGTCTGTTTGACCTTCTGACTAGAACAGGTACATCGGGGCCACATCAACCGGCAAATGGTTTATTTTGTGAAGAGTCTAGCAGCTAGAGCAAAGGCTAGAATGATTTGTAATAAAACACCACGTTGGCACTTTTAGGCAGAAGTTTGCATTTATTTTTCATTTCAATTTTATTTTTTAAGCTAGAATTATGATTAACATTATTAATAATAATATTATTTTTTTAAAAAAATGCAGCTGCCATAATCTCTCCAATACGCATTATCATTCATCCATGTGGGAGCTTTTGAATATGAAAATCCTTTTGAACATGAAGAGATAGGTAACTATGCTAGCTTTCTGCCTATTTTGGGGATTAGTACAAATGGCATAGATTTGAATCTCTAGACCTAATTGATTTGTCCCAGTGGGGGGATGATGGCCCAAGTTAACTGTGTTAGGTTGCTACAAAGAAGAGAAAATGGTATTGATTGACAATGATGTCTCTGCCACTTCAATTGTAGCCTAGTACTTCACGTGAGATGTATCTCTGCTATTCTAGCTTATTTTCCTTCACGCCAGCGCAGCATGGCCCCAGTAGGATAAGGGAGGGAAACTGTGTGTGTGGCCTCCTCAGCAGGAGCAAGTCCTGCAGGCCTACTGGTGGGCGGAGGCCTGCTGAGAAAGGTGTCAGAGAAAGGTCCACTCTGGGGACCACAGCTGTCACTCAAACAGCCCCTACTAGGTGGCAGTGCTCAGTGGGAGGAGTGTGCACTGGAACAAAATAATCTTACTACTCTTATTTTTATTCAGTGGAATAAGAAAGTGTTTACAATGGTGTTCATCCAGATTAAGTATTTAAGGCTTTTTCTCCCCTCCTTTTGCCATTTTTTCCTTAATCACCTCATTAATTTCCAGTTTGGCTTAAAATGATCAGCAGGCTAGAACTATATGGCTCATTTATTCTACTTTACTTTATTTACTTTTTCAAAGTAAAATGGATAAAATCAATTAATAAATTTAAGCCCATTTACTATGATTTGGAGAGCTGCTAAGTAATACATCTTCCTTTCTTCACTGAAGTGCTATAAAATAATTCATCTGTGAGAATAAGGCAACCTCTTTCTCGAGATATTTTTAAGGAAATGGCAGGTTGTTATCAGTCTGAGGTTGAAGTTCAGTTCTGCCCAGACCCAGGATATGGGCTAACCAGCCTGGCCAGGGATTCTACCACGTGCTATCAAAGAAATGCTTCATCACTGTCTTGTATTACTTGTATGAAAAGCATAAAAATTAATAAATCAGTATTCGAATTCTCTTCCACTTGGGTGTAGTAGTAACTCTATTTCTAAAAATGATATATTCCAGTGATGTGGTTGGGTTTTAAACTAAATACTGTAGAAGGAATGGGAAAACCCCTCTTCAGCACCAATTTGGAAAGCATTGTGATTGATAATAGTGCACTCACACACCCACACAGTTGCTGAAATATCAAGTATGTTAGAAGGAGTAAAGTTGTGTCCAGTGGGAAGGATGGAAAAGATATGGATTAAAGGTGGAGAGGGCAAAGGAACATGTTAATTTTGCCCAGGAAAAGGAAAGAAAGGAATTTGTAAATGGCCTTAAGAAGGAGATCTTCAGAGCTGCCTGAGGCCAGGTAAACTTCTGACTATAATTATCTGCCAATTTAGGCACAGGTTGTTCTCCTGGTTACAAAAAAGGGAGTAAAAACACCAGAAAATAGGCCATCAGGAGCACAGCTCCATCAGTATCTGAGAGTGAAGAGAATGCACACAGGAGTGTCAGGGGTACTGAGTGGCATAAGAAAGGTGCTTAGACCAATGCCTGGGACACAGTCAGATGTAATTGACAAACACATGAACTCACACACAGACACACGCCATGAGACGTGTATATATATGTCAACTATTTATGGAGGGAATGGAATAAGAAAGAAATGTGCACAACTTTCATAAGGCTAGAAATACTTATCTTTTCTTTTTGCTTTTAATTAACTAGTTATATGCTTGTTGTGGAAAAGTATATGGCTATTTTTGTTATGCTTAGCTGTATTACAACTCTATTCCTCATAGTATATGAACTCCACAAGGCTGACCTTATTTTAGACATATATTTGTATCTTTATCTATATCTATCTATACCCTCAATGAGGAAACTAATATCATAGACATAGCTGCTATAGCAAATATCCAGTGAAAGAGATTTTAAACTTTCTCTTAAAAATCCGTGTTAATGACCTGATAATGCTTTGTTATGGCTTTCTGAAAATGTGTGAAGTGTTCTGACAGTATGTCAACAAAGTGTCAAATAAGGAGAGAGAGAAGCTAAGAATTGGAATCATAATGTCACCAAATGTTAAAGCTGGAAGGGACCTTAGACCCCCTGCATGTTGGAAGTGATGGGGCTGAAGCCCAAGAGGATTAAGTGATTTGTTCAAGGTCACACATAGAGCAAGCAAAGACCAAGGAGTAGAATCTGGGTCCCCTGGCTCCCAGTCCCGTTCTCTGTTAGGTTTGCAAGTTTGCTCCTAACTATATTAATTGTTTTGTTTGGTACAGAACAAAACACAGATTGTAGAAACGAAGGAGTCAGTGTTTTTTTGGAATCTGAGTCATTTTAAAGGTCATCCCATCTCTCATTAGTTGGAGTACATAGCTATTTACTCCCAATCATTTATTTAAGCATTTATTCCACATGTAACTCTTGGAGATATTAATTTCCCTGACAATGAGAAGAAGTAGTTGTAGTTTTGAATAAATATAGTCATCTCTCACTTTAAATCTACTTTTCATTGAAGAAAGCATGTTTTTTTTTTCATTTTTTTCCTCTTTCCTGCATTCTTGCTTTTTTAATAGTCTTTTCTCTTTGCCCCACTAGATCCTGATAGCCAAGAGAATAGAAATTATCATCACAAATACAGACACACAAGCACACACACACACACCACGTATGGAATACTTGAAAGATTACGGAACACCTCCATATATGAATTCTTATCATAGTTGCAAATTATTTAGTTGAATGTTCTCAAAAGCCCATTTTATAGATGAGAAAACAGAGTGTGATTTTTCAAAGTAAAGAGCAAAACTAGGTCTTTTATTTTTGAAATATGTTCCCTTTCAATATACACACACATAATGGATCATAGACCTTTAATGGATAGTTAAGGTAAATGAGACTATCTCAGAGCATACTCTAGTATTTTAGAGTTGATATAAAGGAGAATTAAAATAATCTTTTCTATATACTTCTCAGTGATAAGGACCATCTAGTATTAGAAAATCTAAACTTATACTAATTTTCTGATATTTTAAAATCTAATATTTTAAATTCTGAATCCGCTTTGAAAGATAAAATAGATTTTCCATATTTTAAAATTGATTTTATAGCCCTATATGTTCAGAGAATGTATTTTATTTATAATCTCATAGATATCTATCTTTAATATACACTGATCCTCAGTTGGTTCTCATCACTTTCACTCTGTTTTGCTACTTTGCCTTTCTTCCTTTAGCCACTTTGAGAGTTAACAACTTGTATTAGGGTCTTGGAGAATGGGAATATCCAGTCCTAGGGCTTATAAGGAGTCTTGAACCAGGAATCAGAAGACCCGGCTTCTATTCCTGTCTTGTCCAATAGCTTGTAATGTGCCTTTAGTGGAATTACTTACATCTCTGAGTCTTAGTCCGGTCTTTTATAAAAAGAAAGCATTAGATCAGGTGATCAACAAGGCCCTTTGATCTTCTTAAAGATCTGTGATTTATAATGTATCTCTCCTGTATATTGATTTTTTTTTTTGTGATGAAGATCCACCCTGAGCTAACATCCATGCTAATCCTCCTCTTTTTGCTGAGGAAGACTGGCTCTGAGCTAACTTCTATTGCCAATTCTCCTCCTTTTTTTTTTTTCCCCCCAAAGCCCCAGTAGATAATTGTATGTCATAGTTGCACATCCTTCTAGTTGCTGTATGTAGGACCCGGCCTCAGCATGGCCGGAGAAGTGGTGTGTCGGTGCCCGCCCAGGATCCAAACCCTGGGCCACCAGTAGCGGAGCACACGCACTTAACCGCTAAGCCATGGAGCTGGCCCATCCTGTATATTGATTTTATTAAATCAAGATTTCATATTATTGCCTGTGTTTCTTAAAGCAGACACATATGTGAAAAATCTAAATATGAAAGCAGAACAACTCTACAATTATTATACATATATTCCTGCGTGAACACATAGTCATAATTTTGGGGGCTTTGTTAACATGCTATCAAAGTAACTACCTTTTTCAATGAAAAACAATGAAAACAATTTACACATCTTACAGATAAATGTGTATTTAATGCAGTTACTCAGTGGTAAATCTACCTAGTTAAGCATGTTAGTTCAAATGGTACCCTGATTTGGTTGAGATATGGACATTGAAACTAAGAGATTATAAGAGAAAACCTTGAGTCCATAAGCTATATTTCTTTCTTCAGAATATGTGGATTCACTTTTGCTTATATTTTTGAACATCGTAATGTGTTAAGTAATACCAAGATTCATCAGCAACTTCATGTATATATATAGATATACATATATATGTAGTCTTCAGTACATGTGTAATACTATGAACCCCCAAGAAACAAACTCCCCCTACATGTTTTTAAGATTATACATAATGTACATTTAATATGATTTAAAATGTTACAGGTTTTAGTTTTTAAGGTCAGTGTGGGTAACTACTTCTGACATCAATAATGAGGAATAATTTCTGATATTTTTCTTTGCTTGAATGTTTAAAAATCTCTAGCATAGGGTTAACATGAAGATATATTTAGTTCGTTATAAATATTTCTGGAGTAGCATGCCTAATAAGTCCAAATCAGAATATTCAAAATGTCAGTGGCATTTTCTACATTACATATGTTCCCAGAATCTGCTGGCGCTGCTGAGAGCATGGCAGGAGTTCAGGCGGTCAGCACTGTCTAGGCAACATTTTACTCTCTTGTGCTCCAGAGGAAGCCTCCAGCCCATAGGTGTTGATAAAACCATATCTCTACTATTGTTTAATATGCTGGAAATTTACTGCATTAGTTTCCTGTGGCTGCTGTAACAAATTACAAACAAATCTGATGTCTAAAAGCAACAACAATTTGTTCTTTCACAGTTGTGGAGGCCAGAACTCTGAAATCAGTTTCACTGGGCCAAAATCAAGGTGTTGGCAGGGCCACATGCCCCCCACAGGCTCTAGGAGAGATTCTGCTCCTTGACTCTCGGTTTTTGGTGGCTGCCCACATTTCTTGACTTGTGACCACACTACTCCAATCTCTGCCTCCATGGTCACATTGCCTTCTCCTCCTCTGTGCCTTATGTGCTTCTGTATCTCTCTTCTAAGGGCATTTGTGACGGCATCTTGGACCCAGCCAGGTAATCTAGGACAGTGTCCTTATCTCAAGATCTTTAACTTAATCTCCTCTACAAAAACTTTATCATATAAGGTAATAGTCACAGGTCCTAGGAATTAGGACAGGGACATATCTTTGGGAGCCCTTATCAGCCTACAACATCCATTCATCAGTCATTCAACAATGTGTAGTTAGTGTTCAATGAATGCTTAAGCTGTGCACCAGATAAAAGTCTCCCTCTCACGTAAGAGTTTGTAATGCAGGTGTAGAAAAATCACACATATGTGCAACATCTTAAGAACAGTGGAAAGAAGATGGGAGACAAGAGATAAAGCAGAGTTACTATTTAAGACCAGGGAAATGTGTTTAAACTAATTAAAATGTATTATTTAATATTTAATGTAAATGTAATCTGACAATTAGACTAGATCAAGTGGTTTTCAAACCCAAATTTTAAATAGATAAATTTCTTCTGTAGTGCTCTGGCTGTGGCTGTTGCATGCTTTTGCTCTTGCTATCTCCTATGCTTGGAAATGCCTTTCTTTTCACCTATCTCTTCTTTTCTTTATGCCTTTTATGTTTCAGCTTAAATATTACAGCAGCTAAGAGGAGGCTGTATCACATAACATTGACAAACTTTAAACAGCGCTAATCACTACCTGAGATTTTAATTATTTGTTGCTTGTTTTGCTCTGTCTCATGAATCTCCCCACAGGACATTAGCTTTAGAAAAGTTGGTCTTTTCTATCAAATCCCAGCCCCTAGAACTGCCTCTGGCATAACAGGTTTCCATGAATATTGCTCATTAAATTAGAGAATCCTTAAAGAATTTGTTCAGATGCTACTCTCTCCAGGAAGCCTTCCCTCAGCCAACTGCTCAAGAGAAATTTCTCCTCCTCTATGCTCCCAACTTACAAGGCTTGTGTGTAAAACTAACATTTATCAAGTTCTATAATATTAATGCATTAGCATGTCTGTCTTCTAAGAATATTGTAAGTTCCTTGAAGGCAAGGATTTTGTCTTAGCCCTCTTCATATTCATAAATTCATATCCACACTAGCTCCTCGCACATAAAAGGCATTCAATGAATATATTTTCAATGAATTACTCTTTGAAAACCCCAAAATTGTCATAAAGCAGTTTGTTAAATCCATCATTGATAATTTTATGTATCAAGTTGACTAAACTGAAGCACCCTATTACTTAATCAAACACTAATCTCAGTGTAGCTGTGAAACTATTTCGTAGATGTGGTTAATATCTATAATCAGTTGACTTTAAGTAAAGGAGATTGTCCTCTGTAATGTGAGTGGGCCTCATCCTTTCAGCTAGAAGGGCTTGAAAGCAAAAACTGAAATTCCTCAGAGAAGAAATTCTGCCCTAAGATTGCAGCATTAACTCCTACCTGAGATTTTAGCCTGCTGGCCTGTCCCCACCTCCATCCCTGAGAACTCTAATTGATATACATACCATCCATCTTTCCCTTTAAACCTAATATAGGGCAGTGGTGAGAGTTTAACCATATCTCACCAGTTTAGGCTTGAAGCAATTCGATAGGCTTTAGAAGTAATGGCAACAGAAAATTAAAACTGAAAATAATATTTCCATAAAAGAAATGAAAAATAAATTAACCTTGAAAAATTGAACCAAGAGCTAAATAACAATTCAGAACAGTAAAAGATGTTTTGAGATTATAAACTACTAATAAAATGTTGAATTATATTCCATAACATTTATTTAAGAAGTAGGGCAGTACTCAATGATTTTTTTTTTGAAGATTTTTATCTTGTAGAGACTTGAAAAAGAATATCAACTTGTTAGTGGTGTACTGTAAGCGAAGAGGAATATCTTTACAGCTATTTGAGGTACTTCACAATACTTTGCAACTTCTCAGCACGTAAAGTTGGAAAAACTTTTTTTTTCTTTGACTGTCACTTTCACCCAAGAAATGAGGCAGTGTCCATTAGAAATAGTTCATTTGAGATTTTCTCCCCTACTGACTGAGTAGTGAAACTTTGTGATGAGATTGCATTTCAAAGTCCCAGCCTTTGGCCTCCTTCTGAGGCTGGGAGTAAATGACAAGTGCCGGTTATTCTCAGTTCTCACCTTTCCCATCCTACTCCATCCTAAACGACCTCTTCCTTTTTAAAAGCAAACGCAAAATTCTGTCTATATTGGATACAACCAAGTAAAACATTGCTATCTTAACAGAATTTGAAAAGAGATACAAAGAAATACATTTTATGTGTTTTGGTATTGATATTGTGAAACGTATTTTCTTACTTTTTTATTCCTTGTGTTGTTTTACTTGTTTTATGCAGTGAAATAAGACCATACATGGAAAATTATGGCTACTGACATCTCTGCTGAGATTTTGATATACAAATAAAAAATGATTCAAGTGGGGTGGCTTGATCGAAGTTGACTTTCTGGATGAAGACAATAACTGTCAAGAATCAGATGGCCCTACTCTGTTTTTCAGGGAGTTAGAATCATGAAAGGGCCTCTCTTTGTTGGAAAGAGCTTTGAGGTGGCCTGGGAAAGACAAGGTACAATTGCTGTCAGAGAGTAAAGGCAAAGAGTGTAGGCTGCTGACTTAGATCCTGACTGTGATCATTTCAGTTTCAGTACTTCTAAAACCTAGCATCTCCTTCTGTAAAATTTAGCATCTCCTTCTGTAAATTGGTCCACTCCTGACCTAGTAATTTCTAAAAGTAGCTCTTCTTCAGCTTTTGGCTCAAGCCATCTTTTACTTTACTCCTTCTCACTTGCTCCTCCCACTCCAAATCCTCTCTGTTAATCATTTTCTCTAGTTATGTTATTTGAATTTTCCTACGTTGTTTTATTCCACTGCGGTCACCCTAACTCATTTTCACACTATCACAATAGTCTTTTAACTAGACACCCTGACTTGTAATCTCTCACTCCTTCAGCCTTTTGTGTAGTCACAGTGACCAGATTAATCTTCCTATAGCACAACTAGCAGGCTTCTCTTTGACTTAAAAAATTCAATGTGTCTATGGATTGCAGGCTGGATAGTCAAGATCCTTCCATCAGTTGCACAGGTTCTTCCAACCAGGACCTTACCTGCCTTCTCCTTTTATTCTTCTCTTTTCCACTGTAGCCAAATTAATCTCCTGTCTTCCAAACAGCCCAATATATGTCCTAGCTATACCTCTGATTATGCCCAATGTACATTCTATCTAAATGCTTTGCCTCCTTCAAGAATAGAGCTAGAGACTTCCTAGTTCAAGAAACCATGGTTAAATTTCAACATAAAGTCATGTCTTTCACCCCTTTACCTGGGGTGGGTGTTTTCTGAGATACAGCATAATGTAATAAAAAGAACCTTATAGACTCAGGTCGGATGCCAGTTCTGCCATATACCAGCTGTTGCAGTGTGGACAAATGACTTCACACTCTGCCTCTGTTTGCTCATCCACAGAATGGAGATTAAAATATTTATCTTAGTTGTATTATTTATCTCAGTGTGTTTATTTTTATTTATTGCTTTTCTCTCTCTTCACTATAGTATAAGCTTAAGAAAGCAGAAATGTTGCCTATTTTGTTAGTTGCTTTTTTCCCCCAGCACCTAGACTGATGTCAGGCAGAGAATAGGAAATCCATACTATTTGTTGAAGGAATAAATGGTTAGTACCAATTTAACAGCTTCACAAATGGTGGCTGTCAACATCATCATTGTCGTTCATCATACAACATCTTTTTAATACTGCCTGGCGTTGCTATTTACGTTTTACATTACATCAGGATTATATTTTTTCTCTTTTATAGGCTTTTAGTAACTACTTGGTGATTGGTCCTATCCAAAAATGTACCACAGCTAATACTATACGGAATTATGTGAAGTTGATTATTTGAGGAAATGAGAGTCTAGAAATAGAATCAAAGCTTATTTAGTGGCATTTTTTTCCCTAGAGACAACATATTCACATCTTATTGAAAGTAATCCAACCAGAGATTATCATCTGCCTCTAGGCTCTTCATGCCACACATATTTACTTTTTTAGCAGCCATTTTTAATTATTTTCTATTCCCCTTCAAAGCCCATAAAATAATAATATGTCACATTTTAATAGCGCCTCAGAGAAAATAATTTCTGACTAACACATGAAAGTTTAAAAAAGTCAAATTTACAGGCATGTATGTGAGAAAGGATGATGTTATTAGTAGGATTATACAGTGAAATTTCAATGGTGCTTTGAGAACATCAATTCCAAACAGCTTACCCCCTCCCAACCCAACTTACCTTCACAGGATAATTTTTCAACTGTCCAATTGATCAATTAGTCTTACCTACTACAAAAATGTGTCTTTTGGGGGGATCAGATTTTATCTTTCTCAGTCAGTTATACTACAGCTTGAAAGACTTTATTCTATTCAACTTTTCCTATGCAAGATTTGATAAAAAAGGAATCAGGGAGAGGGTAGGCAGCACTGTTTCATGGCGTTTGACCACTTTTGCGTCAAGATCTGTAAGCCACCAAAAACTTACCAAACCTTTCTATTCTCCTATTCAAAACTGAGACTATTCATCAACAGAAAACAAAAATAGGTGTCATTATCCCCAATGTACAGACTGAATTACTGAGGTTCAGTGAAGTTAACCAACTTGTTCAAAGTTTTGCTTCATAACCTGAGGGCCTTTATTTGCTTATGGAAAAATCAGACACTTGAACAAGTAGAATAAATTGTTGGCTTTAAATAACGTATTTTTTGTACATTTCTTACCAGTACTCGTAAAATCATTTGTGTTGCTATGAATTAACAAGCAACCTTTCAAATCCATCTACCAATTGTCTCTCTCTCCAAGTGCATACATGCATAGGGTGAAGAAAAGAGGGAAAAGAAGTATTTGATCAGTAATCATAGTGACACTCTCTTACCTATGTACTTATTTGATAATTTTTTTTGGGGGGGGGGAGATCAGCCCTGAGCTAACATCCATGTCAATCCTCCTCTTTTTGCTGAGGAAGACTGGCCCTGAGCTAACATCTGTGCCTATCTTCCTCCACTCTATGTGGGACACCGCCACAGCATGGCCTGACAAGCAGTGCGTTGGTGCGCACCCAGGATCCGAACCCAGACTGCCAGCAGCAGAGCATGCGCACTCAACCGCTCCGCCACGGGGCCAGCCCCACTTATTTGATAATTTTTGCTGAATAAATTTTGAATAGTTCAGAGAAAAGAGAATTATGTTATATTAGCAAGAATTTTACATATAGATCTCTGGAAAGATAGTCTTGAATACTGAATAATATCTTTATTGTTCCTTTTTCATAAAAGGAAAATTAAAAGAATATTTTATTCTTAAATCACAAAATTAAGGTTCTGAAATTCAAGCGCCTATACTCTTTAACATGTCCTCTCTATTATTTTTTGTAACCGTTACATAAATATACATTCAGAATATTGTGATTGAAGTTCCTAGAGGGGATTTTTGTGAAATTTAACAGCAAAATGTAGTTGACACTCGTTCTGTGTTACCCTGGGGCTACAGTTTTGATCATAGTCTGAGTGGATTCATTCCTGTCAGGACAATGAATTTTATACTCATGTCATAGGTAAATTTTACAATCCTTTTGCCTTTTTAAAGTACAAATTAAGTAAGAATGAATTCAGTTATAATATAATATTTCAACTAAGATGTAAAGAAAATAACATACAGACAAAAATCAGTCCCCTTCAATTTGGAGTGCTATAATAAACCTATTGCAATGCTAATATTAATGTGAATACACACACATTTATACACTTATGATCATTTTTAACATCAAATTCATCATGATAAATAGAAAATAGGAACAAATGAGTTAGGTGTTTATCAATTGCTCAGTAATGGTAAGAAAGCAGTGGCTACTTTGTTAGTAAATCTTATAAGCAGTGCAGTCCATTATATATCATCTTTCAATTTTAAAACATTTTTAAGTCCCTATTCCATTTTGCACAGGTATTAGACACTAGTGACAGTTGCTTTGAATTTTTTAAAAAAGTACATTCTGATTGTAGATTCCCAAGAAGGTTAAATATAAATTAGTCATAAAGCCAATGGAACAGACAGCAAATGATTAAACTGTATGATTATTTCTAAATTTATAGTGTTTTAGCACTACTAGTGTTTAATTAAGGAGAAAAAGGAGCAAATTTTATTTCACATGATTATTTAAGACCTCAAAAATTAATGTTCTTCTTACTCTGTAATGCTGCATTTCTAAAGCAGTGTTGAAGACAACAAAGTCCTATTTGATAGTCTAGCCTTTCAGTGAACAGCTCTTCTTCCTGTCTTTGATGTAGAAATGGTTTATTTAATCAATTATTAATCAAAGTTATGGCGTTCTTCTTATATATTTAGGTAAAACTAAAAGATGACTTTCCTGAGCCTTATTGCTTAAATAAAAGTTTAAATAGACTGAAAACACTTGACTTTGACATGGCAGATATTGCAGAGATTTAAGTTTTAGAGCCACTGGTCTCAACTGGGTGTGTAGATGAAAAGGAGTGCGTGCACATGTGTGTGTGTTCAATGCAATTTTCTAGAAGTAGATGATAAACATGGGCCGAAGTATCCAGAACACTTTTGATAACCTTCCTTCTGATAACAAAAGCCAGTACAGATAATTTGATTAGTGTTTTCTTTGCACAGGTGTTAAAGTTGACAGGAAACAGCTGAAAGACACAGCATCGTGGTGCAAGCCGGGCAGCTGGACACTTTGTGCATGGAGAATCTTGAGCAGTTGGTAACATTTGGCAGCTTAACATAGAAAAAAAATGACTGCTAGCAAAATCTCAACTGCTGCTAATTAGCAGCAATGAACTGTGGGTAGGACAGTGCGTTTTAATGTGAAAAGATTTTTACAGTACCCACCGCACTAAGGGGGAGAAATAGAAAGAAATGCTCCCTAGCTGACCCTCGTGGCAATCCAAGCTGCATACTGCAATAATCCTGTAAATTACTATGCTTTCTTATACAGTTACTTGGAGTTAATTAGTAATTTAACATTCCTCTACACTATTAAATGTCTTTCTTGCATTATATTATGTTGTTTCATGGGCTTACCTTAACACTAATGGGGTTTTGTTATATTTTCTCAAAACAGTAACAGTAAAATAAAACTGAGCTAGAAAATTAATTAGTTATCTTTTACCTTTGATTTACCTGTTATTAACAATTAAGTGGTGGTACACATTTTTAAAGTGGTTTCGGAGGTTGCGTTGAGATGAATATACTTCCAGAATATATTACAGAGGAAAAGTGAATAAAAATGAGTAGTGTACATGCTTCCAGAGACTATGCTGCAGATGCAGAATGCAATGCAAACACATTTCATATTTCCATTCTAATAGGGCGGGGTAACATCTTGTGGGTGGAGGAAGGCGAGGGAGGATAGAAGTAGAGGAGGAAAGCTTTTTTACCTACATTCACTAATTTTAAGAGAATCTTTGCAAAGAAAAAATCTATACCTTTCATGGATTTGTGTCATAAAATGTGAATGTGCCGGAGTAAGGTAGTGGATTTTACCATATAGCCATATAGGGAAAAAAATGCACATTTTTGTAGCTTTGTGGTTTGTAAATGCCAGAGGATTTTGTCGGATTCCATGACTGGGGGAAAGTGATACTTGAACATTTAAATAATATAAATTAATGCATGCAATGTTAACATTCGAGTAGAAAACTGAGGTGAGAAATTGTGGTAAACGAAATTATTCTGATTACTTGAACAGAAAAAAAAAAGTTAAAATTATCAGTAGGGTTTTTAAAAAAAATCCCTTATTCAGCCACCTCTTTCCTCCCAGGCAAACCTAATTTCCCTATTGAATGCAGCAGACAAAGTAGTATTACGCACATGCACTTTAAAAACGGTTCTTATGCATTTAAAATTGAAATTCTGCATTCTGTATATTAAAGATAACAGAAGTGTTTTTATTTGGCATCTCAATGATCAATGTGAACTCGACGGTGGAACAATTTAGTAGAAGCAGGGCTTCAGGAGAAGAAAAGCTGCGGATGTGTAGTGGAAAGGAATGAATTCAGTACAAAACATTTCCAAAAGATTTCGTCTCTTGGGGCTCCCTCTAAAAGAGTGTCTGCTACCATTTAAAACCCCATCCTTTGCAGCTGGATTTGAGCATTCCATAAAAAATTCATCCGCGCTTTAAGAGATTTCTGCTTTTCTGTCCTCTCTATTGTTAGACAAATTGAAGTGTGCACTCGGAAGGAGAGTGGCAGTGAACTGCGAATTTATTTACTCATTCGATTCTAATATTGAGAGAATCTACTCGCTCCGTTCAAAGGGTAGAGCAACAATGCAAGTGACATCAGGTCACCCAGCGCTTCATAGCTACCTGTGAGATAGAATTGTTCTCCTTGCAGATAGGAAGTGACTGAAAGCTCTTTTTCTCATCAATGTCTATTATGATTGATGGCTCTATGGTCACATTGAATATGCCCTTTTTAAATAATTCACAATGTCATCACCATAGTACTAGTTTATAACTAGCCTGTTATTTTTACCTTTGTTCATTTACTATCAGAAGGTTAGATAAATTAAGTACTGTGTGGATTTTGGTAGCATAATAACCAACCAAAGTAGAGTGTTTATAGCCCAACAATAGCAAAGCATCGGTTTTATTTTTTGCGATGCTCTGAATGTCTCCCTCTCAATAAATCCTAAAAGGAAATTCTGATAAAGTAGAAGCACTTGTAGCACGTTTTAACCTGAAACCACACTTTGGTATTAAGTCATCATAAGACTTTCGATATGAAAAGCAGTCACACTGCATTGAGACAGATGAAATTTTACCTAAATTCTACACTCATTTCAAAATAAAATATGTAATGACTATAATAATTAAATTTACAATTCACTTCCACATATCTAATGCACAAATTGATAAAGCAGCATTTCTACAAAAGAACAGTAAAAGCACATTTTAAAATATAATGGTTAATATTGGGAGTGTACTATACGATAAATAATATAATATTTCAGTTTATTTTCTAAATTGATTAGAAATCAATTTGTTATTTAATTCTTGAGATGTTGATGATGACCTTCAAAAGTCCTCTATTTTATAAATTACATTTAAAATGATTATTTAGCAGTTTTGTTAGATGGACCAGCACTAAGTAGTCACTAAAATGAATAATTATGTCTCTTTTATAATGCCAGTTTTAAAAATCCTTTTACATACTAATCATTGATAGATCAATTTTACATATTTAAAATATCAAAGTACTATATTATCGCTTTAAATAACCAGAGTTTCTTTAGATTTTAATTTTAACATTGTGATCAATAGTAATTCAAAATATTTTATTTGTGCAAGTTTTCTCACAGAGTATAATGCTTCAGATCTAAGGTTAAGAACATTTATTTTCTTAAAACTTAGGTATCCTGTACATACTTAATCTATAATAAAATTCATAACTTTTAGGGATAAATTGTGTGCTTGATAAAAGTGTATCTTTATAAAAATTAACCCAGGTGTTTTTATTTTCATGATTCTAATTTTGGATTCTTATTTGTTGATTTTACGATTGAATTCTGTTTCTCAAAGTACCAATATCAGGTGGAATGAAAGAATATAAAACTTGTCTGGACATAAAGAATGTGATCAAAGTCTCAACATGCTATCATAAGGAAAAGAGGCCAAACTGACACCCAAGAAGTGCCATGTGATCAGGAATGTTATAATTAAAAGTATGGAGACTCTATTCATTTACTTA
This sequence comes from Ceratotherium simum simum, assembly GCF_057802395.1. Lineage (NCBI taxonomy): Eukaryota > Metazoa > Chordata > Mammalia > Perissodactyla > Rhinocerotidae > Ceratotherium > Ceratotherium simum. The sequence goes on along the minus strand of NC_141908.1, from coordinate 37,052,353 downwards.
CCCAATACATATTTATTGGCTACTAGGAAACAGAGAGCCCTGGCTCTTGTTTGTATGAAGCTAACATTCTATCAGGGAAGACAGGCAATAAAAACTTCTAAAAAATAAATAAGGCAACCTTGGATAGTGATAAGTGCTTTGGAGAGAATAAAGTAGGATGATGTGCTAGAGAGAGGAAGGCAGATCTTAAGGGCCATATTTATTTTATTTTATTTTATTTTTTTTTTAATTTTTTGTTTATTGCAGTAACATTGGTTTATAACATTGTAAAAATTTCAGGTGTACATCATTGTACTTCTATTTCTGCATGGACCACATCATGTTCACCACCAAAATACTAATTACAACCCATCACCATACACATGTACCGAATTATCCCTTTCATCCTCCTCCCTCCCCCCTCCCCTCTGGCAACCACCAATCCAATCTCTGTCCCTATGTATCCGTCCATTGTTGTCACTATCTACTACTTAATGAAGGAAATCATACGGTATTTGACCTTCTCCCTCTGACTTATTTCACTTTGCATTATACGCTCAATGTCCATCCATGTTGTCACAAATGGCTGGATTTCGCTGTTTCTTATGGCTGAGTAGTATTCCATTGTGTATATATACCACAGCTTCTTTATCCATTCGTCCCTTGATGGGCACTTAGGTTGCTTCCAAGTCTTGGCTATCGTGAATAAGGCTGCAATGAACACTGGGGTGCATGTACCTTTGCAAATTGGTGTTTTCAAGTTCTTTGGATAAATACCCAACAGTGGAATAGCTGGATCATATGGTAGTTCTATCGTTGATTTTTTGAGGAATCTCCATACTGTTTTCCATAGTGGCTGCACCAGTTTGCACTCCCACCAGCAGTGTATGAGAGTTCCCTTCTCTCCACATCCTCTCCAACACATGTTGTTTCCTGTCTTGTTAATTATAGCCATTCTGACGGGCGTGAGGTGATATCTCATTGTAGTTTTGATTTGCATTTGCCTGATAGTGATTTTGGACATCTTTTCATGTGTCTGTTGGCCAGCTGTATAGCTTCTTTGGAGAAATGTCTGTTCAGGCCTTGTGCCCATTTTTAATTGGGTTGGTAGTTTTTGTTGTTGAGATGCATGAGTTCTTTATATATTTTGGAGATTAAGCCCTTATCAGATGTATGGTTTGCAAATATCTTCTCCCAATTGTTAGGTTGTCTTTTCGTTTTGTTGATGGTTTCCTTTGCTGTGCAGAAGCTTTTTAGTTTGATGTAGTCCCATTTGTTTATTTTTTCTATTGTTTCTCTTGCCCGGTCAGACGTGGTGTTTGAAAAGATGTTGCTAAGACCGATGTCGAAGAGCGTACTGCCTATGTTTTCTTCTAGAACTTTCACAGTTTCAGGTCTTACATTCAAGTCTTTAATCCATTTGGAGTTAATTTTTGTGTATGGTGTAAGGTAAGAGTCTACTTTCATTTTTTTGCATATGGCTATCCAGTTTTCCCAACACCATTTGTTGAAGAGACTTTCTTTTCCCCATTGTATGTTCTTGGCTCCTTTGTCAAAGATTAGCTGTCCATAGATGTGTGGGTTTATTTCTGGGCTTTCGATTCTATTCCACTGATCTGTGTGTCTGTTTTTGTGCCAGTACCATGCTGTTTTGGTTACTATAGCTTTGTAGTATATTTTGAAGTCAGGGAGTGTGATACCTCCAGCTTTGTTCTTTTTTCTCAGGATTCCTTTAGCTATTCGGGGTCTTTTGTTGTTCCATATAAATTTTAGAATTCTTTGTTCTATTTCTGTGAAAAATGTTGTTGGAACTTTGATAGGGATTGCATTGAATCTATAGATGGCTTTAGGAAGTATGGACATCTTAACTATGTTAATTCTTCCAATCCAAGAGCACGGAATATCTTTCCATTTCTTTGTGTCTTCTTCAATTTCTTTCAGCAATGTTTTATAGTTTTCCGTGTACAGATCTTTCACCTCTTTGGTTAAGTTTATTCCTAGGTATTTTATTCTTTTTGTTGCAATTGTAAATGGGATGGTATTCTGAATTTCTCTTTCTGCTACTTCGTTGTTAGTGTACAGAAATGCAACTGATTTTTGTATGTTGATTTTGTATCCTGCAACTTTACCATATTCGTTTATTACTTCTAAAAGTTTTCTGGTGGATTCTTTAGGGTTTTCTATATATAAAATCATGTCATCTGCAAATAGTGACAGTTTCACTTCTTCCTTTCCAATTTGGATCCCTTTTATTTCTTTCTCTTGCCTGATTGCTCTGGCTAGGACTTCCAATACTATGTTAAATAGGAGTGGTGACAGTGGGCATCCTTGTCTAGTTCCTGTTCTTAGAGGGATAGCTTTCAGTTTTTCACCATTGAGGATAATATTAGCTGTGGGTTTCTCATATATGGTCTTTATTATGTTGAGGTACTTTCCTTCTATACCCATTTTATTCAGAGTTTTTATCATAAATGGATGCTGGATCTTGTCAAATGCTTTCTCTGCATCTATTGAGATGATCATGTGATTTTTGTTCTTCATTTTATTAATGTGGTGTATTACGTTGATTGATTTGCGAATGTTAAACCATCCCTGCATCCCTGGAATAAATCCCACTTGATCATGGTGTATAATCTTTTTAACGTATTGTTGTATGCGATTTGCTAGTATTTTGTTGAGGATTTTCGCATCGATGTTCATCAGTGATATTGGCCTGTAATTTTCTTTTTTTGTGTTGTCCTTGTCTGGTTTTGGTATCAGGGTAATGTCAGCTTCGTAGAATGAGTTAGGGAGCTTCCCCCCCTCCTCAATTTTTTGGAAGAGTTTGAGAAGGATAGGTATTAAGTCTTCTTTGAATGTTAAGGGCCATATTTAGATTGGATCGTCAAGGAAACCCTTCCTGCGTGGGTGACATGGTGCTGAGACAAATAATGAACAGGTACCAGTCATGCAAAGATATGGGGCCAGATTATTTTAGGTCAGCAATTTCCAGTTCTTGCTATGGAAAAAACAAGCCTGATATTCCAAAACGACTGGAGTGATGAGGAAAAAGCTGATACAAGATGAGGTCAGGGATACAGGCAACAGCTGGGGCAAATGTGGCATTTAGACCATAAGACGTTTAGATGATATTCTATGTGCAGTGGGAAGCCATTGGGAGGTATTAAGCTGGAGAATGACATCCTTTGGTTTATCTTTTACAAAAAATTCCTGGCTGTAGAGTTAGGCAAATATTTTGAAGCCTTGCTGTCACTTCTCCATTTATATGCTACTTAACTTCTGGAAGCCTCGGTTGCTTTGACTCTAGTATAATGATAGGTTCAATAAGAAGGTGACTAAAACAGTGCTTGGCAATCTGTAAGGGCCCAATTAATGTGATGTCTCTTCTTTACCCTTTATTTTGAATGTAAACTTTCAAAATTATTAAACACAGAATTCCAGCTTATTACTGCTGACATTAATTAATTCTCATTTTTATGTTGACTTAATTTGTCTTTATGAACAAAACGAAGTAAAAAAATATAATCAAATTGTTATCTGTCTCACAGGAGAGACCACTTAACTAACTATAGGTATTAGTAAAATAATTACATTTATTGAGAGTTTAGGATGTGCCAGACACTATTCTAAGCTTTTTATGTATATTAGCTGATTTAATCTTATAAAAAAGCTATTAACTAATACTGCTATTTTTCTATTTTACAGATGAACAAAGAGAGGGCCAGATAGATTGCATAATTTGCCTAAGTCATAGTGACAGAGATAGCATTTTAACATAAGTGTTCTTCCTCTAAAGCTAATATCTTAACATTTATGGTTTAGAGAATTAGAGAACTTAAAAATTTGAGATTTAATATGGTTAATATATATTTTTCAATTTATAAGTTAATTGATACATATATAAAATGAAAATTCAACTGGTCATAGTATCATCTTTTTACAAACTAAGTGGCTTAGGGTTTTTAAAATACATATTAAAGATAATAAAATAAAAGGCTGCTTAGTTGAAAAAGAACAATCTTTTTGTCAGACTCAGATCCTCTCTTTTTAAAAGCAATTTTATTTGAAAAGGATTATTTAAAAATTATTTTATATATAACTCATAGATTTTTCCTTTCTATATCAGTTACTTCTCTAACCTTACCCTAAATATAAGCTCAACGAACATGTGAAAAATAAAATCAATTAAAAAACTAAAAATATTTAATCAGAGAAAAATCTCCTTTCATTGAAATAAGGAAAATTTTATTTTCCTTTTTCTTGAGATAGGGACTCAATTTTATAGTTACAAATTAAAAATCAACACCTTAAATATATTTCAGAATCTATTATCACAAAAAACTCTAGCCCAGAAAGGTAGTGGAAAGTTTTTAAAATTAAGGTAGAATTGTGTTTTTTGTTTCATAAAACTTTAAAGAAGAGCTTGTTTCATGTGTATGGCAATTTAATGGGTGGACAAAGACATGGAGCACTTCAAGCGTAAACTAAGAAATCAAAGATTTAACAAAGAGGAGATATACTTTGAAGACTGTAGGAGCTTAAGAATCGCTTTTAGTTTTTACTAAAACTAAGGAAAAAGTGCAAGGGAAAGACATGTAACAGTCAGGGTATGAGTTCTCTTAGCCAATAAATTACATTTTGTGAAAATAGCTCTTTAAAATGAGATTGAATTATCTCTAGCTATCCTACTTAAAATTCCCATGGCTTTCTATATAAATAGCCATCCGTTAGGATGCCATTTTCTCAGGCTTTGCCTCACTTTAAAACATTCATTCATTAAAATAATCACAATAATAACTATACTGTATGCCATTGTATTCAAGGTAATATACTAGACAGCTTAAGATATAAAAGACTACAGTAAACAGTGCCCAGTCTCAAGGTGTTCAGTGTCAGGAGATTTAGAGGAAGTAAGACAACCATACCAGAACTCACACCAAAGTGAAGTGGGCTTGAACATGTTGAGCTGGTCACTTCACATGGTGGTGTCATTAATCATTTCACTTTAATGAGACTGAAGGTATAGTGGCATTTTTCAGGAAAGATTCAGGTATGGCTTTTATTAACGCAAAAATTCAGTGTCTATGTAACTTCTTCCATGAATGAATACTGTATCCTAAACCCAGAAAGACTTCACATTCCCAAGATGACTGATCAATTCCAATTATAGAAGAAACACCACTAATTCTTTCCTTAGCAGGAGGAAGATAACTCTAACGCCTTATACCCTAGGAGGAAAGCTCTTAGTTCCAGTAGGGTCAAACTTGATAAGTAAGTGGTAAAAGAAAAAATAAATACATCCAGCCATATATACCTAAAAAAATCCAAAGAAATTAACGAAAAATATCCCAGTACAAAGAAATTTAAATTGGGAAACTCATGGTAAATATATGAGTAATAGCAATCTGATCAATGGCCAGCATAAATTTGAGGGTGTGAAAGTAATAGTTGGCACAATAAGAAGAGGACATATTCTTCAAAGGAAAATCTTTTGAAAATGAAAGACTAAGTTTCAAGGATATAATCTGTGGGATGAGAAGTGGAATTAAGAATAACAACAAAATAAGAGGCAGGAGGGGGCTAAGGAATATTAGGAATGCTGGGAAAGCAGTGTCATTAGAAGGAAGGGAAACTATTTTTCATCTTTCCTTATTGTCCTTTGAAAAAATTAAGAATTCACTTTGGCCAAGAATGGCAAGAGAGTTTCAGAAGAATTTGATTTTTGGAGAGGGACGAGGACTAGATTGTAGGGGGGATAAAATATGAAGTTAGGATAACTTATTTAGAAGTTTGACAACTATATTTTATGATCATGTTGGCAAAAATGAAAACAAAAGTATTTTTCTAATTTAAAAAATATTCAGAATTTATAAAATTAATAACTCAGTCAAACTGTATATTTACTTTTTACCTGATATATTGAAATGGACTCGTGTGTGTGTTTTTAACACATTGTGTTAATTCTTCCTTACATAATTATCCTCTATTACATAATATAGGATTGTCTGTGACCTAAAAAACTCAGGAAAATTTAAGTGGAATTTTCAGAGGTAAATGTCACCAGTCTTGGCACATGAAAACGTGTCGCTTCTGAGGAGGTTCATAGCCAATTCCAGCCAATTATCAAATCAAGCCATAACTGTAGATTTGAACTTCAAGAACAGTATCAAAGAATCATTTGATATATGATGACTAAAATGATGGTAATTTGAGTAACACTCTGCCATCTACTTTACTACATATAGACCTGCATATAACCATGGTTCTAATTAAAGTGAAAAAATAAGTTTATGGTTTTGGAACCCAATCAGTCTGGGAACAAAATATCATAGCCTTGAGCAAATGGACTCACTGCACTAAGAAAACATTTTTCTAAAATGAAAGACAACTGTCATTCTGTCATTTCTAACACTCTCTTCTCTTAGATATGGCATAGCATAGTGCAGCGTACTATATTATCACATACAGTCACATATTATTGTGTGGGTATTGGAGCTAACAAAGATTGAAGAGGTCATCTTTCCAAATCCTCATTTATCACACAATTTTCTAGGAATATACTAAACAAAACAAATAAAATCCCTGCCCAGATGAAGCTTATAATATACTTTTAAAAGATGAGGAAATCCAAAGAGTTTAAGTGACTTTTCTAACTCTTTTTATCTCTCAAGGTCCTTCAGTTAAAAATAGAAAATTGGAACAAGAACTCAAGTCTTCTGACTCCCGATTTACTAATATTTCTAGTACTCTGGTCCTGGAAGTCAAAAGAATTATTCCAATTCGCTATCCATTGACAAATACTTTAGAAATGACATTTGTATATGACATATTCATTAGCTTATATCTAAAAAAATGATTGTCCAAACCAATAGTATTTATATTCTTTTGTTCTTTAATGGGAATGCCGTTCTCAGATACTAACAACATCTTTTCTACTTGTCATATGAAGAAGGCAAGAAGTGTGGACTTACAAGATAACTTCACGGTCTAATGATGTCCCATAGAACAATGAAATAAAGATGCTCTTCAGATTGTTAGGTTATGTGCAGACTAATTGAACTAAGTTGGTCTATGACAGCTTTCCAAATAAAACTTCTAATTCATGTTAAAAAAAATTTTCTCATTACTATAATACAAATTTCCCCAAGCTTTATAACCTTTGAGAGCAAACAAGGTGGCATTAAAATAATATCCAAATTTTGTAAGTTATTTGTTCATATTACCTGACATTGGATATTCAGCCCCTATAAAATACTTCTCTCTCCAAAATGTTTCCAAGTGTTGCCAATGTTTCTCTCACACATTCTGCTACAATTCTGCTATGATCAACTCTTGCCTAACCTGTTGAGCGGTATCTCGTCTGACTCTCCTCCAAGCATGTCAGATCCCTGCTAGCAGTTGCCTCTGCTCTATCCAGCACTGCAGTTACTTCCAACTCACCACCAGCACAGCCATCTCTACAAGATCCCGATGTTATCCAGCCTTCTCAGCTGAGTACCATATTCACCTCTTCTGCTTCTCTAGGAATATTAGTCCACTTTTGGTGTCTATACTGTTATCCCACAATACCAAGAGGTATACTCTCTATTTGTTAATATTTTTTGAGGGTTGTTGGTAAGTGACACTAATTGGACTCCAATATTACAGCGATATCACTCTTAATTTTCTTACAACACTCTATCATGTATCTGGTCCATGTCTTAATGAGATAATATTTATACTACAGAAATGTTACTCCCTTTTGAACTTCTAGATAAAGTAGGTCAAACTTATCATACTTAGCTTCTTATCAATGGACTCAAATGAAACTCAGATTAAGGTTTTAAAGAATCTTAGAAATGCAATGTGAATACAAGGATAATACTTTTAAAATAGAAAATGAAAGGCTAGGCATCATTTACAACTCAATGAGATTTCTTTCTAAATACCAAGACAAAGAGCAAAAGTCAATATTTGGGTATCCATCTTATAAGATCTCTTTTCATCCTGCATAAGGAATTCTCTAGTGACTTGTAGATGGTCAACCTATTGGTAAGATATTTAGCTACTAGGAGACATTGATTCTGCCAAAAGTTCAGGCTTTCTAATACAGAATCCTGTGCTTATATGAATTACTTTTCTATCCAAAGATGTAGAAAGAAGGAGCACTCACTGTATCTTTTCCCTTTTTGTCTTTAATGGATAATACATGAATGCTTTGCATTCTATTGACAATGGAAAATATTGGAAGCCAAAATGTTATTTTCTTATTGTTAATATAAACAGACAGAACAACAAAAAGTAAAAGCAACTAAAAAGAAGACTAACTTCATCATTGCTATTGGCTGATGGCCTTGGCTGATCAAAATACAGCAAGAAGCCCTAATCTAAGAAATGACTAGGGTTACACAAGAATTTTCTGGATGCAGCTGGAATGTGAGAATTCCACATTGACTGTATATGTGTTTTAAAAGAGTGATCTTCTATAAAAACAAAAAAGAAATAAATTACCTTTATCCATATGAAATACTTCACAAGCAACATTGGTTTTCCAAAATCCATGTTAGATGGGATTGTAGTGTCTGAATGGAAGTCTTTACTTTATGAAAATTATAATTATTTTGATTTTTGTCCACAATCAGCTTGAATGTTGCAAAACTCTGCAGGTGCTCGCTGTTATAACAAAACCATGGGAACAGATGGTGCAAGGTACCAGGCCAGCTCAAGGGATTAAATGTGAGGCTTTTGAAATATAAAATTAAAGCTGGGTGATCTTGGGAAAACGTGCTTGCCAAACATGGTTGCTTAAAAAAAATAAAAATAAAAAAAGTTATCCAAATTCTCTTGACAAGCTTATTTACATTCAAATGACTGGGAAATATTAAGTAGTTATAAAGTACTCTTGGCAGGGTACAGGCTGACCCGACCAAATTAAAATATGAAATGCTCACTTCCATTATGGTGCTAAAGCTTTGCATGCAGTGACCCCCCTCTTAGGTTTAGTTTCTAACAGGAGCCAATTTCTTTGGGCAAGGTGGTACATTTTAGGTGCTAAAATAAAGATAACCTAAACACTCTCTCTTTTCAATGGACAGAGTGAAGTGTCTTGGTTGAGCCAATGATGATGAATTTAGGGATTCACATTGATTGCCTGTGGAAGAAGAAATGAGAAAAGTAAAGTTTCAAAAGTTAAAATGGTCAACTAGATTTACTTCACTTTAGAACCAAATCCATGCTAAAAAAAATACATTAATAGAAACATTTAAAATATCAAAGTTGTTATACTTATTGTGATATTCCCAGCATATTCTTTATAATAAAATAATACCTTACATATTAGCACATTTGAGCAACTACTATGTAACATAAAATTCGTGTATACTAACTTTAATGATCCTAATTTTTTTGCAAGGTAGATATTGTTATCTGTATTTAAAGATGTGGAAACATTCTGCATTACTTGCCAATAAGTTGTGAAAACTTGAGTAAAAGATTGGGTGAGTTTGGCTTCAAATATCATTTTGTTTTTCAGTTTGCCAAATATATTTGTAATTATTTTCTCATTTGATCCCATCAACAATATCATAAAAGTCAATGCATATGTGATAATACCCATTTTATAGCTGAAAATAACAGAATTTTTGAGAGGGACTGGGAATTGTAGCATATCGCATAACCGTGAAATGGCAGAGCCAGGCATAATGCAGGGGTTTCTTATGCCATAGTTTAGTATTATTTCTGTTGACTGACTGATTTGGTTAGATAACCCTGTAGTAGGGCGAGGCATTTAAGGATGAGGGTGCATGTAGCTTAGTCTTTATCTTTCCTCTGGAAAATCTACCTAGTGGCTTAACATTATCACGTTTCTTCTTTTCGGGGTTATGGTGTTGTTCATGATCATGAATTAGAATTCTTATATTCTCCAGGAGATTTTGAGGCTTCCAAGAAGATAAATGAGTCAAACATATATGCAAGATATTGGTCTAGCCAATTGAGACATAAGGGTAAATAAGACATAGACTTTGACATTAGGATGGTCATAATCTAGTTAAATTGCATAATATCTCATACAATGCTGAGAATTTTACATATTTAATTTCATCTAACTTCTCCAAAAATGTGTTGTTAGTATTGTTACTCCTATTTTAAATATGAAAAAATTGAGGCTCTGAAAGATTAATTGATTTGCCTGAAGCCGCAAAGGTAAAATGTGGAGATGCTGGAATTCATATTCAGGTCTGATTGACTAAAGCCATAGAAGGAGAGAGAGAATATACAGAATTAAAATAAAATGTGAGAAAGCAAGATAAAGTGTTATAACTGGAATGTAAACAAAGTAATATAAAAACATTCTGATTGGGGAAGGTTCTCATTATAGGCAGTAATTTGGGTTGAATTCTGGAAGAAAGATTTCACATACTAGCCTATAGAATGAATGGAGTTCAAGCAGGGGGAAGAGTGTCAAGAAAGCCATGGAGTCATACAGCTCATATACTACATTGAGAGAAAAGTGGGATATGAGTTTGGAAATCCTCCTAATGGAAAGAAATAATAAAAGTCATACTTATATATAGGGCACATTTGATGAGGAAGAGGTTCAAGGTCATCTATTTTTCTTGGATTTTAGAAGGCTATTACAAATGCTTAGGCAAGAGATCATAGTGGAGCCACTGCAGAGATGAACCATTTAGATGAACCATCTGTGCATACATCTCTCCCAAGTACTCAATAAAATATTTCTAAAGCTAAGCCTTAGAGTACACAGAAATGCTTGGATATTTTCAGGAAAACATGTTTACCTTGTTTATGAGAACGTGTTGTTCTTTCTTAAGGTTCTACAACATTTCTCTTTGCTACTCTCTTCTCTGACTCATTAACAGTGAAAGCCCCAGTGCTTGTTCACGAAGAACATAATCGTTATTCCAAGTGTAAAACTCTTGTACATTATATCTATATTTTGATTGGAAGAGAATTGACTATTAATAAAATCCATTATGTTGTGTAGATCTTTAATGAAGGTTTATTCCGAGTAAAATTATGAATTTTATTCATCCACTATGAGTGGATGAGTTTTTCCATTGTCCTGAATATCAGTGACCATTTTGTACCCACTAATGGTGTTAAAATAGGAACACAGGGGCCGGCCCAGTGGCGCAAGCTGTTAAGTGCGCACGCTCCGCTGCGGCGGCCCGGGGTTCGCTGGTTCAGATCCCGGGCGCGCACCGACGCACTGCTTGGCAAGCCATGCTGTGGCGGCGTCCCATATAAAGTGGAGGAAGATGGGCACAGATGTTAGCCCAGGGCCGTCTTCCTCAGCGAAAAAGGAGGAGGATTGGCGGATGTTAGCTCAGGGCTTATCTCCTCACCAAAAAAAAAAAAAAAAAAAAAAAATAGGAACACAGGTGCTGGAGATTCACCATTCTCAACAGACTTGTAAATGGAACACCTGCCCACGTTTATGTCTCTATATTTTGCTTCCGTTTGCCTATAGGAATATTTCAAATATTCCTAGATGTTGTGGCCATATTTGTAACTGCAATACCAAGTATAGCTTTGTTAAATTTTTGGTTATCCAGTTAAATATGAGAATAGCAGCAGAAGAAGCCACTACCAAAAAACCCACAAAACTATAGAATAAGATTAATTTAGGGCCAGCCCCAGTTGCCTTGTGGTTAAGTTCAATGCGCTCCACTTCAGTGGCTCAGGTTCAGCTCCCAGGTGCAGATGTACACCACTCATCTGTCTGTGGCCATGCTGTGGTGGTGGCTCACATACAAAAAGAGGAAGATTGGCAGTGGAGGTAACTTAGGGCGAATCTTCCTCAGCACAAAAAAAACAAAAAACAGTAATTTAATTGCTGTGCAACCTGTTACTTTGAATCACATTCCCAAAAAAATATTTTTGCCATTGATCAGACCACCCATAAAATTTCCTGGTTATGTATCAGCATTTTAGCAACCATAATTCCTCATAGAATTCATAGGAAGGAAACCATCTATTTCTCTTTATTCATATTAAAAAGCAACAGCTCACAATCATTTAGAGAAAAATAGACTCTATGTGAATTGAGACAAAGATTGTGTTCAGATTGTTTCAAGAATTTCACCAGCACCCATTGTAACTATTACATTCTGGAGGAATGTGGAGCATACAGTTTTTTGTATACTTAGAAAAGATCAAAACTAATTGCAGCTTTTTAAGAACATTTAAGCACAAGAAAGAAGGTGTATACTTTTCACCCAGCCATGAACTTAATAACCAGAGTTGTGCAGGACTTAGGAGGTCACAACAATTCCTTCAAAACCAAAGCATCTTGTAAATCCAATATTACTAGACGTTGTGTGCTTGTACCTTTTTTAGTGTACTAGATAACCTATTAATTATAACCTTATTATTCTATGAAAAATATGCCTGGAGGACAATTTAATCATTTATTAAGGCACGTTGTTTACTTTCCCCTCACTTTCTTGCCCTAAGAGTTTGTGTTCATTAGCTAAATATGCTATAGTGGAAAGACTCTGGAAGGCACAGTAAATTCACTGTACAGTTGAACCTTACGACCTGGAAAAGGAGAGTGTTCAGGCTCAAGTGAACCAGCAGCCAATCTGATGGTACCAGGTGCCAAAGGCCTACCAGCGCCTGACAGTGGCAGAAAAAGCAGGTTGATAAGATTTTGTGCCATTGACAGCCAATTCGGTAATAATTGACTGACTCTCTCTTTTCTTCCTTCTTTCATATACCTGACCTATCTTGTCTTAGTAAAGATTTTAAAGACTTTAGTTAGGTATTATGGTTATAGAGATGGAATAAAACAAAAGTTTCCCAAGATCAGTCCAAACCTTTCTGCTTTGCACACCAGACATTTGATTGGGATGTTTTATTTGGCAGGTATAGGCTGGCAAGCAGAACTTATTTAAATTAACTAGAAAATGAAGAAAGTAGATTCAAGGAGCAATCTAAATAAAAAAGAAAAAGAAAAAGAAATTCATAGCAAAGGCCTTTGTCTGTCTCCTTGTGCTGTGTCATTGGAAACACATATGGCTCTTTATATCAGCCTGCCCTATGACAAAGCCAGTGTTTATTTTGGCTGATACTTAGAAAAAATGTGAGCTGCAGAGCACAAGCATCAGGGACCATGTTGAGACATTAATTATAAATGTACAATTCTTAGAATGTTTTTCTCTAAAACTTTACTTTCTAGGAAGATTTTCTACTTATATAAAAAAATAACTTGTAATCCAAGATCCTTTATTTTCCAAATAAAAAGACAATGCTATCAATAAAATATATATCGAGGCAAAAATCCCATTAATACTATAACCAGGTAAAATATTATCCAGCTTGGGAATACTATAGCACATCAGAATTATAGTTGCTAGCATTTTGATACATAGTACTGATTTTGGTGTGAAAGAATATATTACTCTAAGAAAGAAAAAATATATTACTGTGGTTGCATCCAAACTTTAAAGTGTTTCTCATTTTAAATTATCCATCTTTTTTCAATTTAGAAAGAGTTTGGTTCAGTTGAGTCCTATTTTTGCAATATCTTAGGATTTTAAAATATCACCCTGTTTTGAAATGTAAATTAGCACACATTGGTAGAAGAGGAATGGATCATGAGTTATATATGGGCCAAAACTCTAATATCCAAACCATATGGTTCTAATCCAAATTTGAGTATTTTTTTAGTGGAAATAATTGGATTTACTCTGAATCATTGAGACATTATCAATTTAGAGTTTTCAGGGAGTTTAGAAAATATCTCAATCTAGATGAGGGAATAGAGAGGTAAGTCATTTTCCTCCTGTCAAACAGTTAATGAAAGGCATAGCTATAACATAGTTTATCACAAACGAGAAAAATAACACCCTTCTTCCACACCACCCCCCGCCCCCAACTGCATGGAAAACATGCCTCAATTCTGGAGGCGACACAGAGAATCAATAGTTAGAAGGGAATAAAAGTTGTGCATCAAAGATGAGCTATTTCCACCTGCAAATAAACCCAGAACGAATAAGCATTAACCATTTCTTAGCATGACGTAGAAAGAATCTTTTGCAGATTCTCTTCAGTACACCATTCTAACAAATAGTTCAGATTACTTTTTTCCTTAAGCGTCTAAATATTCGCTGTAAGATAAATTAGGGTTTAAAGGAGTTAAAGAACACTTCCAAATGCTTATGTTTTGGTATATATGATATATCACAAAATTTACAGTCTTTATAATATGTTAAGTTTCAATATCCACTGAAATAGTTTAGTGTTAAAAATTATTTAAATTATATAATAACCATGAATTTTTGACAATATTTAGGAGAGTCTAACTATCATGTACTTCAATGTGAAGATTCTAGGGCTAAAAGAAACATTTCTTTTATCTTGATAACAATTGCCCACCTGATAGATTATCTGTAGTCATTTTAACGCTAGGCCAGCCCTGTCATCCAGTGGACTATATTTGCCATTCATTACTCTCAGGACATAAAATCTTAGAAAGAAATTCTAATAATAAAGTTAATTATGTGAAAATCAAAACACAATCCAACAGTGCATTTCAAATCAAACAGAGGGGACTTCGTCTTTTAAAAAAGAAGAAAAATCATATTCCCTTCTCTTTTTATAAATAACTTCAAAACAACCAGGAGAACAAGAAACAGAAACATATTCTTCCTTGACAAAACTAGGAGGTGACTAGAGCTTCAAACCACAGTTTATGAAGAAGCACAGCTAAATAGAAGGAAAATCAAACAGAGATATGCGAAGATGCTGACAGGGAAGAAGTCTGTGGTTGCAAATCTCAAAGTGGCAGAGCAGAATTCTCTAAGAAGACAGGTTCACACTAAAAAGCAGATCAAACAAACTGTAGCTTAAAATAATGGAATGTGTGTGTGTGCTGGCAATGGTAGTCAGCACCTATGTTGGCATGAAAAGGAATCACAGATATAAGGGATGAATCCCACAGAGAACCATATTTTCAAAAGCATTGTGACAGTGAGGCAGAGTAAGAGACAGAAACTCTGCATTGGGAAGAAGGCTACAACTGCCAGTATATGCAGCTAGGAAAAACAAAAAGAAAAAAGCTTGTGTCATAAGGAAAATTCCTGCTATCCTGGAACATGTCCTTGGCCCCTTCTCTATATGAACCTCCTACAAACAGACTCTCCAGGAAGAATTCATTCAAAAATAAATAATTAAAAAAAAAAAGAAATGAGCACAGGCTCTTTAAAGTAATAATCAACAGGGAACTAGTACAATATCTATAAGAAGATATTGCCAAGGAAAATATGAGAAAGAACAAGAGACAATGGTAGACAAAAGACACACACTAGGAAAACATTGCCACAGAGCAGACAAAAATTGCAACAAAATAATGCTCTCAGTTAAATAAATAAATAAAAACCTTAACAAAGTATTTGTCTTTATAAACCAAGAATCCAAAGCAGATGTACAAAAGCTTAGGAAAGATGTGATTTAAAACTAAAGTTAACTCTGAGCTGGTAGTAATCAAGAGAGTAGAGAAAGGGAAAAAAAAGTGTGATGTAATGAAGCCTATAATGAAAGCAGTTCAAAGATTTTAATTTCAGGAAAAAAACAATAAAAAACAGTAAAGCCACGGTAGACAGGAGTTAAAAGAGTTTTGAAATAAAATGCAAATGAGCAAGGGTTTTAAAAGATTAGAGAAAACATATATATATATAGTCAGAAAAAAATGGCTAACATTTGATATTCACGAAGATGAGAAACAAAAACAGAAAGAGAAAAAAATGAAATATGTTGCAAAAAAATCCGGAAAATCTGAATATATAAATTAAACTGGTATATCTTATTTAAAAAAAGAAAAAGATGCAAAACAATCAACACCCAAACACAGCATAGTAAAACTAGTTAGCAAAAACAACAACAACTTCAATCCCCGAATGCCACATGGAAATGAAAAACAACCACCATCCCCTAAGCACCTCTTGGGCCAACGAGAAAATCAAAGCAATAATTTAAAAATATGTAGAAAATAATGATAATACAAATTTACGCACCAGAACTCTGTGGTCAATTAAAGCAATGCTCAAAGAAAAATTTATGCCTTACACATTTATATTAATATGCAAATAAGAATAAAAAGTAAAGTAAGGCTCAACTAAAGAAGTTAGAAGAATGAAACCAAAATAAACCTTGAGAATCTTAAGGAAGGAATCAATAAAGAAGAAAGCAGAGATTATTATAATATAGGAAAATAATTCAATAATGAATCTAATAGTTTTTCCTTTCAGAAAGAACCAATAAAATATAAACATTTAGTCAACCTAGTTAAAAATGAACTGACAAAAAATACATATACATGAAATAGATGACACTCAAGGAAAAATGATAGAGGAGATTCATATAAATAAGCAATATTTAAATGAGAACTCAGAAAAAAAGAAAATCTAAGTAGACAAGTAACCATATAAAAAATAGAGATTGTGATCAAAGAGCTACCCTCATATGAGTACCAGGCCAAGTTAATTTACAGATAAATTATACCAAACCTTAAAAAGTCAAAACTCAAATGAACCAACTGTTCCAGGATATACAGAAAAAATTCCATGTTCTCATAAGTGACATGATTGATATAACTGGCATAAATCACACACAAAAGAATGTACAAACATTGATATAAAATAAATATTGGCATAAGAATTCCAAATAAAGTATTATCAAACAGAATTTAATAGTACAGTTGGATCACTACTTCAAGATGTACTTCAACATGGATCACACTTTATCAAACAAACAAAAATCTATAAAAGAACTATAAGAAGACATACTAGATTTTAAAAGTAATCCCAGAGTGGGAAAATCCTTTCTATTTATGAAACAAAACTCAGAAGGTATAAAAGAAAAGACTGATAACTATAAATACAAAAGCAATTGGAATATTCTGCATGGCAAGATATGTAATAAAATCAAAGAAAAACCTTGTAAATTAAATGACAACAAGATTTTTAATTTCCATAATCTAAAAAAAAGTCCAGAATATTAATAAGAAAAAGATCAACATAATAAAATATTTTGTACCTAGTTAATGAAAAAAATACAGATGATCATATAAAAAGTTGTTTAAAAATGACTTACAATGAGATAAATACAAAATAAAATTATGAGAACCGTTCTTCATCTACATTTGGCCAAGCTCGAAAGGTCTGCTATGAGAGGTTACAATCTCTATAAAAGAGCACTGTATTTAAAATTTAAAATGGACATACCCTTCAATCAAGTAATTCTACTAGTAGGAATTTATCGTAAGGTTATAGTCACACATTTATAAAGCAATCTTCTTCCTTTGAGATTCATGCAATATTGTTTGTAGCAGCTCGGGAAAAATCCCTTTAAAGATACTTTTTTCTCCTCTTTTTCATATTATTCTGAAACACTAACTAGTAATAGTTGTTTCTGAAGGGGAAATGTGATACTGGGTATCTTTAATTGAGTTGTCCTAGGAACAGACACTGAGACAGAAAGAGCAAGAAGTGTTCTTAGGGGTCAATATCTGCGAGGGAGTAAAGGAAATAGAATTAGGCGAAGGCAGAAATTGCAGTGTAGTCACAAAAATGACAGAGGCTTTACCTGATCCCACAGAAGCTCTAGAACTGAGATGGCTCTTCAGATTGTTCCAGCTCGATGCAAGGGGGCTGGGCTGGGTCTTGATAGCTCTGGCCTCAACCAGTCATTAGACACAGGCTGCCCTCAGGAGGAGGTGTGACTTTGAGTAAGGTGGCTGCATTCAGCTGAGGGCAAGTCCATGAAAGGAACTCAGCTGAGACAGCTTTCAGCTGCCAACACTCCCAGCAGCTGTGAGAATGAATGTCTCAGTCCTGCAAGGGGAAGGGCGTGGGGGGTGAAAATCCAACACACAACATCTACTACACTGGCAGATAGGAGGAGGAGATTTTCTTTTCACTATAAATTCCTCTGTATCTTTTCAGTTTTCTACTGGTATTAAAATGTATTTGTAAACATAATATCTACTCAAAAAAATAAACAATTGACAACAGCAACCACAAAACAAAATGCAGTGAGTGACAGGGATAATAGTCATCAGTCAGAGAGATATATCAAAAATCATCTGTAAAAGACCATTTCCCCCAAGCTGTTCCACAATTCTCTTGTCTATGCAAAATCATGGTGGAGAAGAAGATGGGGTGTTCTATTCAGTAACAAGCAGAACATTGTCTGAATGAAGTCTTGTTTGAATGCTGAACATTCTTACTTCATCGAGTCTTTGACAATTGCTGGGCTTCAGCCTACACAGGGCCATAATCTCAAGGACAATAAATTCAACCATGCCTCATACCCCTGTTATCCACTGCCATGGGCCAAAATTCTGGCCCTTCTAATCAGTGATAATCTTTCCGGTACTTCTCTGTACTGCTTCTTCCCGACTTCCACCTGCTGCCTACATTTCTCCCAACACTTCTGTCTGAATTCCTAAATTCTTGTCTCAGTCTGTATATACAAAACCTCCCTTTCATCCTCAGTCTTTTCAAGAAACATTCCTTCCACCTCTTTAAACTTACTAGGAACCCTACTCCTTTTTAAGTCCTGCGCTGCCACAGCAACCTGCCCACGTAGATGCTACTCTTCTTGCCTATGTAACACATGTTGGTGAAGACAATTGTACAACCAGGTAGCCATCTGAAACTAAATCAATTTCTTATTCTCCTGATTGTCCCTTGTGTAGAGGGGGACATCGGAACCATTGCTGTCTCATCTGTGTAAAACCCTCCCTCCTCTTTATCCTCTTTATCATCTAGTTGTACCATCTCCTTCCCCACTTGTATCCTTTCTCCAACGGCCTAGAGGACGCCAACGTTAACGTGGTGGACTCTATGTACACTAACACAAAAACACCTGTCTCCAGCAAAAGAGAGAAGGCAGAGAGCAATCTCCATTCCTGATTTTATAGTTCTTGGGTTGAATTCCTTGAGAGGTCCAGTTAGCTTGACAGCCCTTGGATTCCATGAGAAATTATTGTATTCCTTCCAGGTAATTATTTTCAGTTCTTGGGGGAAAACACTTGCTATAGTGAAAAACACACTGCTTGGGAATCAAAATAACTGAGTTTGTCCAGATTTTTTTACTTGAATCATATTGATTAAGTTTTTTGTGTGTCTTTAGATCTCGGTTTTTCTACAATAGCCCCTTTAAAGACAGTATGGTGCAGTGGATAGAACCCTGAATTAGTGGTCAGTACCCTGGTTCTTTCTCCTTGTCCTGTCACTTAACTATCTGCGTCATGTTAGGAAAGTCACTTAACTTCCAAATGCCTCACTTTCCTTCTATTGGAGTTGACCATAGTAGTCCAAGGGATTCAATAATAAAAAAAAATAATTGATATGCAATCAGAACTTTGGCCTGTGATTGTGGAAAGTCATTTAGCTTTGTTAGATCTTATGTACTGGATAATTTTTCACATTTCTTTTTTCAAAGCAGGGGAGCCCTTTAAATGAAAGCTGGCATGGAACCCCATTTCTAAAACTAACATTTATCCTTATAGGATAATGTCATAACTTATGTCAAAGTAAATGATGCCAGAAATTATGTCAGCCTATTGTATACATTAACAAATTGGCAATGGCAACTATTACTCCATAAGCCCATACAGCTCAAATAGTACATAACGTGGTCTTTCCAATTCTTTGAGCAGTAAACTCCACTAAGCATAAACTGAATTCTTCTCTGTAATGAAGTTCCAGCATTATAATAAATTATGATTTATTGAAGTATGTTTCCTATGAAATGGAGTATGTTTGCTATTCTCTTAGCCTAAATATTCCATTCTCCTGCCTTCCTGTATAATTGTTAGGATAAAGAAAATGAAAATACATATGTGTATATATTTTCTAATCTCTGATATGATATTAAACACATATATATTTGCCAATGTCATAAACATGAGAAAAATTAATTCCTGTCTTTTTTCTGGAACCATGCATAATTTTTACCCATGTCCTTTCAAGTCCCATTCAAAAATCTGTGTTGGTAACACAAGTATGTATTTAAAAATATTAACAACCTCTTTATCTTATTTGAATCTATTGGAGTTATTAACTGATCCACCAAAGCTTCATTATTCACCAAACATGGAGTAGTTAACATTTAAGTCTTTTAACAGTGGTTTCCAGGTTGCTTGTAGATGTTTTATTCAATAATAAGGATTGTATTGTGTTTAATCCTATGAAAAGATACTGCAATTAATTGGCAAATTGCTACAGCATTGGTAAGTATTTTAAACCCTAATTACTTCTCTCTTTTGCTTTCTGCTTCAGATCATCAGTTAGGAAAGTCTGGCACACACATTTAAAAAAAAGTGCAAGAGCATTTAGTTGAAGAACCAGAATGTTAATACTGAAGTTTCTTTATTTTACAGATATTCGAAATCTAAATTGTCTGGTTCTTTGTAAAGTTCTAAATTAATGGCTGGAACAAAAAGAGGCTTAATTTGTGGCAAAGAAATCTCAGATGCAAAGAACTTATTCTTTTAAGCTCCAGAGAAATGTAGTGCATTTATCAGCTTTGAGTGGATATCATTGTGTTTATAACAGAGTGGAGGCACCATGCAATTTTGCTCCTGAAATTGGTTTATATAGATGACTGGTTGCTGTGAAGTGTGTGTCAGAGTTCCATGCAGCTGTTATGAAGTAGCACAATTGTCATCGCTTCTTACATGGTTGTTGAGAAGAGCTTGAGAGCCCAGCTCAGTCAGCTGTTGAATAGATAACCCAACACAGTTAACGTGGCATACATTGTAAAGAATTACATGCCTGCTACAATGAGCTTTGGGCCTTTGGTCTAGATAATAATCCTGGTGGGTGTACCACGTGTAGTGGCTGTCTGATCACTCAGATATAACTGACGAAACATAAAGAAAAATGTCAGTCGACTGAAAGAAAAATGCTGCTGCAAGTTTGTTTAAGGTTCTTGTAAACGGCTATGTGTATTTTTTTAACCCCAAGTCTGCCAAGGACTCGAGTGGCGTGTTCAATGTCTCACACTAAAATGCAAGAACTGGAGATGATGACCTGTTTAAGCCTGTATTTAAATATGTTGGTGTGCATGAAAGCCCTGGTACATGAAAGCTTTTGGTTACAGCAATGAATATTTCTATTTCATAGAAAATAGAGCCTTTTTGAAAAACAACTTAAAGGTACAGTGTATAAATAAAGCAATACTAGAAAAGATAATTATTGACAACTTTTGAGCAATGATGGCATTTCATTTTATTTTCCAAAAACAATCAGAATGGCAGTATAGACATTTTGGGTGATTATTAATTATAATGAAATAAAAATGTGGGGAGAAATAACACTATTTGCCATTTAAGCATAGACACAAACACTGGGATAACTAACATGTTAAAATAATGTTCTTGAAGCCCAGAGGGGATGAAAACAACTAAAGTTATAGGATTTCCAACCTAAAGCTTCTATTTTTTTTCATTCTCTAACTTGTGTTTCTGGACTTGGTTGTCACAGCCCATATGGCATGTCGCAAGCATGGCTTGAACTAGGACTGCTTTGATTCCTGTGCTCACTGGGAGGATTTATGCATATAACATCTGCATAAATTGGGGGATTTTTTTTTCATGCCTGGTCATTTTTATCTTCAAAACTCCTCACTCCATCTCCTTAACTTCCATAAATAATAACTGATGTATCAGAAAATAAAGCACATAAAAAACAAAAAATAAATAAAGTCCTGGTTTTCTTTAAAAGACCTACATAATAGGAAACTAAGTTTTCACAACTTGAGCTAATTTAGTTACAAATTTTACTATTTGTAACTAGATTTTACAAATATGTATTTGGAGTTTACCTTCAAAAAAACTTAAATTGGGATATTTAAATGTTAGTGGTATATTCTGAAAACAAGAAAATTCATTTAGCCATTTCCCAAATCTCATATTCTTAAAGTCAGAAAGAACTTTGTCTATCTTTTAGCTCAACCTCTTAGAAGAAGTATGAATCACATTTCAATTTGCGTGATTGATTTTTTATAACAATGGTAATAGATTCAACTATCTGAAAAATCTTTTAAATAATACACCGTTCAAAATGTGTTTAACTCCTATTTTTATTACTTATGTTTCTAGGGATTGTCTTCTGATGAGCACATTCCTTACATCAGTGTTTCTCAAAATACTGTCCAGGTACCAACTGCATCCGTTTCCTGATACAAAATTGCAAATATTTAGGCTTAATAAGCTGCATCATTTATCAAGGTCTTCTACATGCACATTAAAATCAGAGTATTTCCCCTATATAATATCAAGGCATGTTATAAACAGTGAGGCATATTTGCAGATCCATTCAAGTCCTGTTTTCTGTCATGGTCATTTTTGCAAAATTATATTTTGTCATTAGGGCTACACAAAAATGACCAACTCATACCTCATTAATCACAAGCCAATTGTTATCAATTTATGACCTTGTCCCACATATTCTCCTGTTAGTAAATAAACTCTTCAAATACTATCTTTGTTTACTCTTGAAAAACTGTAAAGCACAAGAGTGGCTGAACAACAAACAAATGATATTATTCTCTGTCCCCTTTTTTATGCTGTGAATTTAAAATTTCCAAAATAAAAAATATTTGAACATTTTGTATTAAAATAAAAGAAAATGGGGAAGATTTAATATGGCCACAAATTATTTTCCATTCCTCCCATCAAGTGAATCTATTTCCCAAGCCCTTGAATTTAGACTGGCCTTTGAAATAGTTTTGGACCAACGAAATGAGGCAGAAGTGACTTTATGTGACTTTTGAGCCTAAGCCTCAGAAGGTTTTAAAATTTCCACACATGTGCTCCTGGAACACTGCTGCCACTTTGTACGAAACCTGGGCTATACTGTTGGTGAGGCTATATGGGGTAGATTCTAGATATTGTATCTGACAGGCTAAGTTACCCTAGACTCATGGGTGAGGCCATCTTGGAATATCCATCTCTGATCAAACCTCCAAGTGACTGCTTCCATATGAGTAACACCAAGCAAAGGTAGAAAAACAATCCAGCTAACCCAGCCCAAAATACAGTCATGAATAAATAAATGGTTATTATTTCAGTCCACTAAGTTTTGGTCTGGTTCACTACATGACAAGATAGCTGAAACAGATGATGATTATTCTGATGATTTCCTTCTTTGTGAAATATTTTTGTAAAAATGGCACCATGATAATAATAATAGCAGTTTCTATCTCAAGATATTAACTTGTATTTCAACAACTCTCATTCTAAATGCAAGAACTTATGCACCATGTATACATATTTGTGGTTGAAGAAACAGAATCCCAAATATTTGTCTCTGTGTTGTCAAATAAGCCATCTGAATAATGATAATTTTATTCCATTGACTGTGCTGAAAAAAATACTTGCTTTTATTTTTTCTAAATAAAAATAAATTTACTTTTCCCCTATCTGAATCAATCAACCATTTTAATACACTGAATATGTTTGGTTACTTGGAGGAAGAAAATTCATCCTCCTGTTGATATAATAGGGTTTTTCATTGTCTGAACTTGATGATAGTTCCTACCGAAGCCATATTTCTTGAATATATTAGAGCTAGTCAGAACCACCCAGTAAGGAAAAGATGGCATTTTAAATATTTATTCTCATTTAAAAAATATATTTAAATGGCATGGTTTTGCTGACCTGAAGCTAGTTAACAAATTGTTTGTGAAAACATGCCGCTGGGTGCTAAGTGTATAGATTGACAGTGATTTTTATAGAGATATTCCATCTATTCAAGCCTGGCTGCATTTCTGAGCAGTAGAGTAGGTTATAGTCTAAAAATATAATACATTTCTGTCTTTCTTTTGAGACAGATATATTGGACATTTATGAGTTTGAGTTACTTCTTTCCTTCACCCATCACTTCCTTTGAAGACTGAACAAATTAATGGGGAGGTCTCCCTTTGAGAACCTAAACTGGAATCATTGCGAGAATTCTGTTTCAATGGGAAATGCTAGCAACGTCCTGCTCAAGATCCACACATTCCTATGTGAGAGGCCAAGTTCATATTTTGGAATCCATAGCTTGATGGGCATTACTTGGTGTAAACCCATTTCTCACAAAATAAGCAAGCAAGAAGGCAAATTTAGAAAATGAGCAGGCAAACAATAACAAAACACAACAATGAATTATCTCGAAAACCTGTGGCCATCCTCAGATTGATTTTAAGAGGTAAATAAAACAGATTTCTGGAAAAGCAGCACTCATAGAGAATTAGTCATTTTTCAATAGCCCAGATTTGTCTAAGATTATAATTACAGCATGCATACCCTATCTGGGTCTATTGATGTAAACGGAGAATTTATAAATTATGTATCTTTAATACTTAGTAAATTCTGAAATACAAAACCTGCCATGGGACTTTGTATGGCTAACATGCAAAATATATCAATTCCTGAGGGAGAAAACGAGAAAGTCTTTGGTTGCCAGGCCTAGCATTACACAACTGCAAAAGTCATATTTGTTTCAGAGAGCATGTGTTAAAAATTTAAAATTAGAATAAATCACAAGTTACATATAGAAGAGTATTACCTATCAGATCAATTTCCAAACACCAGTTAATTTCAAAGCACTCAATCCCACTGGTGTGCGATTCTCGGCATCCTGACTTTCAGAGAGGGGACTTGCTGTGCTCCCAGCTGGAAGCCCAAGTTCAGTAGTATATTTAGGATCAAGCTCTGAAGCCTAGGGGCAGCTAGGAATTGTTCAAATTGAAACACTTACTCAGAAAAAGGATTTTTTAGTATATGTGTATGTTGTCTGTAATTTGGTCTCTCATAGATGTTTATCATATTTAACCCTGAGAGCTCTTCTCATACCCAGATTTGCTGAGACCAAAGTTTCTGCTTTAGGAAGTAAAAGAAAATAGTGTGAATGATGTAACTATTATTTTTTTACATTTATGTTTTAATAGTTTATAACACTGTGAAATTTTTGGCTGTACATCTTTGTTTGTCCATCACCATATACATGTCTCCCTTCACCCCTTGTGCCCAGCCCCTACCCACATTGCCCCTGGTAACCACACTACAGTTTTCTCTCTCCATGTGTTGGTTTATATTCCAGATATGAGTGAAATCATATGGTATGTGTCTTTCTCTTTCTGGCTTATTTCACTTAACATAATACCCTCCAGGTCCATCCATGTTGTTGCAAATGGGAGAATTTTGTCTTTTTTTATGGCTGAGTAGTGTTCTATTGTATATATATACCACATCTTCTTTATCCAATCATCAGTTGAGGGACACTTGGTTTGCTTTCACTTCTTGGCTATAGTGAATGATGCTGCAATGAATATAGGGGTGCATAAGCCTCTTTGGATTGTTGATTTCAGGTTCATTGGATAGATTACCAGTAGTGGGATGGCTGGATCATAGGGTATTTCTATTTTTAATTTTTTGAGGAATCTCCATACCGTTTTCCATAGAGGCTGCATCGGTTGGCATTCCCACCAGCTGTGTACGAGGGTTCCTGTTTCTCCACTTCCTTTCCAACATATGTTGTCTTTTGTCTTGGTGATTATAGTCATTCTAACGAGTGTGAGGTGGTATCTTAGTGTGGTTTTGATTTGCATTTCCCTGATGATTAGTGATGTTGAACATCTTTTCATGTGCCTATTGGCCATCTGTATATCTTCTTTGGAGAAGTGTCTGTTCATTTCCTCTGCCCATTTTTTGACCAGGTTGCTGGTTTTTTTGTCGCTCAGTTGTGTGAGTTCTTTATATATTATGGAGATTAACCCCTTGTCAGATGTATGTTTTGCAAATATTTTCTCTCAGCTGGTGGGTTGTCTGTTCATTTTGATTCTGGTTTTATTTGTCTTGTAGAAGCTCTTTAATCTGATAAAGTCCCACTTGCTCATTTTTTCTTTAGTTTCCCTAGTCTGGGTAGGCATGTCATCTGAAAAGATTCCTCTCTGACCAATGTCAAATAGTGTGTTGCCTATATTTTCTTTTATGAGTTTTATAGTTTCAAGTCTCACCTTCAGGTCTTTGATCCATTTTCAGTTAATTTTTGTGGATGGCGATAGCAGATGGTCCACTTTCATTCTTTTGCATGTGGCTGTCCAGTTTTCCCAACACCATTTATTGAAGAGACTTTCCTTTCTCCATTGTATGTTCTTAGCTCCTTTGTCGAAAATTAGCTCTCCCTATATGTGTGGTTTTATTTCTGGGCTTTCAATTCTGTTCCATTGATCTGTGTGTCTGTTTTTGTACCAGTACCATACTGTTTTGATTACTGTTGCTTTGTAGTATGTTTTGAAGTCAGGGATTGTGATGCCTCCAGCTTTGTTCTTTTTTCTTAGGATTGCTTTAGCTATTCAGGGTCTTTTGTTGCCTCATATGAATTTTAGTATTCTTTTTTCTATTTCTGTGAAGAATGTCATTGGGATTCTGATTGGGATTGCATTGAATCTGTAGATTGCTTTATGTAATATAGACATTTTAACTATGTTTATTCTTCCAATCCATGTGTATGGGATGTCTTTCCATTTCTTTATGTCATCATTGATTTCTTTCAGTAATGTCTTGTAGTTTTCATCGTATAGGTCTTTCACCTCCTTGGTAAGATTTATTCTTAGATATTTTATTCTTTTTGATGCAATTGTAAATGGTATTATCTTTTTGAGCTCTCTTTCTGTTAGTTCATTGTTAGGATACAGAAATGCAACTGATTTTTGTAGATTGATATTGTACCCTGTGACTTTGCTGTACTTGTTGATTATAACTAATAGTTTTCCAATGGATTCTTTAGGATTTCTATATATAAAGTCATGTCATCTGCAAATAGTGAGAGTTTCACTTCTTCATTGCCTATTTGGATTCCTTTTATTCCTTTTTCTTGCCTAATTGCTCTGGCCAAAACCTCCAGTACTATGTTGAATAAGAGTGGTGAGAGTGGGCAGCCCTGCCTCGTTCCTGTTCTCAGAGGAATGGCTTTCAGGCTTTCCCCGTTGAGTATGATATTGGCTGTGGGTTTGTCATAAATAGCCTTTATTATGTTGAGCTGCTTTCCTTCTATACCCATTTTGTTGAGAATTCTTATCATAAATGGATGTTGTATCTTGTCAAATGCCTTCTCTGCGTCTATTGAGATTACCTTGTGGTTTTTATTCTTTGTTTTGTTGATGTGGTATATCTTGTTGATTGATTTGCGGATGTTGAACCATCCCTGAGTCCCTGGTATAAATCCCACTCGATCATGGTGTATGATCTTTTTAATGTATTGCTGTATTCAGCTTGCCAATATTTTGTTGAGGATTTTTGCATCTATGTTCATCAGTGATATTGGCCTGTAATTTTCCTTCTTTGTATTGTCTTTTTCTGACTTTGGTATCAGGGTGATGTTGGCCTCATAGAATGATTTAGGAAATGTTCCATCTTCCTCTATTCTTTGGAATAGTTTGAGAAGGATGGCTATTAAATCTTTGAATGTTTGGTAAAATTCACCAGAGAAGACATCTGGTCCTGGACTTTACTCTTTGAGAGGTTTTTGATTACTATTTCAATCTCTTTACTTGTGATTGGTCTATTCAGATTCTCCATTTCTTCTTGGTTCAGTTTTGGGAGGTTGTATGAGTCTAAGAATTTATCCATTTCTTCTAGATTTTCCAATTTGTTGGCATATAATTTCTCATAGTATTCTCTTATAATCCTTTATATTTCTGTGGTATCTGTTGTAATTTCTCCTCT
This sequence comes from Ceratotherium simum simum, assembly GCF_057802395.1. Lineage (NCBI taxonomy): Eukaryota > Metazoa > Chordata > Mammalia > Perissodactyla > Rhinocerotidae > Ceratotherium > Ceratotherium simum. The sequence goes on along the minus strand of NC_141908.1, from coordinate 37,024,650 downwards.
TTCATTTCTAATTTTATTTATTTGAGCCTTTTCTCCTTTTTTCTTAGTAAGTCTGGCTAGGGGTTTGTAAATTTTGGTTATCTTCTCAAAGAACCAGCTCTTTGTTTCATTAATCCTTTCTACTGTTTTTTTGGTCTCAATTTGATTTATTTCTGTTCTGATTTTTATTATTTCTCTCCTTCTGCTGAATTTGGGCTTTGTTTGTTCTTCTTTTTCTAGTTCTGTTAGGGGTAATTTAAGGTTGCTTATTTGGGCTTTTTCTTGTTTGTTAATGTCGGCTTGTATCGCTATTAGTTTCCCTCTCAGGACCACTTTTGCTGCATCCCATATGATTTGGTATGGCATAATTTCATTTCTGTTTCTTCCCAGATATTTTTTTATTTCTCCTTTAATTTCATCAATGATCCATTGGTTGTTCTGTAGCATGTTGTTTAATCTCCACATCTTTGTCACTTTCCCAGTTTTTTTCTCCTAGTTGAGTTCCAGTTTCATAGCATTATGATCTGAAAAGATGCTTGTTATGATTTCAATCTTCTTAAATTTATTGAGGCTTGCTTTGTTTCCCAACATATGGTCTATCCTTGAATATGTTCCATGTGTGCTTGAGAAGAATGTGTAGTCAGCTGTTTTTGGATGGAGTGCCTTGTATATGTCTACTAGGTCCATCTCGTCCAGTTTTTCATTTAAGTCCACTGTTTCTTTATTGACATTTTGTCTGGATGATCTATCCATTGGTGTAAGTGGGGTATTAAGATCCCCTACTATTATTGTGTTGTTGTTAATGTCTCCTTTTCGGTTTGTTAATAGTTGCTTGATGTACTTTGGCGCTCCTATGTTGGGTGCATATATATTTATAATTGATATATCTTGGTGGGGTGTCCTTTTTATCATTATATATTGCCCTTCTTTGTCTCTCTTAACCTGTTTCATCTTGAAGTCTACTTTGTCTGATATGAGTATGGCAACACCTGCTTTCGTTTGTTTGCTGTCTGCTTGGAATATTGTCTTCCATCCTTTCACTCTGAGCCTGTGCTTGTCATTAGAGCTGAGATGTGTTTCCTGGAGGCAGCATATTGTTGGGTCTTGCTTTTTAATCCATCCCATCACTCTGTGTCTTTTGGTTGGAGAATTCAATCCATTTACACTTGGGGTAATTATTGATATATGAGGGCTTAATGTTGCTCTTTTGTCACTTATTTTCTGGTGTTTTGCATTTCCTTTGTTTCTTGTCCCATTTGTTTTGGACTGCCAATTCAGTTTGGTTGTTCTGTCTTATGACTCTCCTAGTTTTCTCTTTGTTTATTATATGTGATTTTGTTTTGATTATTTGTTTAGTGGTTACCTTGAGGTTTGTATAAAAAATCTTGTGTATGAGATAGTTCATTATCTGATGGCATCTTATTTCCTTATACTAAGTCAGTTCAATCCCTTTCCTCCTCCCCTTCTAAGTCATTCTTGTTACAACTTATTCTATCTTGTGTTGTGGGCATGTGTTTACAATGATGAGGTTATATTTATTTTTGGTGTTTTCCTTCCTATGATCTTTGATTTTGGTATTTAAGTGGTTGCTAACCTATTCCGGTAAAGATCTACTATTTTTCTGATGTTGTCTACGTATTTTCTTCCTTGCTCCAAGCTTTGTATTCTCTTTCTCTTCTTTTTTTCAGGCCTAAAGGCCTTCTTGAGTATTTTGTGTAGTGGGGGTCTCGTGGCCATGAACTCCCTTAGCTTTTGTTTATCTGGCAAAGTTACTATTTCTCCATCATATTTGAAGGAAATTTTCACTGGATAGAGTATTCTTGGCTGAAAGTTTTTGTCTTTCAGTATATTGAATATATCATTCCAGTCTCTCCTAGCCTGTAAAGTTTCTGTTGAGAAATCTGCTGAGAGCCTGATGGGAGTTCCTTTGTACGTTACTTTTTGTTTTTGTCTAGCTGCCCTTAATATTGTTTCTTTGTCATTGACTTTAGCCAGCCTTACCACTATATGCAGTGGAGTGGGCCTTTGCCTGTTGATGTATTTAGGTGACCTATTGGCTTCACTTACTGGTATTTCTTGCTCCTTCCTCAGATTTGGGAAGTTCTTAGCTAGTATTTCCTTGACTAGGCTCTCTGTTCCTCTTTCCCTCTGTTCTCCCTCAGGAATACCTATAATTCTTATGATACATTTCCTAATAGAGTCAGATATTTCTCAGAGACTTTCTTCATTTCTTTTCAGTCTTAGTTCTCTCTCCTCCTCCATCTGGAGCATATCTGTACTCCTATCCTCTATAATGCTAAGTCTTTCCTCCATATTGTCAGCTCTGTTCTTTAAAGATTCCAGATTCTCCTTTATCTCCTCCATTGTGTTCTTCATCTCCATCAATACTGATTGGTTTTTCTTTATGATTTCAATCTGTTTTGTGAAGAAACTCCTTATCTCATTGAATTGTTTGTCTGTGTTATCTTGTATTTCGTTGAGTTTTTTTATGATAGGTATTTTGAAATCTCTGTCATTTAGGTTATGGATTTCTGTGCCTTCAGGGTTGGTTTCTGGGTGCTTGTCATTTTCCTTCTGGTCTGGTGATTTCATGTGCCTTTGCATTGTGGTTCCTGTATTCGCTTTGTTTTTCCTCATCCTGGAAATATCTGGTTGCAGTTTCCACATGCCGCCACCATGTGGGGGTTAAGGGCTGTGTAATCTGAGCCCCCAGTGCTCTGCTCTGGCTGTTCGCTGCGATTGGCCCCGGCACTCTGTCTGGTCTGGTCAGCTGAGTTGCAGTGTCGGGCATGCGGGGAGGGGGGGGACTCTCTCTTTTGCCTGCTGGGTCCCTGGCATGGAGGGCTTCTTGCTCACCCCTCGTTATCTGCTCTCCTGGGGTACACAGACGTTGATGGCACCCCTGCAGCAGTTCTGAGTCCTCTGTGTGGGAGTTTCCCACTGGCTCAGAGAGCCCGAAGAGCTACAGTTTCCCCACAGAGGGCTGCCCCTCCCCCCTCTCTGGGAGCTGCGTGGACCTGGATCAATGATCTGATGGGGAGGGAGAGGATTTCTCCTTACCTCTTCCGACTTCCTGTGGGGCCTCCAGCACGTCCACTCTCAGATGTTCGGCAGTGTGGATCTTTCTGATCTTCCTTTTTGCTGTCTAGGAGTCCATTGTTGGTCTGTGACTGTCCCTTTTGTTGTATCTTATTAGGGGAAGAGTTTACGGAAAATCTCACTCTGCCATGATGCTGACGTCACTCCTCAATGTAATTATTTTGAGACAGCTAAACAGTTATTTATTTTAACTAGAATTTTATCTGCCTGCTATGGAGACACTGATAGTAGATCCCATGACCATTTGCCATATTTTTTTCAATTACTAATATATCTTGATTAATTTGTAATATCATTATTCAATATTAAAGCACACATACATTCACTTATTCACTAGTTCAACAAGTTTATTGAGCAAGTACTATGCCAGACTCTCTTCTAAGCTGAGAAGACAGTGGTGAACAAACTAGACTATGTCCTTGCAGTTGTGGAGCTTGCATTTAAGTGGGGAAAATGGTCAATAAAAAATATGTAAATAAGTAAGTATAAGTGTACACACATATTCACACACATGTAAAATCAGGCACTTGTGAATAATAAAGTATGCTAGAAAAAGAGTGAGTGAAAAGAGGTGTTATTGTAGATGGTATAGTGAGAGAAAGTCTCTCTGAGGGTTTGATATTTTACCACAGACCTGAATGAAATGAGGTAATGAACCAAGCAACTATCAAGGGAGTAGTATTCCAGACAGCAGACTTGAAGGGAGAACTTGGTGAAAGTTTCCAGGAGCAAAGAGGAGGGCAGACAGGTAAAGTCAGCATAATTGCACATGTGTTAGATTTTCCTGGTTGCTTTAAAGCAAATTTTCATTTGTATTTTAATTAAATATGTCAGGATTTTTCTGCTTCAGCCTCATTTCAGTCAGTCCTATTCTATGTAAGATTCTCTTATCAATCACTCCCACTTCCTCCTTGTGCTTCCCTGGTGGTGAACTTCAAATCTGAACACTGCACTGCCAATGGCCTGCCCTCTGGGGTTAAAGAGAGTTAAGATGCTTCATCTAGATGCTTATTCACTACTTTTCACAATGTGCTTTGGGTATAGTCACCCATCATGGCCCTGAGATCTCATTCTGCCAATCTTAATTTTTCTATCTCAATTTGTGCATTTTGTCTTCCCCCTTTAGACTCGTTATTGTAGAAATTCCCTTGTTGATCTCTCTTTCCTCACTTTCTATTTATTGCTCCCCTTGGTAAATGACAGTTTGAATTCCATCCCTGTTCTTAAAGGTTCTGGGTCCTTGCTCTGCAAACTGTTGTCATTGTCATGCTCTTTCTGTTTTTACGTAAAGTGTTGAAAATGTTAACTCTTCTGGATCCTAGAGCAATGTTTGTTCTTCCCCAGAATTGAGGGTGATCCAATGAAATCTCTTCATTGACTTTGGAATTCTATCCATTTCCTGCACACTAAAGATCTTGCCCTTCAAAGCCTGATGAACAGACTTGCAGCATCAGCAGCACCAGAGTCACCTGAGAACTTGGAAATGAAGAACCTTGGGCCCCACTTTAGACTGACTTCATCTGATTGTGCATTTTTACATGATCTCTAGAGGATTCCTATGCACATTCAAGTTTGAGAAGACTACACTAGATGACCTCACAGTAGAGTTCCTCCTAACTGTAAAGTTCTTTAAAAATAATCTCCAAGTTGTCAGGTTGTGAGTGATTCTTCTCAGAAGAGGAACACCACAGTAGAAGCCAGCACTACACTGTATTATAATTACCACACCGAATTTGATTGTTTTTGTTATACATTCAAACTATCACTTCCTTATTTTCTAGCATTACAAGATGTTCCAGCATCATCTTGTAGATTTTCTGCCCAGTCCTAGAATCAGCCATTTCTCCAAGGACCCCTGGTTTCTTTTATGTAGAGAATGGTACTAGAGACTAAGAATAGGTCACTAGGTATGCTCGTTACTACAGGAGTGTCATTGTTTCTAGGCCTTCCAGATGACAAAACAAGAAATGTGTTGTGTATATAACTCCCCTCACAAACATATTTCTATACGTAAATGCATGCATTTAGATTAAACTAAAGATGAGTTCATATTGACGTCTCCAGTTCTAATCCATTACCACATGGATCATTCTAGCCTCTTCTCCTGTCTTATCTGCACATATCCACTCCAAAAATGAGACAGCTGGCTCCCATCACATATTATCCATTTATCTAATTATTCACTCCCAGTATACATATATAGAAGTGTCAGAATTGTTAACCCATATCCCTGTGGGAAACAATTTTATCAACTACATTACAGTGCTAATGTGCAATTCCCCCTATTACGAGTATTAGAAGTATTTTTCACCTACATAATGTCTGTGGAGATCTGTGAAATCCCTGAGCTACACAGAACATCATAGAATATTCATCATCCCTGGTCCTTACCCACAAATGATAACTGTGTCTTTCCACCAATAGAACAAATAACCCTACAAATTTCCTAAACAATCTGACCCTATTGAGAACCACTAACCTACTAGAAAGCCAATATTAATACAGTAAATAAAACTCCCTTTAAGAAAGCATAGGCAAATTTTGGACAATTTGTTTGCTTCCTCTGGTTTTGCTGCAATGTGTACGGACAGAATTTCTATGTTCTGGCAATGTTCTATACCTTTCCCTTGGGGCACTCTCCAGAGGTCCTGAGAACACATGAACTCTTTAAAAAAGAGCTTAGTGGTTGAGTCTTCAATATATGGGAAAGAAAATCTGACAAAGAATGAAAAGTACATTTTTTAAAATATTTTAAAATGTTTTCTAAGATGTTTCTAAGATCTCATGGGATAAACATATCAAACTATGAAGAAGAAGTTGTGAGGGTGAATTTGGGGGCTCAGTCAAAGAAGAGGGGCTTTATACCAAGCACTTAACGGAGAACATATCTCATATGGAAGGAAGCCTGTGCATTTGAAGCCTTGTGTGCAACTTCAGGTAACTTTATTCTGCTTCACAGCTAGAGACCCTGGCCTAACAAGAACTGAGAGCAGTGTTGTTGAAAGCAAATATTGAACCACTGGATTTGACTAAGTTTGAATTATACTCAATATTAAGGGGTTTACAGTGACATATAGGGATCATGCAGTTACCAGAGTACAGTTCTTACAACTTTGTGCTTAAAACATCTATTAATACCTCGTCTTTTTTTTTCTCTTGATATCTTGCAGTGGGGCAATTTGTACAGGCATTTCAAAGATCTTTATGATTCTTACTGAGTACATAGTTCTTTACATTATTATTATTATTATTTTTTGTTATACTACTTATTTCCATTGTACTCCTACTCATTGGGTAACCTCATAGAAGCACATGGTTTCTACTATTACACCAGTAAACTAAACACTTTCTAATACAAATCACAGGTCTCCTTGGTCTTCTCCGGATCTATAGACCCAATGTCATATGCACTTGAATACTTCAGGCTTCCGCATCATGTTCCACAACTGAACACATCAGCTTCTTCTTTTAGACCTCATAAACTTATAAGATTCTTCCTCTAGAACGCAGCCTTTTATATTTTATGCCTCAGAGACTTAAGATAAATACCCAAAAGTTACCCTTGGCACTTTTCTTTTCTTCCCACTTTTTTTTGGGGGGGAGTGGTGGTGAGGAAGATGGGCTCTGAGCCAACATCCGTGCCCATCTTCCTCCATTTTGCATGTGGGACACCGCCACAGCATGGCCCAAACCCTGGGCCGCCAAAGCAGAGTGCACAAACTCAACCACTACACCACCAGGCTGGCCCCCATTCTCTTCCCACTTTTTACCTAATACATAATAGTTCCAGCCAATTTTTTTTCTTAATATATCTCATATCTGCTTGCTGATCTCTATCTCTACTGTTATTGCTTTACTTTAAGCCTGCCTCATCTATATATGGGATATTGATATAGATGCTGAGCAGGTTCCCCTGACTCCAGCTTCACCTCACCTTGTATTTCATCTAATAATAATCTGATCTTTTTTAAGATGAAAATCTGGGTATGTTTCTCTCAGTCTTAAATTTTTTCATTATTACCTCATAGTTGAGCGATAATCCAAAATTCTATGATTTGTTCCATTTGCATTCATTTAGCTTCCGCTTCCAACTACCTCCTGCATGAAGAAACTGTTTACCTGTCCCTCAGTAAGCCATGTGGTATTGTCATAGCTTTGGACATGCTACACATTGTGCTTCATATACTTTGCCCTTTCCCTGTCTGTCTGGTGGTCTATTCATCCTCCTCCACTAACTAACCTGGAGGTAGTTATTCCCTAGTCATTATATCAGTTACCCACAGCCATAATAATGCCCTGTAACAAACAAACACAATGTCTCAGTGGCAAAGACAGCAAAGCAAGGCATCTAAATGGCTCTACTGATCTTGGCTGGACTTGTTCACATGTCTGAAGGTCACTAATAGATAGCTAATGTAGGCTGATGCCAACTAGAGAGATTAGTACAATTCAGCTCTGCCATGTGTTGCTTATCCAGTAGACTAGCTTGGGTATGTTCTCATGACAATGGTAGAGGTACAAATGATGGCAAGTGAAAACATCCACAACTTCTTGAGACTAAAATTCAGAAATGGCACACTGTCACTTCTAACTCATCCAATTGGCCAAATAAGTCACACAAAATGAGAAAATATACTGCACCATATGGGGAGAAATACTGAGTCACGTGCCTTCAGGGAAGGGTGAAGAATTCAAGACATTAATGTAGTCATTCTACCATACCTCTTTAGAGCATTTTCACATTTTATTAAATTTTTTTATATGCTTCTTATTGTGTATTCTGTAACATAAGGGCCATATCTTCTTCAGCTCTCTACTCCAGGGACATGCCCTTAATGATTCTTAATAGATATTCATTGAAATATATATATATGATATATATGGATATATATAAAACACGTATTATATATTATATACAATATATTTTTAAAAACATATACACATATATATAGCTTTTAAAAATAGGTGAATGTTTTTCTAATTTGTTAAAATATAATTTTTAAAAATATTAAAAATCCTTCAATATCTGAAGAGTGATGGAAAGAGTTTGTTCTTCATAGAGTAGTCATAAATATAAACATTAAATGTGTAGTATCATAGCAACTAGGAAACTTACATGGCAACAGTTCATACAGCCCAAAGAAATGGTTATAATTTTTGGTTTGTTTTAATAGGAAACTATAGTTATAAATTTGTATTCTCTAAGGGTAATACTATTCAAAACCAGATAATTTGTTCATATACTTTCATTGCATTTACGTTAGTTGTAATCCTTTATTATAATTAATTAGTTTACACATGACACATTGTGCTTTCAGTGATCGTTAATTAGTTCATTATATGTATGAAAACTGTAGGTCAATGTTAACATCCCCATTTTACAGAAATAAAATTTTCTTTTTGATGATCAGAGTACATAGAACGTAAATTATTCTTACTATTTTTTTCCCTCAGTGATCAGAAAAAACATAATGAAGGAGTAGGTGTATTCTAGAACATTTTCTCAGCTTTGTTGTATACTAATACAATGAGCCACTTGGAAGATATAAATAAAAGATATAAATTTCAACATTTCTTTTCAATTTATAAGTGAATTTACTTATATAAGTCACTGCTAAAACAATTTATTTATGTTGCTTGTGGTTCGGGTTATTAAAAGAGCACACATTATAAAAGAATATTAGAATATCTGAACTTTTTTCCCTGGTTCCCTCTTGCCTCTATAGTCACCCTATTCTGGAATGTTCAGTAGATATTTTTGTTTTCTCTTTAGAGTTAAGGAGAAATACTTCAGAAATTTGTTCATAATTTCAAGCAAAGTCAGAGATTGCATTTGCTATAAAATTCTATAGGATTGTTTGATATTTCTTTAGATATATTTAAGTCAGTTAATAGAAGCTGCCTTGACCACTGTTTCAAATCCAGCTTTGGGGATGATGTGCATCGTTGGGAATTCCCCATATTACTGCGAAAGTATGAATTGTTACAAACTTAGAAAACTAATGTGATAGTATCTCTCACAGCTACAAATGCCCGTTTTTAAAAACACTTTAGGACATCTCTCCTACAGAAAATAAAATAAAAGATTTTTTTCTTTTTTTGCAGTGGTCCCAAACTAGAATGAGCTGGAATATTTTTCAAAAGGGAAAATATTTGCATCAATTTTGTTACAGCCATATAAACTAAGTAAAACTCTATGCAATGATCTAGATCCATGTCTATGACATATTAACTTTATAAAGCAAGTTGCTGAGTAAAAAATATATTAAAGTTTAATTTTTGTTAAACTATTTTAAATGTATATTTCTGTTTATATAGGTTTTGTAAGTATAGTGACATGGTGAATAGATGTCATTGATCTCTTATCACTGCATACATCAGGGATTGGGGATCATGTAGCAATATTGAGTCATGGCTATTATAATTTACTTTCCTTTTTTTAACTTTTAATTAAGTTATCTCACTGACCTTAAATGTCTTTTTACTTAAAAATAAGAATAATGAGGTAATAAATTGGGGGAAAAAAGGAAGAAAAATTCTATCTTGTCATGTTTTTTGTTAGAAGAGCTCATACAATGATTGACTAGAGTTGAAACTACAGAAGAATTGACAATTTCTCAGTTATCAGACTGACTCCTGATTAAAAATAGCAATTTATAAAAGCTTACTGATTTCCTCATCTTCCCAATACTCTGCTTTATTGCTGTTCTTTTGATTACGTGTTATAACCTTAAATCAATTTTTCCAGTATTGTTATTTAGAATCTTGTCCTTCAGATTAAGGCACTTCTGAGAAATAAATAAGATGTATACTAAAATTTCACTAGCACGCGAGTTGTTTTGAACCATTGTACTTTTTTTAAAGCTTGGATTGGATCCGAAGTTTGACCCACATTTACTCATTTGGTCCTGACTATTTTTGTGCGATTTCTGAGACAGAAATGCAGAGCATTATTGATATCAGATTCTGGGCCTTAAAAACTTTCATTTTGAGCCCTGAATGTCTCTAATCTAATGCCTTTCAATTCTGAACCCCTCTAATTTCTGTGCACTCACTGCAGCTTCCCCAACTCTGCTATCAATGTCCACCACTTGAAAGAGAAATCCCTTAAGGTACATAGAAAAAGACAAGCTCAAGGTTGAGGCATGAGATGGAGCTAAGACAGTAGAAGAAAGGGAGAGACATCAAATTAAGATTTGAGACTGAATGTGGGAGAGATTGCCGAATGAGCCAAGGCTGTGCAAAGCTTTGCGATGGAATGTTTATGATGCTGTGTTGAGAGCTAGGTTGGAGAAGGACCCAAACGATGAGTGGTTTTTTTCTTTAAATCTTTAATTCATCTGACTTAAGCGTATTAATGAATGATTGCCTAATACTTTTCTCACCAAAAAGAGCCAATGGAATTAGCTACCATTTTTTGAAAGCTTCCTGTGTGCTGAAGATTTTATACCCATTAACTCATTTAATTTTCAAAACAACCTTATGAACTGGTCATTATTATCATGATCATCCCAATTTTACTTAGGAGAATGCAGCTAATTAACTTGTCCTCTGTTACACAATTAACCTGTGGTAGACCTGGGATTTGAACTCAAGAATCTAGCTTCCAAGCCCCTCTGCTCTTGGGCACTGTGCTAGGAAACACCTTCTCATCCATCCTCCATAAGTCATACTTCAAACTATCATTAAGTTTTAGGATTGATGACTGTGTATTTTTCACCACCCAAACCGCCTTCTCTTTCAGTGCAGCAGATATCAGCTAGGAGGTTAGGAGGAAGCAGCCTAATTAAACCTATTCATATTAATATAGGGAGTATTAGTCACTAAACCTTCCCAAAGGTATTTTCATTTTTAAAGAGGATGCTTATTAAAACAGATTAATTTATCATTGGTGAAACGTCCTTTTGTGTAAAACCAGCAAGTGAAATAATTTAAGAATGTGAGATTGAACTATTTTTGAGCGGAGGGGCCACCCATTAAACAAACTGATCTGTAGCTCCCCAAATTACTGCTGCCTTTATACAGCTGCTTTAATTCTGCATGTTCCAACCTAAATTTTTACGTTTTGGCTTATTGCTTTTTCCTGCTATTCTCAATTGCAGTAGGGGTGGAGATTCTGGAGAAAAAATGAAGAAAGAGGAGGAAATGGAGAATGTAAAGAAAATAAAGTGGAAGGAAAGATAGCCATTTGAGGGGACTGCATGTACAGCCTGAGGAGAACTGTGGAGAAATGATACATAAATAGAAAAAGGTGAATTTATCAATTTGTTAGGAATTATTGATATCAGTAATCATTAACTATCTTATAAAAACATAAATTGTTTTAGCACCTGAAGTGATAACCTAGGATACATTCCTAAAATCATTAAACATATATACTCTTCTTGAAGTCCTCATCAAAAAAGCAAAATACCATATAAAAATTCACTAATTTCAATTAACAAATACAGATCACTAGGATAAATTATATTAAATTAAGCCAGTAAATATACCTACAAGATAAACCAATACTTTAATCCTCAAATATTTTAGAGTCCAGTCTAATTTCAAGTGGGTGCTTCTGCATGTGTATCTCCTTCTGCATATTTAAATATAATCACTGAAATCTACTTCACCTACTTGTAAGAAGCGTAGAATGAAAAGACTAAAATGGCAGTGTCAACAGAGATTTTATAGAGGTGTTTTCTAGTAAAACTATAATTAACTGATTTTATGAAAGACAATGATCCATTCTTTCCTTGTCTTTAAAAGTTCCAGACAAGAGCTTCCTAATCAATGGAAAGCTTTTAGCAACATTAACTTTATTGAAATTTGCCAAACATGAAAGATAAGATCTAGGACCCAGATTAGTGGAAAACAGATAATATTTGTGCCTAATTCTATCAAATAATAGATCATCTTTTCATCTTTTCTGCATCTTTGTAGAACAAGCCTATACTGAGAATGTCCTTCAGAGTGTGAAATTGCCCCATGGAGTTGTGGAAAAAGTCAAGAATATTTTATGGATGTGGTCATCTATCCTGACTATTCACTTGCTCTGATAGACTCTGCTCAGCTGAGAAAAATCAGCACCATTATTTTATAGGAGACTGTATTTTACCAAGTTTATTTAAAACATAAATATCATTCTCCTTTGCATTTTAAGCAAAGATCTAAATTTGAAATTTTAAGTAGGACTGAACAGAAAGAAATTTAATTTTAAGAAGCAATAATTTTGTTTTTCACCAGGAACATTTTCACCAGAAATTTTGTTTGTACCAGGACTTTGCCGTTAAGAGAAAGCCAGTTATACTGATATACCCCTTGCATGTAAGAAACCCACAAGTCACCCTTCTAAGTTGTTCTTTTGTTTCTGTTTCTAAAATTTCTAAACACTTGCATCATTGATTTAAGTGTCCCCTGAAATGTGTAATTGCAAAAACATTCTGAAAATTAAAATGCTTATATTCTTTTACCCATCCATTACTACTGAGGTGTTAAAATAATTTATTCCATTATATTAACGATTGCTTGATGCATCAAAAGATAATTTGCCATGTAATTTTGTTAAACCTGAAACTGTAGCATATTTTCTTGATAATACCATTAATATATCAAGAGTAAATAAAATGTTTAGTGGTAGGCACATTAATTATCGCCTTCATCTATCGGTGTTTAAAACTTAGAAATAATTAAATGTGCTTTAATAAGATATGGTTCTGAGAAAGCAGGATCATTTATGAATCGCTAGAGGTGCGTGGAGCCACGTTTCCCTTGAGAGACGGAATTTATGCCTAACACCCCGCTGATTGTTCAGGAGGTAAAGAACCAATAGCTGCATGTACGGAGGTTTAATTTAAAGTGTGTTTCTCACTAGGCTGCTCACAACACTTAATTAAACTCTGCTGTTTTGGCAATGACAAATGCTGTCGTGCAAAAGGAGCTGGAGTTGCTGTGACTGAGAAGCTTTTGTAATTTCTTTCATGTGCACTGGCAGCCAGATCCAGGTCAGAAAAGAAAGTGAGAATAAAAGAAGACGTATTTAAGGTGTTTGGACAAAGTTGCCACTTTTAAGCATCTATTTTAGGTACCCACAAGGGCTGCATTACTTAAAGGATTTAATCATGTGGTGTTTGTGGAAAATATGGCATGTGACCAGAGAAAACAATTTGAAGTCCATTTCTAAGTCATTGTGGCTTTTGGAAAAAGCTTCTTTTTCATTAGCAATTATGAAGCTTGAAATAATAATTGATTCAAATTTAGATAAATATGTAGTGCTGTTATTTCTAGGCAATGTTTTTATGATACATTTTATATGTATTTTGCACTGCATGTATAAGTTTATTTCTGGGTATAGTTTTAAAATTAAGGAAGTCTATTTTATGGATCAAAGAAAAAAAGCCCAAATTTTTATGTTTATATAAAATTGATTGCAAAGTGAAGCGTAGACAATCAATTTTTAAAAATTCTTTCTGCTAAAATCCTTAGTTTGAAAAGTAGCCTAAAGTCTCTTTATATGAAATTGTCATCTCTTATGCCCAGGTTCATTTATGTAGAGCAGTGCTTTTAAGAAAGCATAGACCCATGACTCCATTTTTATATCATTCTTATCTTAAAATGAGATAAAAGGTAAAAAAGAATAAAATATTGGAAAAGATAAAAATAGCTAACATTTATTGAATGTTTACTATGTGTCTGAAACCATTTAAACATTTTTACACTTGCAAACTCATTTAATCCCCATGACAATCTATGTATTCAGTGTTATCGTTATCTCCACTGCACAGATCAGAAGACTGTGGTGTAGAGAAATTAAGAAATGTATACAAGATCACAGTTAGTGATCATTTAGTAAGAGAGCAAGGATTCAAACCAAGTAGTCTCTTTCTACAACCCATATTCCTAACCACACACCATACTGACAAATTGAAATACTATGAATTAAAAGCAGAGAAATCAAATCAAAGAGAAAATGATGTATTTCCTTGCTTTTATTTCCTTGCTTAACATTAAAGAACTCTCTTCTCCCTCCAAGAATCACATTGCTGGAAAAAATTTAGATATCCTCCAATTCCCATCTAGGTACAGAAAGTGAGGCCCAGAGAGGTTAAGAAAATGCACAATATTGCAAAACTAAAGAGTGCTAGAGCTAAAAATAAAACTAAGCTTCCTGTTACCAGTCTTTTTGCTTCCCAACATACCATGCTTCTTCGCTCTTGACTGGCTGGCACACTTTATATCAGGAGTAAATACTTGTACTGGTTGTTACAAATAATTAAAGGTGACATAAGTTTAGTCTATTATTGTATTATTTATTAATAAAAATAGGGCCATTTCATTAAAACTATTACGTCAGATTTTTCACTTGATTGAATTTTGTAGATAACTTATATCAACATCGTGTTCAAAGTGGTTCAAAAATATTTTGCTGAATGATTCATCATTCTTCTTTTCTACTGGTGTCATATTTTCAAATACACTCATGTGATAGAATTACAGAAAGAACTTCAGAATATGAAGAATATAACTTTCATTCCCTGATGCTCGAGCACTCACTCTTTACTTGAAAATTTCCGGGGTGTAAAACCTCAACTTTGCAAGACAGCCTTTTCATCTCTGCCAAACTCCGACAACAGTTTTTTGGCTTATTTCAGCTGTTGGTATTTGCCACATAGTGGCCAGGGCTCAATGTTGTGTAGGATCATGAAATTTGCGACAGATTTGAAACAAATAAAATTTGTTTAAAAGCAAATAGCATGAAAATATTATGGAAGGTGGAGAATGTAATTAGTTTAGCTCATTTTAGCTTTGGATTTGGGGCAGAACATGCTATCTTTAGAACTTTATAGTGGAAGTTTTTATAATTAAATAATGTCAAATATTAGGTTATTCATGTACATTGAAAAAATTGTTGAGTTCTGGAGTAATGAACTCAATAAGAATTTTATGTCTTCAGTTTTTAACAATGCAGGGACAAGTATAACACTCACAAGGGAATAAGTCATAATTCTCTTTCCTATCGGAGTATATTGCACATTTAACTTGACAGCTTCTAAGACACAATACACCAAAAGTACCATGTTTGAAAGGCTGTGCTGGGGCATGTGAAATAATATCTCCAGGAGGAAAGTAGCAAACAAAGCTTTCAAGTGAAACACAATTTTAATTCCATTCATTGGCAGTGGAGACTTGGTTTTTTGGAGGGCTCAAAAAGGGTACAACAGAGACTAATTTTATGTTTTCCACTTGTTCACATTTAGACAACTTTACATTTAACAGAATTCATACCTTTATTCATAATGTCCCAGTGGAGCATTTTGATCAAGTGATTTTAGCTTCCACAGTAGACTTCCTAAAACTTTGTATTGTGTCTAGATGATTTTCAATATAAATAAATGAATGAATACATAAAAAAGTTGTCCAAATACCTATATATTCACCATTGTTTCTTTCAATATATTCTTTATTTCTTATTTGCTGCTACTCTGTAAGGGCCTTTGCCTGGCTCTTACCTAAAGAGAGTTGTCCTGCTAGCCAAAAGTTCACTGTTTCACCCAGAAGAGAGAAAACCATTTGAAGGTTCTCACATTCTAAAGTCTGAGGTTATAAACCACAGGTCTTTCTGAAGCTTGATAGGTATTTATCCACAATAAAAAGAGTATAGTCAAAGAAAGATAGGATTTAATAGATGAGAGCAGCTGGTGTCACAGAATATTAATGTTCTTGTGTTCAGTTTGCTTTCTAACTAGCCATGTGATATGGAGCATATCGTTCTAGCCTCTCTGAGATCTATATTGTTCTAGGTAATATGTGCAGATAAAAAAAAATTGACAGAATTGTGATGAAGAATCAATTGAGGTGATATGTTTGAAAGAGCTATAATAAGCTAAATAATTTTACAAATTCAAGTTACAATAATAATAATGACTAGTATATCAAAAGTATAGTTCCTTTATACAACAGGCAATCCTTTCATTGATTTTTGTTTTAGTTTTTCCTATCTTGAGTAACATAATTTAAGTTTGCTCAAACATTCCAAGCAATTCTATCAAGCAATTGTTCTATTTCCTCTACAACATATTTGAGCTAATATAGGAAAACACTACAGTGAGGTGCAGTGATAGTTATACTTTATTACCAACATCTGTTAAATAGACCTTCCCACATTTCCACTCCCTTAGACTTTCTGAAAAACTAAATGGCTTCTGAGAAATCAAAGCAGCTCTCTCTCCTGTATTCTCACCATGTCCTTTGCAGTGTTTTAAATGAACTTAAGCTGTAAAGGGGCTTAGTAAATTTCACCTCTCCAGATACTCAACTCTCTTTGCTCACATCCCATCACCTAACACGTAGTGGTTACAGAATGTACTTGAGTAGTTAAGGCTGAACTTCACGTCCCCAACATTTAGAGAAGCAATTCAACGCAGATAGTGAGCAATTCAGCCAGGGCTTATTTACCCTAGTCATTTATTTTAAAACCCTAACACTAAAACCAGACCATTTTAAATGGTAGATAAAAGGCAGTGAAATTGATGAATGCCTTTTGGCAAGTACAGTTGAGTTTCCATGGGGTTTTATACATTATTGACACTGTCAGTGGTTTCGGTGATTGTGGCTACAGCTGGGATGTTATTATTACCATGTTGCAGTACTTCTGTTGGGAGGCTATTCCATGGTCACAGCTGGAAGTGTTAGTGGCATTTGATGTTCATGACCTGCAGTAATTGTACCATTTTATAAGAGGAGTTCACGAAATCCACAGTCAAGAATTAAGCTGTGCCCGACCAAGTGACTTAACGCTAGTAGGCAAGAGAATGAACAGGAGTGGCCTCGGTCAGAATTCAATAGTTGCCACGAGAGACTGAGCAGGTCGTTGTGAGGGTAATGTTACTGCACAATGGCGCCAATCTACACAGAAGTCTGGGGGTTGCTGTGTTGGCACTGATACATTTCCTTCAAGGCTGACTTTGGGGTGGGAATTTTTTATGCCTTTAAAGCCAAGTGAATTCTATTCCACAAATGTATTATGTGATGAATAACCCCTTTGCTTTCTCTAAATTTATTATTTTTCAGTTTATAAAAGTAATACATGTTCATTATGGATAATTTGAACAATACAACAAAGAATAAAGAACATATTTGAAACCACATTTAATCTTACCACTCAGAGGCAACCGATTTTAATATTTCTTTGGGCATCTTTTCATATATATGTGCATATATAATTTTTACAAAATTGAATTAATGCTGTATATACAATTTTTTTTTAATTCTTCCTTTCCACACTCAAGACTGGGACTTAAGTAATTAACTGATTCATATGAAAATAGGAACCAATGACATTCTTTTAAACTTCTGAGATAAAGAAGTTGATTTATTACAAAAACATTCATCAGACTTTTGACAGTCTGTAAAATATGTATCCTTTGGTGTGTAGCTTAGGGTCAACCTTACAATGGCAAGAATCACCCCTAGGTAAATCAAGCAGTGGCTTACCCTACATGGTACAATGGGCACCGAGAGACAGCTCTAATATCCTTAGCCGCCAAATACTTTCCTTGTTGACAATTTCTAGTTATCTAAATTCAACCCTGAGGGAACAGTCTTTTGGAGTACAACAGAAGATTGGAGAAAACTTCTGTTGAAAAGCAACCATTTTTGGGGCCGGCCTGGTGATGCAAGCAGTTAAGTGTGCGTGCTCCGCTGTGGTGGCCCAGGGTTCACTGGTTCTGATCCCGGGCGTGCGCCGATGCACTGCTTGGCAAGCCATGCTGTGGCGGCGTCCCATATAAAGTGGAGGAAGATGGGCACAGATGTTAGCCCAGGGGCCAGTCTTCCTCAGCAAAAAAAAAAAAAAAGAGGAGGATTGGCAGATGTTAGCACAGGGCTGATCCCCTCACAAAAAAAAAAAAAAGAAAGAAAGAAAAGAAAAGCAACCATTTTTAGTGGAATAGGGCAAGTATATTATTTGTTACTGACACGGACTAGTTTGCCAATGTCTTCTGAGGTTTTGGGGTCAGAGAAGAGAAAGCAGAAGAAAAGGAATCCAGGCAGGCTGTTTGTGATGAGGGAAATCAGAAATATGATTGGTGCATAAGGCTGCAAATTATATGTGTACGCAGATGTGTTACCAAAGTCATAAGATAGTCAAGGTCACCAAGTAAGTGCTGGACTTCATGTCTACTGTATATACTACAAGCACAACAAACTTAATATGACTCATTAAATATTATGTCCCACCACAAGTCAGAAGGTACACATGCTGACTCCCCAGCGCTGGATGATAGTTCTCTTCTCCCAGTAATTTAAGCATTATATTTGAGTCTTCCCTCCCTGTCACACTTACAATTTAAAATATATTGTCATGATTTGTTAATTTTATCTAAGCAATATTCATCCTTACTAACTACTAGGACTTTTTAATACACTTATTATCTTTCACCTGGCCTGTTAGAATAGGTCCCTAGTTAGTCTTCCTCCCTCCAGTATTTCCTTTATCAAATATTTCTATACATAATAATGCATTAATATTCCCAACACATTGTTTAATCTAGCCTGCTGATCAAAGCTGTCAATAGCTCTCCACTGCTAATAATAATAATACCAAACACCTTAACTTAATAACTAAGATCCTCTAAGATCCTCTACAACATAACCCAAGTGTCTCTTCACAGACTTAATCCCTTTATGGCATCCTATACTCCAGTTTACTTGGTCTAACTTCTATTCTTTATAAACCTAT
This sequence comes from Ceratotherium simum simum, assembly GCF_057802395.1. Classification (NCBI taxonomy): domain Eukaryota; kingdom Metazoa; phylum Chordata; class Mammalia; order Perissodactyla; family Rhinocerotidae; genus Ceratotherium; species Ceratotherium simum. Next base: position 37,005,851 of record NC_141908.1, on the reverse strand, counting down.
CTTGCACTTCTCTCCTCTGTGGCTTGGCACACATTGATACTACTTTCTTTTATCTCTTTCACCATTATTGTTTGTTAAAATCACTTCCATCAGTAAAGGTGCAATTAAAATGATTTATTTTCCAGAGTGGGGATCTAGATTTCCTCTGGATTTCTCACTGGGTCTCCAGAGTTTGGACAGTGATAGCACAGAGGAGGTATTCAGTGAATGCTGATGAAATAAATGCATATAAATAAATTTATATCCTTGGAAGATATGAATATTTCAAGGAAAGGGTGGGAATCAGCACATATGATGGTTAATTTTATGTGTCATCTTGACTGGGCCAAAGGGTGCCCAGATATTTGGTCAAACACTATTCTGGGTGTGTCTGTGAGAGTGTTTTTGGATGAGATTAACATTTGAATCAGTAGACTGAATCAAGCAGATTACCCTCTCTAAAGTAGGTGGCCCTCATCCAATCAGCTGAAGGCCTGAATAGAACAAAAAGGCTGACCCTCCTGAGAATAAGAGGGAACTCTTTCTGCTTGACTGCTGGAGCTGGACATCAGTCGGTCTTGTCATGCCTTTGGACTTGAACTGAAACATTGGCTCTCCCTAGGTCTCGAGCCCAATGGCTTTCAGACCAGAATTACACTATCTGCTGTGGGTTCTTACCTTTCTGATTGCACATTTTGGGACTCCTCAGCCTCACTATATACACACACACATCCTGTCGGTTCTGTTTCTCTGGAGTCTCTGACTGATACTGGAGATTTGCCTGAGAGAAGAGTAGTGAACTGAAGCCTAAAAGCAGGAATAAATATGATCTCTTTGAAGGGAATGAACAAGAAAGGAAATGCAAGGAGATATTTCCTCATTGAAATTATTCCTTTAAAGCAATTACATGGATTTTCACAACTGTTCTTTCACACCTAGTCTGCCTGCCCTGACCCTGGTCCAGATTCACTAACGTGGCACTTGAGCCCTGAGGAACAGAGATTCCATTGCAGCACATGCTGATTTAAAAGGGAAATAGGATGTGTTTAATGTTACTTAAATCCGCCCAACCCCTAATCTGGCTCCTTTGTAATGATAATGGAAAAAGCACTAGTGGAAGTTAAAGCAAAGATAAATCAGCGTTTAAAGTGAAATTAACTTCTTTAAAGAAAATAATACTATCTTTTTTGTGTGTGTGTGTGTAAGATTAGCCCTGAGCTAACATCTGTTGATCCTCCTCTTTTTGCTGAGGAAGACTGGCCCAGGGCTAACATCCGTGCCCATCTTCCTCTACTTTACATGGGACGCCGCCACAGCGTAGCTTGATAAGCGGTGCGTTGGTCTGTACCTGGGATCTGAAACTGCGAACTTGGGCCACCGAAGCAGAGCATGTGAACCTAACCACTATGCCACTGGGCCAGCCCCAACAATCTAATCTTTGATCTGAATTTAATTCTTTTATTTTTGATAGTACCAAATTGTCGTTATGCATGAAAATATAAATTTTAATTTAGAAATCTCTTACATGCTACTTCCTTGGTATTAACAGGGATTATGCTCTTTATAAATTACCATTATATAAAATAAGCTTGTTGGTATATTAGTCACATTTACATACGTAGATCTTATGTGTATGAATTAATAAATCATGGTGGATTTGACCCCAATAATTATTTTTTAATATTTTGCTATCATTTTTATTTCTATTTAATTTCTAATTAGAGCTAATCTATGTTTATTTTATAAAAATTAGAATATACTGATAAGCAAAAAAAAGGAAAATGCAAATCATTATGATCCAATAAACACTGTATATATTTTGACATTCTCCTTTTCAGACTTGTTTCTTTATACATATGAATACTTATATACATACATGCATTTTTGAGGAAAATAGAATCTCATCATACAAACCACTAGTTCCTTTCTATTTGTACACACATACACACACTGTACACACATTATTTATAGACTCATTACACATTAAAGTATATGCAGATACATAGATAACTATTATACAAATACACTTATAGTCATAGTTAGAGTATATATCTTGGGAAGGAGATATGTAATTAGATAAACAGTTTTAATGATTGCGTATTAATCCATTAAATACATTTGCCAAAATTTATATAATTATTTCCTTATTATAGACTAAGGTACCCAGCACTGTAATTTATATCCTTGTTCATATATTTTCCCCATGTGTCCTAAACTTGAGTTGCCAGAATTCAAGAAAATATAACAGTTTTAGGATTTTAATGTTGATTTTTGTATTGTCTCCAAGAAGTATCAATTTATGCACCATGATTCTCTATTTCTCCATTACTCTAGTCAACAATGGATAAAATATCTTTGGAAAAGAATAATATCTCATTATTTCATTAATATGCAGATCTTTATTACTAATACTGTAAAATAATTTTCTTATAAATATTAAGCATCCACATTTCTTTTTTAACTGTTCATCATTCACTCATCTAAAAAATTTTTACTGAGTATCTAATATATGCCAAACAATACATTTTAGATGCTGTATATACAGAAAAAACAAAATAATGGGTGAGCTCAAAGTACCAGCAATTAAGACCAGAAAGAAACATGCCTTAAAAGCTATTGTGGGGCCGGCCCCGTGGCTTGGCGGTTAAGTGCGGGCGCTCCGCTACTGGCGGCCCGGGTTGGGTCCCGGGTGCGCACCAACGCATCGCTTCTCCAGCCATGCTGAGGCAGCGTCCCACATACAGCAACTAGAAGGATGTGCAACTATGACATACAACTATCTACTGGGGCTTTGGGGAAGAAAAAAAGGAGGAGGATTGGCAATAGATGTTAGCTCACAGCCAGTCTTCCTCAGCAAAAAGAGGAGGATTAGCATGGATGTTAGCTCAGGGCTGATCTCCCTCACCAAAAAAAAAAAAAAAAAAAAAAAGCTATTGTGGACATGGCTATTGGCTCACGGTGCCGATTGGAAACAAAAACTGACTACACGTTTTAGTATGTTGTACTAACAAAAAAACTTTCGGATAGCACTAAGTGAGACTGTGAATTTTGAGATCTAAAATAAACTTTGAGTTCTCAAGTTTGTATAGCCATAAAATAGTGAAAAATTTGCTTGGCCTCCAGAAGAAAATATTTACTAAAGGCTAACATAGATGTGGCTAAGTGATAGAAAAGTGGAACCTCCGAAAGGCCCAGCCATGAGCAGTGGAGACCAATGGACTGTGGAACAAATGCCTGGAAGGGCGATCAGGGGACTTAATCAAGGAATATTTCCACGTCTCCAGAAAAGGAGACCCTTGCTATAGCTGTCCCAGGGGATTTCAGCATAGCTGTGAACCATAAACCTTTTACCCATCTTCCCTTTCCAAGTGGGACTTTTTTGAAGTTATTCTGTGCTTGTTCCAGTAATGTATGTCATATATGTGGAAGTAAAAAGCTTGTTTGTTATTTTATAGGTTTCTGGATTAATAAAAACCATATTAAAACCTGAAGTAGAGACAACTTGTAGCTTTGAGTCTGATGCTGTGAGAATTTTTAGGGGTCTCCCTTGGTTAGGAAGCAAATGTACTTTGTGTGCAGAATGAAGAGAGGTGAATATTTGTAATCAAGTACGTGGAGCATGGTAAGTTGAGCTGGTTTTCACAATTGTAAACCTAAAAGAGGAGTGTACACTCTTTCCCATGATATGGACCTATTTGTGTGAGAAGAGTGTACTTACCAGCCCTCTGATTATCAGGCTTGGTCATATGACTCACTTCTGCCAATGGAATAAGTGTAGAAATGACTACATTCTTGTTCACAGCAGAAATATTTAAAAGCCTTCTTGTGGTTTCAATAGCTCATTTGCTCTTTTCTTTTCTGCTATGTGAAGAACATGTCCCAGATTCTGCTGTACTTCATAAATTAGAAGGCACAAGAGTGAGAGACCCAGTCAGAGCAAGCCCAGGCCAACCACCAACTCTGAAACATGAACAAGAAATAAACTTTTGCAATTGGAAGCTATTGACGTTTGGAATTTGTTTCTGCAGCAAAGCTGGCCAATACAATGTTCTTTTCAGTCTTATTGTAGATTTTAAAGAGAATTTCTCCAGTGCAGTAGTCATCAAAGTGTGGGCCCCAGACCACACTGCGAGTATATGTGGCTAGTAAACCACTGCAGATCTCATCTGTCCCGTGTCAGGTGTCATGCGCTCAGCCATCCCCATAACCTCACCATTGAATGAATAGGATGCAATCAAAACAATAAAGTAATTATTGTGACTTGAACTGAAGTGTGGCTGACTCCAATGTCCATTCTCTAACAGAGGAAGATACCAATATGTGAAAATGTTAATAGAGAAAACCAACATAGAAAACAACATGACTACTATAAGAATAGTTTTTTTTTTTGTGAAGAAGATCAGCCCTGAGCTAACATCCATGCCAATCCTCCTTTTTTTGCTGAGAAAGACTGGCCCTGGGCTAACATTTGTGCCCATCTTCCTCCACTTTATATGGGACGCCGCCACAGCATGGCCTGACAAGCGGTGCATCGGTGCACGCCCGGGATCCGAACCCGGGCTGCCAGCAGTGGAGCGCGCGCTTAACTGCTAGGCCACGGGGCCGGCCCCTATAAGAATACTTTTTAAATAAAATTTCATCTAATGGAGAATTTTTGTTCTGAAATATTGATTCTGAAAGTGAGGTATAAAAGCACATCTTAAAAATAAAGAACACCTGACCAAACACAAAAAACACTCTTTCAGACTTTGTTACTGTTTATATTTAATAAGGGATGTATCAGCAAAGTGATATGTTGAATTCAATAATACTAAAATAAATCAGAGGTAAAATTTTGTATTAACTTGTTCCTATTAGAGGTAATTTGTGTCAGATACTGAAGAAAAAGAAAACGATGTAGTTAAACTACATGATACTAAAGAATTTTTCATTATTTAGTACAGAGGGGGCCAGAAATAAGGAACACCAAAAAATGTGTCCTGAAATTCTAGTAGTTACTCAAAACAGTGCCAATTTTAGAAAGAATATATTGCCAGGGACATTCGATACTCCACAACGTAATTGTCTGCTACCTGATTTTAAACTTTCTAAGCTTTCCACGGTCACTCCATGGCTCAAAGCTACTATTTCAGTATACTAAATCAAAAAAAATGAGTACGCATGGAGGGTAAGTGTAAAAGGTAACAGAGAACTGGTTAGAGACAAAGCAAAGGAGAAAGCAAACATTTGTACTTTTTCTATCGATAATCATAAACACTACATAATTTACATGAAATGATATGGAAAATGATGAGTTTTAGCTTGCATTAAAGGTGGTAGAACCGTTTGTGGTACTTAGAACTTAGGAGGACTACCATTTCTTTTTTTAAAAATTGATATATAATTTATATGCTACAAAAGTCACCTTTTTAAAGTGTATAAATCAGTGGCTAATATGTCCCCCAAAAGTACAACCATCACCACTATCTAATTTCAAAGCATTTCCATTACCCCAAAAAGAAACCTCATACTTATTAGCAGCCAGTTCCAATTCTTCCCTGCCTTTATCCTTTGGCAACCACTAATCTACTTTCTGTTTCTGTAGATTTATCTATTCTTGAAATTTCAGATCAATGTAATCATGTTATATGTGGCCTTTTTTGTTTGGATTCCTTTACTTTGCGTAATGTTTTCAAAGTTCAGGCAAGATGTAGCATGTAATAGTACTTCACTTATTTTCTCACTGTGTCATATCCCGTTGTATGGATATACCCTATTTTGTTATTCATTAATCAATAGATAGACGTTTGGATTATTTCCACTTTTTTGGCTATTATTAATCATGCTGTTTTGAACATTCGTGTGCAAGTTTTTGTGTTGATACATATTTTCAGATCTCTTGGGTCTATACCTATGTGTGGGATTGCTGAGTTATATGGTAACTCGATGTTTAACTTCTTGAGGAACCGCAAAATTCTTTGCTAAAGTGGTTATAATATTTTACATTCCCAACAGCAATGTATGAGGGTTTCGGTTTCTCCACATCCTGGCCACACTTGCTAATGTTTATCTTTTTAATTTTAGCTATCCTAGTGGATATGAAGTGGAATCTCATTGTAGTTTTGAATTTAATCTCCATAATTACTAATATTGTTGAGCACCTCTTCATGTGATTATTGTCCATATTTATATTTTCCTTAGAGAAATGTCTATTCATATTCTTTGTTCATTTTTTAAAATTTTTTTATTTTTTGGTGAGAAAGATTACCCCTGACCTAACATCTGTCACCAATCCTCCTCTTTTTGCTGAGGAAGATTGGCCCTGGGCTAACATCCGTGCCCATCTTGCTCTACTTTATATGGGATGCCTCCACAGCATGGCTTGACAAGCAGTGCATCCGTGGGTGCCTGAGATCCAAACCCTGGGCCACCGCAGCGGAGCACTCGCCCTTAACTGCTACGCCACTGGGCTGGCCCCTCCTTTGTCCATTTTTTAATTGCATTATTTGTCCTTTTATTACTGAGTTGTAATAGTTTTTATATATTTGGTATACAAATCCCAAACATGATTTGCAAATATTTTTTCCAATTTTATGGGGTGGATTTTCACATTCTTAATAGTATCCTTTGAAGCACGCAAGTTTTAATTTTGATAAAGTCCAGTTTATTTTTTTCTTTTGTTGCTTGTCCTTTTAGTGTAACATCTAAGAAATCATGGCCTAATCAAAGGTCAATAAGATTTATGACAATTTTTCTTCTAAAAGTTTTATAGTTTAGCTCTTATATTTAGATCTTTGATTCAATTTGAGTTAATTTTGTATATGGTGTGAGATCTTTGACTTCATTCTTTCGTATATGGATATCAAGTTGTCTCAGCGTCATTTTTTGAAAAGATTATTCTTTCTCCATTAGATTGTCTTGTTACCCTTATTGAAAATAAATTGACCAATATCATGAGTTTCTTTCTGGACTCTCAATTCAGTTTCATTGATCTATTTATTGACTCTTCTGCTTGTGCAACACTGTATTGATCACTATAGCTTTGTATTCTAACCCAAATCATAAAAACAAAGAGGCAGGGTCCCTCAATCCGTTCCCAGACTTGAGCAGTTTACAGAGCCAGAACCCCTTGAAGTAAGGAGAGGCTGGATCACCTTGATGAAGAGCCCCAGTGCACTACCAAAAATGTACATGGTTGATCTTTCTCCCAGCCTTCCCCAAAGGGAACTACTTGCCTTTTACCACAGTAACTGTATGCTGGGGAAAAGGAAATAATCAGAACTTTCAGAGACTACTGGACATTGGCTCTGAACTGACACTAATTCCAGGAGAACCAAAATGTCACTGTGGTCCTGCTGTCAGAGTTGGGGCTTATGAGTTCAGGTCATTCTCACAATGGGTTCATCCTGTGGTTATTTCTCCAGTTCCAGAATACTTGATTGGAATAGATGTACTTAGCAGCTGGCAGAATCCTCATCTTGGTTCCCTGACTTGTGGAAGGAGGGCTAACATGGTAGAAAAGGCCAAATGGAAGCCTTAAGAACCGCCTCTACCTAGAGAAATAGTAAATCAAAGACAATACTGGAAGTCTACTGTAACTGCAGAGATTAGTTCCACCACCAAAGTGTTAAAAGATGCAGGGGTGGTGATTCCCACCATATCCGTATTCAACCTGGCTATTTGACCTGTGCAGAAGACAGATGAATCTTGGAGAATGACAGTAGATTATCATGCGATTAACCAGGTGCTGACTTCAACTACAGCTACTATACTAAATGTGGTTTTATTGCTTGAGCAAATGAACACATTCCCTGGTATCTGGCATGTAGCTATTGATCTAGCAAGTCTTTTTCTCCATACCTGTCCATAAGGTCTACTGGAAGCAGTTGTTGTTCAGCTGGCAAGGCCAGCAACACACCTTCACTGTCCTACCTCAGGGATATCAACTCTCCAGCCCTATGTCATAATTTAGTTCTCAGGGACAGTAATCACCTTTCCTTTCCACGAGTTGTCACACTGGTCCATTACACTGGTGACATTATGCTGATTGGACTAGTGAGCAAGAGGTAGAAGCTATTCTAAATTCACTGGCAAGAGGGTAGGAAATAAATCTGACTAAAGTTCAAGGGTCTTTTACCTCAGTCGTATTTCTAAGGGTCCAGTGGGGTGGGGTGTGTTGAGATATCCTTTCTAAGATTAAAGATAAGTTGACGCATGTGGCCCCTGCTACAACTGAGAAAGAGGCACAACATCTAGTGAGCTTCTTTGGATTTTGGAGGTAACATGTTCTTCATTTGGGTGTGTTGTTCTGGCTCATTTACTGAGCGACCCAAAAAGCTGTTAGTTTTGAGTGGAGCCCAGAACAAGAGAAGGCTCAGGCTGCGGTGCCACTTGGGCTATATGATCCAGCAGATTCAACGGTGATTGAAGTTTCAGTGGCAGATGAGGATGCCATTTGGACACTTTGGCAGGACCCATAAGTGAATTGTAGTGCTGAACGTTAGGATTTTGGAGCAAGGCCCTGCCATCATCCACAAATAACTACTCTCTTTTGGAAAAACAGCTGCTGGCCTCTACTGGGCCTTAGTAGAGACTAAATGCTTAACCGTGGGCCACCAAGTTACCGTGAGACTTGAGCTGCCCTTCATGAACTGGCTGTTATTTGACCTACCAAGCCAAAAAGTTTGGCGTGCCCAGCAACACTCCATTATCAAATGGAAATGGTGTATGCACGATCAGGCCCAAGAAGGCCCTGAAAGCAAAAGAAGTTTATATGAAGAAGTGGCCCAAATGACCAGAGCTCCCACTCCTGCTACACTGCCTTCTCTCTCCAGTCTGCATCTATGGCCTCATAAGGAGTTACCTATGGTCTGTTGACAGAAGAAGAGAAGACTCAGGCCTTATTTACAGGTGGTTCTGCAAGATATGTGTGCGCCATCTGAAAGTGTACAGCTGTAGCACTACTGGCCCTCTCTGGGACATGTCTGAAGGACAGTGGTGAAGGAAATTCTCCCAATGGACAGAATTTCAAGCAGTGAACCTGGTTGTTCATTTGCTTAGTAAGAGAAATGGCCAGATGTGCAATTATATACCAATTCATGGGCTATGGCCAATGGTTGGCTGGATGGTCAGGGAATTGGAAGGAACATGATTTGAAAATTGATGATAGAGAAATTTAGGAAACAGGTATGTGGCTAGATCTCTCTGGATGGGGGAAAATGTGAAGATATTTGTGTCCTATTTGATTGCTCACCAAAAGGTGACCTCAACAGAGGAGGATTTTAATAATCAAGTGAAGAGAATGAGCTGTTCTGTGGGTACCAGTGTCTTTTTCCCCAGCCATTACTGTCATCACCAAATGGGCTCATGAATAAGGTGGCCATTGTGGCAGGGATGGAGGTTATGCATGGGCTTAGCAGCATGGATTTCCACTTGCCAAGACTGACCTGGCTACAGCCACCACTGAGTGCCCTGTGCCAGCAATAGACAATAACACTGAATCCCTGATATGATTACCATTCCCCAGGGTGATCAGCCAGCTACCTGGTAGCTGGTTGATTACATTGGATCACTCCTATTGCAGTTGGGACAGCATTTTGTACTTACCGGAATAGACATTTACTCTGGATACAGATTTGCCTTCCTAGCATACGTGTTTTTTCCAAAACTACCATCTGTGGACTTACAGGATGCCTTATCCACCATCATGGTATTCCACACAGCATTGTTTCTAATCAAGGTACTCACTTCATAGCAAAAGAAGTGCTGCAGTGGACCCGTGCTCACGGAATTCACTGGTCTTACCAGGTTCCCCACCATCCTGAAGCAGCTGGCTTGATAAAATGGTAGAATGGCCTTTTAAAAGCTCAGTTACAGTGCCAATAACGTGGCAATACTTTGCAGGGCTCAGGCAAGGTTCTCCATGAGGCTGTATATGCCCTGAATCAGTGTCCAATATATGGTGCTGTTTCTCCAGTAGCCAAGATTCGCAGGGTCGGGAGTCAAGGAGTAGAAATGGGAGTGGTATCACACTGTTACCTCTAGTTACCCACTAGAAACATTTTTGCTCCTATTCTTGCAACGTGACACTCTGCTGGAGTAGAGGCTTTAGTTTAAAACAAGAAATGCTTCTACCAAGAAGCACAACAATAATTCCTTTCGACTGGAAGTTAAGACTGCTACCTGGCCACTTTGGTCTCCTCATGCTGAATCAACAGACAAAATAGGGAGTTACTGTGTTGTCTGGGGTAATTGATTCTGACTACCAAAGGGAAATTGGATTATTATTCCACAATAAAGGTGAGGAAGAATATGTGTGGAATACAAGAATCCCTGAGAGTATCTCTTAGTATTACCATGCCCTGTGACTAACGTCAATGGAAAACTACAACAACCCAATTCAGGCAGGACTAGCAATGGCCCAGGCCCTTTAGAAATGAAGGTTTGGGTCACCTCACCAGGTAAAGAATCCCAACCAACTGAAATACTTGTTGCAAAAGGAGTACAGATTAGGCAGTGGAAGAAACTATTTATAAATACCAGTTACAACCACATGACCAGTTACAGAAATAAGGATTGTAATTGTCATGAATATTTCTTCCTTATTTTGCTATGAGTACATTTGTGTGCGTGTGTATACTTCTCTGTATATCCCTATCTATCTATCTATCTATCTATCTATCTATCTATCTATCTATCTATCATCTATCTCTCTATCTTTTATCTATCATGTATACATATATTTTTTCTTTCCTCTTATCCCTTTATCATGTAACATAAGATTTATTGATTTTATATCACAGGATTTAAGTATTTTTAATTTTACATTATAGTATTGAAGTTATGAGATATTAAAGAGAAGTGTAAACATTATTCAAGGACTTTACTTCCCCTTCTGGTGAAAATGCTAGTGAGTTTTCAGTTGTATGCTGGAGAGTTGTATCAGGTTAGGCAATGACCTTGTTATTTTCTTTATTTGCAGATTGAATGTGGTTTAAGGAGACGTGTATGGGGGCCAAGTTGACAAGTGGTGGACTTGTGATAATTAATTTTATGTGTCAAATTGACTGGCCATGGGGTGCCCAGATTATAAACATTATTTCTGTGTCTATGAGGGTGTTTCTGGATGACAATGGCATTTGAATTGGTGGACTCAGTAAAGTCGATTGCCCTCCCCAATGTGGGTGAGCATTATTCAGTTCATTTAAGGCCTCAATAGAACAAAAGATGGAGGACGGAGATATCTGTCACCTTTTTTCCCCACATCGCTGCTTGACCTGGAATATTTCATCTCATGTTCTCCAGCCCTGACCTGGGATTTACACCCTCAGTTCCTCTGTTTCTTAGGACTTTGACTGAATTACACCACTGGCTTTCCTAAGTCTTCATCTTGCAAACCACTGATCATGGGACTTCTCAGCCTCCATAGTCATGTGAGCCAATTTCTTTTGTATAATCTCCTTTTCTTTGTTTCTCTGGAGAACCCTGACAATACACATAGAATCTTTCCCCATTCTTGTACTTTCAAACTATTTCTATCTTTGAATCTAAACTGTGTCTGTTGTAGACTGCATTTAGTTGGATAATGTGTTTTTTTAACCCATTTTGCAATCTCTGCCTTTTGTTTGATTGATTTTTAGTGTAATTACTGATAAAGTAGGATTTACACTTGCCATTTTGCCATCATATATCTTATCTCTTTTTTGTTCCTCTATTACAACATTACTTCCTTCTTTTATGCTAAAAATATATTTTCTAATGTACCACTTTAATTCTTTTCTTTGGTACCACATTATTTTTGATTTACGTTCTCAATGGTTTTGCTTGAGTTACAATTATCACCTTAATTTATAACAATCTAGTTCATATAAATACCAACTTTATTTCAATAGTATACAAAAATTTTGCTTCTATAAAGCTCTATCCTCCCCCAAACTTGTGCTCTTATTGCCATACAAATTACATCTTTGTACATTGCATGCCCATCAATATAGGTTTATAATTGCTCTGTGTGATTTTTAAACAAAAGGTATATTTATAGTGATATTTAATATTTACATATCTAGTTACCATAACTGTTACTCTTCATTTATTCATGTTGATTCAAGTTGCTGTCTAGTGTCCTTTCATTTCAGTCTCAGGGACTCCTTTTATTATTTCTTGTAGGGCAGGTCTGCTAGTGATGAACTCTCTCAGGTTTTGTTTTTCTACGAATTTCTTAACCTCTTCCTTTATAAAGAATAGTTTGCTAGATATAGAATTCTTGATTGAGTCTTTTTCTTCTACTACTTTCAATATGTCATACCATTGCCTCCTCAGCTTCATGGTTTTGATGAGAAATCAACTTTTGTTCTTACTGACACTACCTCATAAATGATGAGCTGTCTCTCTCTTGTTGCTTGCAAGATTCCCTCTTTGTCTTTCTACAGTTTGATTTGGATTTGTCTAGGCGTGGATATCTTTGAATTTATCTTAATTGGTGTTAGTTGATCTTCTTAGATGTGTTCATTAATATTTTTCTTTAAACCTGGATGCTTTCATCCATTATTTCTTCAACTGTTATTTCTGCCCTTTCTTGCTCTCCTCTTCTTCTAGATTCTAATTATGTTGATAATGAGATATTCTAATAGATATTGATAAGCTCAATGGTTTCCCACAAGTCTCAGAGGCTCAAATTATTTTTCTTTATTCTTTTTACTTTCTCTTTCTCAGACTGGATCACATCAATTGACCTATCTTCAATTTTGCTAATTCTTACTTCTGCCTGATCAAATCTGCTGTTGAAATTCCTCTAATAATTTTTTTATTTTAGTTATTATAGTTCTCAACATGAGAATTTTTATTTAGTTATTGTTTATAATTTTTATCTTTGTATTTATGTTGTCTACTTAGCAGGACATTATTTTCATATTTTTCTTTAGATCTTTAGACATGGTTTCCTTTATTTCTTTCAACATATTTAAAATAGATGATTTGAAGTCTTTGTCTAGTAAATTCAACATATGAGCTTCTTCAAGGATATTTTCAAGTGACGGCATTTTTCCTGCCAAAAAACGTATTTTCTTGTTTGTTCATGTTTTGTAAATTTTTGTTAAAATCTACATTATAAATAATACAATACAGAAATTCTGGAAATCAGATGCCCTTTCCTCCTCAGGATTTCTTATTGTTCTTGTTTGTTTAGCTCCTTTTCTGAACTTATTCTGTAATGTCTTTATTATTGGCTGTGTGTGGACTTGTGGACACTGAAGTCTTTATTAAGTTAGCTTAAGCTATAATCTTTATATGGTTAGCTCATAATTAGACAGAGATTTCCTTTAATACTTGGAACCACTAAGTCTCCCAATCTTTCCTAAGAGCTTGTGTTTGCATGTTGTGGCACACCTTCAAAACTCAGGCAGGCAGTTAACAACTCTTCCTTAGTCTTCCCTTCCTGCTTATATTGAGCTTTAAGGTCAGTGAGATGTGGGAGCACAAAGTATGTGCAAAGGTCTGGGCATGCACATAGTCCTGTGCATATGTGTGGCCTTCTATATGCCTAGGAAGTATCAGAGCTTTTCAAACCCCATATAGACATCTTGCTCACCAAATTTTCCTTTTAGCTTTTTTGTTAGCCTACTTTTTCTCCAACTGTTATCCACGGCCGCCTCAGCCATGATTGTAAACAGTTGCACTGTTTATTCTTGTGACATGCTATCAGAAAAAAGCTGTTCATAATGGCAAGGTCTCAGTCAGGTCACATAAAGACAAGCTTTGTGAGTGCAGTCTTCAGGAAAACCACCAGACAGGTCAAATAATGACAATTCTCTGGGAATGGAGCTTTGAAGGAGTTCTAATCCTTTTCTGCCCCTTCCAGTAGCAGCCAGGTTACTGGTTTTCACTGTGACTGTAGGCTGGTGATTTTCTTTTTTTTTTTTTTAATTTTTTGTTTATTGCAGTAACATTGGTTTATAACATTGTAAAAATTTCAGGTGTACATCATTATACTTCTATTTCTGCATAGATTACATCATGTTCACCACAAAAATACTAATTACAACCCATCACCACACACATGTACCGAATTATCCCTTTCACCCTCCTCCCTCCCCCCTTCCCCTCTGGTAACCACCAATCCAATCTTTGTCCCTATGTGTTTGTTTATTGTTGTTGTTATCTACTACTTAATGAAGGAAATCATATGGTATTTGACCTTCTCCCTCTGACTTATTTCACTTTGCATAATACCCTCAATGTCCATCCATGTTGTCACAAATGGCTGGATTTCATCGTTTCTTATGGCTGAGTAGTATTCCATTGTGTATATATACCACAGCTTCTTTATCCATTCGTCCCTTGATGGGCACTTAGGTTGCTTCCAAGTCTTGGCTATTGTGAATAATGCTGCAATGAACACAGGGGTGCATGTACCTTTACAAATTGGTGTTTTCAAGTTCTTTGGGTAAATACCCAACAGTGGAATAGCTGGATCATATGGTAGTTCTATCCTTGATTTTTTGAGGAATCTCCATACTGTTTTCCATAGTGGCTGCACCAGTTTGTACTCCCACCAGCAGTGTATGAGAGTTCCCTTCTCTCCACATCCTCTCCAACACGTGTTGTTTCTTGTCTTGTTAATTATAGTCATTCTGACGGGCGTGAGGTGATATCTCATTGTAGTTTTGATTTGCATTTCCCTGATAGTTAGTGATTTTGAACATCTTTTCATGTGTCTGTTGGCCATCTGTATATCTTCTTTGGAGAAATGTCTGTTCAGGTCTTTTTAGGCTGGTGATTTTCAAAGCTACCATGGGGACAGGTTGGGGGTGGCATGGGCCAAGTCGAAATGGCACACAATTTATTCTTCTTACTGTGATCCTGTCATTTTTCTGAAATAAATATGCCATGGATTTTTACAAGTCTGGTTAATGTCCAGAGTTCTGCAAAAGCTGATTTTTACCAGTGTTCTCATTGCTTTTGTGGAACAGAAGATTTTCAGAGTCTTTATCATGGCATTCCTTCTGATGCCTGGGGCCTACCATTTCTAATCCTGGAATTAGATATATATTAAATAGATACGAATTAACTAATTCATAAAGAATTGGTAACTGGAACCAGAGGAAGACCAGGGAAACTATATGCACAAGTGAGAAGCAGCAAAGCATGTGTGAAAGCATGAGTTTTTTATGAGCACATGTAATAGTGAAGCTGGGTAAGGCAGATTTTAGATAACTCTTTATGCTATGTTATATGAATGCACTTAGTAGTTAACTCTGCTGTTTCTAGTCGTGAAATATCACACAACAGTAGCCTTAGAGTTATACTTTACCTTATGGCATGATGCTGTATTCTTTATGCTATTAAAAACATGGAGGGGGCTTGCCCGGTGGCTTGGCAGTTAAATGTGCACGCTCTGCTGCTGGCAGCCCGGGTTCGGATCCTGGGTGTGTGTGGACGCACCGCTTCTCCGGCCATGCTGAGGCCATGTCCCACATGCAGCAGCTAGAAGGATGTGCAACTATGACACACAACTATCTATTGGGGCTTTGGGGGAAAAAATAAAGAAATAAAATTATAAAAAAAAAAAAAAACAAACATGGAGAGAGGGGCTGGCCGGTGGCACAAGAGGTTAAGTGCACGTGCTTAGCCGCGGCCGAATGGGGTTCCCCAGTTTAGATCCCGGGTGCGCACCAACGCACCGCTTGTCAAGCCATGCTGTGGCAGTGTCCCATATAAAGTAAAGGAAGATGAGCATGGATGTTAGCCCAGGGCCAGTCTTCCTCAGCAAAAAAAGAGGAGGATTGGCAGATGTTAGCTCAGGGCCGATCTTTCTCAGAAAAAAATAAATAAATAAATAAAGTGGAGGGAGAGGTAAAAAGTCCTTTGAAACTAAAATGTAAGCCTTCATAAGTTATCTAGAAAACTGATGTATGAGTGACTAGATATAAGTAAACTTTAGATAAAAGTTGCCTAAGTATTTATAGGGAAATGTTTGATAGGAATATGTAAAGTTTTACTATTTGCATCGTAGAATATTTCTGAGTAAAGCACTTATCAGCATATAATCCTGGTAAGAATATTAAGGAAGAATTTTAATTCCTATGACAAAGAAGATAAATATCCATAGTAATATAATTCATTAAAGTATAGAATCAATCAAATAAAGGAAGGTTTCTAATTTTCATAGTTGGGTATAATTGAAGGTTTTATGTTATAGAACAATAATTTCTTTTAAAAATTATTTTTGAACAATAATTTGAATTCTTTGGAAGATTTGTGAGTGTACATATTCTCTCTCTATCACTCTCTCTTCGTCTCTCACTACTATCTAAAAAATTATATGTATTACATAATTTGAATGCAATGATACTGAACTTAGTAATTATATAAGGCATATATATTTGCAAAAATATGCCTTGAATTCTGATGTTACTCTCTTCAAATTTACTCCTTTATTTTACTTTTTTGTGGTAATGATACAGGAAAACATCTCTCAGATAGCCTGTTGGCTCTTCTAAGATTTTAGGAATCTCACAAACAACTCTGTGGGAGATGTGTGACACAAACTTACTGCCTAATAAGGAAGTAGGTAACTAGCATGTTTTGAGTACCTACTACATGACAGCACTGCGCTTTTCCTGTTTTCTAATATTAAAGCTCTTCATCAAGGAGCTTTATAATGTACTCTTCTGTATATTCTCAGGTCTGAATTCTCCTCCTTTCACTCACTTCCTTTCGCCTCTGTCTGTATTATTCAAAGAGATATGCCCTCTAACTACTAAAGTCAGTACGGTTAATCCGGTACCTTTCTTCAGCTAATAAATATAGACTATAAAGAACATAGTTATTTGAGACAAGTATGAAAACTACTTTGGTGATTATATTTTCTCCTCCTTTTCTATTCTTCCTTTATGAGACTGATTTCTCTTCTTCTCTCTCTTTCTCTCTCTCTTTCTTCTGTCATCCGTCTTTTCCTCCCTCTCTCTCTCCTTCCTTTCCTTCTTATCTTCCTTCCTTCCTTCTGTGTTCAGTGTATTTGTGTGTGTGTGTCTATATTAACATCCTCTCCAGTTTTTCCTTCCTGTTCTCTTAGAGGACCCAGCAGGATATCTGAGAGATTTTTTTCTGCATTATTATCACAAAATGCTAAAATAGAGAGCTAACCAAAAATGCCTCCAGCACTTTGGAAGCTGGTCTTTAGAGAATTTCTCTCCTGGAGCACTAGAATTGAGTGAATGGAAGCAGATTGCTTTCTTCCTCTTCTCTTTCCACTTTAACCTTGGTGAACCTTAAATACACACAGAGCTTAAGTTTAAAAGCCCAGCGTCTCCAACCAATTAGTATTTCTGTGAGAGAGCTTTGCCAGATGTCTCAAAGTACCTTTATGATGATTTTAGGTTTATCTAAAAATCCAAAAGATTCTGATGTGTGGTTTTTCAGGAAGTAATGAAAAGTGTCTTTGTGCTGATTGGAATGTGTGCACAGAAAGGAGAAAGGGTTAAGCACTTTGGGGCAGAGCAAAGGATGATATTACCTGAACTCTGCCTCTCTCGAGCTGCTATAGGGACAGTTGTTTTCAACAGAGCTCACAAAGTAGAGTGGAGAATAAGAACATAGCTTTAAAAATTATTGCAAAGGTCCATCCAAATCCCACAGTGAACTCTACGTCTGAGCCACTTCTACTTAGATCTTTAGCCCATAAGACGCTGCTAATCTTTCAGTGAGGAATAAAACATACTATGATTATATTTAGATAACGTGAATGCTTAAAATGAGTCATGAGTTATGATCAACATTCAAAACCGATTAATTTACCATACTTTTTTGTATTTTAAAATTATGAGTCAATTTATTTTAAACATTCTACAAAATTTGGAGAATATAACCAAAACAATTACCCAACGTAATAAAACCAATGTAGATATTTTGGTATACTTTCTTCCAAAATTATATCCTACATATTTATATTTAACTTTTTCTTTATTGGTTTTATCTATAATACAGAATAATACCTTCTTATTTTATAATAAGTGAAATAATACAGGACAAAGGTGTGTAAAGACAGAACTAGACATCTCCCTACCTCCCCTGCACTTCTCCAGTCCCACCACTTTGAGTAATCAATATGGAAAGTGTCCTGCATATTCTTCAAACACCTCTCTTTATAGAAAAATATATATTGTGTTTCTTTTTATTGAGATAGAATTATACTATACACATCAATTTGCAGCTCTCTATTTTCATTTAATGTAACATAAACACTTCTACAAGTCAGTATATGTAACTCTAACTATCTCATAATTGCTTTATACATGGGTGCATACACAGATATATATTTAAAAGAAAAAGAAAGGGATATACCATGCCTCCTTTTTTTTCGAAGGACTTGTTTTTTTTTCCTGTTGCTTTTCACTTCCCTCCTTTCTCCTCTGCATTTCTACTATCATTGTCTATCTTCCAGATATATAGAAGCAACATGGTGATGACCCTTGCATGTGGTGGTATCACAATAACCCACGGTTAATGGTAATGTACAGCAGGTTTTAGGTGAGGCGTTCAGCTATGTGGTAGCTGGCATACTTGGATGATATAATGCTATAATAGGCTCAAGCATACAGTGGCCATGGCATCAAGGATGGAGACTGTGTACGGGTTTTCTCTTAACAAGGGTTAGCTAGTTACTGTCACAGCCAGGATTAGAAAGTGATGCTGAGCTCTTAATATGCCTGCATACCTCAACAAAAACCATCAAGCCACTATGTGGCTTGTTGTTGTATTTAATCTCTTTCCACCTGGAAAAGGCAACCATCTGTCCTGACCAAGATTGACACCTGTGCCCAAAGTATTATGTTTCCTCCTCCATTACTACCTCTGAGAGAACCACGATCCAAGGGCTTCCAGATTGCTCTCTCTTTTCCCAGAAACAGCCTAACAAAACAGTAGAATTACCTGCTAAAAGCTCAGCTAAAGGGTCAACTTGGTGACAACATTCTGTGAAGTTGGGGAGCTTTGTTTCAGGAGAGAGTATATGCCTTGAGCCAAGAGCTTATATATTTTACTGTGTCCCTAATAGCTAGAATAGAGAAGCCCAGTATACAAAGGATAAGAGTAGACTTGTCCTCTCTCACTATCACTCCTAGTAATCCACTTGCAGAATCTGTGTTTTGCATCTCTGAAATTTTAGACTTTGTATTAGAGGTCCTAGTTCCCAGTTGGGGAAGACTTCTACTAAGAGGCAACTACCATCGGGTTACTTTGAGCTCCTCATGCCAATATGCCAGGAGACAAAACAATGACTAAACTCATGGGTAATACCTGGCTCTGAAAACTATGAAAATCTAGGGTTGCCTCTATACAATGGGGAATAGAGAAGTATGTCTAGAACTCAGAGATGCACTGGGGCATCTCTTGGTGATTTTTTTCCCAGTGATAATGATGAATGGGTAATGGAAGCAAACATGACATGAGAAAGTCATGGCAACCAAAGATTCAAACACTGGTGGATAAAATCTGGATTGGATCATCCATTCAGGCAAGAAAGCTGCCTAAAGGTAGGCCAAAGGTGAACAAAATCTAGCATGGGTCGGAGGAAGAAGATCCTAACTGTATATTACGACAGCACAAACTACAGTAGCAGAAACTGTAGTTCGTTTCACAAACTATTTTTCCTTAAATTTTTTTAAAATGTTGCAATTGGCCACAACTTTTAAGGAGAGCAGTGACAGATTGGACTAGATGGAGTTCATGAGTGGACTGTAGCAGATACCTCTTATATAGCATTTCAGATTATCTCAACTTCACTGCCCTCTTATTCCAGATACCTCTGTAAAATACAATTTAGTTTTTATAGGACTTCAGCCAACCAACTTCATATAGGTGCTACCTATTAGCATCTTACCTCAGGTTTGCACCACGTGATTTTTCACTTCCCAATGTAGGCCTCTCTGTTGATTCTATGGTAGGACATATTGTGAAAACACACGTTTCTCACATATGAGCAACTATTAAATAGTGGTAAATTCACACCCTCTGGAGTAAACCTTTGACTTAACAGGGGCAGAATTTCCTCAGAGGGATGTTCTGAGATGCATTTCATATGGCTTCTCAGATTGTACTGTATGATCAATCCACCGTCGGTCTGTAGCAATAACCAATTCAATAAAATATCTTTGTGTGGACTTTCTCTTCTTCCATGCTTTAATCCCCCATCCCTCTCTCCTAATACCTAGATCAAGGACACAACAAAATATTTGCAAAGTACTGGAGAACACAGGCTATGATATTTCAGAGAGAAGGCAGAAATGGATGAAAAATGGTTGGATTTAGGGTATGTTCTCAATGAAGTAAGATAAAGACTAAAGTTTGCCTTATCAATGTATTTTTGGTGGAGTGATGGTAATAGAAAACCATACGGGGGTGGGTTTATGAGAGAATGGGATAAACAGAATTGAATCGAGGAAAGCAAGTACTGACAATACTTTCAAGGAATTTTGTTGTAAAATGCTCTGTTTTGTTTCATTATTCCATATTTCTATCCTAATGTCAACACCTCAGTGTCTTATTACATTTTTTTACTACTTTATCTTTATAATATATTGGCACTTGTCTACTTTGATGATCTTCAAAATTATCTTGGCTATTATTTAATCTGAATCAAACATAAATTTTAAAATATTTATTTTCTTTGTTAATAGTTTCTCCATAAGCTCCATTTTCTCTGAGATCACCTATGATTGCTATTGTCTTGTTTTTCAGTGTTAAATATAAAGTGGTGTTCCATAGTAATTTTCTCCCAGTTGGATAGCGTTTTATGCTAGTGTCATTTGTTGATGAAATCATCCTTTTTCCTCTCCATTGAATACAAACACCTTTTTATATTTAAATCTCAGAAGTTGTTAGGGACTGGATGTGTCTGTCCCTCAAAATTTACATTTAGAAGCCCTAACACCCAATGCGATGGCCTTTGAGTGACAATTAGGTTTAGATTAGGTAATGAGGGTAGGACACTCATTATAGGATTAGTGCCCTTGTAAGAAGAGGAAGACCCATCTATATGCTGCCTACAAAAGACTCACTTCAGAAGTAAGGGTATACACAGACTGAAAGTGAAGAGATGGAGAAAGATATTCCATGCAAATGAAAATGAAAAGAAAGCTGCTATAGCTATACTTATAACAGACAAAATAGACTTTAAAACAAAGACTGTAACAAAAGACAAAGAAGGGCACTGCATAATGATAAAGTGGTCAATCCAGCAAGAAGACATAACATTTATAAACATATATGTACCAAAGACAGGAGCACCAAGTAAATAAAGCAAATATTAATGATTAATGATTCCACAGGAATGCAAAGAATCATAAGAGACTACTACAAACAGTTATGAGGAAACCAATTGGACAAGCTGGAAAAATGGATAAATTCCTAGAAACATACGATCTTTCAAGACTGAATCATGAAGTAATAGAAAATCTGAAAAAAACAATTACTAGTAAAATATTGAATTAGTAATCAAAAAGCTCCCAACAAACAAAAGTCCAGGACCAGACAGCTTCACTGGTGAATGCTACCAAACATTCAAAGTTTGAATACCCGTCCTTCTCAAACTCTTCAAAAAGGTGAAGAGGAAGGAATGCTTCCAAACTCATTTTATAAGGTCAGCATTACCCTGATATCAAAATCAGACAAGGATACCACACAAAAAAATATTACAGGCCAATATCATTGATGACGATAGATGCAAAATCCTCCACAAAATATTAGCAAACCAAATTCAACAATACATTAAAAGGATCACACACCATGATCAAGTGGGTTGTATTCCAGGAATGCCAGGATGGTTCAACATCTGCAAATCAATCAACATGATACACTATATTAACAGATTGAAGGATAAAAATCATATGATCATCTCAGTATATGCAGAAAGGCATTTGACAAAATTCAACATCCATTTATGATAAAAACTCTCAAAAAAAGTGGGTATACAGGTAACATACCTAAACATAATAAAGTTCATGTATAACAAACCCACAGCTACCATCATATTAAGGTAAAACATGAAAGCTTTTCCTCTAAGATCAGGAATAAGACAAGGATGCCCACTCTTGTCACTTTTTTTCTACATAGTATTGGAAGTCCTAGCCACAGCAATTAGGCAAGAAAAAGAAATAAAAGGCATCCAAATCAGAAAGGAAGTAGTAAAATTATCACTTTTTGAAGATGACATAGTACTATATATAGCAAACCCAACCCAAAAGACTCCACCAAAAACTGTTAGAATAAATGAACTCAGTCAAGTAGCAGGATATAAAATCAATATACAGAAATCTGTGGCATTTATATACACTGATAATGAACTATCAGAAAAAGAAAATAAGAAAACAATCCCATTTACAATTGCATCAAAAAGAATAAAATACCTAAGAACAAATTTAACAAAGGAGGTGAAAGACTTGTACACTGAAAACTGTAAGACACTGATAAAAGAAATTGAAGAAGACACAAATAAATGGAAAGATATTTTGTGCTCATGGATTGGAAGAATTAATAATGTTAAAATGTCCATACTACCCACAACAATCTACTGATTCAATGCAATTCCTATCAAAATTCCGTGGCATTTTTCATAGAACTAGAACAAACAATCCTGAAATTTGTATGGAACCACAAAAAATCCCAAAGAGACAATGCAATCTTAAGAAGAACAAAGCTGGACATATCAGGCTCCCTAATTTCAAACTATGCTACAAAGCTATAGTGATCAAAACAGTGAGATATTGGCATAAAAACAGACACATAGATCAGTGGAACAGAATTGACAACCCAGACTTAAACTGGAACATATTCAAATATTAATTCATGACAAGGGAGCCATGAGCATACATTGGAGAAAAGACAGTCTATTCAAAAATAGTGTTGTTAAAACTGGACAGCCACATGCAAAAAAATAAAACCAGACCACTATCTTACACCATTCAGAAAAATTAACTCAAAATGTATTAATATTTATATATAAGACCTGAAAACATAAAATTTCTAGAAGAAAACATAGACAGTAAGCTCCTTGACATCAGTCTTAGTGATATCTTTGTGGATCTGACTCCCAAGGCAAGGGAAGCAAAAGCAAAAGTAAACAAATGGAGCTACATCAAACTAAAATGTTTCTGCACAGCAAAAAAATCCATCATCAAAATGAAAAGGCAACTTTCTAAATGGGAGAAGGTATCTGCAAATCATATATCTGACAAGGAGTTATTATCCGAAGTATGTGAAGAACTCATACAACTCAACAACAAAAAACAAACAACTCAATTAAAAAATGAGCAAAGGACTTGAATAGACATTTTTCCAAAGAAGATATGCAGATGGGTAATAGGCACACAAAAAGATGTTCAACATCATTAATTATTAGGGAAATGCAAATCAAAACCACAATGAGATATCACCACACATCTGTTAGAATGGCTATTATCAAAAATAACAAGTGTTGAAGAGGATGTGGAGAAAAGGGAACACGTGTATGCTGTTGGTGGAATGTAAATTGGTGCAGCCGCTATGGAAAACAGTAGGAAGATTTCTCAAAAAATTAAGACTAGAACTACCAAATGATCCAGCTATTCCACTTTTGGTTGTTTGGGAATTTATCTGAAGAATACTTCTGGGTATTTATCTGAAGAATACAGAAACACTAATTAGAAAAGATGTATGCACCCCTGTGTTAGTTGCAGCACTATTTACAATAGCTAAGATATCTAAATAACCTAAGTGTCCATCAGTGGATGAATGGATAAAGAAGATGTAGTATATTTATACAATGCGATATTACTCAGCCATAAAAAAGAATGAAATCTTGTCATTTACAACAACATGGATGGACCCTGATGGTATTATGCTAAGTGAAATAAGTCAGATGCAGAAAGGCAAATACTGTATAATTTTACTGATGTGGAATCTAAAAAAGCAAAACAAACAAGTAAAACGAAAACAAAAACAAACTCATAGATACAGAGAACAGATTGGTGGCTACCAGAGGGGAAGGAGGTTGGTGGGTGGGTGGTGGAATGAATGGAAGGAGTCAATTGTATGGTGATGGATGGTAATTAGACCTTTGGTGGTGATCACTTTGTAGTGTATACAGATGTTGACTTGTAATGTTTTACACCTGAAACTTATATAATGTTATGTAACAATTTTACCTCAATTAAAGAAAAAAGAAGAAAAGAGTCATCTCTCATTCTTTCCACTCACACATGGAAGAAAGGCCATTTAAACACATGGTGAGAAGGTGGGTGTCTACAAGCCAGGAAGCAGGTTCTCACTGGGAAATGAATCTGCTGGCACCTTGATCTTGGACTTCCCAGCCTCTAGAACTGTGAGAAATAAATTTCTGTTATTTAAGCCACCCAATCTATAGTATTTTGTTATAGCAGCCTGAGCTCAGACAGGAATACATTGCCGAAATCTCTGGTTTTTTTGACTAATCAATTTGTCTGATTAAGGTGAGGCTAGGCTGCTGAAACAACATACCCAACAGAATTGTAACAACAACAACAAAAAAACCAATGAAGTTTATTCTTCTCCCACCTGATAATTCTAATATGAATAATCTGGTTCAGTATGAGAGATCATCCTTCTGGTCATTCAGGATCATATCACTCCTTTATCCACATTTAAACTAGATTGCTACCCTGCCCAGGTTTTAGATGAAAGCAAGAGTTCTGAGTATGGGGAAGTATGCCTGATTATATTATATACCTTATGGAGAAGTGGAACATTATGAATTTTGGTAATATCTCATTGGTGAATGAGAATTCACCTGCTAGAATTCTCAGTGGTGAGAACTTAGTCACAGCCACATAGCTGAACTGAATTATAAGAGAGGCTGTGAAACGTAGGTTGGCTGGGAAGCCATGTGCTCAGCTAAAATTTTATTACCATGGGGCAAGGAAATAATGGATTTGTGTGGACAACTAGAACTCTCTGCCACATATGCCTATGCCAATATAATACAGATTTGTTTGATCATGTTCTGTTATCCTGCAAGGCAAGTACCTACCCCTATTTCTCTTTTTTTTTTTTTTTTAACTTTTTTGGGTAATTTTCAGATATATTTTATTTGAAAACTTCTGTTGCTAATCTAATGCATTTACATAAAATATATTTTTTAATTTATAAGCACTGATATTTTCATATTAAGTTTCTCGTAAAACGTGCTTATTGTAATTGTTTATAAAATGTTTACATTATTCAGTGAGATTTATGAGTTTATTTATACGGGTATTATCTCTTCATTAAATTTATTTCTAACTATTCTATAACTTCTGTCACTAATGTTGTTATATTTGCTTTTATTTTCATTTCTAGTTTTTTATAGCTAACTTTTTGTGCCAGTTTTCTAAATGTGTTTCTGCCCTTTGTTTAACCAGGACCATTTAACTTCCACTGTGAGCTACCCTTTTTTAAAACAAAATGGAATTGTGATCAAGCCACTACTCTGTAAGAATAATCCAAATTACTTACTGTGGTATGAAAAGCCCTAGAGTTATGCCCTGGCAACATTTCCAGCCATATGTCTTCATCATATTCATTCAGATGCCCTTTGCTATGGCATTACCAAACTACATGGACTCTCCAAAATCACACTCAATCTCCTTTCCTTTGGCTAAGTCATTACTTTTGCCTGGAAAAACACCATTATCTTAGATCGTTTAGCAAATACTTATTAGTTTTGCATTTTATAGTAAATCTCTTGGGTTCTGAAGTTATAAAAACACATCATCTGGAAATAGTGATCATTTTGTTTCCAAATTTCCAGTAGGTATACCTCTTATTTCTGAGTCAATTGTTCATACATTGAGACAAACCATTGAGGACAATGTTAAATAGTAATAACCTTGATATTTTTTCTTATTTTCTTAGAGAATATATCTAGAAGTTTGTATCATATTTCCTCATTATGTGTGAAGAAGTAACAGGAGGAGGAGAAGGAGAGGATGGTGAGAAGGAGGAGGAGGAGGAGAATAACAAGAACTTAAATATGAATTAAAATAGAATTTAAAATAATGAAGTCTCATTACTTCAAGTGTTAAAAGAAATGCTCATAAGGCTAAAAGTGAAATATCTAGATGATATCCTAAAAAGGCTCTTTAATGAGTTGATAAAATATGTCACTGTTTATTGTAAATATTTTATCTCTTGGGTTTGAATAGCACACATTCCTTCATGCAGTTTTAATATTCTTTCCATCTTGCATCTGATCTGTTGAAGACAGACTTTAATCTATATATTGCTCAAATTATCACCAAACTTCAATGATTGTTCTCTGAATCAATTGGAATGCAGCTGATCATAGATATCTAAATTTTGAGGGAAAGACTATACTAAGATAAAATAGTTTTACAAAATGTTAAATCCCTATTGAACCTCAGACCATATAATATTTATGTCCTGATTTCTTGCATGCTATTTATTGTGATTGTTAGATGGAATAAATAGAAATACATTGAATGCAGAGTCAGGATAATGTGTTAAAATTACAGAATTCCTGGTGAGCTGCCTTTGTTATCATCTTATACAATACCTTTCTTTATTATGTATTTGATATCAAGAATATAATCTTTGTCAGATTTCTTAATCTCTCTGTCTCCACGTCTAGTTTTGTAAAAGAGGATGAGAATAGTACGTAGCTCAGATGTTGGGTAGTAGTGCACCAAGTGGGAGTGTTATGAACTAACTGCGTGTGACCTCCAAAATTCGTATGTTAAAGCCCTAACCCCTAATGTGATAGTATTAAGAGGTGAGGCCTGTGGGAGATAATTAGGTTTAGATGAGGTCATGAGAGTGGATCCCCATCATGGGATTAGTGTCCTTATGAGAAGAGGAAGAGACACCAGAGTTTCTTCTCTCTGTCATATGAGAACACAGTGAGAAGGTGGCTGCCTGCGAGCCAGGAAGAGGGTCATCACCGAGAACCCAACCATACTGGCACTCTGATCTTGGACTTCCTAGTTTCTAGAACTGTGAGGAATAAATTCCTGTTGGTTAAGCCACCCAGTCTTTGGTATTTGTCATGGCAGCCTGAGCTGACTAAGACAGCGTGGTAGAAGTGGACAACTCCGAGTGCAGGCAATAAAAGGGTTTATCGTGATAAGATTTCAAAAGCAATGTAATTGACTTAATGTTAATCTGTTTTATCCTCACCATGTACTGGAAGTTCTAAAAAATGTCAAAGAGAATACTTAAAGAAAAAAATACGTGTTCCTGCCTGAGTGTCCACATCCCTTCCACACTCGACCTTTGGTATGTCACTGGTTTCAAGGAAGATTTAATTATATGGTGTTTATGAAATGCTCAGCATACTGCTTGGTGCTGGGTGCGTAATTTTTAAAAATATAATTGTGCCTATTTTCTGTTTATCATAGTATCTTTATTTATATAGAAAGAAAGGTATAATAATCCAAAAGTCTGTCATACAAATATTAAGGAAGGAAACGATTTTCTGATTGGGGTCGACGAAGAGGTTACTTTATACACAGTCTTGGCAAGGAACTGGATTCATGAATGTCACCAAGAAGTAGGGGATCAGAAGCACACAGCTTCTTGCCAAGTCGACAAGTTGCTGCTGTGACTGCTGGTGCCCCTTAACTGTCCTGGGAAGTCACCTCAGACCTGATACTGCTCTTATATACCATCCGTGAGACAGGTAGTTACAGAAACCCAGTTAGGGTCAGGCATCTAGGATTGTAGTGTTCCAGCAACCAGTGTTTTTCATATTTCTAGAACCACAAACTAGCAGGGCCCTGGCCCAGTAAATATAGGAAGGGAACAGTAGTGTCACTTTTGCCAGATTTTCTTTTTGACCACTGCAAGACAATCAAATAACTTTGCACTAATAGTTTCAATATCAAGAATACTCTACTTTAATGACCCATGAAGATAGAGTGGATTAATGAACGTGATGATTGTCGCAGCGTATGCTGGGACAGTAAGATCCTCCCACTGAGCCCTGCAAGCATCTGGGTTGAATACATAGTAAGACTCCAAAGGAGGAAATCCACAGCCATCTTTGAGCCTGACCAAAAGATAATCAGTCCCTAGAAACAACTAGACTTGCATACGAGACTCTACATAAGGACTAGGAATGGGTCTAGGGTAGATAAAAAGTAGAAATCTTTATGTGGCAGACCCACAATCTTCCACTGGTCTGACTCTATTGCTTCCTTCTGATTCTAGATCTTCTGTTTACAGAACTAAGGATATTCCCAACTTTAGCCTAAAGTACATAAACCAGGGTTACTCTGAAATAAAAGTAAAGCAGAGAAAACAAATTTGAATTAGTTGGTGTGAGAATAAGAAGAAAATAAAAAAATTCTTATATTCTCTACCTTAAAATAAGGCTGGGAAGAATTTAGTCCTCATTAACCAAAAATTTCCAAATATACTCCTGACTAAGCAAAACTATTTAATCCAGGGAAAAAAAAATGAAATAACAAGCTCTTATTTATATTGCCTATCTATAAGTTTCTAAGTCATAAAAGCACATATTATATAACGATGGACACATTACACCAGGCTCAGACCGTATTAGGTTAAGACAGGGAAGAAGTAATAAAAACTTGACGACACAGGAGTAGAATTCAAATGATTTTCTTAAGTAGAAGGAATATTTGTATCTATGTTCGTGATTACTTGCACTTCTTCACGGTCTTCGCATATATAGTCATGCACTGCATAACAATGTTTCAGTCAACAACGGAACACATATATGACAGTGACCCCATAAGATTAGTACCATACAACCTAGGTGTATAGTAGTTTGTGTAAGTACAGTAGGGAGAGGAGGAAATTTTTCTTTACTCTTCTAGGGTCTTTTGATGGGTCTAAAAATTAAATTGACTTGAGAGAGATTAACAGGAGAAAAACAAACAAAAGTTTAATGACATATATATGTGGGAGAAACCCAGGAAAACCAAGTAACAAACTAAAATAAATAAAAGCCCTCACCTTGAATACCTCCCTTAGCTAAAGAGAAAAGAAGATGTTGGGGGTGGGGAGAGTCAGGGACTTCAAAGAAAAGGAAAGCAATTCATACATAGGTGAAAAGGAGCAAATGTTTAGAAAACTAGTGTTTGTTTGGTGTCTGGCTGCACGCACAGTTGGATGAGCAGTGCGGGATAGGTTGCAGAGAGACTGAAAAAAAGACCTGGAGATGGTGAACGAGACGTATAGGTTTATTGGGAGTTACTTACAAGGAGGTCCAGTGGCTGCCAGCTGGACAGAAATGTGCACCCGCTGCTGAGGGCGGGGCAGGGGTTGCTTATATAGGCAGGGGACACAAAGGGTATATACTTGTCAAGAGGGGCTGTCCCTGGTATGACCAGCATTCCCAGGAACAGTAGCTCACATGGAGGGGCTCTGTGTCCCTTTAAGACGTGATGTTCTTTTGGGTGAGATAGGTAAGATCTGGGCTGGCCAGGCCCTGGATTGTTCCGAATCCCAGCAGCTGGGCGTCCTGCCTAGAAGAGAGCCAGAATGACACATGGTTGCAATGGGCTTATGGGCTCTTGCTGAGCAAGCAATGCCCAGGCCCTACATTTCACTACACAGAAACAGAAGAACACAGAGGGGAGCCCAATCAAAAGGCTTTTCTAGGTTCCTTCCTGTCTACTGCCTAGTTCATGTTATGCTAAGGTGATAGCTCGA
Organism: Ceratotherium simum simum; assembly: GCF_057802395.1. Lineage (NCBI taxonomy): Eukaryota > Metazoa > Chordata > Mammalia > Perissodactyla > Rhinocerotidae > Ceratotherium > Ceratotherium simum. The sequence goes on along the minus strand of NC_141908.1, from coordinate 36,976,211 downwards.
TTCCTGAGACAGGTTTTTTTTCTGAATTCTCTTAGGCAGTTAAGGGGGAGGTAACAAGAAAAAATTTCTGAGTCTTTTGTTTCTTAAAAATGATCGGCCTAAAATAATCCTCACGTTAAAGAGACACATTTTGGGGTGGCAAATTTTGTTCCCTTTCAGTATACTATATGATGTTCACACCATGATGATGTTGCCTAATGATGCTTCTTTCGGAACATATCCCAGGCATGAAGTGACACATGATGGTATGGAGAGACATTAATTAGTCTAGAATTCTGCTTTTGTTCTTTTTCAGGATAGTCTTAACTGGGGTTGAAGTATTGAAGTATTGGTCTCACAATTATTACTTTAATTCTTGGAAGTTTTGGAGAGTAAATGCTGATATAATTGTATATGTTCAGCATTCAATTTCTTTATTAAGATAAACATAACAAAAAATATGCATCCTTTTAATATTTCCTATACCTTTAACTTTCCATCCATTCTCTTGGGTAGTTTCTTTTTCTTTGTGGAAAATTGAGCAAATGTTTGAAGAAATATGTGCTGTAATTTTGACTCCTTTACCTGTAGGTATTATGCTTTCTGAATAATTTAAAGGTAAACTGAAAACATATAACCATCAATGATAAGGCACAATTGAATTTTGCTTAGTTTTGCTTTAAATAAATAAAGAAATTGTAAAAAAAAAAAAAAAAGGAGGGGCAAAATTCAACAAAGAAAATTAAAACAAGCAAAATTCCACATTAGGCATGGCTAAGTAGATTAAAACAAGGAATCATGAATTTTAGTATTTTATTGATTAGAAATACTTGATATGACCTTGAGGAAATTAATTTATTGAACTTTTCATTATTTATGGTTTTTTCTCTTAAAAGCAACCAACAAATATGCACTAAGATATTTTAAATGAAAGACATTGTGTTAAGTTGTGGATTACAGTCTCTCACGTATCCTATTTTAGTCAATCCTCAATTTCCTCAGCTATAAAAAGTGACTATGGTTTCTAGATTATTCATGTCATAAGTTCTTGTTAGAATCAAATCGTTATCTACCATTTTTAATCTTTAGACAAGTTCTGTTGCTTTTCCTTGCACAAAAGCATGTCCACTTTCTTAAGTTTGGGACTCTTACCTGTATTTTTAAATAAACACTATTTTAACTTATTTCACTGTCTCTAGTAAGTCCTCATTTTAATTGACATCGTCTATTTCTGATACATTTATATTATCAAAACAAAAATTTGATAATATCACTGTTAGTCATTTTTTAAAACAAATGGTAAAGTTGACTAGTTTATTCAAGTTAATTTTATTATTTATAAAAATGACTACAATTAATGCAACCCTTTTAGAAGTCCATAATTCTTATAAACAGAAATGATAATAGTTAAAACATCCTTTGGTAGAAAAAATTCCAAGCTTCCACTTACATAATGTAGGTGTTGATAACGAATATTCCTTGTAAATTTGGATTTACTGACTGAGAAAATTCAATAGGTAATTTTGATTAATAACTCTTGCCAATATGAGTTTTCTATTCTATATCTTTCAAAGATTAACGCAATAAATTTCCCCATTTGATGTTCTTTGACATTTTGCAAATTAAATGGAGCCTTAAATATGATCCTCTTTAGTACAAAAGTGGACAAAATCGTTTGTGAGTACTTTATTAACTTCTATCAGAGCACCCAAATCATGATCCCATGAGACAATTGTTCATTTGACAGATGATGATGATTGTTATTATATTTAAGATCTGTAGCTCTTTAACTTTGTTCCACGGGATGGTGAATAAGCACACATAGATGAAGCTTCAGTCAGAGATTTAAAATGGTGCAAAAGTAAGCTTATTTTGATGATATCCTTTCATTAAAATTGTGTAACCACTACTTTAACCCAGCTAGAGTTTTACTTGCTAAGGTGCAGATCATTCTATGATTCTGACATCCACCAATAATAAGAATGATAATATAATAATAGCAATAATACTAACAACATGCAGGCGGTTTTCGTTTTGATTTCCATTCCAGACCACTGCAATCCAGTGAACATCGCAATAAAGTGAGTCACAGGAATTTTTTGGTTTCCCAATGCATATAAAAGTTATGTCTACACTAAACTGTAGACTATTAAGTGTGTAATACCATTATGTCTAAGAAAATGCACATACCTTAGTTAAAAAAATACTTTATTGCTGGAAAATGCTAACCATCATCTGAGTCTTCAGTGTGTTGTAATCTTGTGGCTGGTGGAGGATCTTGCCTTGATTTTGATGGCTGCTGACTGATCAGGGTGGTGGTTGCCAAAGGTTGGGGTGGCTTTGGTGATTTCTTAAAATAAGACAGTAATGAAGTTTGCCACATCGAATGACTGCCTTTCATGAAAAAATTTCATGTAGAAATTCTGTAAAAGTTACACAGTAAAACTTCTTTCAAAATTGGAGTTAATTCTCTCAATCTTTGCCACTGCTTTATCAACTAAGTTTATGTAATATTCTAAATTCTTTATTTTCATTTCAACAGTCTTCACAGTGTCTTTACCATGAGTAGATTCCATCTCAAAAAGCTATTTTCTTTGCTCATCTATAAGAAGCTATTCCTCATCCATTAAAATTTTATTAGGAGATTGCATCAATTCAGTAACATCTTTAGGCTCCGCTTATAATTCTAATTCTCTTGCTATTTCCACCACATCAGCAGTAACTTTATCCACTAACTTCTTGAACCCCTCAAAGTCATCCATGAGGATGGGAATCAACTTCTTCCAAACTCTTGTTAATGTTGATATTTTGACCTTTTCCCATGAATCACGAATGGTCTTAATGGCATCTAGAATGGTGAAACTTTTCCAGAATATTTTCATTTTACTTTCCTCAGATCCATCAGAGGAATTACTATGGTAGCTATAGCCTTACAAAACGTATTTCTGAAATAATAAGAATTGAAAGTTGAAATTACTGCTTGATCCGTGGGCTGCAGAATGGACGTTGTGTTAACAGGCAAGAAAACAACATTAATCTTGTTGTACATCTCCATCAGAGCTCTTGGGTGACCAGGTGCATTGTCAGTGAGCAGTAATATTTTGAAAGAATTTTTTTTTCTGAACAATAGGTCTCACTAGTGGGCTCAAAATATTCAGTAAACCATGCTGTAAACAGATGTGCTGTCATCCAGGCTTTGTTGTAGAGCCTGGATTTAGAGCTCTACATAGAGCATAGGCAGAGGAGATTTAACACAGTTCTTAACGACCCTAGGGTTTTCAGAATGGTAAGTGAGCATTGGCTTCAATTTATAGTCACCAGCTGCATTAGCCCCTAACAAGAGAGTCAGCCTCTTCTTTGAAGCTTTGAAGTGAGGCATTGACTTCTCCTCTCTCGCTATGAAAGTCCAAATAGCATCTTCCTCCAATATAAGGCTGTTTCTTCTACATTGAAAATCTGTTGTTTAGTATAGCCCCCTTCATTAGTTATCTCAGCTAGATCTTCTGGATACTTGCTGCAGCTTCTACATAGCACTTACTGCTTCACTTTGTGCTTTTACGTTAGGGAGACGGCTTCTTTCCATAAACCCCATGAACTAACCTCTGTTAGCTTCAAGCTATTTTCTGAAGCTTTCTCACCTCTCTCAGCCTTCATAGAATTGAAAAGAGTTAGGGCATTGCTCTGGTTTAGTCTTTGGCATAAGGGAATGTTGTGACTGGTTTGATCTTCTATCCAGATTATTAAAAATTTTTCCATTTCTGCAATAAGGCTGTTTCATTTTCTTATTATTTGCCTGTTCATTGGAGTAGCACTTTTAATTTCCTTCCAGAACTTTCCTTTTCATTCACAACTTGGCTAACTGTTTGGTGTAAGAAGCCTAGCTTTTGGCCTATCTCAGCTTTTGACATTCCTTCCTCACTAAGCTTAGTCTAGCTTTTTATTTAAAGTGAGAGATGTGAGACTCTTCCTTTCACTTGAACACTTAGAGGCCATTACAGGATTATTAATTGGCCTAACTTCAATACTGTTGTGTCTCAAGGAATACAGAGGCCCAAGGAGAGGGAGAGAGATGGGGGGATGGCCAGTGCGTGGAGCAGTCAGAACACACACAACATTTACCGATTAAGTTTGTCATCTTATAAGGGTATGGTCCATGGCGCCCCAAAACAATTAAAATAGCAACATAAGGTCACTGATCTCAGGTCACCATAACAAATATAATAACAATGAAAAAGTTTGAAACATTACAAGAAATACTAGAAAGTGATAGAGACACAAAGTGAGCAAACGCTGTTGAACAAATGGCATTGATATAGACTTGCTCGACAAGCATTGCCACAAACCTTCAATTTATAAAAAACTCAATATCTGTGACGCACGATAGTGAAACACAGTAAAATGAGGTATGCCTTTAGTCATAAAAACTCAATGCTTTCCAAGTGCTAGGTACTCTTCTGAGTGATTTACGTGCATTAACTAAGTTAAACCTTACCAAAACTCTGCATACTAGATACTATTATTAACCCCAGTCAAAGATGTAAGAATTGAAAGGCAACTTCACTAAATATTTCCCAAATCACAGAGCTAGTAAATTGTGGAACTATGTTTTGAAATCAATCTAGCTAGAGGATCTGTGATCTTAACCAGTATGACATATCTCCTTTTAACTTAACTTTTAAGAAGATACTGTATGAAAGGAGCTGTGTAAGACAATTGGGGATTTTAAGAATCCTACAGTATACTTCCTGAGTTTTAAAAATTGAAATCTAGTTTTCAAAAAGCCAGAACATCTGATCACATAAAGGAGACTAAAATATAACAATAGTTCTCCAAGAGTGTGTACTTCTGCAAATCTACGACTTTATTCATGCTACTCTATATTCTATATAGAAATCTATATGTCTATATTCTTTCTATGCTTCTTTCCTCTAAGAATCTTTTATGTATAATGACCAGTTTACATAAAGTCTTTTCTGTTCCTCCAGCAGCAGAACTCACTCCATCTTTGTGATCCCATGGGACCTGGTATTTGCACTCCTATTTAGGACTTTGGACCTGCTATGTGCCAGACACTATGATAAAGGACTCCACAAATGAGAACTAGAAGTAGCAATAGCAGCAGCAGCACAAGTAGTAGTAATACTAGTAGAGAAGAACATGCAAAAACATATTTGTTTGCCTGGCAATTAATAATGGCAAATTGAACACACTTATTAGCCTCAATTTCCTCTAAAATCCTTGCTAAAACAACAGAAAAAGTTTTCCCCACAAGAGGAGGAGGGGAGTGATGAATAAATCCACAAAATTAAAATGACTATTAAAAAGAAGAAATAAAATTTTTTGAAACTTGAACATAGATAGATGAATGATCATGGTCTTAGAAGACTCCAGAAAGATAAATCCTATGGTCCAGGTGGGAAAATCCAAGAAGCCTATGTACATTTCTAAGGTGTCACTAGCTGACCTTTGAATCCCCCTTCTCTTCTAATATCCAATGTATTTTAGTTGTGTTTGGTCTTGAAATTCTGGCTATTCCAACCACCTACACCTGATTTTCTGACTCTAAGCTTAAAAGGCAAATTATTTAGAATTAAAGAAATAAAGTCTGTTAAAACAAACTTTAAAATGCACTAATGGGAACTTTAAGTAAACTATCCATATTTATTGTAAATTCTTACCCTTTTTTAAAAAAGTATTTTTGTTACTTCAGATATTTTATCACTATTTTTTTAGGCAGGTCATTAATATCTCCCAAACTTTCTAATGCAGTCATAGTGTATTGTTATCAGGTATAAGTGCCTAGTAACAACAGCAGCTATATTTACAATAGTAATAATAATTGTAACAACATGGTTGTCGGAAACATCTAATAACAAAGATCTCAAATACATAAAACAAAATACTGGCAGAAATAAAAGAAAAACTAGAAAAATCCACAATCCTAGTTGGAGACTTCAGCATCCATCTCTAAGTAACCAGTTGAACAAGTAGATTAAAAATCAATAAGAATATACAATAGAGCAATACTATGAATTAAATTGACCTGATGGATGTTTACACAATGAAGAGGCCAGTAACAGCAGAATACTAAATTTTTCTCACATGTGACTTGAGCACTGACTAATATTGACCATATGGTGGGCCATAAAACAATATTAAATATATTTCAAGAGATCAAAGTCATACAGAACATGTTCACTGACCACAATGGTATTTAATTAGAAATCAATAATAATAAGGTATTTCAAACTTAAAAACCACACCCCTTACTAAGTAACCCAAGTGTCAAAGAAAAAAGCTCAAAGAACCTTAGACTAGAAACAATTAAATGGTACTAAATTCTTGCTATGAAAATTCATGAGCAGCAGCCAAAGAGATCCATAGAGGTAAACTTTCTATGTCAAAACATTCTCTGGTCTTCCAACTTCTTTTTTCTGTTATTATTATTTTATTCCGGTCATATCAGCTTATAACATTGTATAAATTTCAGGTGTACATTATTATATATCGGTTTCTGTATAGACTGCATCATGTTCACCACCAACAGTCTAGTTTTCATCCATCACCATACATATGTGCAACTTCTTGACAGCTCCTTCTTTTCTCCTCTCCTGGCACCTCCTGCTCTTCCATACTCTTCTTATATCTTGGTATGTTTTAAGCCTCGATCCTAATCTGTTTTGCTTTTATACTATTCAACATCTAGGAGATCCTATACATCTTGAATTACTAATGACTATCACTATTTTTCATTCACAACACAACTTCTTGAGCTCTAGAGTCAACAGACTTTTACAGATCTTAATTATGATGGTTAATAGCTTCCCAAACTTGATATAACTAAACCTGATTTCACCATTTCCTTTGTGTTTTTTCTCTTTTTGTACTACCTTTACTTGTTAATGTCCCTTTCATAAAACTGAGAGTCATCTTTAATTGTTTTTCCTTGCATCTATTCATTCTCCTCATAATATAATCTCTAGACTAAAGGCAGGGTGATAATTGTAAAAATGTAAATCTGATCATGATTCTTCCCTGTTTCTATTATCCTCATAGACCAAGCAAAAATAATTGATCATATTTAGACAGGTATTGAGATTTTTTTAAATTTAAAGATAAGTAAATACTTGAAGAGTTTAAGGAGAAATAAATATGCCTCTGCAACATTAAATGTCAAATACAGGAAAAAAAGTTTATTTTGAGAGGAATTGTTATTCACTTGTGAATATTAAAGAAATATTTAATTGAGTAATAACCTGGAAGATATACTATGTCTTTTCAAAATACTTTTTGACAATGTAATACAGTCAACTAATAGATAAATCAATATAAAGATAGAAAAATTAGAAAACCCTGCTATTAAAAACAACTTTGAATAAGAATATTAAGGATAGGAAGAGTAGATGTGTGCTAAAATTCATGTATATATAATATCAAAATCTCATTTAGATGAAAATAAAAATGTATGTAAAATGTTTTAATAAAATTTACCAAGCTGACTTAAAAAAAGGTGTGGAGGGGCTGGCCCGGTGGCATAGTGGTTAAGTTTGCAGGCTCCGCTTTGGCAGCCCAGGGTTCACAGGTTCAGATCCCAGGCACAGACCTATGTACCACTTATCAAGCCACACTGTGGCATGCGTCCCACACATAAAGTAGAGGAAGATGGGCATGGATGTTAGCCCAGGGCCAATCTTTCTTAACAAAAAAAGGAGGATTGGCAACAGATGTTAGCTCAGGGCTAATCTACCTCACACACACACAAAAAATGGTGTGGTGCACACTGAGCTACACCTTCCATGTCCCCTTGGAGGAAGGACTTGCTGTAGCATCTGCCAGCAGACAACCTCTAGCTGTCAGCTCCATCAGGATCCATTTCAGCTACAGAGAGTGGCCTTTCCTGAGGACTCACACGTCCCAGGATGACTCACATCCAATGACTGATGGAGGAGATGGTAGCAGGGCAGCCATTTTGACACAACACAGAGCAACTAGGATGGGTCCTATATCCTCCACAGTTCCCCATAGAATCGCCTAAGGTGCGTTAAGCCTGCATTGCAGTTCAACTTCTCTCACTCCTCAATCTTGCTTCCCACCTTCCCTTCCACAGGTGTTGATCCCTAAGAAATATCCTGTGTGCTAAAGTCTGTATTATTATTCCAGAAAACCCAACCTATAATAAAAGGTTACCCATGGTTATGAGGAGATGGGAGCACTTTCCCTTTTTATATACTTCTGATTCATTTTACAATGAGCATGTTTTCTGCTTTTCCTTCTTACATGCCACCTTATAAGAGATTCTTACGTTCTCACATTCTCTCTTCATTGTGCAAAAGCTTGGACATTATAAACAAAACTTTAAGCAGCAAAGAAAAAACTAACTGCTTAATTAAAATGACCAATTCCATTTGACACTTTGAGCAAAAAGAAATCAAAGTTGCAACTAAAAGTTACCTGGAAAGTAACTACAATGAGCATGTTGTCTACAAAAAGTTATGCCAATTCTTCCAAAGGTGTATCTCACAGCAGATTCACGGACAAAAACACTTTTATTTTTAAAGAATACAAATTGAAAATAATCAATTAAGCATCCAGTCTATAGAGTTAGGCAAAAAACTGTCTAAAAACTAGGAAGGAGAAATAAATTATGGAAAAATCAAACTATCAAATCAGAAAAAAAAAGAGAATTGTAAACACACAAATATGCCCCAGATGTGGGTATGGTACATGGATAAATCTCATCAGGAAAAAACAATAGCGAAAATATTCACAAGCATGTGACAAGCAGGCAAAAAGATTGAAACTGTATACGTGAAAATGGTTTTAAATAATTAACTTACAACTACATGCTAATAAATGTAGCAAGCTCTAAAAGAATTAATGAAGTTGAGAAGATATAAATTATCAAAATTAATCTGAGAAAATGAATACATAAATTGCCCTAGAAGAAATTGAAAAATATTTAAATTTGCAAATAATTATATCCAGAAATTATACCAATTTCAGATGTTTTCATGGGGTGATTTATGACAGAATTTTAAAGAATAAATAGTCTATATATCATTTAAATCATACTCCATGGCCTAGTTAAAAGGAGTTAATTAATTAATTTTTAGATGCTTTCATGGCCTTGGTATGAAAAACCTGATCAGCAAAGGAAAAAATAGGAGAAACTACTGACAAGTAACATTTATGACTATAAATTTATTGAGCATGCTAGCTTCTATACTAAATACTTTACATGCATTATACCATTTAACACTCTCAACCTTCTGAAAAAGTAGGTTTTCTTATTATCTCCGCATTACACATAAAATACTAAGGCTTAGCTGGTTTGGACAAGTTGCCTAAGGTTAAAAGGCTAAACTAAGAATGAAATGGGATATGAATACAGATTTTTCTGACTCTAAGTCTTAAACTATGAACCCCTTCAGTCTACTATCTCAAAATATCATAAGTATAATATTAGAAAAATATCAACTCAGAGTATCAAAAAGTGACAAAATCACATAATTGCTATTTTCTAAAAATGCAAGAATAATCCAACATTCAGATAGCTATTTATATAATTCTTCACATCCATAGTGCAAAAGGGAGAAAAATATTAACTTCTCTTAACATATGCTAAGCAGGATATTGGAAATATTTGAAACGCTTTTCTAATGTATACAAAAATGCTGCTATTTTATAAAGCTATGAGTAATCAAATTTAAGTTCTAGATAGGTTATTTTTTAACCATCGGTTTTCTAGCACTTGGCACAATAGCTCGTTATTATTTGCTGATATCAGACAACATTACCTATAATGATAAAATTTAAGTGCAAGTTCAATTAAAATACGTAATCCTTCTATTCCCATATTTATTGTTTAGTGTCTAACCAATACATCGAAAGAAAAGAAAAAAGCTATATTATAGGAAAGGAAAACAGCATTATCATTATTTACAGAAGATACAATTCTTATTGTGGCAAACCAAAGTAAATCAACTGAATAATTATTAGACTGATTAAGAGAGTTCAATAAGATGAGTGATAAGAATATAAATATTCAAAATCAAGAGTTTATTAATGAAAGCAATAACTGTATAGAAATAGAATGAAAATTTTTCTTTCACAGTGAAAAGAAAGTCTGAAAATTCAAAATAATTTACTAATCGTGCGCAGGTCCTTGAGAAAGAAAACCATGAAATTTTAATGAATACACACATACACACACACACGCACACACCCACACACACATATGAATATATCTTTACCGAGCAATGCCACTTTTAGTAATTTTAGATATATAATTACTCAATTGTACAACATATTAGGGAAGACGAGCTAGAACTTCAGTTTGTGGCCTTGAGAGGACAGTTCTATACTTCATGGTATACTCCTTTTTATTAATATGTATAAATTATGTATATATATGAATGTATATGTACACACATACACAAACATATATGTATATGTTAACTATTGTTATTTCTTGATGATAGGAATTCGGGGATATAGTAGTTGTGTCTTTATGTTTTCCTGTATTTTAGAAATTTTCCATCATAAGAATGTATTACCCTAATATTTGGAAAAAATGGAATTACAATAAAGAAAAGTTAAATTCTTAATAAAACAAGGTGACCCCAGAAATCCAAAGTCAAACATATGAATGACCTATATACAAGTATTGAAGCAGCCTTCCTTTTTTCACTGTGGATGAGTATTTATAATGTTGAAATGTCACCAAGCCCCTTTCTGCATGCTGGACTGCTTCTCAAGTCTTATGCCGCATTTGCTCTATAAGCCCCCTTGGTCCTATCTCAGTACATTCTGAACAAAAGAATTGGGTAGATCACACCAGGAATCCATGCACCACTGATACACTTCTGTTCATCAGAAAATGTGTTTTAGTCTGAAACATCTGTCTGCCACTAATTTATATTTCATTATAGTTCTATAGATTGTAATTTTTTCTTAATATTTTGATTGAATGGACAATGAATTCAAGAAATGACTGACTGAATGAGTCAATTTCTTCATTAAATATGAGATAACATCAAACCATTTTTTTGAAATCTAAACTATTAAACTTGAAATGTCTATGAGGTCTCCATGAATGTTAAAAATGTAATCTTTAATAAACAGCTTATTGTTAAATAGCTATAGAGAAGATCATTTGATAGAGTAGAATGAGAGTATTTGGACACAATATGGTTGAATTATAAACATTGAACTAAGCACTTTTAGCATAAATTCTTCCTCATAATTAAAGCCAATGGTTAAATGTTGTTATAATGATTATATAAAAAGGAATCACCATATCGTTGGTGATTTTTTGTCTTATAGTCTTTTTATCTGTGGACATCAGGCATAAGATAATCAAGTGACCAAGGTAGCATTAGGTCCTTGCAATAATTTATAGAATAAGCCCAGCACCATTTTGAGGAGAGAACAGACCAAAATATACAGCCCCTTCCAAAACAAAATGCAGTTATCATTGGGCAACATTTGAGAAAAGAAAACTGTATTATTTGAATAAAATTTGATCTGAATAAGAAATGAAACACCAAATAAAGAACGAAATGTTGATGCTGATCACTATAGACAGTGAGTCAATGTGTGAGACATGAGTTTATTAAAAGATACATTTTTATATACATAGTAGAACTCAACAGATTTCACACACAAATGAAAGATGTACATTACTGCCCCGATACTGTCAAGGCCACTTAAAAAAATTCTTCCTCAATTTGGAAATGTAAAGGAGTATAATGAATATAGCCTTTGCAATTGAAAATGAAGGAAGAAAAACTTTGTGTTGTGTTTGTACATGTATTTGTTGGCTAGAGGTAAAAAGACGCCAGTGATTTTCTTCTAATCTCCTCACTGAAGCCTATGCATATGTTAATTCTCCCAGACTAAAATATGAATTTGAATGGCACTCTTTTGTCTTCACGACACTGCCTCTTGTCACAGAGCTCATGTGATTCAGGAAAACTGTTCTTGAGAGGATTCACCTGTACTGTTTGTTTTTTCAAAAATAATCCTGAGGTTAGTTTCTTTAAAAAAAATAGGACAACTAGTAATTACCATAAGAACAAAATGACTCCTTTAATTTAGGTTTTGCTTTTTAGCTTAGAACTTCATTTAATATCTTTTTTTTCCTCTTAAGACATTCATACAATAGTGCTAAGTTCAGATCATACTCTCTGTGGGGCACTGGACTAGAAGCTGAACAATATTTTTAATGTTTCCTCTTGATTGCAAGAGGAAACACAGGAACTCAGACATATTCAGAGTTCGATAAGGATTTCTTAAGTAGATATATTTATAAGAAAAAAAATTGTCAGATTATGTTATGAAGAAAAATAAACAACGGTAAAGGGATTAGACAGTGCTGCAGTAAGGGGTGGGGGTATTTTATGGAGCATAATCAGGGGAGGACTCAGAGATCAATAACATCTGAGCAGAAATGGAGGACTTGTGAAGGGTGAGCCAATTGAAAGAAGTCAGGCAAGACTGCATGACGGTCTAGACCAGAATGTCAGCAGTGGAGGTGATTAGAACTTTTTGGATATATTTGAAGAGCTAACAGTGTACCATTCTTATGCTCAAAACTGAATTGGCTTCTCATCATATCACGGTCTGCAAGGTCCTACAAGGTTGGCTGCCTGCCTACTTCTCCCATCTAATTTCTGTTACTTCCTTTAAGAATGCCCTCCTGTGCATCAAACCTATTCACAAATGTCATGCCCTCAGAGAAGTCTTCTCAGAATACCCACTTTTAAATACACCTACATCATTTCATTCTCTCCTTGCCCTGTTATTTTTTCTCTTCATAGTACTTACTGATACTTATCATTATATTATTTATTTATTCATTCTGTCTTTCCTTTTAGAACATAAATATGAAAGAAAATATCATATTTTGAATAGATACAGAAAAATTCATACTAGGTTGACATGAAAATTGCTGATACTCTATAGATATCAATTATGTTACACTGTTGAAAAAAAATCTAAAATCCTAGAAATACTAATTGAATTCTACATTCATCTACAATTTGTGTTCCATACCTTACTCATTATGCTGGTTTTCACTGATTAGATAATTGCATTTTAATCATAAAATGTGAGGAAAAATTACCAAGCCTATGTGTTGTATCTTCCCTCACGTTTATGATTCCATCATATAAAAAACCATAATGAAATTTCTATAAGAACAGCAGTATGTAATCATGAGATTGTTTCACTACCTTAGTGATCTAATACTGTAAATGTCTTCTTAGCACTGATCATGTTCCTGCATTCCTAAATTTATTCAAAAAGTTCACTGAAGGCCTAATATGCTCAAGGTGATAGAGTTAAATTAGACATTACCTCTGCCTTCAAAAAACTTATAGTCTAATAGAGGATAGCACATTGCTATCAATTTCAGGAGAATTGACACCTTAACAAATTTGAGACTTTTAATCCATAAACACGTGTCCCCATTTATTTGGTATTCTTTAATTTCTTTAATCAGTGTTTTAGCATACAGATCTTGTACATATTTCATTAGATTTATAACTAAGTTTTTCACATTTTTGGTGCTATTTTAAATGATACCTTTTTCAATTTTACTTGAATTTTCCACTTTTTTATTGCTCATATATAGAAGTGCAATTAATTTTTGTATATTGCTATTGTAGCCTATGAACCTGCTTAACTCACTTATTAATTACATCAGATGTTTTGTAGATTCTCTAAAATTTCCAGGTAGACAATAATATCAATCTGAAGATTTGAGACAGTTTTATCTCTTGCTTTTCAGTCTACATGAATTTCATTTATTTTTCTTATCTAGGATACCGATAGGATACCTAGTATGATGTTGAATAGGAGTAGTAAGAGAAGATATCCTTGCCTTGTTCCACATCTTAGGGAAAAAAGCAGTCTTTTAATCATTAAATACGATGTTAGCTATAGTGGTTTTGTAGATGCCGTGTATGTAGTTGAGGACTTTCCCTTACATTGTGTGGATATTGTGATTTGCCTTGATTGGCTTTTGAATGTCAAACCAGCCTTGGATTCCCAGGATAAACCCCACCTGGTCATGTTCTATTATTCTTTTTATGTATTATTGGATTCCATTTACTAATAGTTTGTTGGGGGGTTTTATGTATTCTTAAGAAATATTGGTCTATAATTTTGTTTTCTTCTTATCTTTTTCCTAGTTTTGATATCAAACTAATGCCGGCTTCATAAAATAAGTAGAAAATATTCACTTTTTTAAAAATTTTCTTCAAGAGATTGTGTTATATTGGTATTATTTTTTCATTAAATATTTGGTAGAACCCACCAGAGAAGTCATATAGTTCTGAAGTAGCCTTTGTCGGAAGACTTTTAACTAAAATTAAATTCCACAGATAACATATAGAACAATTCATTTTTTCTAGAATAACTTTTGTTTGAGACTGAGGATTTTATCCATTTCAGTGAAGCTGTAGAATTTATGGGATTAAAGTTGTTCATATTACTCCCTTATTATCTTTTTATTGTCTGTTAGATCTGTAAGGATATCCCATTTAAATTCCTGATGTTGATAAATTTGACTCCTCTCTCTTCTCAGATCTCCCTTTCTGTCTCTACTTAGTGAAGATGGCTAGAAATTTGTCAATTTTATAGATCTTTTCAAAGAGCCAGCTTTTGATTTGATATTCTCTGTTGAGTTTTTGTTTTTGATTTTATTGATATATAATCATATCAATTAGTTTTTTCCTTCCACTTGCTTTGTGTTTAATATTTGTTTCTAGTTTTTTAAGGTGGAATCTTAGATTCCACCTCAATTTGAAGTCTCTCTTCTTTTATAATTCATATTATAATTTTATTTACACTAATTATAATTTTATATTTTGATATAATTAATATACAATATATAATATGTCCTATACTATCTAATATATTCTATATATCTCTATATAGAATATACATATTATATATAGAACATATGTAATATATTCTATAATATATTATAGAACATATATGTGTATATGGTTATAGTTATAACATTTAATTAATTTTCCTTCTAAGCATGGCTTCAGCTGCCTCCCTAAATTTTGATATGTTTTTTATTTTTATTCAATTCAGAATATTTTATATTTTCCTCTCTCACCATTTTTTTAAAAAACCTGTTAATTTCCAAATATTTTAGGTTTTCCCAATATCTTTTTGTTAATGATTTCTAGTTTAATTTCTTTTTGTTAAATAAACACATTTTATGAAATCAATTCATAGTCATTTCTTTGAAGTTTATTACCTAGCATATAGCTATCTTGGTGAATGTTTCACATGTTTCTGAAAAGAATAGATATTCTGCTATTTCTCTATAATCATCAATTTGGTCAATTTGATTTACACTGTTGTTCGGGTCTTTTATATCCTTACTGATTTTCTGTCTACTTTTTCTATTGATTATTGAGAGAGGAGTGTTGATATCACCAATCATAAATTTGGAATTCTCTGTCAATTTCTCTTTTCACTTCTATCAGGTTTTGCTTTACATGTTTTGATGCTTTGTCAGGCAGTACCTTCACATTTAGTATTGCTATGCTTCTTCATGAAGTGACCCCTTTATCATCATGTAATGTCCGTCTTTATCCCAGATAATATCTTGTTTTAAAGTATGCTTTGTCTGTTATCAAAATAGTCACTCAAACTTTTTTTTTAAGTAATGTCTGCATAGCTTAACTTTTTATCCCTTTATTTTTACCCTATCTATATTTCTATATTTAAAGTGTACTTCTTGGAGACAGCATATAGTTATATCTTGCTCTCCTTCTCATTTAACAATTTCTTTCTTTTAATTGGTTTGTTTAGACTATTTACATTTAATATAATTATTAGTATGGTTGGATTTAAATCTATCAACATGCTAGTTGTTTCTTTGATTCTTTTTCCCTCTCTTTTTAGACCCACTTTTACTGTAATTGAGTATTTTTTATGATTCCTTTTCACCTCTGGTTATTGTAGCTATTTAAAATATTTTTGGGGACTGGCCCAGTGGCTTAGTGGTTAAGTGCGCACGCTCCGTTACTGGCGGCCCGGGTTCGGATCCCGGGTGTGCACCGACTCACTGCTTCTCGGGCCGTGCTAAGGCCGCATCCCACATACAGCAACTAGAAGGATGTGCAACCATGACATACAACTATCTCCTGGGGAGCTTTGGGGAAAAAAAGGAGGAGGATTGGCAATAGATGTTAGCTCAGAGCCGGTCTTCCTCAGCAAAAAGAGGAGGATTAGCATGGATGTTAGCTCAGGGCTGATCTTCCTCACCAAAAAAAAAAAAAAAAAAAATGCTTCATTCCATTCTTCAGCCTTGCTTAGTTTCTGATGAGAAGTCTGTTCTAATTTTTATCTTTGTTTCATTTGTATGTACTCAATCTTCTTTTTCTTTGGCTAATTCAACATTAACTATTTTATCATAGTTTCAGCAGTTTTTATGAGTCCAGGTAGCGATGTTGGGGATTGTTTACCCTGTTTGGGGCTCTTGAGATTTTTGGGTATATAGTTTGATGCCTTTCATTATTTTGGGAAAATTCTCAGCCAAAATTCTCTTCAAGTATTTCATCTTCCCTATTCTCTCCTTTCTCCTTCATGGGTTCCAGTTAAATATGTATGTGTCAAACGGCTTCAGAATATGCCCCAAAATGTGCCACTTGGGCATGAGAATTATTTTAAGCTAAAGGCATCAAGATCACGCAGATCAAGAAAAGCCTTTTACCTCCTCCTTAACTGCTTAAAAGAAAGTATAAATTTCTCCATTTGTGCAAGAAATCTGTAATTATGAAGGAAATTTACATTAGAAAGGAGCCCTGTGCCAGGAAGAGAGCTACTACCTGAAATGATTTTTTCTCTAATAAATTTATCTGCATAACAGGGCAACCTTTGTTTACGTAACATTTCCTCCTCTTACCTTCCTATGAATTAAATCCCACAACCCCAGAAGCCCCAAACCCCTGTACCTTTCCTTAGATCAGGATGTTGTATAAATCTCAATCATTTGGGAACATTTTGAGTCTCATATCTTTGTGGGGCTCTCATATGTACATAATTCAAATAGTTCTTTTTCTCCTGTTAATATGTTTCTGTCAATCTGTTAGATTAGTCACAGAACTTAGAAGGGTGAAAGGGAAAAATTATCCTCCCCTACAGTGTGTTAGAATGTTCGATATTGTCTCAGAGCTCTTCAATGTTGTGTTCAGTTTTTCTCATTATCTTTTTTCCTCTTCTGTTTCAGTGCGTGTAATTTCCATTGATCTATCTTCAAATTCAGTGACTCTTTTCTTGATAGTTTTGATCTACTGATGAGCCTGTTGAAAGCATTCTTGCTCTCTGTGATTATATTTTTTATATCTAGCACTTTCATTTGACACTTCCTTATAATTTCTCTCTCCTGAAATTCTCTATCCATGTATGTTACCCATCTATTCTACTAGAACCTTTAACATATTAATGATACTTATCATAAATTCCCTCTTTGATAGTCCAAGCATTCAGGTCATTTCAGAGTCTGTTTCTCTTAACTTTTTTATCCATTGCTGTACGTAGTGTATAGAATCACAATGTAGAGAACTTGAGGTAAATAGTATGCATGCCTGGAAAAAAGCCTGGAAATGGGAACACTTCTTTCGTAAAGGATTGAGTCAATCTAGTCAAGAGTTGAGTTGTTTTGGGTTTTGTTTTTATGGTTACTTTTGCACCACTGGCTTCATTTTTCTCTGGTATAACCATGTGCTTAGAGTGAGGATTGTTTGCTGGAGGACTTTTCTCAACGTTGCTGCAAGAACTCTGAGACCTCTCCTCTGCCCCTACCTCTCAGAGAGAGTCTCTCTCCATGTTCTTACTCTCCCCACCCCCACCTCCCCATACCCAAGAGACTAACATAGCTTGTTACTCAGTGCTACCTAACCTGGTGCTTGGGAGTGGGGGCAAGCATTCTCTGTGGCCTGATTCAGTCTCAGTCTTAGGTAGGCCTGTGTCACAGTAACAGAAGACCTCTAATAGTCTACTCTCAGGACAATTTCTTTCCCTTTCCCCAGCAAAGAGGGATTTTTATTTTATTTTTCTCCCAGCCATGGTAGATCTTCAACTCTGTCTTGGGCTGACCAGTTTTGCTGCTCTAGGCTCCCCAGCTTAATGGTTTTGTTTCTTAGAGGAGAAGGGACTGGGAAGGGTTTTGTGCTTTTCCCTGCAGAGTCAGCCCCTCGCCTCCTACAGGCCTGAAATTCTTAAGGTAGTATTCTCCAGCCTTCTGCCAAGCCTTAATCTTTCCTTGTGCAACTGGGAAGGTCTGTGGAGGAGAGCTCGCCAGTGGATGTGAACTCCATTTGTGTCTGCAGCTCCCAGGGATTCTATAACTGTAATCTCAAATTCTCTCACACTCTGCCTTTATCAATTCATTAGACGTTTTAGCTGAATTCTTTTTCCCACTTGAAAGGAAGCTTCATATGACTCTTGCTGTCACATATGAGCAGTGTTCATGCCCCATCTCTCCATGGAGGTGTCTCTCTTTCCTCATATTTCAGAAAACACGATTCCCTTGAGACCTCAATTTTCTAACAGGTTCAACAAAAATTGTAATTTTGCAGATTAACTGGCTTTTTCCTTTCATTAAGTTGAGAGTTACACTCTTTCTAGCTTTCTCTACCTAGGTAGAAACCAGAACTACTTTTGTTGTTTGAAATTGCCTACTTCTTACATTAACCAATATATTTATTAATTTCTTTCTTCTTTATTGTTCTTTTCATCTTACTTTTTCTCTTAGTTTCAATTTTATTTTGTCAGAAGTACGTCTTAGTATTTTTATTTTTAATTGATTTCACATAACTGATAAAGTCTTTCAATATTCACTTGCACGACATTTGTCAGTTGGCAGTTTAAGTATAAAGATCTAAGTTGAGAATTATTTTCACTGAGAATTTTAATGATACTATTGTATTGATCCTTGGTATGTCTTGCTGTAAAGAGACACTCATTATCATCCAAATTATTATTTACTTTTACATAGTTTATGTTTTTTTCCAATTGTTTTTAAGATTTTGCTCTGTCTTTAAAATTGGAAATTCTATTACATCGAATCTCGGTTTTTGTTTTGTATTTAATTTGTTCATCTCAAAGCTCAGTGAGCTTTCTGCATTCATCTTTTTTGCTTGTTTGTTTACATTTTAGAAAATTCCTAACCATTATTTCTTTCAATGTATCTTCTTCCCAATTTTTCATCTTCTCTTTCTATAACTCTTAAGAATATACAGTGGTTTTTCTTATTCTATTTTTCATGCTCTTAATCTCTCATTTTTCTATCATTTTTATCTGAATTCTATTTCATTTCCTCAAATCTATTATACAATTCACTTATTTTCTCTCAGTTTTTATCTATTTTAATCCATCCACTCGGTTCTTCATTTCAAGGAATATACTGTAGTATTTCTTCTATTCTAAGATGCACTTTTTTCATATTTAACATTTTTTAAATTGTGCTATATTTTCTACCTAATGGCATATTAAAATTATCACCAGGTGTGTTATTATTAAGTGGTCATTGTCTCCACATGTATAATTAAAAACATTAGTCTCAAAATTTACAGAATGTTTGTTAGTCTACTTATAAAAAAATATAAATAAATACCAAATAACTGACCATGCCTCATACCCACATGTTATTTTTCTCAGTGTTCTATGTGATACCTTCAAATGGTAGTTTGAAAGATTAAACAGATCATTGTTTACTTTTGTTAAAATACTCATGTTTCTGGTATAAACTAGAATAAAATGATGATATAATTTTCTATCACTTATCATTTAGTTAAAATTAATAAAAATCAACCAGTATTTATTGAGAACCTACTATATACATAGCACTATGTCTACATGGTAATAGTTAAGAATATGGCATTTGATTCAGACAGACCTGCTTTCAAGTTTAGGCTTTACCATTTAACAGCTGCATGACAAGGAAGTAAGTCACTAAATCCCTCTGTGCCAGACAATGCCAGCTGACTATGTAGTCTATTCTTCCAGTCTTCCTTCAGGATGCAAACCTAATTTTAAGTTTAGCACATTGCTCCCAAGATTAAAGTCTCTATTACCCAACCTATAATATAGTTATATGAGGCCATGTGGCTACATTCTGGCCTATACGATTTAAGGAGAAAAGTTGCATGAAACTTATTGGAAGGCTCCCTAAGTGGATGGGAGAAATCCCTTTTTCCTTCCTCACTTTTCCTATTGGTTGGAATATAAATGTAATAGCTGGAACTCTCCCAGCTACCTCTGATCATGTGGTGATCTACTTAGTAGGGCACAGCAGAAAGAGAGAATTCTGACTTCCTGATGACACTTTGGAGTCAATGTGGCAACTCTGGTCTTCTTCCTCTGAGAAATATATATGTTTTTATGTTAAAGCACTGATATTATGGGATTTTTTTCTGTTATATGCTGATGAACTAGTGTTAGTTGAGTCATCATTTAAGTTTTCATCTTCTCATCTGTAACGTTTAGATAATCAGGTAACTATTTCATTAGTTGTTTGTTGTAAAGAATAAATAAAGGTATGTATCAAATCGTGAAGCCCAGTGCCTGGCACAGAGAAATTGCTTTAAAAATGTTAGCTAGACAATCGTTAAGGTGATTTCTTCCTTTGAGAATCTCACACAACATGAAGCCCATATTATCTCTTTTTTATCTTCTACCATTCCTGCAACCAATAATAGGGTGATTTGCAAATAATTTGAATATATAAAATTTATCAAATTAGTAAAGCATTTGATTAAATGTGTTATTGTGTTCAAAAGAAAATTATTTCTTGTATATAGTGCATATATCATCTATGACTATAGTACAAATCAATCATTCCATGTATAAATAAAGTCCACCCAGATATTTACCGAGAGAACTAAGAGAAATTTATTTGATGTTTATTAAGTGCAGTGAGATTTAGTCAAAGATTTCAATATGTATGTCTAAAATTTTAGAATAAAGTATAGTTCTTTAACGCCTCATAAAATTGTTCCATTTACATATGTTGTAACCACTAATTTTCTGCTAAATATTCCTGAAAGATCAAAAAATATATAAATGTAGGGGATTTTGTTTTAGCCTACTTGAAGACAATCATTGAAATTTCATATTTCTACCAGTTGTTTGGGGTTTACATGGATCCAAGCTTGTTGGCAACCCTGGAATTACATTACCTATGAGATCACATATCCTATTTGGGCCAACAGGAGATATCTGGATATCAAGCATGAGTTGCATTTTTGTGATTGACTAAGTGTCCCCATGTATTGGAAGGCAGGGTAAGGAGAATGGAGAATCCAGAATTTTTTCTTTGAATCCATCCAACAGATAAAGTGTCTTCTTAATTAGTCTGAATCTCAGTGGGTGCTTAATCACAAAAGCTTCTGCAGCAGGCATCTAAAGAGACCTAATTTTGTTGAGGATACAGTATGCATGTTTGTCATGGAGGTTGTCTTATCACCGACCTGGCACATGTACGGTGCAATTCTGCAATCCCTCTGATAAGTATTATTCCTTATTTATGGAAAAACAGAGTAAGTAGTGACATAAAACCCATATAATTTGCTGGCTTGTAAGTTAAGGCCTCAGGCAAACCATTCTTTCTTTTGTCTTGTCCCCCATACTTGCAGAGCAATCCCAGTGTTAAATTGCTGTGCATTGAGAGGATATTTTATACTCTGCTCCCCTCAAAATAATAACAATCAAGTGTGTTCTACTCTTCTGTACCTTAGATTTGATCTTTAACATAGTTTTTCTTTATTGTATTATTAATGATGAGGGGTGGTATATATAAATAGTAAGATGTATGATTTGGTCCATAAAAGACATATGTTTTTAAAACCAAAAGAAAAAAAAAGAAGACTGAAAATAATGCTTTACTAACTTGGAAAGTGAAGCTGAAAGTGTTAATTTTCCTGTGTTGGAACAGCACTTACCTTAATACTGATGTAGAGGCAGATACCATATTCATCTTAAACTACCCCAGAGCAAAGAACCTGTGAAGAAGATAGTTACCTTCGGAACCATATTTATCATGTAAATAGCTCAGAAAAGGATAGTACCAGTTACATCTTTAAAATACAAAAATGCATGCATTTCACTATTTTGTAAATGCCAGAGAGATGCAGCATCCGTTAGAGTTAACGGTGCGGCACTTTTGTGTTCAGTAGCATGAATCATTAATCATGAGACAGGCCATATTCTTGTACTGCTTCTGCTTTCATTACTTGGCCTAATTAAACAGTTCTCTGAACTGGAATCTCAGATTCCTCTGTTACAGATTATCATTAATTATGGTGAAAGTGCTCAGAGATGTTGGACTCAATTATATTCTACTCAACTCTGGCACCGTGTGATTCATTGCGCAGCCTGCTCTGCAGACGTACTCTTTTCTTATCTCGCACTCCCACTTTTGTAAATTGGGCTCCGGCAGCCAACAAACTAAGAGTTATGTGCTGCGTTTTCATTAAAAACATGTTGGAGAAGCACAGACCAATTAAGGATTCCGTATTTTATAAGGAGTGATGAGATGAACAGTGGATTCTGGGAGAATTAGCTCAGTGAAGAAACAATCTCAATCCCATTCTAGTGCTAAATTTGGTACATATTTTCTGTTTGGGGTTCAATTGGTTAAGTGACTGGCTTGAAAATTTCTTTTTAATAATTTAAAATAAATCAATTTATTGCTAGTCAATAGGAAGAAACTCAAAATTTTGTTTGGTGGTCGTGTGAACTACTGGAAAACATTCCCAGTGACATACGCCAAGCACGTTATAGCTCAAAAGATAGTAATGTCATCAACTTTGACAGTTATTTTCCATACTATGTAATGAAATCTGTTTTATAGCACCAGGTCTAAGTAGACTGGACTAGTAGATGGCATAGACAAAGCCAGAATATCAGGATTTGCAGGCTTTGGGTAATATTTGAAGGGTGTGTTTGAAGGAAGAGGAATATATGATTTGACATATGGCACATGTAAATCATATTATCCCAAAGTGTTTCTGTTGCCTTTATAACTTATTTGTTTAAGGATTCTCTTCTTTTTTCTCCCTTCCTTCCGCAATTCCTTCTTTCCTTAGAAGAATCAAAAGATTTTCCTCCTGTTTTGAATATTATGGAAATTGTGCACACTTTGAAAATGTATCTTAGCAATTAAATTTTTTAAAAAAGCTTATAATAACATAATTTCTTCACACAAAACCACATATAAAAGCCAAATGTTAAAAATCAATGGTATTTGAACATTTCATGGAAAGACAATGTGTTTAATTTAAATGTGAAAATTATAAAAAAGAATGATATGAATTTTTGTTTTTAGATTGACCACTAAGAAGTTAGGTGGGCTTTGATATCTCAGGGATCATAACATAGAGATTTTGTAAAAACTAAACTGCAGTGATAAAAGTATGCAAACACGTTTGGGAAGAGTCCAAGAAGGATATCCAGTTCTTTTCCTTTCCTATCATGAATTTTAATTATAATAGAAATAATCTGCTTTTAGAACAGCTGTTCTTAAAGTAAAATCCATTGTCTTTCAATTTACTTTTGCTGTTATTTTTTTAAAATAACAAATTATCAGAGTTTTCACCTGAAAATATTCAATAAAAAAATGAATATTGAGACTAATTTGTAAAGTTTGTGTTATTATTGATAAGACGAGATAATTATATAATTCATTGAGAAGTTTTTTTGTTTCCTTTTTTCAAAAAAGTATCATGGCAGAATATGATTTGATAATATCACCTACAGGGACAAAAGGAAACTCCTAAAGCTGTCCTTGTAAACCAATCATTTATTTAAATGCAGCAAATGGATTAAAGCCAATGCCGTCTACCTGGTAAACATATTATTCTTACTAATATGTGAAAAAAATTTATAAACATGATTTTTTCAAAGTAAATATGAGGTTAAAGATTGTCTCTTCCTCTATCTGATTCCACTTGAAAGGTATGGTGCCAAATCAAACAGTCAGAACTGGTGTGTTTATCTCCCTTTGTTTCTCATTTGAGATGTTCACACAAAAAAATACACAAGTAACTCTTGCCACAAAGCTATTCTCAGGGTGAAATATGAACAAGAACATTGTCCTGGTTCAAGTTAACTCAACTAGTCACATGTCTCATTACTGCTAGTTTTCTATTTTTACAAACAATACCTTCATTTATTTGCCATTAAAAATTGTCCTCATTCTCATCTTAAGAGAATTCTCCTACATTTTAAGATTCGGACTAGATATAGTCACCCACAAGAGAAGCTCCAAAAATAAAAGAAGAATGCATCCTTTCTCTTATTTTTATATTTTCCAAAGTTTTTGTTTTGATTTTTCCTAAATGAAATTTAATTTTTACGTATTTGCATTGGCTATATGTCCATTTCTCCTGAATGCAGGTCAGGAAGAGAATAGAATTAAAACAATATGGAGGGAAAAAAAAGTTCTAGGTATAAGCCTTTTGGCTTAACAGTTTGTAGGTTTTCATATCCTGCAGTAGTTTCAGGTTTTAATATATATGAAAATCAGCAGTCTTGTATCTATGCATATGTGTCGTCTATAATATAATTTTGACAGATGGTGAGCTGGATAAATCTAGTCCCTGACTATAGAAAACCTTGGCTTGACTTGCACTCTACCAAAACTTGTTTAAAAAGGCATTCACATGTATTTATTTTTTAAATAAAGATTCATTTTTTGGCATGGCCTTATTTCTCATTGACACTCTGGTGTCCCCGTCTTTGACGGTCCCATATACACATTGTACCTGAGCTGTTATGATTTTTTTTAACAGGATTATTCCGTGCATAATGCTGATGACTATACTATTTTACATCTCCTCCTTATTAAAAATAAATATGTTACCTTGCCCCTGTTTGCACCATCTAAAATTCTGACAATATCTTACTTAAAACAATACAAACCTAGAAACCAGGAAGCAGTTTCTCCCACGAGCAGCTTCAGACAGACTGCTCATTGAAAATGTAATACACTGCTGCCGTGTCACAGGTCAGCTGGCAAATGGCAATCTGAATTTTAAAAGGAATATGAATAAAATTCTGTTTTATTTTGAAAATGAACTTTCTGCCCTCCATCATGAATCCAATATATGTCTTAATCTTCTATGCTCTTGAAGCCTGCGGCTCCTGGCTGAGTCCTTTGACTTCTGAACCTAATAAGGAAATAGGTTGTTTTCTCATCCTCGTCTCATTTTTAGAAGGGCTGAAACAAACAGTCCCCTATTTCAAATGTAATTGACAAAGCATAAAAACATGTATGTTATATAATTTTAGGTTTACAACCAAGCTCAGCACTGGGATGTTTTATTTTTAAATTTGATTAAGATGTTATACCTTTCGAAATGTGCTGTCAAGATTCGAAATCAAAATTTCCAAGTGTACGATTGCATGTTTACCTTAGAACTGTACATGTGAAACTGATAAAAGATAGAATGCATAATGGTACACTTCAGTAGGGAACATTTTCATTTAACCTGGACGTTATTTATAGCCATACGAAGAGATGTATTCACAGAATTGTTAAAATATATTTATGGCTATTGTTGCTGTTTAAAAATCAACTGGGTATGTGCTGTGCCTCTATCTACATTTGCTTTTTTACTAAATAGAAGTTAATTCCTCATTATTTTCATACCTTTCTAAACTTAAGTTTCCACATCCATTTAGATTCATGACTTCTAATTAGGGAATAAAATGCTCTTCTTTTCAAAAAAATAAGATTTTGATTTTTGGTTATGTTTGTCCTTTTCTTATTTGAAAATCCTTAGAATAGTGTATGTCATGCTTTAATTACTTTTGTTCTTTTTTTCTAAAATAATTATGGAAATTACTTTTTAAAAAGAGAAATAGTAGAATGCAAAAAGTCTTAAAATAAGTGCAGTTAGGCATGCTACACTGCTATCATATCTCATAATCATATTTGTGTAGCATCATCACAACCAAACTGATCATTCTAAGGAAATAAATGCTGACATTTCAGTGAGCATGTGTGCATGTTGTGTGTGAGAGAGAGAGAGAAAGTAGGAGAGGCGCACATACACACTTGAGCAAAGAGTTATTTTAATAGTTGGATTTTTTTAACCTAAAACTTGTCTGTTAGTGTTTTTCAAATTATAGTTATATTTTAAATTTCTTTGGGTATTACCTGGCCGTTCTAGGCTTCTAGCAATTAACATATTAACAGTGATGCTCTAATTACTAAATGTTACGAGGACAGAAAACTTTTTAAAATTTTAATTTAAATAGCCATATATAGTCTTCACTCCCTGTCTGGATAGTCCAATAATATATAGGCTCAAAGAAAACACGAACTAAAATCTGATAGAATCACTTACAGTTCAACAAGTCATTACTGAACATCCAATATGGTCCAAATATTGAATTAACAACTAATGTATACAAAGATGGTCTAGCAACAATAAAATAGACCTTTTAGTTGGATAATCAGACACATAATATGATAATTGCCCTCAAGTGAGACAAGTGAAATAATAAAGGTAGGCAAAAGAGGAATTAGAAGCACAGAGGAGGGCAGATAATCTGACATGGTGGAAGAGGACCTCAGCGAAAGCATGACTGGAAAAATGATGCCTAAGAGTGTCCTTAAAGGATGATGTGAAATCTGTTAGATGAAGGAAAGCTCAGATTCTCTTCTTATAGAGTAAGTTTATTTTATGCAGGCATGAAATTTTTAAATGTGTGAGTAAGGGAGGGGATTTATATATACATTGGGTAACTGAAACTACGGACTATAGAGTCCATACTGTGGACGTCTTCTTAACATCTGTTTTACTCCTTCCCCATTGTATATCAGACATGTAGTCTGAAAGAAATTACTTCTAGGTCCAGGCATAGATGTTGTTTAGACTAAGCCAATCAAGCAAGTTGTATTTCTCTAGAGAGGTACTGTTCCAGGAACTTAGGTTTCTATAAATCACCTTCTAATGATGCATAGATATCTTATCTTGGTTCAGGTGTGAGTGTATGACCTGATTGATACAATCATACTAAAGAATAATGATTTTATTTCATAGCTATGGGAATGATAAACCCTGTCTCCTATCAGTATGAAGGCAGCAAGGATGCCAGAGCTCTAGACATCATGTCCATGCTCCAGGCAGGAAGAAGCAGAGCAAAGAGCAAAACAGTACACATGCCATCTGGGCCAGCCTCCAATAAAGAACCTTCTCAGAAATCATACCCAATGAATTGTGGTTACATCTCAGTGGCCAGAACAGCGTCAAATGTCTACTTCTAGCTGCAAAGGAAGAAGGAAATGTACTTTTAGCTGGTACACATCCACTCCAAAATAAATTGGACTTCTGTTAATAAAGAAGAAGAAAAGAATAAATATTACGTAGGATACTAACGGTCTCTAATATCCCTGACTTCAAAATGTTCATAGTCCACTAGGCGAAATAGACATATAAAAAATACTTACAACCTATTTTAAATTTTATTTTAATAAATGTACTAACAAGGTATTGCTAAGGAAAGAATTATGTTTGCATGGTGGGCTTTTGCTTGTAAGAAGTAAATAGATTACATTTCCCTATATGGAAATTCCAGGCACTGTCTATCTTCAAGGCACAACAAACTCAAATATTATAGAAAAGAAACAAAAAATAAATAAACTAATAATCTTTGAAAACCAAGAAAAGACATCATCTGTAGACTGATTTCCTGATGCACTGAGGGGAATCAGCAAAAAAAAAAAAAAAAAAATACACGGTAGAAAGCCAAGGCTGTGGTAAGAATTTGAAGCTTTTCGTAGAAGCACTCTTGGCTGCTTCACTGGGAAGATATTGAAGCATGGTGCCTGGTGGCCTTGGTGGCTGAACTCTCTGGGAGCTACAACGCACACTGTATTGGGAAGTCTCTGTAGCCACCTGATGGTGGCAGTCCTCTATTGCTACAGAGGACTCCTGTAAACGACAAATTCTGCAGTTTGCACAGCCCTCATCAAGCATGGAATTTTTATGTGGTAGAAATATCACCAAACATCTGATGTTGGGTAACACCTTGATATTAAATGAAGGTAACAGCCAAGGAAACATAAATAATAGAGAAATCTGAAAAAGATAATGTTTATTTAATAGTTAAAAAACATACACATTAAATAAGAACAGATGGTTATAAAAAATTAGGGAAGGGGAATGAAAAAATATACCTATTGCAATAAAAATTTTAACTTGATATAAGGCCTGGATAGCAAAATGGATATAGATAAAAAGCTAAGAAAAATTTCCTGAACAACATAATAAAATGTAAAGAGATGTAAAATATAAAATATAAGCTAAGAGACATGAAGGATATATTGAGAAGTTCCAATATACATCAAAGTGTAGATCCAAAATAAAAGAATATAAAAGAGTGAATAAAAGAAGGAAAAAAAGGTGAAGAAGTTTGCCTGAACATTTTCTACAAAATAAAATAACTGAATCCTTATGTTTAAATATTTCACTAAGAAACATTAGATCATTTTTTCAGACTCCAATATTTTTATAGCTTATATCCCACAGAATGAGAATAAGTTTGGCCTCAAATTCCTCAGCTAAAGGGAAAATTACTGTAAATCCGCAGTGATTTTTCCAGCTTTATAACTGTACAAGGACTAAGGCAAAATAAAGAAGTTTTTAATCCTATAAGAACACAGAATATTATCCTGTTATACACATTACTAGAAAATGTACTTCAGCAAAAAAAAAAGGAATCAGGGTGAAAAGTGTGTTTCAGGAAGCACTAATGAGCACACTTATCAATTAAACATGATGTTAAATATAAATAAATATTGATAATATTAAATAATTACTTTAATAACGGTCTAGAATTAATACGCCAGATTATAGCAATATGAGTATTGGTCAGGGAGTGTTTGGGGTAAAAGTCAAGCAAAATTAAAGTGTATTAAGATCCTTGACTTCAGTGGAGTGTGTGAGAGGGTGGGGAATATTTTCATGGGCAAAGGGACAGGTAAAGATTTCTTAGGATACTAAAAATATAGACAAAAGAAATATGGTAAATTGACTTTATCAAAATTAGGTACTGTTGTTCTTTAAAAGACTGTTGTAAAAATCAAAAGGCAGGTTAATAGAAACTATCTGCAATAGAAGTGTCAGAAAAAGAACTACCTAGAATATGTAAAGAGTCCTTACAACTTGACATTATGAATACAAATTAACTGCTTGAAGATGAGTAAAAGGATTTAATGGACACTTCAATAAGAAAAAAATGGAATGGCCCAAAAAAGCAAATAAAAAGATTCTCAACATTAATTTCATCACAAAAATACAAATTGAAAACATGAAAAGACACTACTATATATCCACTCTAAAGGGGCTAAAATTTAAAAGACTGACAAAACCACATGTTGACAAAGACATGAAATTGATACATTGTTGGTTGGACTGCAAAATTATATACATAATTTAGAAATCATTTGGCTAAAATTAAAAATAACAATGCAAAGAGTTGAAAGAAACTAGAAGAGGTAGAAATTCAATAAATTTTGATGGGAATGTAAATGGCATAATACTTTGAAAAACTGTTTAACATTTTTAATAAATTTAAATGTACACAAATCCAGCCTAGCTGGATTGCATTCCTAAATGTTTCTCTAACACAATAAAAGTATATCACTACAGACCCAGCAGATATTCAAATAATAAAGGAATACTATGTACAGGTCTATGTACATAAGCTCAAAACTTAGAAAAATAAAACAACTCCTTGCAAAACACAAACTACTGAACTCACCCAAGATGAAACAAATACCCTGAATAGTCATATACTATTAAAGAAACGGAATTGAATTTGTAGCTAAAAGACATTCCAATAAAGAATTCTCTGGACCAAAATGTTTCACTGGTGAATTCTAATAAACAGTTAAAGAACAAATGGGGTTTTTTGTACAATATCTTCTTGAAAATAAAATAGGAGGGAAGAATTCTTATCTAATTTTATGAAGCCAGAATTACCCTGAATCAAAAATCAGATAAAGACAGTACAAATTAAGAAAACTACATACCAATAACCCTCATGAAGATAGATACAAAAATCCTCAACAGAGTATTACTAAATCAAATCCAACTATTAAAAAAGCAGTACATCATGACTTAGAGGAGCTTATCCCGGAAATGCAATACTCAATATTCAAAAAATAATCAATTTAATTCATTATAATTCACATGATCATATCAATTGACACACAAAAAGCATTTGACAAAATTCAATACTAATACATGATAAAACCCTTAACAAACAAAAAATAGATAAAAACTTCCTCAACATGATGAAGGAATCTAGAAAACAAACAAGCAAGCAAACCTACAGCTAACATCATAATTAATGGCGAAAGACTGAATGCTTCCCCCCAAGATAGGGGACAGGGTGAGGACATCCACTCTCACTGCTCCTACCCAAAATCTTACTGGAAGGTCTAGTCAACTCAATACAGCAAGAAAAAGAAACAAAATACATACAAATTGGAAAGAAAGAAATAAAACTCTCCCATTTGTAAGGACATGATTGTCTACATAGAAAATCTCAAGGAATCTACAAAACAATTTATAGAACTAATGAAAGAGTTTAGCAAGATCACAAGATACAAAGCTTGTTGTTAACAACAACAACAAAAAAAACAGTTGTATTTCCATATACTAATAATGAATAATTAGAAACAAATTTTTAAAAAATAACATTTACAATGGTTCTAAAATCATGCAACACATCTAACAAAACATTTATGGGATCTGTATACTGAAAACTACAAAACTCTCATAAAATAAAGAAAATCTAAATAAATGGAGGGACATGAATTCGAAAACTAAACTAAGGAAAACTGTCAATTATCTGAATATTCACATAAAATTTTAATACAATTCTTATCAAACTATCAGCAAGATGTTTTGTTGATATAGACAAGATTACTCTAAAATTTATATGGCAAAGTAAAGGAATTAGAATAGCTAAAATAATTTTGAAACAGAAGAATTAAGAGGGAAGAATCACTCTACTTGATTGCAAAACTTGTTATTATATAGCTATAGTAGACAATCCTGTGTGGTATTGGCAGAGAGATAGACATATAAATCAGCGGAACAGATGGAGAGCTCAGAAATAACCCCACACAAATACGGACAACAGACATTTGACAAAGGTGCAAAATCAGTTTAATGGAGGAAAGATAGTCTTTTCAATATACAGAAATGCAATATCCATAGGCAAAAAAAATTAACCTTGAAATAAACCTCACATCTTATACAAAAAATTGACTCAAAATGAATCACAGATTTAAACGCAAATATAAAATTATAAAACTTTTAGAATATATCATAGAATATTTTTGAGACCTAGGGCTTGCTAAAGAGTTCACAGACATAACACCAAAATAATGATCCATAAAAGAAAAAAATCAATGGATTGGACTTTATTAAAATTAAACTTTTGGGCCGGCCCCATGGCTTAGTGGTTAAGTGCGCTCGCTCCGCTGCTGGCGGCCCGGGTTCGGATCCTGGGCGCGCACCGACACATCACTTCTCCGGCCATGCTGAGGCCGCGTCCCACATACAGCAACTGGAAGGATGTGCAGCTATGACATACAACAATCTACTGGGGCTTTGGGGGAAAA
This sequence comes from Ceratotherium simum simum, assembly GCF_057802395.1. Classification (NCBI taxonomy): domain Eukaryota; kingdom Metazoa; phylum Chordata; class Mammalia; order Perissodactyla; family Rhinocerotidae; genus Ceratotherium; species Ceratotherium simum. The sequence continues at coordinate 36,944,557 of NC_141908.1, read as the reverse complement.
AATAAATAAATAAAATTAAACTTTTGCTCTGTGAAAGACTGTTAAAAGGATGAAAGGACAAGCTGCAGACTGGGAGAAAATATTTGGAAACTATACATATATGACAAAGGACTTGTCAGAATATGTAATGAATTCTCAAAACTCAACAGTAAGAAAATAAACAACCAATTTTAAAAAACGGTTAAATGACTTAAACATTTCACCAGATGATATACAGATGGCAAGAAAGCACACGAAAAGTTTTACATCATTTGCCTTTTGGAAAATGCAAACTAAAACCATGATGAGCTAGCTCCACACACCTAGTAGAATGGCTGAAATATTTTTTCAGAAAACGCTGCAAAAAGCACGAGCTGGTGATGATAGGGAACAGAAATCCTCACTCGTTCCTGGTGGAAATTCCAAATGGTACACTTGGAAAACAGTTCGGCAGGTTCTTACAGAGTTAAATCTACTCTTACCTTATGACGCGACAATTTTACTACTGGGTGTTTACCCTAGAGAAAAGGAAACTTACGTTCTCACCAAAACCTGTACACAAATATTTATAGCAACCCTATGCCTAATCTCCAAAGCTGTAAACAACCTAAATGTCTTTAAATAGGTGAATGGGTAAACAAATTGTGCTGCATCCATGTGATGGAATACTATTCAGCAATAAAAAGGAATGAATTAGCCAGGTGACCAAGGTTAATACCAACAGTGGTAAGTCATGTTGATATTATGTATCCTTGCTATGATATGATGAAAATGGCATTTTAACTTTGTGGTCTTCCTCCCCAAAACCCATAACCTTAGCCTAATCATGAGAAAAATATCAGACAAATCCCGATTAAGAGATGGTCTACAAAATGTCTGACCAGTACTCCTCAAAACTGTCAAGATCATCAAAAACATGGAGAGTCTGAAAAACTGTCACAGCCAAGAGAGCCTAAAGAGACATAACAAGTAAAGGTAATGTAGTATCATGAAAGAGATCTTGGCACAGAAGAAGTTAGGTAAAATGAAGGAAATATGAATAATGTATGGACTTTAGTTAATAATATATCAATATTGGTTCCTTCATTGTGACAAATATATCATACTGATATAAGATATCAATAACAGGACAAAGAGGGCATGGACTTTACCAGAATTCTGTGCATTATTTTTATATTTTTTCTTTAAATCAAGAAGTTTGTCTTAAAATGAAAAATTCATTAAAATATTTTTACATGAATGGAAAGAAACCTTATTATTAAATCAAACGTGAAAGAAAATATTACGAAACAAAATAAGAAGCCAACTATTGATATGTACAACTTGGATGAATCTCAAAGACATTACTCTGACTAACAGAACCCCGTCTCAAAAAGTTACGTTCTGTATGGTGCCACTAAATTCACAAAAAGACTATAGTGATGAAGAAGACCTCAGTGATTATGAGGGGTGAGAAGTTGATGGAGGATTTGACTGCACAGTGATAGCACCAGGAAATTTTGTGAAGCAAGGAAACTATTTTATATCCTTGTTGTGATTATGGGTACAAAAATCTGTGTGTGTCTTAAAATTCAAATAGCTGTACATCAAAAAAGATAATTTTAAGTTGATTAAAAAAATAAAATAAAAAAAAAATAAAGAAGCAAGTTAACAGAAATATATGCCTTTGGGGAAAAAAGAGAAGGAATAAAAGGACATACAGCTCTATGGGCTTCTGTATGCATAACACCTACCTGGAAGAACAAAGAACCCACTAGCCATGGTTACTTGTTGGGGTGAGCTGCAGGGAGACTTTTCATTGTTTATCTTTTAATATTTTTGAGTTCATTATTTATTTCAAAAGTCAACTAAAAAATATATCTATGTAAAAATTTTTACAGGAATGGTCATAATTTTATTTATAACAGCCAGAATGTAGAAACAACCCAAATGTACATGAAAAGAGGAATGAATATACAATTTGTGCCATAGCCGTATAGTAAAATACTATTCGGCTATGAAAGTAATACAGGTGAATCTCAAAAGTGTTATGCTAAGCAAGTGAACCCAATCACAAAATGGTACATATTATGTGATTCTTTATATATAAAATTCTAGAAAAGGTAAATCTACTCAAGTAAAAGAAAATAGATCAGAGGTCTCCTGGAGTGGAGTGGGTAACAGGGTCTGGGGAGGAGTTGATTGCCCAGGGGCTTGAGAGAACTTTTTAGGGTGATTAAAATATTCTGTATCTTACCTAATTGTGGCAGTGATTACACAGAGAATATATTTGTCAAAATTTACCAAACTGTATAGTACTTAAAATGGGTGCATTTAATAGTGTGTAATTATCTTTCAAGGTTGATTTTATTTGAAAGAAAAGAATATACCTTAATAGAAATGTAATCTTTAAAAAACATGGGCTATTGGAAGAGGAATGGGGAAATGATTCGGAGAAACAGATGTCATTTTATTTATTTTCGTTTAGTTTCATACATCCTGTAAATGAACTTCTTTCAATTGGCAAATGCCTGCTAGATTAATTGTCTTGAGGGTAAATAATGGACTTTAGTGTCAGAAATTATATAATAATTACGAATTGAAAGTCACGTTGTAGTTATTATCTACATGCATGAGGACAGCTCATGACATTGTTCAAGCAGAACAAGGACCACGTGTCTGTAAGTAACTAGAAAGAGAACCGTTATTTATTTAACAAAGAACAAAAGAGAGCAGAGGCCAAGCACTGTGATAGGGGCTTAGGGTCTCTAGAGAGCACGGCCCGTGACAACTTTAGTGACATGTCGCTCACTCACTACCTCTAATTTTTTTTTCCTTGTTTATTCTTTTTTCAAAAACTGTATAATTCATTTCTCCTCCTCTTTCCTAACACTTATAAATTTTGCTAATCTAATTGATCTGAAATGATATTTAATTGTGGTTTAATTTACATTTTCTTGATCAACAGTCAAGTTAAATGGCTTACTTTTGGTCATTGGGTTTCAATTTATGTGAACTTTCTATTCAAACCTTGACCACTTATTTTAATAGGGTCTTTTTCTTATTATGTGTGTGTCTTCTTACTGCGTGTATTATAATACTAATTCTTTGCAAGTTGCATGTGTTACACATATCTTTACTTGTGGTTTGCATTTTTCTTTTCTGTTTATGGGTTTTTTGTGTTTGCTTTTGTAAATATATTTTATATCTTAGGTGATCAGTCCATCTAGAATTTATTTTTGAGACTATTTTAAGGTAAATATTTTTTCTTTCCTTTTTTTGGAAGGGGGTAAGAATTGTACTGGAAATTTTATTGAATATTTCATCTTTCCCCATGATTTTTAATGTCTCCATTTCATACATTAAATTGCCATATATGTGTGGTCTTATTTACAAATTGAAATTCATTTAGAAATTGAAAGTGGCTCATTTATAGGGTATAAAACTGAATGAAAATAAGTAAAATGACACTGGTTTATTTGTCTATCCTTTAACCAATGCTGAATTACCTGAATTATATTCGCAGTATACCCATTCTTAAGTGTAGAACAGTCCCAATGTTGTACATCTCTTTCCAAATCACCATGCCTATTCTAGGTCCTTATTTCTTCCACATAATTTAGAATTAGCTTAAGAGGTTTTGTAAAACAATCTTTCGTAATTTTGTTTGAAATTGCAATCAGCTAAGGAAAAATTTTCATTGTATGATATTGAGTCTCTCCATTCATCAACATGAATATTTACTTACATGTTATCTTCTATCCCTAAATTTTATACTAGTTATGAAGTTAGATTTAATCTTAGGTATTTCATAGTTTTTGTTACTTTTCTAGTATTATCTTTATATTATGTTATAGTTACAGTTTCTAATAATGTTTTGCGGACATAAAAATGTAGTCCTGATTCAGAATAACTTATTGTATCTACTAATATTTCTATATATTTGCCTGGATTTTATAGGTAGGCAATTCCTTGTCTGAAAACATTGCCTTTTTTTAACTCTTCAATTTCTAAATATTTTTCTCTTTTGCTTACTTCACTGTTTAGAATATCTATTGCAATATTGAATAGAAGTATGATAGAGGGCATCCTTGCCTTGTATATGGATTTAAAGGGAGTTATTATGTTTGCTTTGAAGAATAATATTTTGTACATTTATGGTAAATAACTTTTACCAAAGAAAATATATTTTTCTATGTCCAGTGTTATAAAGTGTTGTAAATTTTATCTAATGGCTATTCCTTCATTTATTGAAATTGTCTAATTATTTTTCTTTCTGCTATCTTTTAATATGATAGCTAAATGGATATATTTTTATGTTAAGTTACCTTGAACATTCTGGTTTGGTGATTTTTTTTAAAGATATTTTTACCTATGTCCATAAACGAGATTGCTTTTAATTATCGTTTCTCATATACTTCTTGTATTTTTGCTATAAAATTTATACCATCCTTAAAAATGATTCGGTAAACACTGAAGTTTTTCTTCTCCAGAAGAATTTTTTTAATATTGCCTTTTATGTTGCTTCAATGCAAGATACAACATACTACAAAATCATCTACAGAAATGTCTAATTTTTGAGGAAGGGGCAAGGTATAGATTGGTAGATATAGATATACAGAAGTACTGTTTTATCTTGAGGAGTTTTGGTGAGTTATAATTTTCAGGAACTCCCTATTGAACCTAGGTTTTCACTCTTTTTCTTATAGAAATATGTAAATCTTTAGATTTTTCTTTGTGTCACTTCAGCAACATTCCACACATTTACCATTTAACATTTTCAATATTGTACAACTCTAGATATTTTCTAATTTTCATTATAATTTCTCATGTGACCCACCAGTTATTTAGAAATACGTTATTAAATAGGTTTTGGGGATTGACTTTGTTATTTATCTCTTTCTTTGTTCCTTTGAGATTAGAAAACCTGTTCTATGCAACAATCAGTCCCCTAGACCTTTTTGTTGTTGTTGTTGTTGTTGCTAAAATTTTTTTTGTGGCCTAGTCTGTTTCATAAGTGTGTGTAATATGTGCTTAAAAAAATTTCAAATTCTCTACACGATAGGTGTAGGTATTATATATGTCCATAAGACTGTATGTTTGTTCACTGAGTTGTTCAAGAACCTGTATTTTTAATAACATTATTTTCTGGTTAATCTATCCATAACTGAAACAGATATACTAAAATCTATAAAGATGGATTTATTGATTTCTTCAGATAATTATGCCAATTAGTGTCTGTATACATTTGGAACTATGTTAAATGAAACAAAAATTCAGAGGTGTTATAGTTTTCTGGCATGTTCTTCCTATTTTATCTTTTTTTTTTTTTTGCGAGGAAGATCAGCCCTGAGCTAACATCCATGCCAATCCTCCTCTTTTTGCTAAGGAAAACTGGCCCTGGTCTAACATCTGTGCCCATCTTCCTCCGCTTTATATGGGATGCTGCCACAGCATGGCCTGACAAGCGGTGCATTGGTGAACGCCCAGGATCAAACCTGGGCCGCCAGCAGTGGAGCGCGCGCACTTAACTGCTACGCCACAGGGCCGGACCTCTTTTTATTTTATCTTTAAAGATCCATTTTAAATCTATTTGTTATCTGTATAATGGTATTTCTTTTTATGTATTGAAGGTATACTAGATTTATTTAGATGAAGGTAGGTTACTATTAAAGAAACTATCTTTTAAAAACAAACTTCCATCCATTTATATTTGTTATGTTTACTGATTTTTTTTCTTTATTTCTACTATATTTTTTTGCTTTCTATTTACCTTCATTTGCTGTCCTTTAACTCCCCCCCCCCACTTTCCTGACTTTTATTTTCATGGATTGATCAAGTTTTCTACATTCCATATTTTGTTCTACTGCTATGGATGTTAATCATTTTATTTCTCTCCCCTTGGTACTAATCACTAAACTTTTAATCTATATACACAGCAAAGGCTAACGATACTAATTATTTCTCCTATTTTCACACACACATAAAAATTTTAAGTCTCCAAATCCAAACACTGTTTACATTTTATGTGATATTTAGTATTCATTAGTCAATAAAAATGGTCATCATTCTTCCAATAATAATTATTATTTTGTGCTGTTGAGGTTATTCAGATTTACCCACATACTTATCAATTTTTATTGTTCACCTTTACTTTATATATCTCATTCCTTTCGTCTCCTAGTTTCTTCTTTCTGATGTACATCTGATATACATCATTCAGCCTTCCCAGTTGGGAAGGGCAGATGAGTGTTATTCTCCCTCTATCTCATTTTCTGAAAATGTCTCTTTTCTCCTATCTCTCTAAATAACAAACTAGCTATATAGAGAATTGAGGCTTGACAAATAGTTTGCCTCCACACTTTAAAGGTATTTCTCCCCATTAATTTATGGCTTTTAGGTTGCTCTTGAAAAGTTACCTATAAATCGAAGCGTCATTCTTTTACATGTAATCCTATTGATAATCTCTGGATGCATTTAAAACTGTCTCCCCACTTTTTAGTGAACTTTCCTATAATAATTTTAATTATCTTGCTTAGGCTTTATTGGGTATCCCAATTCTGACAATTCGTGGGTTAATAATGATGAGAAATTCTCAGCCATTTATCCGCTTAAATATTATTAATTCCCCTAGCCTTTCTTGTCTTTTTGGAACACTGCATAGTTATATAGAGGCTATTCATTATGTCTAGCCTTTTTCTTAACCTCTCCTTCATATTTCCTATTTCATCTCTTTTACTCTATGCTATAAACAAAATAATTAAAAAAAAATTTATCTTTCATTTTACTAATTCTCAGTTCAACTGTGTCTAATCTGATGGTTAATTTTTCTACTAAGTTTTTACTTATTTTTTTTCATTTCTTAGTTATATCTAGTTCATATTAGATCAACTTATGCTTTCTTTTATATTGTCATGTTCTATTTTTATGTTTTCTATACTGTTATTTTTCAACAATCATTTTAAACATATAAATTATAGCCTCTGAAGTCTAATCCTGCTATTTTTATTTGTACAGACTCCTAATTATTCTGTCTTTTTTATTACCTCATGTGTCTTGTAATTTTGATTTGTGATCTGGACTTTATTGAATTTTTGCCATTTTGCATGGGACGTGATCATTTCTCAAAATATAAGTAATGAAGAGCCATTTTTTTTTCTTTCAAATCCATCATAGATTTATACTTTTCTAAATGATATAAAAATAAATTACTAGAAGAACTGAAATGGACAGAGACATAAAGACAAAATTACTACATTTAAAAAAAATATTAGATCAAATTTATATTAATGACTCCATCAAATCACTATACCATTTCTAACACTCAATTTCTGTACTTATCTTATCACCACTAATGAGTAGAAAACAGCTTATAAACCAGCACCAATCCACAGATCACACTCTAAGTAGCACTGCTCCAAAATGCTTTTGTATTTGCTGTGTGTTCACAGCAGATTTGTCACTGATGTGAGAGAAAATTTTACCTTAGTTGTTGGTTGAAAGATATCAGATTATGTGGATAAAGTAAATTTGAACCTCAAACCTACTTGAAGTACAAGCCAATGTTTACAAATCACAGGAGAAGTATTTTTTTTCTCAGGTAGGGAAAGATAAGCTTCCTTTCTATCTCTTATATTGAAGGATGGGTATTTTTCTCTTCTATCCTTTTCCTCATGGTATAGTCTTTTGAAGTTTCCTGCTTTTTGTAGAGCTCCCAATGGTAGTAGTCTACTTTGCGTGGGCACAGACTCACAATCCTACTCCTGAGATAGACCACAACCTCCTATCCCATTGACCTAACCCCACTCCCAGTCAGGCAACTACATAATCAAGTGAAAAGCTTATTTCTTTAATTTTAAGTCATGTCATCATTTTTCACCTCTACACTGAAAAGCAAGTTAGATATATTTTATCTTGCAGTTGTAATACTTTATCCAATAAGTTTTTCCTATTATTCAATCCAAAATAATCCTAGAACCTAATACATTCCTAGGAACTTTGATACCTGATCTTGAATTTGAAGATCTTTCATGACTTGTTTGTGAGTTTCTCTACAACGTTTAAATTGTCTTTGAAGTTTTTCTCTACATAGAAAACTGTATGGTCTCTTGTTTGCAGCCACCCAATTCATAACTGATACAAATCTATAATTTTTGAAAATTACCAGATGTAAATATAAAGAAAACAAGACAAAAAATTTACATAATAAAAGACAGAAAATAAATAACTATAAACCTATACCCTCTCCCAATTCCAAGCAAAGTTGGAACTATAGCCAGCTATGTGCTCTGTATAGCAGACATCTAAAACCAATTGGTACCATGGTATAAAGTACAGGGTGAGAAAAATATACTATTCAAATTCTAGAAAAATAAAGCAAGAGTTACAATATTAATAACATATCATACCAAATCTACTAAATGAAACAGAGAGAGCACAATTCATTAAACTCAATTATAGATATTGTTCTAGGCACTTAGGTCACAAGAGTCAATAATACATGGAGGATACATATTAGCAGAAAAATAAGGCTAAAAATAAATGGATAAAATATTTTTTGATAGTGGTAAGTTCTAAAACACAGGTAATAATATAAGCTATATTAAGGTTGAGGAGTCACAATGTGGAGGCACATTAGATAATAGGGTCAAGGAAGAATTTTCTCAGGTGATTTTTGAATTGTTATCTAAGAACAGATAGGAGCCAGCATAGGAATATCTAGGGCAACGTACCTCTACTCCAATTGCACATTGGAATTACCCCAGGAGCTTTTAAAAAGTACCCTGACTGTTCCCACCTCCCATCTTCAAAATTCTGATTTTATTGATTTGGGCTGGAGCACAGGCATTGTTATATATTAAACCTTCCTTGGTGGTTGTAATATGCATCCGTGGTTGAGAATCATTGACCTTGGGTGGTGGGTCTCTAACTTTTCTACACATTAAAAGCACCTGAAGAGTTTTAAAAATTCTCAATTCTCAGGTTGCATCCACAACAATTAAATGAGAATCTCTGAGGGCAGGTCCCAGGCATCAGTATTCTTTTACAATACCCCAGTTGACTCCAATGTGCAGCCAAGGTCTAGAACTTGTGCTCTAGAGGAAGAATGTTCTAGGCAGAGGGAAGAGCAAATTCAAAGGCTGCAGGCCAGGGATAAGCTTGATGTTTTCAAGACCAGAAAGAAAATCAGTTCTAATAGAGAGAATAAAAGTCTGTTACATGGGAATGGCAGTTTTAATGAAAATCATCCGGCAATGATTAATCAGGAGAATGATGTAATGTAATTTCTATTTTAAATATATCTTCTTGGCCCCTGCATGAAAATTAGGCAATATATGCATTAGCATGAAAGTGAGTTCTATTTAAGTAGTCCAAGAAATGAATAAAATATAAAATGAAGACAAATAAATAACTAAATGTAGGAAGAAAAATGGAAAGAATTATAAGGGAGTATTTTGTAAAACACTATACAAATAAACTTGAAAATCTCAGTGAAATATATGAGGTTTTAGTAAAATACATATAAACTGTTAATACACCAGTAACAAAGATGATATTGAAAGATTATCAAAGAGCTCCCTATAAAAAATAAACAAGGTCTTGATTTTTTTTTGTTGGTAAATTCTTTCAAATAAAAAGTGAATAAACAAATTCAAATACTATTTAAACTTATCCAAAACATAATTTTCAGAACAAAGCTTCTAAATTCTTTTTTTGAATCTATCTTAGCACTGCTGGCAAAACTTGACAAAGATACAAAAGCCAGCCAGCCCAAATCACTATAGTCAAATCTTCCTTATTAAAATGATACCAAATTCCAAAAGAAAACATTATCAAATCAAATTAAAATTGTATGCATAAAATAACATTGTGGGGATGGGGGGTTTCATCCCAGTCATGTAAAGGTAATTTCCTTAAATATATTAAGATAATATATTAATTAACACCCAACCAAAACATTTAGGAAGATTGAAATTATATCTACATGAAAGCAAATAAATATTTAGTCATTTGCTCCTCATTCACATTACATGACTTCTCTGAGTTGCTGTATGTCAGTACTCTACTGAGTTCTGCTAGGCTATATTGAGCTGGGTTGGGCTAACTGGGTTCTCTAATAGGACTCAGGCTGAAGGATTAATCCATCTGAAGCATGTTATTCTAATGGCATAGGATAGAGGGGAGCGGTTGGGCTAAACAATGCAAACTATTTAAAGCTTCTGCACCCGTGATGTATCATTGGTCAAAAGCAAGTCACATGGCCTGGCCCAAAGTCAATAGAGTGAGAAATGCATGCAAAGAATGAGGAGAAAGCATCACTGAGAACAAACCGTACAATCTACCCCTCAAAATAAATGTACATTAATAAACTAATAAAAACCTTTAATATCTCAGATAGATGGGTTATTTTTTTACATAATAACATAGAGATTGAGCTATTAAAAACCAAAAGCCAACATATATCTTAATAGTTTAACACTAAACACATTTTCATTTAAGTGATAGAAATGGAACAGATGCTTACTATATCACTATTATTGAACAATATTCTGGAAAATCTAGCCAGTGTAATTAGATAAGAGAAAGAAAGAAGTGACAAACAAATTTGTAAAGAGAATGAAAATTTAACACTTTTTGCAGATGGTATGACTATATAAGCAAGAAAACTCAAGAGAATAAACTATAATCAACAAGCAGTAAAAGAATTTAGCAAAGTGGATGGTTAGCCAATTAATATAGAAAGTAGCTTTCTTATACATATACAAACAATGGCATGTTAAAATATAGTGAAATAAAAATTATTATATTGTCACTTATGTTAACATCAATAACAATAATAGTAATCAAGAGTACCTAACCAGATGTGTACTGAATCTATATGAGAAACGTTATAAATCTATGGTCTATTACATGCCAGACATTATACAAATGATAGCTAACAATAGTCTTGAATGAATAGTAAGAAAGACAATGTTCTTTGACAAGAAGCTATATTATTATAATTCTCCCTAAATTAAATTCATAAATTCTATTCAATACCAATTAAAATTCCATCAGCCTTTTTACTTGGGGGGCACTTGACAAAATGACACTAGAGTTCATTGGGGGGAATAAATATGTGACAATATCCAAGAACTTTCAGAAAAAGATCAGTAATGAGACCCTTATCAGATACTAAAAAGGCCACTAATGAGGGGCTGTTTAGATAAATTCTAGTTCTTTTATATAATAATTAATATGAAGCTATTAAAAATAGATGTGCATGTTCCATAGTATGCAGAGTTCCATAATATGTTATTTTAAAGATGTAAATACAGATAAGAATTTAAATTTAAAAATATACACAAGAGATTTCTGAAAAAAAATGCAAGAAACTATTAAATGGTTACCTATTCAGGAGGCACTGGTGGGTTTCTACTAGGGGAAAAAACTTTCACTATTCCTTGTCTGATTGCTTTTTTGCCATATGGGTGTATTACTTTAGTTTTCGTTCTTAATTCTCAAAAAGCTTCCCAAGGCTGATGGGCTTATACTGTATTCAGGAATCACAATAAAATTTGTATCTATAACAAATATTATATTAAAACTTATTACAGAACAAAATAAGTTCAGATCATTCTATGAAACATTTTAATAATTTATTTTCTTAAAGTGTGTACTGTACTATCAATTTTAAGGTACTCATTTGCCCCTGCAGACATATATTTCACATAGAGTTCTCTGATTAGAATTGAATTTTAATTGTATAATTGTAATACTAAACATTAAAATATGAAAAACTCCCATTTGACCATAGCTGAACATTATTTGCACTTCCCATTAACTTCAATGAGTTTCTACTGTTTTTAAATTGCCATGTGGATGTATTACTTTTCAAAAGAGCCAATCCAAAATATCTGGTATATTCTGATTTAGTAGAGAGCTTAGTAACATCATTTGAGACACTAAAAATTAGAAAATTTTCAGTGAAGACTATCATGACAGAGCGTACAATAAATCTCCCCTGTTTTCTCAAGAGACCAGATAACTGTAGCTTCTTCTCATAAAAAAAAACACCAATCCAAATATTATTTAAACCTCCTTATTCACAGGTGTTTCAAAACTCTTAACTAAAAGGATCCAAGCCATTGTGACTTACAAATATGAATTGTTCAGTATCCGAAATGGGTAAATACCTGAAATAACTCCCCAGAAGAGATGGAAAAAGTTAATGAAGCCTTAATGCAAAAGAGATATACCACCTCAGTTACCTTAGTTGCAGCAGCATCACTAAAACAACTTTGCCCAGGAATCTGGCCCTAAGGAAGCATATTTGATGTTGAAACAAGGTCTCTTTGCTAGTTATTTTGTTGCATGTCCATCTGCTATGTTGAGCTGGTGCCAGCTCACAAACTGGTCTGCTATTTTCAGTAAGCATGTGCCAAAGCAGCACATGGTTTAGACTGGCAGATTACATAAGGCTGTGAGTATCCACTATAATAAAAATTTAGTCTTTTGCCCAGTGTGTTTGATCCTTAAATTGTTCACTGTGCATTCATTAACTCTCAAAAATTCCCTTAAGAGAGGAGGCATATCATTAGTTTACTTTATTGTTAGGAAACATTGACAGGAGATGAAGTGACTTAACCAGAGCCACAGGTGAATCTCATCAGAATGTCTGGGTTTGTTTACCTGGAACTACATCTTCTCACCTAAGTCTTTGATACTTACATCAGGAGGAAAAAAGTCATGTAATTCAATAGAGCATAGATTATGCTCAACATGGGGATATAGATGTTTCCTAAAAGAGTAGTTAGTGGTAAGAATGATACTATTGAAATAAGACAAAAACGCATTTTACTACTATAAATTCTGATGTATTATGAGTCTAGAAATCCTTACTTTAAAACCAGTAATTGAACTAATATATTTTCCTCTTACAAGTCTACTTTGGTATGCTTAGGTCTTATTGGATTGGTAGTCTCTGTACCAAAAGGGCTGTTTAAAAGAAGCTTTAAGGAATATTGCCTATTCCACTAAAATTCTTTAGAAACCTTTGACCATAACTTCTTTGGAAAGATGTCATATAAAGTATCAAATTTTGTCAACTTTACAATTTTTTAAAGACTAAAATTATACGAGAAAATAATTATAAAAAGGCATAAGCTCACGATTTCTAAAGATCTAAACATGGTATTATAGCAAAGTTTCACTATCATCATAGTTAAAAATTGGAGTTTGATATTTCATGGTCATGTAGATTAATCAAATCTCATATTCTTGATAAAAATATATTTATAGGTTTGTACAAAAAAATCCAAATTTTAAATTTTGCTAGACTATTTTATAGAGTTTGATGAGCACTCAGTGAGCATATCAATAATATTTGTGAATGGTATGAAGCTGAATGAGATACAGAAAATGTTCATCCATTATCAATATCTAAAAAAATCTTGACAGCCAAAAAGTAAATAGATAAACCAATATGTTTAAAATGTGGTAGTGATTAATGTAAAGTTACCTTGCTCTAGAGTCTAGAAAAATCCAAGTTTACCAGGATACAATAAAGAAGGCATGAGTAGGAGAATCCTATGTAAAATTCACATTGGAGTTTTAGTTTAGCTTCATAATCAGTGTGATGTGGCAGACCATCACAGTCAAGTTTTAGGTGCCATATTTTGAGAGGAATTTTAATAAACAGGAGTAGAGAACACAAAGCAGGATCATGAAAAGCCCCAAGTAAATTATATAATGCTTAGTTTAAGTAATAAGATAATATAACCTACAGAATTTAAGCAAGGCACAATAAGTATTTTAAAATATTTGAAAGGCTGCATGTGAAAATTTATTTAGCCTTGATTTGTATGATTCCACGGGTAAGAATAGAATCCAACAATTGAACATTACTAAGAGATAGATTTCAATTCAAGTTAAGGAAAACTTCCTTTAAATAGAGCTATCTAAAAACTGAATGGATTTTCTAAGAGAAAAATGCTTGAAGACCTTTATGCAGAGGCTAGAAGACTATTTGTAAGTAGCATATAAAAAGGCTTTCAATCTCCTGTCAGGAGATGGGAAAAATAGTAAGAGATTTGGAACATATTACTTTAGTGGTCCCTTTAAATTCATACACAATTTAAATAAAAATTCTCTAAAAGCTAAGACCAATTGGTTGAACTGATATTATATATATCATATATCACATATTATATATATTATAATATATGTCAAATCATATATATATTACGTGTATATGTGTAACCCTCATTAACGTTTGGATACAAGCATGTCTGGTGAATTGGAAGGTTTTTATATTGTAAGAAGTTAAAGTCTTAGGTAAATATTTATTAGCTCTTTAGCATGGAGAAATTTGGATGCCATTCTTTTTAATCTCAAACAGTTTGTCTTTGATATCACTTGACTTCCTGCTTAACTGTTATAATGGCTTTATTCTGTTAACATGGTTAAAATTGACTAGAAATAAAAATGACAGCTAGGACAGCGCACACAAGGAAAGGCGAGATATAGGTGGGTTCCTTGAAGATGACAAGAGGGAGCCTGGATTTGCTGTAGGAGGCAAGAGGCCACTAGTAAACAGATTCAGAAGGGAATGGTTTGGTCTGAACAACAAGAAACAGGGAAATGTTAAGCTCTCAAAAGCTTTCCAAAATAAAAGGGACGTGGAGAATACAAGATTTGATATGTCCTAACCCTCCTATCTAACTGAGAGGCACACAAAAGAAATGGGCCAGATAAAACCGGCCTTTATCAGGAAGGGAGTAGATACACCCTTAACCTAATGACTCCATGGGCAGACTACAAGGAAGAGGCTTACTTGTTCTGGGAGGCGAGTTCAACATCGACACTGAGGGATAAGACCTGAACAAAGAAAGGCAGAAGTAAGTCTAAGGACATGAGGTGGAAGCCTAATGGGGTTGGGCAGCAATTCCCGTTTCCAAGAGTGAAAATGGCTTTTACAGTAAGCCTTAGCTAGTGACTGTGTTTTCCATGTCCCTGTGCTACCGCGTGGTTAGTCATGAAGCTGCTTGATATAGAACATTGCAGATTTGCAGACTTCCATTAGAGGCTACAGTTCACTCTAGGGATAGGTATTTACTTTGAAACAATTTGAAAAAAAAGATTCTATTACATATACATTTCTGTACACTAACTGGAGAAGCAATTTTGAAGGGCCTCAATTCTTCTATTTTTCCCCCCACACATGTAATAGAAGGATATTCATTTGAAGAAGTTCTTGTTAAATATGTTAATATTATTAAGATGTATATATATAAATAATCTCACTCATTTCTATTTTCCACTAATAAATGAATTTTATCAAACCAGTGTGTATTCAGGGAAGGAAGTATGCTATTACTCATTGTTATTATTTAAAATATTGCTCTTTACTAGGTTAATAGAATTGATTCTATTAAAGTAACATTTCAGATTCTACATGCTCTTTGTTGAATACATACTTACAAAGCTGAGGTCCATCTGCAGGAACCAAGATGTTTTCAGAAAAACTCACCCCAGAGGGACTAGCTAGCTTCATTCAAGAAAGTAGTTCTTTGACCATCATACAGTCATCAGCTCTCAGTGTGTGTTCACTGTGTATGAAGCATTGCTCTGAGGAAATGAGGGGGAGAGAGAGAGAAAGAGAGAGAGCCCTCGATAAACAGTAGTTCGGGGTGTTTGTTCACCTTCTGGAATAGGATACCCGGAGACAAATCACATAAGAACACAACGGAGGTGGTGGGCTATAGAAAAGTACAGCAAGCTACACGATGCAATGTAGCTAGGTGAAAGTAGACAATGTTGAAGTCCTAGAGTTACCCGTAAGAAGAGAGTAAGTGAAGATCTCCAGGTTGGAGAGGAATTTGCAGATTGATACGGGGTCTCATAAAAAGTGCTTAATTGGGGGACAAATTGAGAACCCTAAAAATAAAAAAAAAACTGAGATAATCCCACTACAAATTAATGCTATTAAGCCCCTTTTAATCTCTTCACTCTTATTTCTTCCTCTATGTCCTCCATAAAGCAACATAAGATAGTGACTATTTGTTAGATATGGCAAGTGGGTGGCAGGTGCCTGAATCTCAGTATGGGACTGTATGAAGGAAAATGCCATAATGGAAGGTGAGGGAGAATCCCATCAAACGCCTGGGTGCTTAGGTGGTCAGATAATTCCACAGACCTGCAATTCAGTGAATTTCAAATCAATCTTCCAAGCATCAGAGAATTTTGAAAATACACCTGTGGGATGATGAACTATGCCTTTGCATGTTTTGTGTGAACATATTGAAAAAATATTCTCTTTTTTTTTTCTAACTAGGGGCTGTGTACTTTTTTTCCTCTTAAAAGAGGAACCTAGATTTACATTTTTAAATAGCTGCAGCATAAGTATTAATTGATTAATAATATATCCACAGAGATAGAAGAAACAAACGTGAAATAAATTCTCATTGTTTCTTTATCATCATTTCCTTTATTTAATCACATTATGTATGGTTATACTTACAACTTTTAATTTTTAAAACAT
The DNA here is from genome assembly GCF_057802395.1 of Ceratotherium simum simum. Taxonomy (NCBI): domain Eukaryota; kingdom Metazoa; phylum Chordata; class Mammalia; order Perissodactyla; family Rhinocerotidae; genus Ceratotherium; species Ceratotherium simum. Next base: position 36,928,077 of record NC_141908.1, on the reverse strand, counting down.
TCCTTGTGGCTTAATATCCAGTCAAATGAATCATCAGTCTTATCCTATACTTAAAATACAATGACGTGGTCAAATTTTAGGTCGAAACATATTTTTTAGTCAGTTCATAATAAAAAATTTGAATAAAGGATCATTTATAAATGTATGTGTTAAACATTCTTTGACATTCATTTCTATTCATCTTGACAGTAAAAAAGTTTCAAACATGGAAATGGACAGAAAAGTACAACGAGCAAGTCTAACTTAAATAATCACTTAAACTTAAGTCATGCAAGGAACGTTTATTATAATAGAAGTACTTGAAATTACATGGGAAAAAGCTATGACAATTGGCAGATTATGATTCAAGTACTTGTAAATTTTTATGACACCGTAATGTTTTAAAAAACGTAAGAGTAGGGAATCCATATGCTATTCAGTTTAGGATAAATTAATAAAATTCTGCATATTATTATCTACCTTAGTGATATTTTTGTGGTGTCTTCAGTTAAATTCAAACTACTATAAATCAATTCAGTAATAGTTACTGAAATAAAGAGAAAGAAGATAAAACCTTGAATAAATGTACCAAGAAAAAAACATTATAGTCTTGGCATGTTTATAGTTCAACAGGACATTAAGTTAGCAATTCAGCAAAAAGTGAGCCTTCCAAAATATTTAAAAGTACTGATTTATTCTTTCATGCAATCAGGCTAGTGATTTCTTTAAAGATCTCGTCATATGTGGACATTTATTTCTCATTGAAGCCCTGGGTAGTTTATTGCCCTTTAACTAGGTTAACCCAGGAGCTATCTTTTTAAAGAAAGGACAGCCATAGTTTTTCTCAAGATTGAACATAAGGTTTTGGAGGTTTTGCTGTAAGAAATAGAGCAAGGCTACTTTTCCAGAGTCTGCTATTTATCTCTTAAAAAAAAAAAATCCACTAAAGTTTGACTGACACTAATTTCCTGAACAAGATACCCTAGAAACTCCAGTTTATCTCATAAAATCATAACAGACAGGGTTTGTGATGTCCCCTCTGCAAGATTCTTTATTCTGTCAGTTTATAGCATTTGAAATGACGGAAAGAGATGCGTTCCTTTCATATGCCATCCAGGAGAACAGAACCTGTCACCAACAGTGTAATGTGCTGTGTATTATCACTCTGAGTGATCCAGAGGCCCAGATACTGTCATCTTTTTAGACTGTACAAGTCAACACAAATAAAACTGAGGAGGCAAATGATAATGTCTGAGATAGAGCCAGGCTCATTCTGGCCATTACTTTTTATTCAAACCTTAGAGATGACATGATGTGAGAAATGAGCCTGTGTCTAGTTCAGTGCCCATTAGTGTGTGAGCACATTATCTTCCACTTTTCACATTGAATCTCTCTGTACTCACTCTGCCAGTTATAGCTCGGCAGCCTGTCAGCGTCAGGGGGTTTTGACTTCTCTTTTTTTTTTCTTAATTTTATGTTATAAATATATAGTGATATTACCTCTCTGTTGATAAATTGCAAACAATTTGAACTACTCATTCAAAAATTTAGTCACAGTATTTTCTAAAGTTTCTTAGAGATTATTCCCCTGGAGCTAAATAATTAGAGATGGCATCTAGCCTTTATTTTGAACATAAGATACTCATGAAGAAGCACTTTAAAAAACTAAATAGATTTCCATTTAAATAAATAAGCTGTGTATTTTAATCTGCATTGAAAGAGCATTTTGAGTGAGATAGGATTGCCCTATTATTTCCTATCTATGATAGATTCCATAGTTTTCTGTATCTAAATATCTCAAGTATTCCCTATCAAAAATGGAATAAATAGTATACTTTTGTGCTGCACAAAAGATTCTAGAATATTTGTTTTCTGTAGAAACTTACTGCCGAAGAAAAGCCTGATGAATATTTTCAGAATCCTGTCAGTTGCCAGAAACTTGTGTTGCTTCCATAGATATGAAAGAAACGTCCTTGTGCCTGGTGATGTGGAGAAGTCAACTAATTTATCATATCACTCTTTAAGTGTCACATTATTTTGGCCAGTGGTAACACATTGAATTATGAAAATGTACTTTTCAACAACTCAATTGGATAGAAAACCCGACAGACCTCAAAGTGAAGATTTGCCATCTTCAAAAATAGCTAAAAACACATACGCACGCGCACACACACACACACAAAGACACACATAGTTTGAATATAAATCCAATTCCTGAAAAGTTTGTAACATGTTCACTAGCATTGTCAATAGTGAGGAAAACTTCCTATTTTTCCATTTGCAGTCTTTAATTATCTCCAGTATTCTCAAAATATTCCTCAGTTACATTGTAGGTATAATTAGGCCCATTTTAAAATTTTCCTAAGGATATAAACACTACACCTGAGATTGTTATGGTTCAATTATTTAAATTACAATGTACTTTATTAAAATAGAATAAAAAGTTATCATTTTTGCATATGACTTGAAAGATATGATTGGTGATTTTTTGTTTACAGTTACTGAATATTCAGTTTTGCCATTACATCGTGACTTACTATTGCCCTGATGTTGAATTATATTCCATTTTGTGGCCACAGGAACAGCCTAAACAAATCTGAGAATCTTAGAAAAAGAAGCTGAATTTCTTGTTAGCGAACTTTCTCGTGTGTCCTGTAACAGGAGGTAACAGCATGTTTTATGATGAGCTTTGTTTTATGCTAGAGTCATCAGCCTTTCCCTCTTAGACTGAAGCATTGTTTGAATACCATAATTTCTTACATCAGAAAATGGTTTACAATGTTTTCAGTTCTCTTCTGAAATGTCAATGATAGGCATTACTGTCTGCGCAGAATTTAAATGGTACCACATTGGAACAATGGTAGATGAAGAGTATATATTTTAACTTCGTCTTCCATTTTCTTCTGCATGGATTACCCTCCAGTGTTATTTATGGTGAGAATGATGGTCTGAATGTACAAAATTGTGTGTGCTGCCTGAGAGAGATATTAGAACCACCATGATGACTTTCTAGGGCGAACAGTTTGTCCAGATATCACATTGTTTGTGCAGATACCACAGCAATGTTGGTGACATGAGTTAAGGTTTATTTTAAAATTCCAATTCATATAATAAATAGCTTAGCATTCTAATGAATGACCACCTTTCAGAAAAATCAAAACCTTATGTTTTGGGAAGGTGTGAGATACTGTTATAGTGCATGACAAAATAAAATATTTTACCTCTTTTGTTTATGCATTATTTCAAAGAATTTTTTATTGACTATGTAACTATTTCATTTTATTTTGTCTAAAAACCAAAACATCTAAATGGACTAAAATTAAACTGGAGCATTTTTATTAGGTTTTTTAATTGTTCTCTAATGTCACTGTTTTTTAAGAATCAGAGAGATTGAAATAACAGCAGTTTCTTCAACTATTGAAACTGTATTTCCTAAAAAGAAATACCTTTTTAAAATTTGAGAACTTAAGCCCTAATTAAGCTAATAGAAGTGAGTGATTTTTTTCATTCTTTGTGATAAAGCCCACTGCTTTTTACTTTCTCACTATGATGCTGTCCTTGTCATGTATACTCCTGAGAGTATCTACTAATACAAAATTAAAGTGGTATATTGGTTGCCAATGGAAAGATGGCATTGAAGATAATTCAATTCATTGGCAAGATAAATTTGTTAACAGAAAGCATCCAAACAACAAGTAATCTCTAGTAATTTAAATTTTACTCCCAATTCCTTTTTTATTCAGAATGAGTTTAATATATGTGCACTGTCTTCATATTTTGGTTTCATCTAAAACTCACTGAATTAAAAAATGCATTCCTATATTCCCAACTCCCCTGTAAACGGCTTGTCTGCCTCTAAAAATATTCCTGATTTATGTATTTTTTTGTTTTGATCGAGCTTTCCATTTTTCTTTTTCTTTCACTATTTCTATTTTTCTTGTTCATAAAAATGTCAACTAACTTACTAAATCCAGTTGTTATATTTACACTTTTGAAAGAAATATTTAACTGATTATCTTTCTAACCTTGAATGACCCAGTTTTCTAGACTTGATGTCATCGCATTCATCTTTTACTCTCCATTTAAAGAAAGCTTAATTTTTTAAAATGGAGGTCCAACATTTTTCTAGGTTTGCATATTCTCTTTGTGCTTTACATGGTTATCGAAGATCTTGCAAATTTATTTTTTATCCAAGACAGCATATTTAAAATATTGACTGATATTTTATAGAAGTAAAATCCTATTACAATAGAGTTTATATGCTTATACTTTTTACAAGATTTTGATATACTCAGAGGAAGAGATTAACTGTTCAAGGTTCTAGAATTAGAGGAAACAAGAATGGGAGAAGGGATCACCCCTTTCTAAAGGCTTAATTGCTGAAGAAATTCTTCATATTAGAAATGCCTGTGATAGCTAAAGAAACCATCCCTTGGGGATATGGTTTTTAAAAACATTACTAATTCTTACTCTAACGGTTTTTATTTCATTAACGCTGAGTTTCATCGAATCTCCTATTTCAAATAAGCTCTTTATTCTGAATAATTTTATGCTACTAAAGTAAGTCCTCTTGCCAAGAGATTAATGAATGTTAGAAGGGGATGGCCAGTCTTGTGCATTTCAAGACTGTTGTATTATTCAGGGCAGAGAATCTGTAATGAATCTCAAGTAGGTTTATGCAAATAGTCCAAAATCCACTGGAAAAGTTTCTGCTAAATTAACCTTTTATTTTTCTCCCAGCATGCACTTGGGGAAGAATGTTTAATGGTAAATACCTCCTTCTTCAAAGGTGAAATTCAGAAAAAAAAAAAAAAAAGATATAAAGTTAAATAACCAATTGTTGCAGATTTTCAGTGCCAGAGTTGTCTCAACGTATTTTATTGCTGATTATCACAATAATGGTGGAAGTTCTATGCTACACAAAGGTAGAGAACTCATCAAAAAGATATTCATTAGAAGCATATATTTTTGACTCTGGGAATTTTGAGTCAGGACAAGATGATTCTAAAGGCGTTTTAAAAATCTACACAAATCCACCAATAGAATAGAAAAGAAAAACTAACAAAAAGAAAAAAGAGATAAAATGAAAAGATGTACCTAGAAACCATAAAATATGAGTGGATATGGCTCAATCACCACCAAATCAGAACCCACACAAGTTTTGCTTCTGAGGAGCTGGCAGAACAAAGTAAATGGGAGTTGAGGCGTCTGAGAATCCTAGGACACAGATAGAGCCAATAAATAGATGCCTTCAAGAGGACAACACCCCACTCAGAATGCAATTCTTAGCAAATAGATCTGAGAAAAAGAACAGCAAAATTAGAGATAGTTCTATAAGCTCTGATTTGCATGAGAGTGCAGAAAAGACTGACAGGACTCGCTAAGGAACTGTGACGCTATCAGAGTAGAACAGATGTCCAGTTGACCAGTACTACTCCAGTACTGGAGTCAAATAGACATTAAGGTTGAAAGACCAACCTTCTTGATTTGCCCTTGACTGAGAGGTTTCCCCAGATGCAGGGCTTTCGGTGTTAAAATAGTCCCAAGAAAACCAAGGTAGTCGGTTAGACTACATTAAAGGCATTAGAAATATTCTAAATATTCTTTTTTCAGAAGTGTGGAGACCTAAAACTATGGGAGAAAAAATTCTGAGTTGAAAAAAAGAGCATAACAGAAACCCTGAGTGTAAAGAAGAGAAAACATTTAGACATAAGTAGAAGGTTTACTAAGAAACATATCCCAGAAGTCTGAAAGTGTCTATGAGAAGACTTTTTATATATTCATATTAATAACAGAAGATGTAGTTCTTGATCGATGAAAGTAGAAAATCCACCACCTTCTTTCCTCATTCAGGAAATTTCTCTTAAAAGTTTTGGTAAAATGTATCTCATCTAAACATGGGCAAATAAAAAGATTATTGTCATGCTCCCTAAAAATATATTGTTGAAGAAAAGAAGACAACACTAAATAATGTAGTAATAGGTAACGAAAGATGAATAGAAAACAAACAATTATGGTCACAAAATAGATGAAATTATTGCCTACAATTTTAAAATAAACTATGGTCATAGAACCAAAAAAAAAAAAGATGAAAATCAAAATAGAGAAGGTTAGAGATGAGATAACCAAATAGTAACAGGATAGGAAAGAAAGATGATGAGGTTCAGAAAAAAACATTAAGAAAAATTTTAAAAATCAAGTCTAAACTACAATGAACACAAGAGCAAGGAAAATATAATAAAGTAAAAAGAAGTAAAAACACATGTAAATAGATGAATATTTGAGGAAAAAATACAGAGAAAAATTAAGAACAATTCTAGAAATGAAGACTAAATTATGAGCCGTTTATGTGAATGAATTTGAGAAGCAGCAATGTGAACAGGAAGGAGAAATTGCCAAAGGATCAGGAACCTTGAGTTCTCATCCTACCTCCTTGAAAAATCACTATATGGTATTAGGCAAGTCATGCAATCTTTCTGTCTCAGTTACCACATCTACTAAACGGGGGTGATAATTCTCATTGTGCCTACTTCAGATGGTTTGTGAGAGGACCAAATAAGATAGTAAGGGTACAAAGCAAATGTAACACAAAAGCCAAGTGGTTTTACTGTTTTGTTTTATTTTGCTTTTGTAACCTTTTGAACTTAGAATACTTATTGAAGGAATAAATGAATTCTCTAAACCTAAAAAAAAAAAAAAGGAGACTAAATTACAATAAGCAGAAGAGCAAGGAAAGTACTACTATGGAAATTGAAAATAAAAGTAGTAAAAGAAAAAAAAACAAGGAAATACAGAGATAAATGTTTGAGAAAAAATATAAATTGAGAGAAAGATGAAGGAAGAGAAGACATTTAAAAATCTGCTGTGTGTATTATTGAGGTCCTTGAAAAAGAAAAATCAAGCAATGGAATAGGGCATATTCTAAAAATTATAATGCAACAAAACATTCTGAAATTTAAAAAAATGAATGTGCAAGTTGAAAGGACTTGCCATGCACCACAGAAAGTACACTCAGAACAGTCAACACCAAGACCTATGTTAGTGATACGGGACTTGAAAGATAGAGAAAAATAATTTTTTAAGCAACAGGTGAAAAGATCAAGTCATAAGTTCAAGCCAATTTTATGTACATTTGTGAATTCAAATAACATTGAATTCACAGGAAACACTGACTAGTGTTTCCTGGAGAATCTTCAAGAGGGTAACTTTCAGATAAAAATACCATAAAAGCAGTTCTGGCATAAGTTTTGGTGGTGAGTATTGAATATATTTAATAAATGCATAACACTAAATGATGTAGATAAAAATAATGGAATAATATGCAAATGTCATGCAATGAAAAAAGTATGTAGTACAACTAAGAAAATTGTAAAGATAAGGAAATGCAGGTTTTGAGGCTGCACCCCCTTGGAGTGCCCTTATATAAGAGTGTATAAAATGTAGAATAACATTTATCAGAGTTACTCATAGATATTAACTTGAAGTAAATTAGATGCTGGCCAGAAGGAAGGAAAGGGAAAGAAGAAGTTATTAGTAAATCTAATTATTACTTCTAGTAGAAAATATAGAATATTTATAGAGAAGACTATATTAATATAATATTGTATATATGATGTGATCATCGTAAAAATTAATTTTTATTATTCCTTCAGGGTCTATTTGAAAGATAGCATTGAACTAATAGAAAATATATTTTAATAAATAGGAACTAAGTATTATATAAAAGTACCGCTAGAAAAAAATGCAAATCTTCTGAAATGTTAAAGTATGTACTAAAAAATAAACATATGGTGAAAGTATTTTATAGTATATTAATTATATATTTAAAACTTTCACTTATTTTCTATACTTGAATATGACCAAATGAAGATGCGTTATATGAGCCATTGTAGTAATTAAGTGACCTATCTCCACAATTAAAAGAAAATCACGTTCGGATTTGTTAAAAAAGGAAAATCTAACTCAGCTGAATATAAAAGATGCACCTAAAGAAAAGGAGATTCAGAATGATTAAAAATGAAAAGATAGGAAAAAATATACAGGGAACACAAATGAAAGCAAACTAAGAATCACAATCTGGATAATAAAAAATTAGTCTTAGCTTACTATAACTTTTTTACTTTATAAACTTTTTAATTTTCTAATTGATTCTTTTGTAATAACAGCTTAAAACACGAACACATTGCACAGCTCTACAAAAATATTTTTTCTTTATATCTTTATTCTTTAAGCTTTTTTCTATTTTTAAAATCATTTATTTATTTATTGTTTTACTTTTTAAACTAAGACACAAGCACACACATTAATCTAAGACTGAACAGGGGCAGTATCATCAATATCACTATCTTCCACCTCCACATCTTGTCACAGTGGAAGGCCTTCACTGGCAATAACACACATGAAGCTGTGATCTCCTATGGTAACAATGCCTTCTTCTGGAATGCCTCTTGAAGGACATGTCTGAGGCTCTTTTGGAGGAGGTGTCACTCTTTACAGAAATATGTCTATGATGGTTTCCTTAGTTTATTTCTTTTTTTCATTATAGATTTGCTTGTAAGCAGATAATGTACCATAAACATGTCTTTCCATTAAGGAAAACCTTTTGCTGTTGGGGGTCTAGGTTTTCAAACTTTTTAAGGAGCTTGTTGAGTTCTGCAAAAGCTTCTGCCAAACCCTTCAACTGTGAATTTTGCGGGGGGGGGGGGGGGTCATCTTCTTTTTCTTCTCCTGCAGTTTCCTTTTCTCTTGCCTCTTCTTAAGCTATGCATTTCTGTTCCAGTTCCAATAACTCCTCATTAGTCAATTTCTCAGGCACCACCTCCAGGAGCTCCTCAAGTCATCCCTGTCCACACCGGGTTAAAGTTGTTTGCCATCTCAACCACAGCCTTGTTGATTTTTGCAACCTCCTAATCCTTGATACTTTGAAGTCATGGAGAGATCTCTTTAGTGTCTTCTTTCAGAAGCCATTCATGCTTTTCTCAGTGACATCACCTCAAGCCCAAGCAAAGTTCTTGATGCAATTGTAGATATTGTAATCCTTACAGAGTTGCAATTGTGGATATTGTAATCCTTCCAGAGTTGCATCAGTGTCTTCTCAGTGTCTTCCTCAATTGCAGCAATAGCCTGGGCAATTGTCCTCCTCAGGCAGTAGCCCTTAAAAGTTGCTATAACTCCTTGATCAATTGGTTGGATCAAAGAGGTGGTGTTTGGAGGGAGAAATGCTGCCTTGATATTGGGATGAAGATCACCAATAAAAGAAGGATGTCTGGGAGCGTTATCAACAATAAGCAAAATCTTGAAAGGTATGTTTTTCTTCAAACAGTACTTTTCCATTTCTGGCATTGTAATTCAGGAGGGCATCTTGGAAGACGAGCTGTGTCATCCATGACTTATTATTGCTCCTGTAGCACACTGGCAGTGTGTGCTTATTGATATGCTTGAAGGCCCTGGGGTTCTCACTGTGCCAGATCACAAAGGGTTTCAATTTGTAGCCTGCAACATTGCTCCCAAGCAAGATTGTTATCCTGTCCTTAAAAGCCTTGAAACCTGGCATTGACTTGGCCTCCTTATGGATGAAAGTCCTTTCAGGCATCTGTTTCTAGAATAAGGAGATCTCATCCATATTGAATATCTGCTCTGGCAAGTAATTTTCCTCCACAATCAGCTTATCTAGAGTTTCCAAAAATTCTTCAGCTGCCTTCACATCAGCACTTGCAGAGTCACAACTCATTTTCACATCATGTAGTGAATAATGATTCTTGAATTCTTGAAACCACCCAGAGCTAGCAATAAATTCAGGATCATAGTCAGGTTCAGTACTTTCTTTCAACATTACAAACAAACTTTTTGCTTTGGCTGTGGTCGTCATGGTTCTGAGAGGGATACATTATAATCTTATGAGACTACTGTCGTATATGGGATCTGTCATTGATGGAAACGTCCTTATGTGACACATAACTGTAAATATTTGTGGCTAAGAATTTTCCTTTGAGTATTGCTTTTAAAGTATTCCATAGATTTTAATATTATTTTCCTATTTTTTCTAAAAATTATTAATGTTGATTTGTATTTCTCCTTTAACATGAGTTATTTTATAAATAGCCTTGTAATGACCAGGTGGAAACAATTTGCTTAGGATTTGTTATTAATTTCTTGTTTATTTGCAGAGTTACCAAAGAATAGTACCAGTAATTTTACATTTAACAAAATAAAATGAGGCTTTCTTTATGGTTAAATATATCCTCAATTTTTGTATATTTTCCACGGGTTCATGAAAAGAAGACATGCTCTCTATTATGAAGGTGTACAATCATATTGGTTAATTTTATAGGTTGGTTTTTATAAGTGTTATCGACCAACTCAGACTAATAGAGATAAAGTCTATTATTAATAGTCTGTATTTGTGTCCTCTCTAATTTTCACCATATCAAAGTAGCTTCTAGATTTTGTATATATAAAATATATATTCATAAGTGTTATGCCTTCTTTTTTAGTTGTAGCCTTTAACTTAATAACATGCACTTATTTCCTGAATTCTACCTTAATTAATAACAAGGTTACAATATATTTTTTCTTTCTGTTTACATTTGCCTAGTTCATGTTACCCATAATTTTATTTTTAATGTTTCTAAATCATTTATCTTTAGTTGTGTTTCTTGTAAATAGCAAAGATTTAAATTTTTCTACTAATTAGTTTGAATAGTTTTCCTTTAATAGACGAGCTAAGCTTATTTCCATTTACTCTCATGATAGATGTATTTGGTCTTAATTCTGTTGTATTTATATGTGTATTTATTATCAGCAGATGCTTGGTCTTGTACAAAACATCCAGAAGACATTTGGTCCACACAAAAATTCTTTGATATTTGGTCCTGTCTAAAATGTCCATAAGATATTTGGTCCATAAGGCATTTGGTGTACATCAAAAGGTCCTTGACATTTGGTCCTGTTCAAAACATCCATGAGCATATTTGGTCCATACTGAATGGTTTTGGCCAGGACCAAATATCAAGGACATTTGCGCATGGACCAAATGTCTCCATGGACGTTCTTCAGGAACTTTTTGGTGTGAACCAAGTGTCTGATGGACGTTTTGGACAAGACCAAATTTCCTGCAAGGACTTTTGCTTACAACAGTTCATTTGCCATCTTTATGCTTTGATAAATCTGTGGATTTATTCTAGTTATAACATTATCCCTTCTCCTCTCAACCTATAGACTAATTATAAAAATCCAAGGTTAGTGTCTTTCAGAGTTTCTTCTCGTGGCCTCAAATGTGGTTTAAAACAACATTTAAGGGAAAGAGAAATGGGGACAGTTCATCTGGCACTGCCTGACACCTACAATTTAAAGCTATATGTTCAATAGAGCTCTTAATGAACATGAAACAAAACTGTCTTTTCAATTTAACGTCCCTGTCCTCCCTGCCAGCTAATATGGCTAAGAAAGCCAATAAAAGCAGTAAAATATGCTCTAATATCTAAAAAGCATGCATATCAATTTTCTTTTTCTGTATGATTGAATCTTTGACTCAGTCATTTCTAATTGCTAAGGACTCAGGAAGCCAGTCCCCTGTTTGCTGAGGCTGTCAAGTTCTACCATCCGTGTGCTAGGACTGTAATTCAAGCACTAATGAGTCCTCAAGTCTATGCCTGCAGCTCTAACTTAAAATAAAAATACTATGTATAGGGTCATCATCAGCTCCAGTTAATCAGACAAGATTGTTGCAAATCTCATGCAACAATCCCTTACCAAATTCTAAACTTTAAAGCTTCCCTTAATATGGTTCAATCCCAGGTATTTTGCTTCCCAAATGGCTCTCTGAGTGAATTTATTGAAGTTCTTAGTCTTTGCACCAGAAGCTGACAATATTCCCTTTGTAAATAACTAATTTGAAACCAATTAAGAGATGAAGTCAGGCAGCTGGAGACTAATCTGAAATCAGGTAGATTAACACATTATACAGCACAAAGATATTAATATGGAAAACATAGCTTACCGTGTAAACTAAATAGTCTTCTTAGCTCTCTGCCAGCGTGAATTTCCCCACTGGTCAGAAACAGTGCTGGAAAACTATTAACTTCACTCATAGATGCCTGCACTGCTTATATCATGGAATAACAAATCAGGCTACAAGAATTTTGCAGGCAGGCAGATTCCTAAAGGAAAGAAAGATGCTGAGTCAAACGTAGTTACCAATATCTGCAAAACTCACGAATCATGCAGCTCGCCCTTTCACCAACTGATAGAAGTGAGAGAATGGGGTAAAAGGCCAAGGCTATAGTAGATGCCTGTCAACATGGAATCATAAAGCATGTAGAAGAAGCATCCTTTCACAACATTCGCCAATTCCCCTCTTCCACCACGCTTCTTACTTCCCATTTCTTCCTTCTTGCTTCATTTCTACCTGAAAAATATCCTTCAGAAGTCCATTAATGTGGTTCAGTGAGGGATATTCTCAGTATTCTTTTGTCTTAAAATGTCTTTATTTGCCCTCACTCTTGAATAACAGTTTACAAGTATATAGAATTCTAGATTGATAATTTTTTTCAGCACTCTGATAATACCGAAAAATCTTAAGGCATCGATTGTTGTGTAAAGACAACTAGTAAATGTTGTTAGTATGACTGTTATTCTGTTAATTTGAAATTTTTTCCTGATATTTTTGAAGATCTTTCTCTTTAGGCTTAATGTTCTTCAGTTTTGTTACAATGTATCTAACAGTGGATTTCTGAATTTATCGTGAGCAACATATTTTCCAAATATGAAGATTCATGGCTCTATTAAAGCTAGTCATTTTCTCTATCAACTTATATCTTTTTTTACATTTTTTACTTTGTCTTAAATGCTCTTATTTCTGTGTTGTTCCTATTTATTATTTCTTTTTACCTTTATCTTTTTTATCTTTTTAATCTCTGGACTTTAAACTTAGGATTTCCTCTACTTTGACTTCCAAATTGTTAATTTTATGCTCAATTGTCCATTATAGAATTTTTTTGTACCCATTCACTTTTTCAATTCCATTATAAGACTTTTTCATGTATAAAATTTCTGGGTTTTTTTCTAAGTAGGCATCTTCTTTTTTCACAGTATCTTACTTTTTACTATGGTTTCTATTTTATATCAATTAAATTTTAAACATATTGTATAGCTTTAGTATTTTTTATCTAGAATTCTTAGATGAATTTATTTGCAATGTGATGTGTGTTGATGTTATAGTACCATCTCAAGCGGTTTATAAAGTTTTATGAACTTATTTTTAGCAAAGTTGTTTTATTTTTCTGTGGGAGTCTAATGAATTCTGAGTTGTTGAAGTATAAGTTCTACCAGGTTTTTCGCCAGTTCAGATTTCAAATGGTAAGCTAGTGATGTGAAAAAGCAAAGACCATGTGAGTCCTTTCTGGTGACAGACAGTGGCAGATACTTTCAGTTTCCAGACACAGCAGTGGCAGCAGTTCCAGATGTAAGATCAGAGTCCATCTAGGAAGTAGTAAGGGTAGAGAGTAGGAAAATTAGTGCATGTGCCCAGGAGCCGTGCTGGTGGCATCTACATTAAACTAGTCCTGATTTTGATTGTTGGTCTCATTTGAACATTTTTCTTGTTCCCTGCTCCTGCTTAAATTTCTTACAATTACAAATTTTGGTAGATGCAAAATTGTTTTATGTTTACTATTCCAATTATCAATGTGTGTAGCAGTATTTATTTTATTATCGAAATAAATTAATTTTTTTTAATTATAGCATTAGATAGTTTATGGCTTGGATTTAAGAGCTATGCTAACAAAAGTACAATTTTGTTTTCATTTGATGTTATATTTGAAATTATATGAGTTACATTTGAAAATAATATAAATCCACTCTAATTAGTAAACTTATTTTTCTTGTAAAGAAATATCCATTCACACCATCAGTGATACTGACTGCATGATATTCCATTGTTGAAATATATCAAAATATCAAAACTTGTTGAACCTATTCGCAAGTAGAAGACAATTGGGTAATATCCAATCTTTTTCTATTAAAAGCAACGAATTATAGCCTGGTAAGCAAATATGTTTAAGTAAAGCTATGAAAATTCTTATAGTGGGATATTATACTTTTAAATTTAAAATTATGTTTATAAATAAATTTTTATAACATGTAACAAAAGCACATTATAAAATTATACACTGTTCAAATTAGATTGTGTGAAGAAAAAATCCTGAAGAAAATAAATTTTAAAAATAACTGTGGTTGTCTGTTGGTGTAATTTTTCAATGTTTCTCATGATTATTTACTCTTTATGTTTATTCTGATATTCTGCAATTACTGTGAGATTATTTGAACAAGTTTGTTAAAGTTAAATTCTGAACATTGCTTATATTTTTGCATGGAAATGTCTGCATTTTACTGCAGATTGATTTTTAGAAATAGAATTACTGTATTAAAGGTATAAATCTTTTAAAGAAAACTTTCATATTCAGTTAACATGTTTATTTCAGTGTTTAGAATATAACATTTGAATTAAGTATGTTGTTTGAGTTTAGATATCTTATTTTTACAAAAATGTAATGATCCAATTATAAAATAGAAATGGAAATGAAGAATCTACTTTATAAATACTACTTATTGGAGACAGTTTTCCAGTAAAGGAAAACTAGTGGGCTACATTGGAGCGGAAGGCTGGGTCTAAAGAAGTTTACTTTTGTGTTTTCTTTCTACTGTTTTGTTTTTGCATTTTATTAGCTAAAGAAATCATTCATATTTGAAAGAAGCCACTCCATAAGAAGCGATAGACTATTATAAAAAAAGAGAAAACAATTAAGAAAATATCTGAATAAATTATTGGAAAAAGGGTAGCAACATGATCAAAAATTATTTTTAACATCAGGGCTCTAGTTGAAAAAGCTGCCTGCAATGGTTGTGTTAAACAGGTTAACTTTCTTCTATTATGTCTGGCCCCTGTAAAAAGATAATTTTAGGTCATTCACTACTTTTAATTTTTTTAATTAACTTCATATTTTAGCTGCCACCTTGTTGGATGGTGACTTTTTTGGTATTTTCACAAATGTAAAAAACATTATTCATTAACATATCAGTATGTCAATGTCTTCCTTAATGTGAATATATTTTAACAATCTGTTGTGAATATGTAATATCCTATGAAAGACTAATAAAAATTGCAGTTGGAGAATTTATATTTTTCACCTTTGATTTCATAAAGCAAATTTGGTACTTTATTTCACTTGAATCCATAGAAGCATAACAGGCAACTTGCAAAAGATTTTGCACATCTGTTAAAATGCAACTGGTCTGTGCTGTCCACCACAGTGAAGTGCAAAGGATTCCACCACAGACTATTTTTCCAGATTGTTAATTCCCTTCCCAGATGGCACTGCAGACGGCTTCATGGAGTGTATGACTTTTTTAGCCAATTCAAGAAAAATTCTATTCCAAGAAGAAAATCTCTATTCTAAGTAGTGACATGAAATACAGAGATCTTAGCCTGAGCTCTTTCTCGTCACTATATCACCCGATCTGGTACATTATTAGTCAATGGCGTATTCTTCTTCGTGGAAAGAAAGGTGAGAGAAGGCCCTTACATTTATCAGGGATGTGGCATTCATGGAACATAAATTATATTTGTAAACCAATCAATTTTCTAATCCATTTTATTTCTCCATTATTATAGTCTCTTTCTAAATATATAAAACTTAACAAGAAAGCTGTATGGATACTAATATGCAGATACAATTTATACATGTCCATATAAAATAAGATCTAGCCTTTTTGTATATTGATTTTTGTTATAGAGAAAAGAGAGAACCATTTTTAAATGGGGAGAAAATCCAGAAGATTATAAAAGAAGAAACTCTGACATTTTGTAAGTTCTAAAAGAATATACAAATTATACATATCAATACTTATCATTTTGCATTTTATGGAGGCTTAGTTTGAGAATCAGTTCTTTGCCAGTGTCAAATAAATAGAAAATTAGTATACATTTCCTAGAGTATATATTCTTAAAAAAATAAGTTTGGTGCAACATTAAAAGTGATATACTATAAAATTAAAATATGAATTTGTAGGTTTTAATCTAAAACACCTTAAAGAATTGTTGAATTAAAGAGCTCCCTTTATCTCCATAATCTCAGACCCAAGGCACAGATGCAGGCAGCCTAGGGAAGAAACTAGGAAACGCATACCTTATCCGTGTGCCCAATCTTCGGGTGTCACCCATTGGTCAAATACAAGGAGGCCAAGAAGGCAAGGCTGTCCACTTTGCAGGTCAACTTCTCTGAAGATGATGAGGTGAGACGGGTGGATAATAAATCAGAAGAGGCACAGAAAAGTAGAGTGAAAATGTGGGTGACTTTTTTTTTAAATGAAAATCAATGAATGCTTCTAGTTGTTCTAGGTTTGGTTTCTATATTTTTGTTCAACGTAAACACCAATTTCATACGAGAATCAGCACTTTACCAATCTTTGGCATCATCTGACTTGAATGTCAGCTCTAGAATGTAGGAAATAGAGAGGAAAAAAAGAGGTATATTAATTTGAAGAGAAATGTTTTGAATATAAGGCTAGCTTGTATGATCTGAAGGTGAGGAATTTATATGGAGCATGGCATTATCCTCTAAATCAAGGACCAGCAAACTTTTTTGTAAAGAGTCAGATAGTAAATATTTAAGGCTTTGTGGGTTATATGGTCACTGTCACAACTACTAATTTTTGCCCTTCTAGCCCAAAAGCAGCCATCGACTTCAAGTAGGCAAGTGAACATTACTCTATGCCAATAAACTTTCATTTATGGACACTGAAATTTACATTTCATGTAATTTTCATATGTCACAAAATCATATTTTTCTTTTGATTTATTTCCAACCATTTTAAAATGTAAAAAGCATTGTTAGCTCTTGAAATGTACAAAAATCAAAGAACAGGCCAGATTTGGCATTCAGCCTGTAGTTTGCTGATCCTTGCTCTTAATTAATGGTCTCCAAAGTCAGGTATGCAGTGTTGGGGTGGGGAGGGATGTGACGACAGGAAGACAATCCACTGGAGAGCCGTCATATATAGTTTTTCTACTTTTATTCCATATTTTATTTTTGTATTTTTTATAATATAAATATATGTTTAATATAGCAATGGATGATAAATAAGTTTATAAAGCGAATTTTAAAATTTATTTTAGCTAATAGAAAACACAATCCAAAATTTTGCTCACTGCTGCCCTAATATAGCTTTTACCTGTTGGTATAAGTAACACTTGTTGGACCCAGAAGTATGTATGCTAGATGAGATACAAAGTTTTCGTAATAATTACCAACAACTGCTGGTCTCCCAATCTCCAGGAAAATTGCAAGGGTGACATGTCATCTTGAGTTTTCCTTGTATATTGCACATTCTCCATCTCTAACTATTTGACATTTTAGTTTGTCTTTCAGTGTTTTTCTCATTAGCCAACTCCAGAAGTGTTTTAATGTGTCTCTTCCTATCAACCCTATTTGGCAGAAATTATCCTCTGCCCTTCTCTTTCTCCATTTTCCAATTCCAGGCTGAGTGAAAGAAAGCACTGTTCTAACACATGCATAATTTTTAAGAAATCCTGAAAATGCCTCCTACTGAGGTAAATGGCTTGGAAGGGTAAGTTGATGAGTGTTCTCTTTTATTTGTTTCAATTTTATCACTGAAATACATCATCTGAAAATGAAAATGGGGGAGGGGGTGTTGGAGGTTTGAATAGAGAGGAGACCCTGTTATGGGACATAGAAATCCCCCATATAGCTTTTTTAAATCTGAGTGATTCACCATGGAGCTTCAGCAGGACAATCCAGGGTGGCCTTTGGACCCCCAGATTGAGTTCTCTTCACTTTACAACTGGTGCAAGCTGAAAATATCTCCTTATTCTTTTTTTTATGTAATCAGCAGTGCTGTGTAAACTTAGTTTACCTGGACCCATTCAATTTTTCATTGAATGAAGTGTAATATAAAAAATCATTTTCTCCCTTTTCAGCAAGTGGATTTTAACTAAGCATATATGTTCTGAGTCACACTTTTTATTTTTGAAGGAAGACCCATGCTCTCCATTAGATATTCACAGATTTCATCTTTATTCTTTCCCTGTGTAGATTCTCTAATGTTATCAGAAAATCATCTCCCCCAGTAATTCAACCCTTTTACTCCTACTTCATTATTTTTTTCTACTCAATTGTATCATTCCCATCAGGCTAAAAAAAGTTGTTTAGGTGCTGGCCCCATGGCGTAGTGGTTAAGTTTGGTACATTCCGCTTCAGAGGTCTGGGCTCCCGGGTTCGGATCCCAGGCGCAGACTTACACCACTCATCAGCTATGCTGTGGTGGCGACCCACATATAAAGTAGAGGAAGATTGGCACAGATGTTAGCTCAGGGTTAATCTTCCTCAAGGAAAAAACGAGGAAGACTAGCAGCAAATTCTGGCTCGGGGCTAATCTTTCTCAGCAAGAAAAAAAAAGTTGTTTACACACCAACATACATACATACCATGTACATTCATTTCTTCAAATTAAAAGTGCCTTTAGCCACTCATTTTTTGAGAGGGAAACTAAATTCATTTTGTAAAATAAGATCAAATTTACTAAATTATTTTGTGTCACAGTATTGCTTGTAGTAAATTTGCTAAAATTATTCAATTCTTTAGCATAAATCATGATCAGAAGTCCTATGACATCAAGGCTACTCCTTGATTTTATTTTTATGATAAATCCAATATTGTTGTTTTTATTGTATTATATTTAAAAAATAACATAAAGACCTTCTTTTATTTTACCATTCTATGAATTGATTCTAACTGTACAATGTGTGAGATTTGAAATGTTTCCCCTTCTCTTGGTCTATATTAGCATAGTTTAAGTAATACAATATAAAATTTCTCCCTCGAATGTTCTTCATATTTGGAGAAAAAAAGGAAGAGTTGAAGGAAGGAAAGAAGGAAGGAAGGAGGGAGGGAGGGAAGGAAGGAGACTGATGAAGAAGCAGCTTTAACCAACTATCTATAAAGTTACCTTTTCTTCCAGATCTGAAATCTAGCCAAGCCCACACGCCATAATTATTCACCACTGCTGTTTAAACTCATGAAAGTTGAGAGAAATGACTTGGTAATTCTGAATTCACCTGAGCTCATCTATTCATTATTTGGAACTTCGCAATGTCCCGTATTACACATGCATACGCTGCACTGTTATTTACAGATGCAATGAGAGAAAACCTGATAAGATGAGTCTTTGGGAGAAGAAAAGGCATATAACAAATACAAAAATTAAAACACTCGGGAATAAGGTAAATACTGAGAGTAAGAACTGGGAATGAGACAAATATTGGATTAAGACAAATACTGCTGCAGATTCCAATGTCAATTCTAACAGGGCTAGTAAAGATTGGATTGTGTTGACTGTTGAAGATGAGCGGCTAAAGCAGAAAGCAAGAAAAAAAATCTTCTAGGCTAGAATCCTATGTCGCTGAAATTTTTTGACTCAGGTGACTTGAATTATTAGATTATTAAAATAAATTGAAGTACAGATAGCTGTACCCTTAAAGGTAATAAAGCCTAATAAATTAATATAACTAAATAAATTTAAATTGACAGCTAATAATAATATGAGAAAGTAATCCGAGCCTCTAAAGTGCTTTTATTTATTTTTTATTATTGAGAGCTATATTAGCCACAAATATCTCACACCTATGTAGAACTTTAATTGTGAAATACAGATATTAACACAAAGAATGGTTTTGTTCCTGTAATACCAGCACTGAATCTATAAGAACAAATTATTTATTTTATTGTCCTAATGTATTTTAATATATTCAGGTGTAATATCATGTTTATTGATGTTCATCTACGAGTCTTTTCCATTGGAAGAAATTAGAGAGCAATATTAGTGTTGTAGTTAAGGCCTAGGCTCTGAAACCAGACTGAGTTTAAATGCAGATCCGACCTGCTCTTAGGTGTGGTTCCTTGGACAACTTGAGTAAATTCAAAGGAAGGAGTACCTACTTTCTTATCAGCTTGCCCAGAGGTGGGGCAGAAGAGGAGAGGAGGGAGGGTTGGGTCTTGAAAGCTGTCAGCCATCAAACATCAAAAATGGAGTCAGATCCTCTATTACATTTGGTTATTTTAAGAATTAGAGTGGGGTTTCTTTTTAATGCTCATGGCAATGTCTGACTCTCAGAAAATGCTCAATATATCTTAGCTGTTATATTTTATCAAAGATGTTGAATTGGATTGTGTCTAACATGCATGGCAGTGAGGGAAAAATGAGACATAGACATGAGCTCAGACGTTAAGTGTGCTAGACAAGAATGATGGGCTTGAGCACGAAACACTGAAGGGTACAACTGAAAGGCATGAAATGGAACTGGGAGGCCATTGGGATGCCTTCATTTATTTATGTTTCTGAGCTTTTATTTGTTTATTTTATTGTGGTAACTTTGGTTTATAATGTTATATAAATTTCGGGCATACATCATTACATTTCGATTTCCCTATAGATGACATCACCTTCACCTTTATTCCTCATATCATAGCTTCTTAGGAAATTAATTCTATCACGTGTGCTTCCTCTGTGTTGCAATCAAGTTAATGTGGTCACAGTTCAGAGATAACCTTTTAAGAGAATTATGCTCCTTTCTGTATAGAACTGTGGACGGAGCTTCACAAGGAGAATTGTTAAAGATGGAAAACTAATGGTGAAAAATTCCAAACCGAAAATAGCTAGGCATATATCTTTCTTTGAAATCCAGAGGAATATAGCTAAATTATATGTTATGCCTGAATACTGTCACATATACACAAGCAGAAGACAGTTCTTCATTGATCTCTGTTTAGCAGATCTGAAATATAAAACCATTTCTGGTATTTGTAAGCCATTAAAGCATGGGTTTACTATGGTTATCCAGGTAATATAATAGTCTTGAAATGGTCTTGGTCTAAAAAGTCCTGGATATCTTTGTCATTTCTAAACCTTTCCTAACCATTGGAATCTTCCTATGTCCTGGAATTCCCTAGACCGGAGAAGCTGTGAAATCAAATTGAAAATAAACTAGAGCCTCCAACATAGTTTACCTGTAGAATCCTCTGTACTCAGAACCTGGCTGTGTAGGTAAGCCCTGCACATCACACCCCATTCTTAACCCCCAGATTCCAACTTAGGTCACAGAGACACAACAAAAATATATTTACACAGAATGGGCTTGCAAAGATCTATCTTTAACTTGAATGCACAAAATATTGAGTCAGCATTCTGAGAATCCAAGTGGGATGTGAAGTAACGTAACTGTTTTTTAGTTCACTATAAAATAAATACGCATTAAATCATAAAGCTGCAGATGACATTGAGAGGGATTTCCTAGTGATCCGACAACAAGTGGTAGCCATATTAATTATCACAGGCAGTTGAGATTTTCTACTTATTAAGACCAAGAGGGTTTGTATTAACATTTAGCACTCTTTCACATGCATGTTCCCATAAGTGTCGAATCACCATGTTGTACATCTGAAACCAATATAATATTGTATGTCAACTATACTTCAAAAAAATAAAAAATAAAACATAGTGTATAATGGATTCTCAATAAAAAAAAAATACTCTCCCGTCATCTAAGCCTAAAATTTTGAATACACCTTTGTTTGCTCCTAAACATTGTCTACCATTAAGGTCCAGGTTGAAATTCAGAGATTAAATTTAGCATTGGTTACTCCAGCTCCATGGGGACTCTCTAAACTGGTGTGAGTTTTGTTGTTGTTCCTTTAGCTGTTTTACCTCTCTGCCCCACGTAAAACATTTAAACATCTTTTTTCTTTCCTCTATTTTGTTTCTAGGACCATTCACTACTTGTGTTCTCTTTTGATGCCTTAGCCACTCTTTCTGTGTTTAATCAGTGACCTATATTTTATCCTCAAAATTCCAAATTGTGGCATTGTTCGAAGGCTATATCTTTGTTCTTCACCTATTTTCTTTGATGACTTCATCCACTTTTATAGTTTGAACACAGGTATTATTTTCAACCTCACATTCTCTCTAGAAACCCAATTATACATCATTCAGTGACCAACTGTGGTTAACTAGTAGTACTTCAAAAATCAACGTGAACAATTACAGATAACTTGGCTCCATACTGACTCTTCTATTGATTTCTTTATCTCATTTAATGGAGATATCTCCACTCAACAAACTTGAAATATTAGTAGTCTTTTGATTCTCTCTCTACCTAGGAAACATGTCTATTTACACTTCAAGTCATATGTTTTTTATAGTTGGAATGTCACTTACATCTAGTTCCTTTTTACAATTTCTGTCACTACCTTCCTAGTTCAGTTACCAACTGCTTTTCCAAAAGATCACTAAAATAGCCTCTTTACTAATTCCACCCACCAAAAGTATCTTTTCTTTATTAACACCATATATTGTATCAAGTTGAATATTTCTAAAGAACAAACACTCTACTGAAAAAATATTCACTATTAAATCATGTTCTCCCTGAACTTCAAAACCCTAGCTTGCCTTTCGAACCTATGTCTAACGACTCATTTACATACACTAAATGCTTCAACCAAACAACACCATGCACAGTTCCCTAAAAATTCCCTGTGCCTCTCAACTCCACAGCTTGTACCTTCTTTTACATTCTTTGTAATTTCCCATCAGTTATGACATCCCAGGCTGTCAAAATTTGAACAGTCTCTGGAAGCTCAGATCAAATACTATTTTCCCAACAATGCATTATTTTCTCCCCCTTCCAAGTTGAAGTTCTCTCTTGATATCCATTGTATTTTGTTTTCACATTTTAAGTGGAAATTGTAGGATTGTTCACTGTAGTTATTTGTCTTCATAACTTTTTTCCCTTACTAGAATGTTAGCTCCTTAAAACAAAGGTTATAATTTAGTTATCGCTTGTGTTTCTTCCATGGCCAAGCATGATGCCTTTCATGAAATACTCACCCTTTAAAGGTTTTTGTGAATGTGTAAATACCTTAATGTTGTAGAATATTTTTATTTTAGAAATGAAAACCCTTTTGTGTAACGATGATAAAGTAATTGAACAAGGTCATACAGCTTGTCACTGATAGAGCTGAGCCAGAATCAAAATATGCAGAAGAAAAATAAGAAAGAGGAGAATAGATGGTTTCTAGCCCCTATTTCCAGTGCCACATTAATCAGGATTTTGTTCAGTTACAAGTGAATGAAAATACAACTGTGTGATAAGGCAGACGAAGACAATGTGCAAATATTTAGAGAGTAGGTATAGAATAGAGATGCTGATCAAATATTTAAACCCATCTGATTAGTACTTTCATTCTTGAAAACAAAATTTGAACAGATATAAATAAAGTACTTTCATTTTCCTGGAAATCTCAAGTGCATTGCTGCCGAAGAGAATCAGCAATTATCCAGGGACCAATTAGCCTGTTTGTGGATTACCTACACCCTGTGGATTCTTCCTCATCGCTTTCCTCCTCATCTCTGCCTTTGGACCACTTCACAGTTGTTAGCCAGAAAAAGAAATTAAAGAAGTGCTAAAAAGTAGAAAGCCAGAAAAAGTAAAATTAAGACTCTGTAAGTTATTGTACATTAACTAGAATTGTGCTATTATTAGTTGGCTAAATCTTTTCAATGAAATGCCAGACACTTGAGCCAAAGAGTAATTAATTTATTACCAAAAAATTTTCAAATTTGTTTATCTTAATTACTCAATTGTTTCATCTTGAAAGCTCAAGTTTGTTGCATAAGCTGATTTAGCAATAATAATTAAAACCAAATTGGGGAATTATTCAATATTTTATTACTTTATGTGATCCTACATATGCACAGTTTGCTAAGAGCTTGTCAGAACTTTACTGAGGTTTTATATGACCTTTTAATGTCAATCTAGAATATTCCTGTGCAGTTTATTCTCTGACAGTTCCCATTGATGTGCTTCTATTCATAGGGAAGTTCCCAATACAATTGGAAAAATCCATCTTCAACTACTAACATGCACTTTTCTATTTATGTACAGTTAGAAGGGGTCCTAAAAATCAATTTGTAGCGTTGCCCATTGGGGAATTGATTCTTCATACTTGATTTTCATTTTGGCAGAGAGGAAATTACCTGAGCACATTTTAAACATTTTTTATCCACATGCCGTGTCCTCTGTCATTTTGGGCCTACTCAATGTTGGCAATCTCTGTGGAGTTTTCTCCCTTCCCTGGAGGCCTCTGCAGGGTTTCACAAACACAGTGCAGAATTTCCCCTCTCAGCCATCCTGGGACTGTTCTTTTGTCTCTAAGAATAAAATTCGATTCCTCACGTATAATGATTTTCCTCTATACTTGACTGTAGACTCAACTTCTAATAGTTCCTCCTTCTTTAACTTCTCTATCACATATCTTATTTGCATGAAATAACCTCAAATCATGAGGTATATGATTATTTAAACTATTGCTTTATACCATATTATTTAATGAAATCTTTAGCTCTCCCATATTTACTTTCTGAGTAATTTTTTTTTATCTAGTGCCTGTGGACATTTGTGCCCCAACACAAAAACAGAATCCTTGAATTAAACTGCAAATGTATTCTAATGTATTCTGTGCACTCGATTGTATCTCAAAATCATCCAAGGAAAGGAAAACATTAGATTTCCATGCTGAATCAGGAAACAAGAGAGTGTTTCGATCCGTGAACCATGAAATTTTGATAGTAGCTACGACTGCAATTTCTTCTGCAGTATTTTATGAATTGGGTGAAATTTTACTTACTCTCTTTTTCTTATCCTATTCAAAACAGTATTCATGTAGTACTATTATATATTTCCCTTACTCTTAGAAAATTTATCAACTTAATTTTTAAAATTTTTAATCTATAGAATTCTGTAGAGAGTGAAATAGCAAAGATCAAATGAGAGCTATACTTTGATGCCAATCTTTCTACTTGTAGGATTTCTTAGTTCTTCATTTTGTGGACTTCGATTGAGTATATAAATTACTCTTCTAGAAATAAAACAAAATAATTATTCCTTATATGTATACAGTGGTTCACAGCTTACACTGTCAAATTTACCATATCACCTCCAAACTGGCAGCAATCCTGTGAAAAATGTAGTTTGGTTATTACTATTACCTCCCATTTTATTGATTGGGAAAATGAGGCAGAAAAGCACAGTTGTTCGGGAAGCACAGTCCAGGCGCCAATTTTGTGCTTGATTCTTACGTGTTTTGCTAAATTAAGCTACCTCTTAAAAACAAATAAAACAGTAACAACTTTATTTGCATAGTGTTTTAAAATTTATAGAGAGCTTTCATATGTATTTCCCTTCTTGTTTTGGCAGAGTGTAAAAGAAACAATTTCTTCCTGTTACCGCAAAACTCTGATGTCAATCTTTGGTTAGAGACTGATTTGTTATATGAAATAAGAAGGAACATAGACAAGATATGTATCTCAGAGGAGGAAAATGTTTAAGAGAATGAGTGGATTTTTTCTATAGTATTTTAATTTTCCCTTTCAAAGTAATGTTAAAATATATAAAGGAGGAGAAAATTACTGAGAATTTTTTGTACTTCTAGTTCAGTGTGTTGATTTTCAATTGCTACTGCATGAAATAAATGCTTCATGTGTTTGGAAAATATAAAACACAAAATGGAAGTATTTTACCTTTTCACAGGATTATCAATGGATAATTAATTTTTGAGAGAGAAGGAGAGAGAGAGAAACACATTCATGTAAAATTATAAAAGACTTGGAAAACTGTTAGAAAGTCTGCTTTTTGCAATATGGTTTTAAAATTTGCATGAAGATCAGTCATAAAAACATTTCATGTGGCATTATAGGAAAATCAAATTTAAAACAAATTGCTTTGTTTATTAGACTGCAATCATCTTAATAATATACTCAAAGATAAATGAAAATGTATTTTTCAGGATAAGTTTAGCAGGATGCTGTATCTGACATAGTGATTATTGATGGTAACGTTAAAGTTCAAAACATCAAAAAGTTAAAATACTCTGCCGAAATACCAAAAATGGTGGAGAGGAAGTAGAAAATTATGTGAAATGTTAGAGATGTTTCATTCCAGTACCTTGGCCTCATTATATTATGAGCTAAATATAAAATACATAGACCAGATAAATGTCTCATTAAGTATTTCACAGTTCTTTCTGGGAACTTGGTAGTGGTCTTGAAAATGAAAAATAGAGAAGTATTTTATCTGAAAATTATGGTGCAAAAAAGTATTTCACTGCAAGTGTTTATTAATTCACTGTGTGTGGTAAGGCATGGTGGTGGTGATTTTATTAATTGCTTTTACTTAAAGAAAGACAAAGATTTATCCTACATAGAATTTTTAAGACAAGATATGTATCTCATTTCAGATTTAGGTGCATTTTCAACTTTTCAGATGTAGTCCAAATTAGGAGCTCCCCACCTCCGTTTTTGAGAAGGATCTCCTCAGATAATACCTCTTTTGAGTTAAATTGACATTTATTTCTACCTACATACACTCATATATTAACACACAGGAAACAGGAATGGATTTCACGTCGAGATTTACTTACTTCTGTGTTTTATCTAAAAGATTTATGTGAACACAACACAAGAAGGACATGAATAGGAAAAATAGAATTACTTTTCAAGATAAACTTTCTTTGATATTTAATTAATACATGTTAATTTTAGTTATGCCATGTAATTAATATACCTAGTCTCTTCCTTAAAAAAATTGGAAAAAATTCTATGCAATGAATTATCGCTGTATTTCTCATTCTGGCAAAGTTCCCATTGCTTTCAGATATACTTAAAAATGACAAGGTGAATACGATGACACCACTTTTCTTTCAAAAATGTAGTCATGCTGAAAATATCTACGTACAAGACAAGTCACAAAGCATAGAAAACATCGTAAAGGATGCTTGTTAACAATAGAAAAAATGAATGGGGAAGAGATAGAAGGGTGTCATATGAGAAGTGCTCGTAATACCTGCAATATATAAACACCAGGCTTCAGTTTCCAAGACAAGTGAGTCTCAGATTGGCAGATGGTGGATGATTGCTTCTGTTGGAGCGAATGATGGTTAGTTTGCAAGTAAAAGCAGATAAAGGAGAACATGAATAACAGTGAAATCTTTGGTATGTGGGTAAGGCTTAAATTATAAATGGCTTAAATTATAAATGGTTCATGATTGACTGGCCGCAGGAACTTATTAAGAATGCACATATGGTGAAGAAACTGCAGTAGTGCTAGAACAGATGAATGCAGCTGATCATAAAAAATCTTATATTAAATGGAAAGGAGTACTTGGAAAACAATAAGTTTGAAGTAGTCCTAAGAGTAGAGGAAATACAAATTAAGCAGGCACCTGCAATTTAAAAAACAACAAAAACACGTTTGGAATTTGAGCATATGAGAGTTAAACTCGGGTTGATCCAAGGACTAAGTTTCAATTCTAAAAGCATTTGGTAAAATTTGATGATAAAATAATATAACAGTGCTAAATTAGACAAATGAAACAACCACCTTAAGGCTTTGCCTGTGATAATAGACCCAGGTGCTCTCTACAGAGAAAATGACAGTCATCCACAATGTGATCAAACTCAACACATTAGGGAATTACCACCCAAAATATTCTTCTTCAGAATGACCTGGTCAGGATGTCTCTGAGATATTTTACAAGTTAGATTTTTCTTCTATTTCTTGAAGCGACTATGTGTATAGAACCTTGGTCTGTCTTGAATACAACCCAAGGAATTGGTTCCTAATATAGTTCTTATTTTACAACCAACGCGCGCGTGTGTGTGTGTGTGTGTGTTTGTTTATTATTCAGGTACAATTGACAAGACTATAAGAATAGTTTGAATGATGATAAATCATAAAATGCTCATTCTGAAATTAATCCTAGAAGTCATTTGCTCTAAACTACCCTTTTACTTTTCAGATAAAGAAAATGGGGTCCAAACTGTGTAGCTGAATTCCTCAAGGAACAGCTAATTAATTAGAGTCTTAGCTAAGACTAAAATCAGAAATCTTGATTCCCCAGTGGTGTCAAAAGAGTATTAATAATGGCTTGACCAATGACAGTTTTTTGAGGAAAAGTTTTTTTTTCCCCTTTCTCTGAAGGAAAACTATCATTCTAAGAAAACTAAGATTTTTAAATGTTGGAAATTGCATTCAATTTTGAATAAAAACTTAATCTTCAGTTATTTTCTTCCCTCTAACCATTTAATATGGATTATGAATTGGAGGAAAACTCTAACTTGAATTTTTAAATTACACATAAAACCATTTTAAACATCTAAGCTTACCGCTTAATTCAAATGCTGACAGACATTACTGTATATGATTACAAATTTGAATAATACTTTGAATGTGTATAACATATTTTAACACCTAATTTAGTTTACAGATTCTCTTTCATATTCTCTCTATGCTAGCAGAGCTTGTATGGATAATTAATCTTAATCTGATGCCTATCGAGAAACAGAGAGCTTAAGTGTATGGCTCCAGGTCACACAGCAAGTCAGTAGCAATTTTTTAAATGTCTTATTTGAATATAAAAGCATTTAGATAATAGAATAATTATTTAAGGTCATCATGAGTGGTAACACTTGTCATGTTGAGATAAGAAAAACATATTCTAAATCTCCCACGACATTTCCTGATGGTAAGAATTGGCATAGTGGAGACTTCCTTAAACTTAATTTTTGTATTGTTTAACCTTGCACATGACAAAAAAAAGAAAAGGAGAAACTCAATTCTATTTAGTAAAAATATTGAATGCTCAATATTACAATGTTTATGACAGACTGTATATTCATTCAGATAAAATAAAATCAATTATTTTCCGTTTTAATCTTTATGAAATTATAAAGTTAAAATACCAAAGCATTTTATTAATATTAAAATGGCATTGTTTAGACAGTGCATAATATAAATGAGCAATATTCCAAAACTCTCGTGTTTTGGTGATGAAAAACACAGAAAATATGTTAAATATTTTTGTTTGTTTTGATTATAAAATCCAAACAGCATATGGACAAAAAGAAATTACTTTCCTTAATTTTTTAAACCACACCTAGAGTTTATTACAAGAGAGTTTCAGCATTGCACTTGCTTGAAAGACTAAGGATTAGAGCTTAAAACATAGAGCTTTGTTATGAAACATCCCCTGTAAGATAGATACTTTTACCAGTGAAAGTATATGTTAAATTTTTCTTTTGAGTCTCATAGCAAACAATATTCTTTACAAATATGTAGTGTTGACACATTAACTCATGTTATTCACTATATCTATCAATGTTTCTACCACTGTTAAAAACATTCTGAACTATGTAAATATGCATTTCAAAAAAACTAATTCCTTGAAAATTTAGACACCTTTTTCTCCTTGTTATTATTGTGATATTAACTAAATGTGTTACTCCAATGATATTAATTCAACTTCATGTGTTCCTTGATATTTAAACACTGAATAATTATGATGTTTACCTCACTTAGAGGGATGACTAGAGCACATATTCCATCAAGATGAGCTTTCTGCTTTCTAACATGCCATATGAAAATTATCTATTTTGGTTATATCCAACCATGATGCTTTCTAAGAAGTTACAAAAAAATCAAAAGATGCATTTGTAGAGAATAAAATAAGCAGAGAATACAATAAAATTTTCAGTTTCCATTTCATCAGTGTGAAATATAGGCCCTGAACTTCACAAGAAGAGACGATGTATTATTACTAAGAGACTTCCACAATTTATTGGGATATACTTGGTTACCCGTTATTCTTTCATTTTCCATAATAGAAAAAGAGAAATTAGAGTTGAATACAGCATAAGACACTCTTAAAGCAAAATTGACCAACTTAAGTTTCATCGAATCAGGAGAATTTTACTCAAATGTAGTGTGCATGGATATTTAAATACACCCTTAAGCTACAGAATAACAGAGACGGACCAGTTGACCATTGTGAAAGTGATGAATACATACAGGAAACAGCTCATTTTCTCAATAATCGAGCAAATATATATAAGAAGCTCTTAATATTAATCACACAGAGGAATAGAACCAAGTATTTTTAAGAAATTATTTTCCATTTAAAAGGAAATGTGTTTATTATTCTAATTTTGGTAAATGTATAAAAATCAAAAAAAGAGAAATTAACTCATAATATCACAACCCAAATACATTTGCTAACCTTTTGTACCGTTTCCTTCCAGTTTTATTTATTTATTTTTTTATATATATATATATATATATATTTTTTGTGTGTGTGTGAGGAAGATCAGCCCTGAGCTAACATCCACGCTAATCCTCCTCTTTTTGCTGAGGAAGACCAGCTCTGAGCTAACATTTATTGCCAATCTTCCTCCTTTTTTTTTTCCCCCAAAGCCCCAGTAGATAGTTGTATGTCATATTTGCACATCCTTCTAGTTGCTGTATGTGGGACGCAGCCTCAGCATGGCCAGAGAAGCGGTGATCGGTGCACCCGGGATCCCAACCCGGGCCTCCAGTAGCAGAGCCGGCGCACTTAACCGCTAAGCCACGGGGCCGGCCCCTCCTTCCAGTTTTAAATTTATATATGTAGTGACAAATCATAATGAGCATGGAATTGTGTTTTTACTTCTTTCACTAATTCCTTTTAATTTCAGAAATTCTAAAACTATTATTTTAATATCTGCATATTATTTTATTTGGTTTATTAGTTTATTATTCACTAAAACTTGCATAATCATTTTCATATAGCTAGCCATTATTTTGGATCTTGTTTTTCTGTGTTATAAAAAATGCTGCAATAAAAATATGCAAGAAAATGATTGCTTTTAAGATTCTCAGTATACATTGCTAAACTGCTTTCTAAAAATTTGGATCAATGTTTGACTGTGGAGAGGCAATATAGTATGCTGCTTAGGAGCAGAGAATTCACAGACAGCTTTTATTGACTCTGTCACTAACTTCCTTCATGACATTGGGAAATTCACTTAACCTCTGGTGACTCAGTTTCTTCATCTCTAAAGTTTGGATGGTAATAGTATGTTCCTCATAGAATGCTGTAGGACTAAAAGAGTTAATATATGTAAATGTTTAGAATACTTCCTGGCCCAAAGTAGTATGAACCTTGAGTATAAGAAATGTATTCAGGTAGGCCAAAATATATTCAGGTAGGCCATATTGATAGGAACTTGTTCCAAACAATCAATTATGTCATATTTTCTAAGGTTGCCCATTTTATGATAAGCAAAGCTTAGTAGATTAAATATCAACCACAGTTAATCCCAATTTGTAGCCCTTTGGATAGATATTCAATATAATATACTTGTCTTCTAAATATAGGCCTTTATTTGGGGGAAACTTTACTCACAGACATTTCAAGCAATTCCTTCCTTGTGGACAGTGGGTGTACTTTTCTATATTAGTGGATTCATCATCTCAGCTCATTGGTGCATGGCCTTAGCACCTGCACCCCTTTGACTATTTCTGTCGTAGCATTCCATTTGACTTCTCAGCTGGCGATTGGGATTTTTGTTTGGCATCTACATGGCACATATAAATTATTCCTCTAAATCTCACAGAGATTTCCATAAATGAGTCTCCTATATGAAGATGTGTTTTTTAAAAGACCCATTTGCCTATAGACCCATTGACTACAGCTCAAGAGCCTAAAAATATTCAAACGTTCCCCTGTGGGCATGAGCCTACCTTCTCTTCTCTTGCTACATAAGTGGGTCTCAGTTCTACCCTTGATTTCCCCTTGACTTTTTACATCAAGGTTTTTTCTTCTGCAGGGGATGATGTGACTGATTTCCAAATAGCAATGTGCCCTTCGATTCAGGAACTTCATCAGTGAACTAAGCAACTGCTTTGCCTCACCTGGGAGAAAATCAGGAGGTTCAGATCGCAAATTGAAAGGGGTATGGAGGTCTAGGAGACTCAATTGTTGGCTCTGCTGGCAGTGAAGCAACAACCTGCTCATATATGTGATGCACTAACTCTGATTTTTTCTACTTCCTCTCCATGAACTTTGATATTTATTCAGATGTTCTTCTGACATCCCCCAAGACATGATCATTATTTCCAGCCTCAGAATTATCTGAGGCCCTTCTGTGATGGGACACTTTTGACCAATGTCTGACAACAAGCTAGAAATATCCTTTCAAATGGGCAGCATTTGAGTTCGAAATCTAGAGCTCTCTTCCAGGTAGCCTTATTCAACTTTTGCCAAATGCTTCAGTCCTCGTATATTCTAGTTTTAAACACTTTTAATGCTACTTTCTCAACTGGGCCATAATGGCTTATTGGAATTGCCTATTCCGTCACTCTTTATAAGACTTTTAATGTTGGTTTTGCTCAGTGTCCCATTCAAATTATGATACTATTCTCTTGACTTTGTCACGAGGAGCCAAAAGGACTCCTTTATCAAGTTCAAGTGCCACCTTACCAGATTATGACTATATGGTGGTGAATTCAAGTATCCTTGTGACATATTGGATTCCATTTCATAAGAATGCAAATTGTGCCTGGATCAACTTCAAAATTGATATTTTAAAGAAATCATTAGCCACATCTATATTGGCTAACCAATCCTGCTTGGCC
The DNA here is from genome assembly GCF_057802395.1 of Ceratotherium simum simum. Classification (NCBI taxonomy): domain Eukaryota; kingdom Metazoa; phylum Chordata; class Mammalia; order Perissodactyla; family Rhinocerotidae; genus Ceratotherium; species Ceratotherium simum. The sequence goes on along the minus strand of NC_141908.1, from coordinate 36,895,523 downwards.
TGTTGTACTTCTTATATAGGATTTAAAATATTATTTAGATACTATTTAAGTACACTTCAGTACAACTGAAATGTTCAGAGGAATGGACTTTCTAATTCTTGACAATCCACTGTCAATCTCCAGGAAACTGCTCTATATACTGGCCAGAAAAGACAGATGAAAAGAAAATTAGGGATAATCAAACTTCAAGTATTTCCTCAATCAGAACACTGTTCTTATGTTGTCCCCTAGAATTCTGTAGCGCCTAACTTTCATTACTTAGAAGGGCATGGATAATGATAAAGGTTCCCATTTAGCATGGCAAATTAAAACTGGGCAAAGGTCAGGCTTGGCGGATAACTCCTCTGAAAAAGTAATGGCAAAATTACACCATATTCCTAAAAGTCCAATACTATTATACATTCAGGTAAAGGTGACTGGACTAGAGAATAAGCTCTTCAATTTCTAAATCTAGTTCCCTCCTTCATGTAATTTCCACACCCTCCCACTTTAACTTTGCATCTTTCAGAGTACCATCTCTATTTTCTCTAAGAATTATTGTACATTGAGCTTCATATCCATCAATCCTAAAAAGGTTTTGTATAACGTCTCCAGGCTACATCACTCAAACTGTCTTATAAGGCCCAAGATACTGCCCATATTTCCCTCCATGCCACTCATGCACTGGGAAAGCAAACCTCATCCCCTCAGTCAATCTTTTTAAGATTCAATAGATTTAAGTAAAGGAGTAAACTGACCCTCACCTCCTGCTCAAGTATTTTCCACTCTAAATCATAATTTTCTTAATTATATTTTAATTTCTCTAAGTTAGAGAAAATAAGACACATTTGGCATGATGCTTTAATATGTGAGGATTGGGTCAGAGTGGATCTCTTACCTCTCAAGCATTAAAAATATGCTGTCACCTTCTTAGTGGAGATCTTGAAAGTGTTCTTTATTTCAACACATTCCTCAAAAGCCACCAATTGAGTATGTTATTATTACCTCCATTAGTCTTTCCATTTCTTCCCTTTGTCCCACCTCTCAATTGGACAACGTATCTCATTTTCCCATCACACAGCCCAAGATGTAGGTCAGATACTACCACCTGAATATTTCCTTGGTCTACTAAGAGCAAAGTACCTAAGTTGTTCAAGATGGATAGTTATTCTTACTACATCCTGTGTCATAGTCTATGTCAACGGCATTAAGTTCAGTGTATCATCCTGGATCACAATAAAGCCAGACTAGGTGGATGGTCTGCACACCTTACATTCCTATCACTTCAGGAAAATTCCACTTGTGAGTCAGTGAGAGTTGAAGCAACTAACCCTCTGAAGTTTTTTTCCAAACCATTGTCTTCACTCACTGCAGGAAGATAGCTGTCATACCATAGAAAGACATCTGTTCACAAAGGTTTGTGGCTACTTGGTGATTAGAGATCAACCAAATAATCTGTTCCACTTGGCAGTATCTAGAATTAATAAAGTATCTCATTGATTGTTAATTCTTTTTACTGGTGTTTCTCTTTAAAATGTCCTAGTTCTTTTACAGAATATCCTTGGAGTTCAATGCTCGTCTAGTTTTTGCTTCCAATTACTTGTTTATATTTTTTAAGTAATGAATGGTCTCATTAATTGAGTTATTTTGCAAGTGAACATAACATTTTTCCTGGTGCTTAGTGCACCAAAAATGTAATATGGCCAAAAAGCTAACCAAAAAAAAAAAAGTCTGTTTCTTATTCTTTCATTTTTTTAGTCTTATTAGAAATCTAGCTTAGCTTTCAGCAGAGTTGGTAACAACATCCAGAGGAAAGAATTTTTTTGAAAATTTCCCTTCTGCCTGGAACTCAGTTCACTTAGCCTGGATTTAAACTTATTTTTCCCAAATTCCATTGATAAAAATTGCCTTTTATAATCTACCTCAAGTCTTTTACCACTTTCCACCAACAATAGATAGACATCAAATTCTCATAATGTATTTCCATTCCCTCTTTTTTCTTGCTAAAATGTGTCTTAGCCATTATTATAGGTATGAAATAAAGATAATTCTGTTAACAGCACCAATCTAAGAAAACATAGCCTTGGATTATCCAATTAGACTCAAAAGAATCAAAGATTAATCTAGACAGACAGGTAAATCCTGCTACAAGCAGGCCATAGACAAGGACCCTCCTTTATCTTTTTATTAGTTAATGCCATCAGGTAGTTTTAATTGTATGTTTATAAGAAGATTTAAGCAAGTCTTTTCTCCCTGGGCATCCTCCCTTTTGAAAGTGGAATGATGAGTAGAGACTAGCTGATAAACTTTTCCTTTCATCTTTGAAAAAGTAGATGATAATTTTAAATAAATATTTTTTAGTAGGTATGGAGAGAAAAGGGTTAATTAAAGAGATATATAGGAGGTATAAAAACTTGATAGTTGACTGAATGTGGAAGGTGTGTGCTATGGTCTGAAGATGCTGCCTCAAAATTCATACGTTGAAATCTTAATGCCTAATGTGATGGCATCTGGAGGTGGGAACTTTGGGAAGTGGAACCCTCATTAATGGGATTAGTACTCTTATAGAAGAAGCCCCAGAGAGCTTGCTTGTCCCTTCCACCATGTGAGGACACGGTAAGAAGTCAGAAGTCTGCAGCCCAGGAGGGCTTTCAACCAAACCCGACCATGCTGGCATGTTGATCTTGAACTTCTAGCCTCCGAAACTGTAAGAAATAAGTTTCTGGTTTTCTAAGTCACTCGGTCTCTAGTATTTTGTTATAACATCCTGAATGGCCTAAGACAGTATGAAAGAATGGATCCCAGGATCCTTGATTTGTGTTTGTTGTTTATATATATTATACTATATTTTTTAGTATATTTTACATATTTATTTATCATATATTTGCTAACTAATTGTATTATCTAAATATATCTTTCATTTTTCCAGTGGAATTTCTGTTTGACTGAAGAAGTAATATGTTCTAGATTAAAATAGCCAATTTTTTATATGACTAAAGTAGGTAAAGATATGCTATGCAATTTTTTTTTCACTTAATAAAATAAAAAATTTTTTTCAAGTTTTAAGGCACAAGGTTTTTAGAGGACTGAGATCCTACAGCAATTTTAGGAAGTTCTCAGAAAACATCTTCAAATGTTTTTTCTTTTGGATTCTCTCTTCTCTATGATCCTGTATACATATATTTCATATTGTCTGAAATATCTCTCTGATGCTCTTTTTTCTTCTTCTGGACTTCAATTTACGTGGTTTTTATTAACTGGTTTAATCTGCTGTTAAGACTTTCCAATGAATATCTTAATTTAGATACTTTATTTTTCATTACTAGGATTTTAATGATTCTTCCTTAGGGTTAAATTTTATCCTCACAAAGTTCCTCCATTTCCCCCTCTGTTTATGGCAGATATAATTCCATCCCCACTGTTCACCCAGGGATAAAAACAGAGGAGATCTTTTCTATTCTAGAAAGGGCTTTTCTCTGCCTGGAGTTTGTTTATTTAGAGTTTTTTTGCATCTTTACCTGTATATTGGGTTTAAGAAAATTCTTATTTAGAAACTTATTTAGCATTATGTACGTGTTAATAATGGGAGCCATGGTCTCTAGCATAAAAGCGGTGTAACTTAGAGAACCATGCCACTATTATAATGATTTCTAACAAATATCTCTATTTACTAACAACAATAGCAATATTATTTGATTCATAGTTTGTAGTATTTTGACTTGAAAATACTTTAAAATCATCTATAGAGTTTTGTTTCTACTATAAAGACACGATTTTGACACAAATGGTTTGTCCTCAAAGAATTAACAAAGGTATGATAGAATTTCAGGAAGACACTAGGTCCATCCTACTCTTTCTGGTAGTGTGAGATATAACCATCTCTCCTGGTGATATCTTTAGAATTCTTAAAAATATGTGTAAGTATGCATTTCAAAACTTTCTTGGGGAATCCTTTTTAGAACCTCAGAAACACTGTAATCAAATCATTGTTATACTTTATGAATAGATAGGATCCTTACAATTTAAACTTCTTTCATGTAATTTTTCCTTTAAAAATTGTTACTACCTTCTGAAATTACACTCAAAAATCCATCTGGTCTAACTGCCTCCTGAAGACAAGACAATATTTAAACCTTCCAATTAAGAATGTTTACTCTACTGAATTATTTAAGGATGAAATTTCCTTTTGTCAGACTTTCTGTTTCTGATTCAGCATGTAAGGAGTTTAGAAGTCACTGCTATGTCCTAACAACAAGTAAAAGCTGAACAAACTGAAAAAAATCAACATTTCTTCTTAGATCCTTTCAGAGAAGTGAGGTCACAGGGCAAATCACTGTACCAAAAATTAGAGAGAGAGGCGAACACAGAGGAACACAACTTACCAGAGTAGAATCCCACAAACAGAAACCTCTGTGGGAACTAGTTCCGGGGTAGGAAATTGGAACTGTAATTGATGAATTGCTGAAGCCTCAGTGTGGGCAACTCTGAGAGTGAAAATCTCCGGTGGGGATCCAGGCATAGGCGGTCCTCCATACTTTCGTGACTTTTAGCTGCAGGAGCTCTAGCATAGTCTTACAAAGAATATTGGAGAAAAATCTCCCAGTGCTTCCAGTAGGAGGAGGGGAAAAGGAACGATTTTGAAGTATGCCAGAGTATTCTGTTCATTATAAGACCCAATCTCAGAAGAAACTATTTTACTAGAGCCTAACCTGCTGAGATTTTATCAGAGCCTAACTGATCTGGGGAAAGGGAAATAACAAACTCTAGACATTTCTAGCAATGCTGTCCCCACCTAAACAGGGGGGGGGGGGGCGGGGGTACTGGGCAGAGGACAAAAAAAACCCTGAGAAGTACTAGTGAAGTTCACAGTTTAGGGGCACAGGTTCACCAAAAGACTGAGACATAATCATAGAGCTATAGAATCCTTCTTCTCCCCCCACACCTCAACACTATATTATTAATGTCCTATTAATGGCCTCTTTATTACAGTTCCTTTAACCCAGTACATTATGTCCATCTTTCAACAAAAAATTATAAAGCATATTAAAAGGTAAAAAACACAGCTTGAAGAGACTGAACAAGCATCAGAACCAGACTCAGATATGGCAAGGATGTTGGAATTAGACTGGGAACTTTAAAAAAACTATGATTAATATGGTAAAGGCTTTAATGGAAAAAGTAGACAACATGTAAGAACAGAAGGATAGTATGAGCAAACAGAAGGAAATTCTAAGAAAGAATCAAAAAAAAAAAATGTTAAAGATCAAAAAACACTCTAACACCTGAAATTTTTACAATGTTATAAACCAATGTTACTGCAATAAACAAAAATTTAAAAAAAAAAAAAAAAAAAAAAAAAAACACTCTAACAGAAATGAAGACTGACTTTGATGGGCTCCTTAGCAGATTGGACATGACTGAGAAAAAAATCTCTGAACTGGAGGATATGACAATAGAAACCTCCCAAACTGAAAAAGCAAAGAGAAAAAAGACTGAAAAACAAAACAAAACAAGCAAACAAAAAAACCCAGGATATCCAAGAATTGTGGGACAACTTTAAAAGGTGTAAGACATGCATAATGAGAATATCAAAAGGAGAAGAAAGAAAGAAGGAGCAGAAGCATATTTGAAGCCATAAAGACTGAGAATTTCCCTAAATTAATGTCAAACACCAAACTACAGATCCAGGAAGCTCAGAGAATTTGGTTCTTACATGTGACACCTCTCTTAATACATCCCAGAATCATGGTATCTTTAATAGTGTCGACTGATCATGGAGGTGACACACACTATTCCTAAAACTCAAAGTGGTTACTGTTATCTTCAAGGCATGAATTTAGAAAAAAAAACTTTCTAAGCTTCACACTTCACCCCTGCCTGAATCTGTACGCGGATGACAAAAATGTTGAGTCACCTAATAGATTGTGACAAAGTAGTAATTTTAGGGAGGCACTAGTTTGTGATTGTAATCAAGAAAACATATGAATTATATTTCACCCTGAAATGCGTGGGTAGAATTGGAGATGGTCAGACTAGTAGCTAAAATATGGCCACAAGCAAAGAAAGGATTTCACCTTCTTTATGCAATACACGCTGAAATGTATGATAGTGGTAAACGTAAGAGTTAATGCAAAGGTGTATAAGTGCCTGGTCAGGCAGACTCTATCAGAGTACCACATAACCAATAAGAAATATCTTTCAGAAAATGTGTAGGCATCCTTTTGATTGAAAAAAGAATCACTCTTCAAACTTTTAAACCCACATCCTATATATCCTATTATTTACTAAGTCTTATTGATTTTATCTCCTAAATGTATCTCAAATTCATACTATTCCTCACATCTCCATTGCCACCATTCCAGGAAAATTTCCTGAGCCCAGACCGTTGGTGGTGTCATACTGCAGGTGGAGGGGTAAGATAACCAATAAAATCACACCTCTGAGATGCAGGAACATAGAGCTTGTCCAGAAATGAGGCTAGATCACACCAACAGGTACTAGTAGGAAGGACCCCCAGCACACTATCAAGGACTGAATAATAAGCAACAGCAGTCTATCACTAGGGGAGAGGCAAGAAGGGGAGAGAAACCCTCTCTGAGGAGCAAGTGCAGACAGAAGCCTGAAAAGCCAAAGATGTAGCAGGAATATTGAGATAAAACCTCAGGCAAATTAATTTGCCCTCACCTTAAGCACAAAGTGAACTCTGGAGAATTAGAAAATGATGATGCACAGAAGATAAACATAACATCAACAAAATCCCTGTCAGTTCATCTCCTGACTATATCAACTCTACCCTCCAGTGTAATAGCTTAGGAGAAGAAGAAGATTGTATAATTCCAGGCTTAAATAACATTCACTTCAGGCTCTAAAGTTCTACACACTCCATGCAACAATCAAGGAAAAATTATGAAACATATAAAAGCAAGAAACAACCCACTGTCAACAGACAAAATCAACAAGGGCCCAGTCCAGTGGCATAGTGGTTAAGTTCGTGTGCTCCACTTTGGCGGCCTGGAGTTCATGGGTTGGATCCCGGGCATGGACTTACACACTACTCATCAAGCCATGCTGTGGTGGCATCCCACATACAAAACAGAGGAAGATTGACACAGATGGTAGCTCAGGGACAATCTTCCTCAAGCAAAAAAGAGGAAGATTGGCAACAGATGCTAGCTTAGGGCCAATCTTCCTCACAAAACAAAGAAACAAAAAAAACAATCAATGAGAAAAGATTCATAAAGGATGCATATGTTGGAACTACAAGACAGATAATTTAAAGTAACTATGATTACTATGTTAAAGTCTCCATGAATAATTTTAGCAGACAGATGTAAACTACATGAAAAGTTGAATGGAAATAATAAAGAAAAGGTTTAATAGAAATACTGGAAGTAAAGGACACTGTAACAAAGTTTAAGAATTCTTTTGCCAAACTCATCCATAAATTCAACTGAGCTGAAGAAAGAATCAGTGAATTTGAAGGTAGGTTGAAAGATATTATCCAAACTGGACTACTAAGAGAACAATTAGTAAAAAATAAATAAATAAACCAGTGAACAAACAAAAACAAAAAACTAGAACAGTGTGTCCAAGAGTTATGGGACAATATAAAATGGTCTACTATATGTATAATTTAAATCTGAGAAGAAGGAAAAGAGAATGGGGAGAAAAAAAATTTGAAAAAATAATCACTGAGGCTTTTCCAAAAATAATGAAACATAGTAAACCACATGCCCAAAAAGCTCAGAGAACTCCAAGTAGGATAAACACCATAACATACACACGTCACATGCAAACTACTAAAAACAAATGTTAAGAAAATCTTGAAGTAAGTTAAAAGAAAACAGACCCATTACATAGACAGAAACAAAATAAGATGTGGAATAGATTTCTCATCAGAATTATACAATAAAGATAATTAAGTGTCATCTTTAAAGTGCTGAAAAAAGAAACTATCAACCCAGAATTCAAAACCCAGTAAAAATACCTTTCAAAAAGCACAAAGACAAAAAAAAAAAATAATAATTAAACAAATAAAAACTCAGAGAAGGGCCAGCCCGGTGGTGCAAGTGGTTAAGTGCGCACGCTCCGCTGTGGCGGCCTGGGGTTTGCTGGTTTGGATCCCGGGCGCGCACCGATGCACCACTTGGCAAGCCATGCTGTGGCGGCATCCCATATAAAGTGGAGGAAGATGGACATGGATGTTAGTCCACAGCCAGTCTTCTTCAGCAAAAAGAGGAGGATTGACAGATGTTAGCTCAGGGCTGATCTTCCTCAAAAAAAAAAAGAAGGAAAAAAAAAACTCAGAGAACTTATTAGGAGAAGATCTGTACTACAAAGAATATCAAAGTAAGTTTTCTAGGCAGAAAGAATATGAGACCAGAAAGAAAATTAGATCTACGCAAAGAAATGAAAGTTCTTAGAAATTGTTAAAACAAAGAATATTATAAAAAACATTTAAACTTATTTTTATTTGCTGTAAAAGGTAATTGCCCAAAGAAAAATAGTAGTAATGCATTTTGTGTTTATAGCCTTTTTAAAAGTACCACATATGAAAAAGATAGCACAAAAGATGGGAAAGAAGAAATGGGAGTGTACCTTTTCTAAGTTCTTACACTCCAGTTGAAGTGGTATCGTACTATACAAAGGCAGACTGTGATTAATTAACGATGGACATAGTAAACCAAAGGCCAGCAAACACATTTTATAAAGGGCCAAATGGTAAATATTTTAGCCTTGTGTATCATATACAATCTTTATCCCATATTCTTCTTTGTTTTTGTTTATTTGTTTTGATTTGATTCGATTTGATTTGATGTGTTTTCAAATCACCTAAAAATTTTAAAAAATTGTTAGCTTGAGACCAGACCAAAACAGGCAGTGACTAGATCAGGCCTGTGGGCCATAGTTGTAAACTGTAGGACAACTAGTAAAAACCTTTTTTTTAAAAAAAAAAAACAAAAAAGGATAGCTATATGGTGAAGATAAAATGGAAGTTTAAAAAAATTCTTAATGCTGAAGAACAAAATGAATAAAAAAACAAGGAACAGATAGCATAACTAAAAAATAACTAGCAAAAATGTATTCAACCATATCAAAAATTACATTGTGTTACAGATCTGAACACATCAATTAAAATACAGAATTTGTCAAATTGGATTAAAAAAGACCCTTTCATATGCTGCCTGCAAGTAAAAAGCTAGAAAAAGTTATACCATGCAAACTCTAATCTTATAACTGGCATTATTACATTAATAGCAGGCGGAACGATTGTAGAACAAGGAATATTACCAAGGGTAAAGAAGGCCTTACATAATAATGAAGGGGTCAATTTACCAAGAAAGCATAGCAAATATAAATGCCTGTGCACTCAGTGGCAGAGATTCAAAATACATGAAGCAAAAGTGATAGAACTAAAAGTACCCAGAGAAAAATCCACAATTATAGCTGAAGACTTCGACACTTCTCTTTCATTAATCAATTGAACAAGTTGACAGAAAATCAGTTAGAAAATAGAAGACCTGAACAACTATATCAAACAACTTAATCTAATTGACATTTTAAAAACACTTCATCTGACAACAGGAGAATAAACTGACACATATATGGTCAATTGATTTCACAGAGGTGCAAAGCCAGTTCACAAAAGAAAAGATAGTTTTTTGGTGCTGGAACAACTGGATATCCATAAGGTAAAAAAAGATTAAAAAAAAAAGGAACCTTGCCTTACACCTCACACCAACTATAAAAATTAGCTCAAAATGGATCATAGACATATATGCAAATTATACAACTATAAAAAAATCCCAGAAGAAATTCTTATGGGCCTTGAATTGGGCTAAGGGATGGCAAATTACAGCCTGCAGGCCAAACAAGGCCTACCACCTGTTTTTGTTAATAAAGTTTTATTAGCTCACAGCCAGAATCATTTATTTACTTCTTGTCTGTGGCTGTTTTCATGTTATAAAACCAAAGTTTAGTAGTTACAATAGAGACTGTACGGCTCACAAGCCAAAAATATTTGCTATCTATGCCTTTATAGAAGTTTGCCAACCCCTGAATTTCTTAGCTATACTATCACACGTAAAATACATAAAAGAATAATATGATGCTAGGACTTCAGAAAAATTAGAAACTTTTACTTTTTGAAAGAAAAGCCGCTAACTGTGATAAAAATATTTGTAGGACAGATAATTGATTCTGGAATCTGTAAAGAATGCTCAAAAGTCAATAATGAGAGAGCAAACAACACAATTTAAAAAATGGACAAAATATTTGAACAGATGCTTCACCAAGGAAGATACATAGATGACAGACAAAGACATGAGAAGATGTTCAGCTTTATCAGTCATTAGGTAAATGCTAAATAAATCCAAGAAGTTATCACTATGTACCCATTCAAATGACTAAAGTTTAAAAAATAAGTCTGGCATTACCAGAAGCGTCGGAGAAGATGAAGAGCAACTGGAACTCACATACATTGCTGGTGGGAGTGCGAACTGATACAGCCAACTTGGAAAAGATTTTGACAGTTTCTTATAAATTTAAGCGTGAATTTAACCTAGTAATCTCACTCTGTGATAACTAACCAAAAGAAATAAAAACTTATGGTCACACAAAAACCTGTATGTGAAAATTTATGGTGACTTTATTCATATACACCTCAAACTGGAAACAACCCAAATGTGCTGGTGAATACATACCAAATACACTGGTGAGTGTGTAAACAAACTGCATTGCTTCCATCAGTGGAATAATACTCATCAAAAAAACTGAACAAACCATGCAACACGGGGATGAATCTCAAATACATTATGGGTTATTTAGGAAACTTTTTCAAACTACATTTGCCTCCACAATCCTGTCTGTTCCTCACCCAGGGCATTCCAGAATAGGGGAAAAGAGGTACATGTGCTTTGAAAGCATTTTTCTGGTTGTTCTTCCCTTCTTCCTCTCCTTTTTCCTTCCATTCTTTCTTCCTTTCTCCCTCCCTGCCTCCTGCCTAATTTTTTTCTTTTAATTAAAATTTAATTCATAGTATGTTTTAAGTACAAAGAAGAAAATTAAAATTGCTCATAAGCTCACCATCCAGATAATCGCAATGATTAATTTTAAGTAAAATGAACACAGTCATCTGCCAAAAATGTCAAACAGTAAAAAATGGTACAAAATGAGAACTAAGTATGTCTCCTTTCCATTTCCTTGACGCTATTTTTTGTTTTCAGTTATTTACTCTCAGTTTTTCTTTTGCATTTTCCAGAAAAATAAGATGCATATATTATGCATGTACCAGCATATATGTAAAAATATCTCTATTTGTATATTTATCAATAGGTGGATATGCATATTCTGGAGAAATAAGTACTGTTATTCTGGAATAAAATTTGGTGCTAATTAAGAAATTAGCTATGTGTCTATCATGCAGCTCTTGGTCCCCACTTGTGGGTATACATCCCAGAGAGATTCTTGCATGGGTCCATAAGAAAATATGAACAAAGACACTCATCAAAGCATTGTTTGTGTTAGTGGAGAGTTGTAGACAACTCAGGCATGCATCAGTAGAGAAATGCATACTGTAAGTTTACTATGGAATAATCTGCAACAATTAAAGCAATGGACTAGATAAACATAAAGCAAAATGAGTAGATCCTCAAAACAGAGTGTGTGTGCATCAGGTTAGAAACCGAGTGAAATTTATGCAAGTGTGAAACAGGAAGAAGCACTACACATTATACACGGGTGGCTATATATTTGAGGATTTTGTCAAAAGATTAGATGGTTATGGGGTGGAGAGAATGGGGATAAAAGAGAAAAAAATATAAAGTAAATACATTTAAGGTAAGGTAATAGGAATTTATTTGAGCACTGTCAAAATTAACTAGTGCTCTAATTAAAACATAGAGCACTATTAAGCTATACAGTGTTCTAAAGCAAATAATTACATAGTATATGCAGAGTTAATACTTGGAAAATTATAATGTCTAGCTGCTAAAGACTGTAACTATTTATTATATTCTCTCTAGTTCGACAGAACTGCTTTTTGTTTGCTGTTTATCATTTTTTCTTCCTCTTATTTGATTTTGTATACAATACATCCTTAAGGGCAACAATTTTTTCTTCATGTGGTATTTTTCACAGTGAGTCTTAGGATCATAAATTTATTTTCTCAGTATACATATAACCTTATTTAGGAGATCTGAACACTTAAAACATGTTCAAATCCTTCTATCAGTTCTACAAACATGCAGTAAAATTGTCTTATTCAACTTTGCTCTGCAACAAGGACCTTGGACATGTACATAGCAGTCATGCAAAGAAAGGGAATTTTATTTAATGTGCTGGTGACGTTTCTGTCGAGACACTGACCTTGGTTGAGTATATCTTAAGGGTCATATTCTTATTTCTAAATTTTTAAATACTGTGGAAGAATTATACAAAAATGTCTGTAATATAATTTATATCCATATTTTAAACTCTTTAGACTTTTTTCTTTCAGATTCCCCCTTCTGGACGTCTAGTGAGATTATAACCCAGTGTTATTGGTTTAATAATAGTAAAGTATGATGGCAGGACACTTAGGAAATGCCACTATATGTGAAACAGAATGTAATGTGATTTTAGATCTGGAAATCGCTAGTGGCGAGCAGAGTGCGAATAAATATCAAATGTCTTCTCTTTAGCACTAAATGTAAAATGTTCCAAATCATCTTATCCAACTCTAGATGTTAACTTAAATGTAAATGCACATATTGAATGCAATAGTGGAATAGAAAACAGAATTCATAATTCATAACAGAACAAGTAATGTAATTGGGAATGCTGTTTTACTGTAGTTCTTAATGCCAAGAAATAGCAAATGGAATTCGTCTTTAAAAACGCAAAGCATAGGGTACTTAGGATGCTAGAAAAGATAGAGCTGCACTATCTATAACGTGGGTTACATCTAAATTTCAATCTTGTAACATAGGAAAGTAAGATAAGAACCTTACCTAGGCAATTGTACTAAAACAGAATCTATCATGCCAGTTCCAAATGGTTCAAATATCTGCTTTAGAGCATACTTTCCAGTCTATCAGTTATCCAACTTGCTAAGACATCCATATTGAGAGGAGATCACTTTCTTGATTTGAAGACAATGCTAATTAAGACCACAAAGTGAGTCCTGATATGCCTTATGAGATCCAAAATTGTATGTAATAACAATTACTATATTTTATCTAAGTCAAAGACTTTTGGTAAGTTTGTAGACCCATTGAAGACATATTTTTTACCAGAATCATTTAGAGATCTAAATTTTACTTTAAAAATTATTCATCAGAATTGGAGACAAAAGCACCATAATGAGAAATTCAAGATTAAAGGCTTTGGAGTTCCCATCCTGAAAAAAATAACTTTATTCTCAAGCAGCTCATAATTTTTGCTTTCCACCTGTTATTTACTGCCCTATATTGTGTCTTTATGTTCTCAACTGGACTAAAGCCATTATCAATAAAATGTTGGATATATCAGAATTCATCCCTAAATATCCCTTGATACAGTTAAATAAATTATGGTGTATATCCATACAACAGAGTAATTGAGCATTATTAAAAAGAATGTGTAGATCTATCTGTTTGTGTTATGCAATGTTTTCTAAAGCTTAGAACAGTGCACGTTGAATAATTTATTCTGAGTTTTAAAAAAAAGAATATGCATATCCACCTATAGATAAATATGGAAATAGAGATATTTTTACATATACTGGAACATGCATAATACATGCATATCATTTTTCTGGAAGATGCAAAAGAAAAACTGATAGTGAATAACTGAAAACAAAAAATAGGGTCAAGGAAAAAGAAAGGAGATGTACTTCCTTCTCATTTTGTACCATTTTTTACTGTTTGACATTTTTGGCAGATTGTGTTCATTTTACTTAAAAATAATCATTGAGATTATCTGGATGGTGAGATTACGGGCTATTTTAATTTTCTTCTCTGTACTTGAAACATACTATGAATTAAATTTTAATTGAAAGAAAAATATAAGGCAGGAGACAGGGAGGGAGAAAGGAAGAAAGAATGGAAGGAAAAAAGGAGAGAAAGAAGGAAAGAACAAACAGAAGAATGCTTTCAAAGCAAATGTATCTCTTTTCCCCTACTCTGGAATGCCCTGGGTGAGGAACAGACAGGATTGTGGAGGCAAATGTAGTTTGAAAAGATTTCCTAAATAACTGATACTCCTGGCCTATTATTAGAACAGAACTATTGAGTTAAATTTTCTTGATCCTTTTCCATAACCTCCTGTCAACTTGCTTAATCTTATACTAATGATTCCTCCCCAAAATGCTAAATATCTGACAATTCCTTTTTTATGTAAGCTACTGCAAGAAGTCTTACAAATCTTTTATTTAAATATATAGCACAAAATCTTTTGTAATGAAGTGTTTAGCATTAGTTCACTGGGAATAAACAATCATGAGTAGTGTAGATTTTTAAAAGACATTTTGCTTGTAAAAATCAACTTTCAGTTTTCCAATCAGGTGTCCCTTTTAAAAATGAAATTTGACAATATTTGCTTAAGCAAATTTGAAAATTACTTTTGCATAAGAAAATATATCAGTAAGCTATAACACTTAGTTTTGATGTGTATAATGAAACAATCACCCTTTTTCTGAACTTCTAAATAATTTTATATTTGTCTATAAATTGGGAAGATTTTCTTCAGGCAAGATGTATAGAATGCCTTTAATATGAGTATATATGTTTGATCCTTCTAGGAATTTATCCTAAAGATACAGTTAATTATACACTTTAAAAGCAATATGGAAATTTGTTGCAGCATTACTCATAATATTGAATATTTAAAAGTGACCAAAATATCTAACAAATATGATTGGTTTTAGAAAGTATGCTGTGAAAAATCATGCAGTCTAATTTAAGAAACCTAGGAGTTATAAATATTGCCAGATAAATAAATTTATAATATATTTTTACTTGAAAACAAGCACAATATGATATGCATAATTTATTTTTCGTTTGCAAGAATTATTCTATTTTTTTTAGATTTTTTTTATTTATTTATTTTTCCCCCAAAGCCCCAGTAGATAGTTGTATGTCATAGCTGCACATCCGTCTGTATGTGGGACGCTGCCTCAGCATGGCTGGAGAAGCGGTGCGTCGGTGCGCGCCAGGGATCCGAACCTGGGCCGCCAGCAGCAGAGTGCACGCACTTAACCGCTAAGCCACGGGGCCGGCCCTCTATTTTTTATATAAAACAAATTGATATATGCATAAAATATCTGGGAAGACACATATTGAAATGTTGTTTTCAATTAATAGGATTAATGGAGTCCTTTTTTATTTTTTCTTATGCATATTAACTAGTTATTCTACAATAAGCATTCACTATTTGGGTAATAAGCATTTACTAAAGAAATAAAGTAAAAGTAAATAAACTATAAAAGGAAATCGCATTACTGCGAGTCTCCAGAAATATGATTTCTTTTATTCCGCTCATTCCTGAAGTCTTAACTTAAGCATTGCTTCCTCTAAGAAGCTTGCATTGAATCTACTTGTCCTTATTTTTAAATATCATCTATCAAAATGAGAGCCAATGTTTAATAACAAGCCTAATTCTCCACCGAATTTCTTGAAAGCTGAAACTGTCTATCAACATTGTCTAAGAAAAATCTGGCAATTAGCGTTTCCTCTGTATGGTCTAGCTCGAATCCAAAAATATAGGAAAGAGGAATATTAAAGTATCCATAAACCAGTCCATATGTGCCAAACTTCGATCAATCTATAGGTAACTAGACATATAATCTGTCTGTAAATAACTTCTACAAGGAAAAAAAAGTTCTCCTGAAAAATATATGGTGCCTGGGGCTGGCCCGGTGGCGAGGTGGTTAAGTTCATGCTCTCTGCTTCGGCAGCCTGGGGTGTGCAGGTTTGAATCATGGGTGCAGACCTACGCACCACTAATCAAGCTATGCTGTGGCAGGCGTCCCACATATAAAGTAGAGGAAGATGGGCACGGATGTTAGCCCAGTGCCAATCTTCCTCAGCAAAAAGAGGAGGATTGGCAATAGATGTTAGCTCAGGGCTAATCTTCCTCACCAAGAAAACAAAAAAAAATACACGATTCTTAAAAGCCATCAGTGCTGGAGTAATTTCTAGGGATTTTATCATATTCAAAGTGGCAGAATAAGAGGGATACAATTGTTTGTTAATAGCTATGAGCACAAGATGAAATTCAATCCATTATTGATGGAACAGACCAATAATCAATAAATGTAACATTGAAGATATTTTTGACATGTCCCTTTGTAAGTTTATAGCCACGAGGCCAGCCATTTGACTACTGCTCTCACATCTATTCTCGGTCTTTTATTTGCTCTGTATCTCATTCATGCAGACCCTTATCAACTGACTTAGAGTAAAGTTTAGCCAATGGGAGGCACTGGTAGAATATTAGAGACTGAGAGGAGGAGAGAAACCAAGGTACATCACGTTTCTCGCTCTGCCACTGATGTTGTCACAAGTGTCTGGGTCTTCTCAGTGGTTCCAACTCCTGCCAGACAGTTTCTCTCTTCAGGTTCATTCCACCGACCTGGCAGTCTCCACCATGGTTCTAGATCCTATAGAATGACCTTGGTTTCCAGATTCCAGTAACATGATTTCCACCTGTTTTCCTCCAGCCGTAGGAGTGGTATCTCATTCCTGCAGTTTACTATTCTCTAGATTGCTACACTGGTTCTTCAACTCTTCCATCACACATATAATCAATTCCTTGCATCAAATTTCCTGTTTGAAATAACTAGGGTGTTTTTTCTTTTCTTGTCTGGATATCTTCAGTATACCAAGTCAAAGTTGCTTTTGTAACTCAAGTGACAATGAAAGCCGATATGCAAAATGCCTTGTTCAAGAGCACTGTTTAGTAAAAGATCTAGTTTACCAGGTCTACCTGCTCTGGAAACCACATTCTTAAATGTATGTACGGTTGTTCAAGGACCTTTGCAAAACAACATCTAACAAAACTCTTTTTACTCAGTACTTCCTAAGGCACAGTAACAAAAATTCAGAATGATTTAGCTCACCCTACAGATCATGCCGCTTACAAAAATTATTGACCAAAGTATGTACATTTTGTTATATGGTGATATATATTATACTTATTCAGGTAAATGTCATAACGAATGTATAGATGTAGATACAGTGCGGTTGTGAGGTTTATTTTTAATCCCCTTCCTTTTCATATTGATGAAGTCCTTTGTCTCAAGCAGTTAATAGAATTGTTTCCAACCTGGATCTGGCCTAGGTTTAGTTTTCAACACCCTAATTCTGTGCAGTTTGTTTATCTTCTTCTGGTTGTCATTGATCCACACTTCATTGTCCATTTAACAATGTTTCACCTGTTTTGTGACTACATAGGAATCAAATTCTCTATATAATGGTTCAAAACAAATTTTTAGTCAACTCCATTAAGGAAACTCTACACACCTGTTCCACGTCACTATCACATAGATCCTGGTTGTACAGGAACCACAGGGAACACAAATTTCTCCCATTTCTCTGAAAATATGGCTAGTTCAGCTGCCTGCTTCTTTAAAATGCCTTTTTTGGTTCTTTCTGAGATGCTGTCACGGGCCAAGTTTAAATTAAAAAAAAAAAATACTGTTGGAGGGTTAAATGAGCATTTTCAAATCAGTGTCTGAAACACTTCATATCACTCAGAAAATATTACTACTCTTTTGATACTCCCTGTGAATCTTATTTTACTAATATTATGTATATATTTTAGCAAATGTTCCAACCCAAATGAAATGGCTGGGTTTTTAACCATTTTAAGTTACAAACTCTAGATGTCTGTTTGTGTTTTATGATTACTCTTGGCAGCATCACATCAAGTTAGAAGTTATTATGTTGTACCTCTAAACTTTTTCTACAACCAACTTCATTGCCAAATCTTTTCTAAGAATTATAAGTCTCCTGTTGCAAGTCCTCTATACCTCTGGAGTCTTGCTAAATTTATAAACTTGGCAGAGCAAAGCTAATGCCCTGGTCATCTCCTATACGGATACTGAAACCATGTTATTCCACACCCCTGTAAAGACTGAGAGGTTAGAGGAACTTTCTAGCTCCTCTGTAGACTTCTCATGTTGCATGACTAGCTATGTGAGTTGCCAGTTTGACCCATCTCTTAGTCTGTGCCTGGAGGGGCAGTCAAAAAGGCAAGTGCCTGAGGAATTTAAACCTTCACATGCTGTAAACAGGAGATATAAAACCGTAAAATACGTGTTTTAAAGAACAGATTGCAATATGCAAGAAGGCATTCGTGCATGCATTAGTGAGAGTTGGAGCCACTGCAAATTGGGTCCAAGCCTCAGCTCTGCCACTACTTCAGTGACTTGAGACAAGTAGGTGTTCTTTTTGTGAGCCTAAATTTCCTTATGAGCCATTTTAGCAGAATTGACACTAGAGCCATGGCATGACATTTTAAAGATGAGAAACCTGGAAAGTCCTTCCAGACTATCTTCTTCAACCATCTGCTCCCAAAACCCTTTACAGTTTGAACTTTTTCTTAAGTCCAAACAGTTATGTGATGATGATGATATTCAGCTATGACAGCTTTGACAGACTTGCTTTTCATAATTTGCTTAAACTTAAAGGTAAATGTGGTACATGGTCACACACAGCAGTTCTAGAAATAACCTCAGCAGAACTGTAATCATTGCAGCAGGAGTTTTAGGTGGAATTAGGGCTCTATTCTAAGGATTCTAATAGTAATTAAGAAATTCTGCCCCCTGAAATAACCCTGCAGAATGAATGTGATTTATTGACCTGCAGGGACCCCTTGCAGACAGAGTAGTCTGGTCTGTAGTTAACTCCTTCACAGTCTTTGTAGTATAAGGATCAGTTTCAAGGTACCAAATTTGCCTCTCATTTAGGAAAAATATTTCTCAAGTATGAAGAAAGTATCATCATTTTACAAGGGGGCTTAAGAACTAACCCTGTCTTCCTTGTAGTAAAGTATTTTTTATTATAGTGCATTAAATCTTGAGAGTCAGCATTAATTCCATGATTTTTATAGTTATCTTTATTTGTGTATATACATATATATTTGGTGCTGTGTCCATGTAATGACAAAACTATATATGGAAAGAAAAGTCAACTAAATGATTAATGGAATCATAGAGGCAAAAATATATGTATATATACACACACAAATATATTAAAATAGATATATTTCATATATTATATATTATCCTATATAAATATACATTTGAATATTTTATATAGAGTATTATTTCTAGTAGACAAAGGAGTGTAATTCTACATAAAAGAGGAACAAAGATTTTAGTAAAGATTTTATATCAAAGAAATTCAAATTGAAACCTTCTATATTTATATTTATATAACATAAATTCAGAAATATTAATCTGGTGTTATTCCATTATAACCCCAGAATTTTTCAGGTAAAGCAATTTTTTTCCCTTTGCAGCATTTTTTTCAACTGCAATAAGGAAGCCTTAACTGTATCATATTTCTTTGTTGAAAACAACTATTTCTACTACATTTCAATCCATGTTTGTACATAGCTGTTACTTAACATTCAAGGGGAATTTTATTTATTTAATTCAATCATGTATCATTTCTTCCATAATCATAAGTCAAATTGGACTTTCTTTGAAATGAAAATGAATGTGCATACTTCTTTATATATAGTTAATTTTGGGGTGCAATGTGTGTAGCCCTTTTAATAATTTGCAAGTGTTTTCTGTTCTTTCATTCACCATCTAACAGATTGTTGATGGAGATCAACATGGAAGGGAAACTGTATAATCAAATTCCCTTAAAAGAATGTCATTACTAGTGAAATACAGGATTGATGACACAGAGAATTAATCATAACCATGATGTATACATTTCCCAGATATAAGAAGGTTGCCAGGAATTTAGAATTATGAACTTCAAACTTTTTTTCTCTATTTGAAATAGACAACTTCTAGCAGTCAGAATAAGAGGATTAGAGAGTGCTCAGGATCAAGTCATTTTGCAATAGTTTGTGTGGTTTTTATGTAGTTAGAATATAGAGATTGAAATAACATGGAAAGACTTATAATCATGGATATAAATGACTAGCTGTACAGGTAATTATATTTTTGTGATTTATGGCTGTACAGTGTAAAAATACTGCCAAAAACCACAAAAAAAGACAAAGGAAAATTAAATTAAATAGGAAATACTTTTCTCCAAACTTACGAATTTCGTATTTTATATTTTCACAGATGATTTTTCCATAATAAGACATATACTATTACTTTCTATTCTGCCATAATTATACTTAGTACAATGTAATTCATCACTTGACAAATTTTACCAAATGTCTGTTATGTCTACATATGTCACATATCAACACTTGTAGCCTAATTTGATATTATACCTTTATCATATAATAAATTCTTATAAATAGCTAGTATTTTCTAATTCATTGCCTTGTTTAGCACCGAAAAGGTGCTAAAATCACTCTGTTTTGGTTATTGTAGCATTATGGTTCATGTTTCTCTTTGCACGATAATCATCCTCCAAAATTGCCTCCCCTCCAATTACTTATCTATATTTGTCTTCAAAATTATCCTGCTTATATCCACAAATCAATAAATTTTATTTAAAAGAAAGATGCTTGATATTTGCGTTAGAATCAACATATATTTATTGGCTAATTTATGGGTGAAATGGTATCTCTATGATATTGAATCTTCTTAAATTAGAACAGGTGTGACTCTCCACATAGTCCGGTCTCCTCTTATTTTCTTAGTAGAATTTTGTACCTTTAGTGTTCTTATATGGCTTCCATGAATTTATTGGAAATTTTGTTCACAAAAGGTTTTTTGTGCTGTTATTAAGAATACCAACTTCTACATATACTTAACTGTTTATTATTGATATGTACCAAAGTTACTGATTTCATATATCATTTTTAAACTAGCTACTATGCCTAACTCTGGTTTCATTTTTGCTCATTGTCAGATGATTCTTTTCGGTTTTCTAGGAATACAGTTATATTAGCTACAAATAATGGAAATTTGCTTTCTTTTTTTCCCAGTTATAGCTCTTCATAGATTTTTTTTTTTAATAAATGGAGTTGGCATCAGTTTCAAATGAGGTTAAAAAATCATGTCATGGAGGAGCCCCCTTGACTTTTTCTGACAATGAGAATCTATGCAGAAGTTCACTGTCAAGCGTGAGATTGACTGTTAGTTGGAGATAAATATGCTTTGTTGTATTAATTAGTAACATTCTATTTAAAAAAGTTTATTAAGAATGACTGCTGAATTTTGCAATATTCTTTTAGCAACTATTGAGGTAATATTACTATTTCTATTTAATTATGAATTTTAATAATTGCTTTCTTATTGTGACCTAAAAGCAATAGAGGTCACCTTTCCCTTTACAGTAAATAACTTTAAATCTTCATTTCACACTTTCTGTGATGTTCAGTGGGTTCCCTGACATTTCTATGAAGCCTCAGGTGCTATGGTTACTCATCATCAACTTTAGTACTAATTCCTGACTTTTGAGGAATTGTTTCTCTTCTCTTTACACCTCACTAATTGCTTATTTGCTTGTTTTTATATCCAATTCCCTAATAACCCAACCATGAAACTTCTAATGTTTTGTTTAATAATTCAATCCTTTCTTTTATATTTTTACTAATCTCCTGTCTTCCTCTGCAGGACTTATTATTTGGATTTAGTTTTTCTTTTTCAGGCTTCTGATTTTGAATATTTGTGTTACATACTTGGAGTGTTCTATAGCTGTAAAAACATTGTTAAAACATTCCATTTAGCTTTACCTTGGTCAGGGGACTTGGTTTTCCCTTCAAGCCACCACTGTCCTAATAATTTTTAAGGTCTGGATTGGGGCTAGAAGTGAGTTCAGGTTAACTTCAGTCTATATAGGAAGTTTTATTTCTATTGCACAAAATACTGAGTATGAGATACTCCTCTGTCCCTATATTCTCTCTCTTAGTAATTATTTTCCAGCCAAATTACCCTTGTTTCTATTCACGCTTTGTTTCTGTTCCAAGGACTTTTTGTCCATTAGGCTATCTAAAATACTCTTCCTCAAAATATTGTCATGGCTAACTTCTTCTCATTCTTCAAGTTTCAGATCATATCTCATCTCCTCAGAAAAGCCTTCCTTGACAACAATATCTAAAGTTTGTTAAGATTCTTATCACCAACCACTGATTCTCTTTATTATCTTTTTATTTTCTTCATAGAACTTTATCATTATTTGAATATCTCATTTATATAATCAGTGGTTTGTTTGTTTCTTAGCCACCCACCTCACCCCACCAACACTAGAATATGTGGGATGAGAGTGAGGATCTTGTCTAATTGTTCACCATAATATCTCAGTTCCAAGAATATTCCAAAGATATCTTTCTTCTAAGAAGTAAAAAGTTTTACCGGATTTTGTTGTTTGTTTACTGGATATTAATTTGTTTTAATCATATGCAAAAAGAAAAGCAGTGATGTGTTTTCTAACCTGGTTTCATCTCACTTGTTATATTGTTTTCATGGCAAACTTTGGATACTGCAGTATAAAATATTAATTAAATATTGGGTTATAATTTTGCTATCACACAGTGATAAATAGGAATACTCTGAAGGTTTCTGCTTACAAATTTATTTGACATGTTTCCATTTCTCCTCTATGATATGCAATAAGAAAACAATAATTTCAGGAGCTAGAAAAGTGACTGGCAGAGATACAGAGGCTATCATTCTACGGTAGAGAAGATCTATATGTAATACATCCATTTGGAATATTTTAAAATATATATTTATTGAAATTTTGTAGTGAAATCAACTATTGTCATAAAATGTTTACACACTTTTAACCCTAACAAAAATTGGATTGGATTTAAAATATATATGCATACATGTATAGATATAAACACATTTAGTTTTCTTTTGCAAAAGTTGATATTGCTATATTTTAATAAATATATATTCAATTTGTTGGATTAAATACCTATGCTCACATGGGTTTAAAAAAGATAATACTAAAACACTGTCTCATACTAAAATCTTTACTTTAATAAAGATGTTTATTATTGTTCTTTAGGTTGAATTTAAAAACTAATGTGAAATAGCTTGCCTTTGTGGATGCAGGATAAGTTTCCTTGAATTACATTCAGGAAGCGATGCCTCGGGGCCAAGGGCTGGAGCAAACTGCCAGCGCAGAGCGGTTGATAAGTATAATTTATCTTCACCATTTGCCACTCCCCAGCCTTCTTGGTAATCACAGAGGGCAGTGTTCATGGATGGGCAGGTTAAATATAGTAGTGAAAGAGAAAATGCTAATAAATTTGCTCTTAGGCTTTAAGTAAAATAAAAGAACTTTTCAGAAAAATCAAAATACGTAATGCTTGAAAACTTTGAATAAACTAGATTAATACTGATGACATTTGATCCACATATTGTTATTGCTTGCCCCACTTTATTTTGTTAAAGTTTGAAAGATTTCCATGAAATTTTCCAAACACTTTAAAGAGAAATCCATAGAAGATCTATGGAGCTCTTGAAAAAGAATGAGAAAAGCCGTGAAGAAAGTAAATTCTGTAACTAATATTCCAAATGGGAATCAAATTTTGTATTCTGAAATAATGAAATATGTCCTAGCATATACTGAAGAGAATATATTAAAAGAGATCTTGTTTGAGCTACACACTGGTAGGCAGCTGATGACCACAGAGGTTTCTAAGACCTAAATTCTAGAATACCCAACAAGTAGCAAAAACTGTATTAGATATTGCATTTCTTTGCACTGTTGTATTTTATTGTTCTGTTCTACTGTCTCTTCTCTTTAATTTGTATAAAGCCATGAAGAAGTTTCTCTTGGACGCTCTTGACAAATTGTTACATACAGAGTGTATCTTAAGGCCAGTGGAAAAGCAAAGCATCTTGATCAGAGTAATAGCAATACCATTTATTTTTATAAATTTGTTTGCATATAACCTAAACCATTTGATTATCTATAGCATCTTTTAACGAAAGTACTCATAAGAATTTATCATGCGACATTTTGAATAAAGTTAGGAAATGATAGAAATAATAATAGAAAACAAATAAATACAATAAAAATTGTTTAGTCAGGTTAAATTCATGAGGGGAAGCCAATCCTCCTGGAATTCAACCTGAAGTCTCATTAAGGTCGCCAACTCACTTGGTGGTTCTGCACAAACTGAAAATCTTCTCTTAATCTTAGTATTTTTAGCTAAGATATACTTCAGTGGTTCTTGAACTTCAGATGTAAGAGAATGTAAGAGAAACTTAAAAACACTACAAGCTTGCCCATTGCCCTTCATCTAGCAAGTAGTAGATCTGGCATCTAACTCAGACAATTTGACTCCACAGATGACACTCTGGTCTGATGCAAAATTTAACGACAATGAATGTTAATGAATGAGAGGCCTCAAAATATATGTCTGTATGTGAGGTATATTTGATATATATATATTTTTTTTTTGTGAGGAAGATCAGCCCTGAGCTAACATCTGCCAATCTTCCTCTTTTTTTTTTTTTTTTTTTTGCTGAGGAAGACTGGCCCTGGGCTAACATCCGTGCCTATCTTCCTCCACTTTATATGGGACGCTGCCACAGCATGGCTTGACAAGCAGTGTGTCGGTGTGCACCCGGGATCCCAACTGGCGAACCCTGGGCCGTGGCAGCAGAGCGCCTGCACTTAACCGCTTGCGCCACTGGGCCGGCCCTATTTGATCTTTTTTAATCAATTAGTTGCTTACTGTATCATTCATGATTAGGTTTGTATGAAAGTAACTGAAGAATAAAAACATAAGATTGGTTTAATAAGACAGAAGTTTATTTTTTCCATATTCAGAAAGTCAAGGGGGGAAATGCTAGAGATGGAAAGATGCTGTGTGCCGTCAAGTAACCAGGCTTCTTATATCTGATTTTTTTGCCATGTTTGACTTCCATTCCCAAGGTCACAACTCATTCCATCATCCCATTGTCCAGTGTAGTTGCTAGAGACAGCCATTTTTCCTACATCATGACCAAATGTAATCACAAAACAGGGATAAAGACACGGCTTCCCGTTAAAGACACTTCTCAGTTGCTGTACAGAGCATTTCCCTTTATTGTCTATTAGTCAGAATTTAGTCACAGGGCCATGTCAAGTTGCAAAGAAAGCTAATGATATAGTCTTTATGCAGAGTGTTCATGTGACTACTGAAAAATAGGGTTTCTATTAATATGGAAAAAGAAAGGGATGGATATTGGAAGAAAACTGCAAATCTCTGCCAAATATGTTGCCCAGCTATCAACAAGTCAATTCAGTCATACAGCTGGATGTTAGCCAGGCATGGGTGGTTTTCCACATTTTATCTCCTAGAAAACTTTGAGTTTTGACAGAGGTAATATTATATATTTATCAAAATAGTTTACTCTTTCTGGGCACACAGAGTGACTACATTTCCTAATCCTCCTCTTTTTTTTTTTTAAATTTTTTGTTTATTGCAGTAACATTGGTTTATAACATTGTATAAATTTCAGGTGTACATCATTATACTTCTATTTCTGCATGGACTACACCATGTTCTCATGTTCACCACCCAAATACTAATTACAATGCATCACCACACACATGTGCCCAATTATCCCTTTCGCCCTCCTCCCTCCCCCCATCACCTCTGGTAACCACCAATCCAATCTCTGTCTCTATGTGCTTGTTTGTTGTTGTTATTATCTACTACTAAAGGAGTGAGATCATACGGTATTTGACGTTCTCCCTCTGACTTATTTCACTTTGCATAATACCCTCAATGTCCATCCATGTTGTCACAAATGGCTGGATTTCATCATTTCTTATGGCTGAGTAGTATTCCATTGTGTATATAAACTACATCTTCTTTATCTATTTGTCCTTTGATGGGCACTTAGGTTGCTTCCAAGTCTTGGCTATTGTGAATAACGCTGCAATGAACACAGGGGTGCATGTATCTTTACGCATTGGTGTTTTCAAGATCTTTGGATAAATACCCAGCAGTGGAATAGCTGGATCATATGGTAGTTCTAGCCTTAATTTTTTTGAGGAACCTCCATATTGTTTTCCATAGTGGCTGCACCAGTTTGCACTCCCACCAGCAGTGTATGAGAGTTCCCTTCTCTCCACATCCTCTCCAACACATATTTCCTGTCTTGTTAATTATAGCCATTCTGACGGGCGTGAGGTGATATCTCATTGTAGTTTTGATTTGCATTTCTCTGATAGTTAATGATGTTGAACTTCTTTTCATGTGCCTGTTGGCCATCTGTACATCTTCTTTGAAGAATTGTCTGTTCAGGACTTTTGCCCATTTTTTAATTGGGTTGTTAGTTTTTTTTTTGTTGTTGAGGTGCATGAGTTCTTTATATATTTTGAAGATTAACCCCTTATCAGATGTATGGTTTGCAAATATCTTCTCCCAATTGTTAGGTTGTCTTTTCGTTTTGTTGATGGTTTCCTTTGCTCTGCAAAGACTTTTTGCTTTTGATGTAGTCCCATTTCTTTATTTTTTCTATTGTTTCTCTTGCCTGGTGAGACATGGTGCTTGAAAATATGTTGCTAAGACCGATGTCGAAGAGCATACTGCCTATGTTTTCTTCTAGAAGTTTCATAGTTTCAGGTCTTACATTCAAGTCTTTAATCCATTTTGAGTTAATTTTTACGCATGCTGTAAGGTAAGGGTCTACTTTCATTTTTTTGCATGTGGCTATCCAGTTTTCCCAACACCATTTGTTGAAGAGACTTTCTTTTCTCCATTGTATGTTCTTGGCTCCTTTGTCGAAGATCAGGTGTCCATAGATGTGTGGGTTTATTTCTGGGTTTTTGATTCTATTCCATTGATCTGTGTGTTGTTTTTGTGCCAGTACCACACTGTTTTGGTTACTATAGGTTTGTAGTATATTTTGAAATCAGGGAGTGTGATACTTCCAGCTTTGTTCTTTTTTCTCAAGATTCCTTTAGCTATTCAGGGTCTTTTGTTGTTCCATATAAATTTTAGGATTCTTTGTTCTATTTCTGTGAAAAATGTTGTTGGAACTTTGATAGGGATTGCATTGAATCTATAGATTGCTTTAGGAAGTATGGACATCTTAACTATGTTAATTCTTCCAATCCAAGAGCACGGAATATCTTTCCATTTCTTTGTGTCTTCTTCAATTTCTTTCAGCAATGTTTTATAGTTTTCAGTGTACAGATCTTTCACCTCTTTGGTTAAGTTTATTCCTAGGTATTTTATTCTTTTTGTTGAAATTTTAAATGAGACTGTATTCTTAATTTCTCTTTCTGCTACTTCGTTGTTAGTGTATAGAAATGCAACTGATTTTTGTATGTTGATTTTGTATCCTGCAACTTTACTGTATTCGTTTATTACTTCTAAAAGTTTTTTGGTGAATTCTTTAGGGTTTTCTATACATAAAATCATGTCATCTGCAAATAGAGTTTCACTTCTTCCTTTCCAATTTGGATCCCTTTCATTTCTTTTTCTTGCCTGATTGCTCTGGCTAGGACTTCCAGTACTATGTTAAATAGGAGTGGTGACAGTGGGCATACTTGTCTGGTTCCTGTTCTTAGAGGGATAGCTTTCAGTTTTTCACCATTGAGGATGATATTAACTGTGGGTTTGTCATATATGGTCTTTATTATGTTGAGGTACTTTCCTTCTATACCCATTTTAATCAGAGTTTTTATCATAAATGGATGCTGTATCTTGTCAAATGCTTTCTCCGCATCTATTGAGATGATCATGTGATTTTTATTCTTCATTTTATTAATGTGGTGTATCTCGTTGATTGATTTGCAAATGTTGAACCAACCCTGCATCCCTGGAATAAATGCCACTTGATCATGGTGTATAATCTTTTTAACGTATTGTTGTATGCGATTTGCTAGTATTTTGTTGAGGATTTTTGCATTGATGTTCATCAGTGATATTGGCCTATAATTTTCTTTTTTTGTGTGTTGTCCTTGTCTGGTTTTGGTATTAGGGTAATGTAGGCTTCATAGAATGAGTTTAGGAGATTCCCCACCTCCTCAATTTTTTGGAAGAGTTTGAGAAGGATAGGTATTAAGTCTTCGTTGAATGTTTGGTAGAATTCACCAGGGAATCCGTCTGGTCCTGGACTTTTATTTTTAGGGAGGTTTTTGATTACTGTTTCCATCTCCTTACTGGTGATTGGTCTATTCAAATTCTCTATTTCTTCTTGATCCAGTTTTGGAAGGTTATATGATTCTAAGAATTTATCCATTTCTTCCAGATTGTCGAATTGGTTGGCATATAGCTTTTCATAGTGTTCTCTTATAATCTTTTGTATTTCTGAGGTGTCCGTTATAATTTCTCCTCTTTCATTTCTGATTTTACTTATTTGAGCTCTCTCTTTTTTTCTTGGTGAGTCTAGCTAAAGGTTTGTCAATTTTGTTGATCTTTTCAAAGAACCAGCTCTTGGTTATATTATTTTTTTCTATGTGTTTTTCGTCTCTATTTCATTTATTTCTGCTCTGATTTTTATTATTTCCCTTCTTCTACTGAATTTGGGCTTTGTTTGTTCTTCTTTTTCCAGTTCCCTTAGGTGCATTGTTAGATTGTTTATTTGAGATTTTTCTTGTTTGTTGAGATAGGCCCGTATTGCTATAAACTTCCCTCTTAGAACCGCTTTTGCTGTATCCCATAAATTATGGCATGTTATATTTTCATTTTCATTTGTCTCCAGATATTTTTTGATTTCTCCTTTGATTTCTTCATTGACCCAATCGTTGTTCAGTAGCATTTTGTTTAATCTCCACATATTTGTGGCTTTTCTGAATTTCTTCCTATAGTTGATTTCTAGTTTCATACTGTTGTGGTCAGAAAAGATGCTTGGTATTATTTCAATCTTCTTAAATTTATGTAGACTTGTTTGTGGCCTAATATGTGATCAATCCTGGAGAATGTTCCACGTGCATTTGAAAAGAACTTGTATTCTTCAGTTTTTGGGTGGAATGTTCTGTATATATCTACTAGGTCCATCTGTTCTAGTGTGTCATTTAAGGCCAATGTTTCCTTATTGATCTTGTGTTTGGATGATCTATCTGTTGGTGTAAGTGGAGTGTTAGAGTCCCCTACTATTATTGTGTTACTCTCTATTTCTCTTTTTATGTCTGTTAATAATTACTTTATATATTTAGGTGTTCCTACGTTGGGTGCGTAGATATTTACAAGTGTTATATCCTCTTGTTGGATTGTTCCCTTGATCATTATGTAATGCTCTTCTTTGTCTCCTTTTACAGTTTTTGTTTTAAAGTCTATTTTGTCTGATATGAGTATTGCTACCCCAGCTTTCTTTTCATTGCCATTTGCGTGGAGTATCTTTCCATCCCTTCACTTTCAGTTTGTGAGTGTCTTTAGGTCTGAAGTGTGTCTCTTGTATGCAGCATATTTATGGGTCTTTTTCTTTTTTTATCCAATCAGCCACGCTATGCCTTTTAATTGGAGCATTTAGTCCATTGACATTTAAAGTAGTTCTTGATAAGCATGTACTTACTGCCATTTAAAAAATTTTTTTCCTCAGTGTTTTAATAGTGCTTCTCTGTTCCTTTCTTCTTATTTTGCTCTCTTCCCTTGTCGTTTGATGGCTTTCTTTCGCATTATGTTTGGGTTACTTTCTCTTAGTTTTTTGTGTATTATTTAAAGGTTTCTGGTTTGTGATTACCATGGGGTCCATATACAGAATTGATGGTCTCTTTAGTTTGACCACTGTCTGAAAGCTCTACTCTTTAACTCCCTTATTCCCACATTTTACGTTTTTGATATCATATCTAATGTCTTTTTGGTGCATTTGTATCCATTACCCTCTTATCATGGAAATAGATAATTTTTCCTGTTGGTGGTCCTCTCTTTTCCCCTTAAATAAGTTCCTTGAGCATTTCTTGTAGTACTGCTTTCTTGATGAAAAACTCCTTTAATTTTTGCTTGTCTGGGAAACTTTTTATCTCTCCTTCCATTTTGAGTGATAACCTTGCCAGGTAGAGTGTTCTTGGCTGTAAGTTTTTTCCTTTTAGCACTTTAAATATATCATGCCATTCTCTTCTAGCCTGTAAGGTTTCTGCTGAGAAGTCAGCTGATAGCCTTATGGGGTTTCCTTTGTATGTAACTTGACATTCTCTTGCGGCTTTTAGGATTCTCGCTTTATCTTTAATTCTGGACATTTTGATTATGATGTGTCTTGGTGTGGGCCTCTTTGGGTTTATCTTGTTTGGGGCACTCTGTGCTTCTTGTACCTTGATGTCTGTTTCCTTCCTTAGGTTAGGGAAGTTTTCATCTATTATTTCTTGAAATAGATTCTCTGCCCCCTTGTCTCACTCTTCTTCTTCCGGGACACCTATAACACGGATGTTAGTGTGCTTGATGTTGTCCCAGAGGTCCCTTAGACTGTCCTCACTCTTTTTAATTCTTTTCTCTTTTACCTGTTCACCTTGGGTAATTTCTTCTAGTCTTTTGTCCAGCTCACAGATCCGTTCTTCTGTATCCTCTACTCTGCTTTGGAGTCCCTCTAATGAATTTTTCATTTCCAGTATTGTATTCTTCATTTCTGATTGGTTCTTTTTCATATCTTCCATTTCTTTGTTGACATTCTCACTGAGTTCATCTATTCTTCTCCCCAGATCAGTGAGCATCCTTAACATTCTTAGTTTGAACTCTCTGTCAGGTAGGTTGCTCATTTCTGTTTCACTTAGTTCCTTTTCTGGAGTTTTGTCCTGTTCCCCTACTTGGAATGTATTCTTTTGCCTCCTCATTTTGCCTCTTTCCCTGTGCTTGTGTCTACATGTCAGGTAGGTCAGCTACGTCTCTTGCTCTTGGATAGGTGACCTTATGTAAGTGATGCTGTAGGAGGCTTCCAGTGTGCTTCCCTCAGTTCTCAA
Source organism: Ceratotherium simum simum (assembly GCF_057802395.1). Classification (NCBI taxonomy): domain Eukaryota; kingdom Metazoa; phylum Chordata; class Mammalia; order Perissodactyla; family Rhinocerotidae; genus Ceratotherium; species Ceratotherium simum. Next base: position 36,864,591 of record NC_141908.1, on the reverse strand, counting down.
TGTTCCAGGGGTGACCCCTATGTGGGCTACATGTGTCCTTCTGTTGTGGCCTGTTTGCTCTCCCTGTAGGTGCCCAGGGAGGCTGAGGTATGCTCCTGGCCAGCTGTTGTAATGCTCAGCTGCTTGTAGTTGTTGTGGGCCCTTCAGTCTCTTTATCAGGTGTGGGGAGCCCCAGCACAGTTGGCTGCAAGTTCTAATACCACATTTGTGTTGCAGTATTTCTTTTAACTGAGTAGGCCCCCAGCGTGGCAGGTTGTTAGGCTCAGGGCCTTACAATTGCTGTAAGCCTCTAGCCTATTAGGTCTCTTGTCAGATCTCTGAGGTAGAGTATTCTTGGCTGTAAGTTTTTTCCTTTTAGCACTTTAAATATATCATGCCACTCTCTTCTGGCCTGTAAGGTTCCTGCTGAGAAGTCAGCTGATAACCTTATGGGATTTCCTTTGTATGTAACTTGTCTTTCTCTTGTGGCTTTTAGGATTCTCTCTTTATCTTTAATTCTGGACATTTTGATTATGATGTGTCTTTGTGTGGGCCTCTTTGGGTTTATCTTGTTTGGTGCTTTGTGCTTCCTGTACCTGGGTGTCTGTTTCCTTCCCTAGGTTAGGGAAGTTTTCAGCTATTATTTCTTCAAATAGATTCTCTGCCCCTTTGTCTCTCTCTTCTCCTTCTGGGACACCTATAACAAGGATGTTAGTGTGCTTAATGTTGTCCCAGAGGTCAACATCAGACTGTCCTGACTCTTTGTAATTCTTTTTTATTTTACCTGTTCAGCTTGGGTGATTTCTTCTAGTCTTCCGTCCAGGTCACAGATCCGTTCTTCTGTATCCTCTACTTTGCTTTTGAGTCCTTCTAGTGAATTCTTCATTTCCAGTATTGTATTCTTCATTTCTAATTGGTTCCTTTTCATATCTTCCATTTCTTTGTTGACATTCCCACTGAGTTCATCCATTCTTCTCTCAAGATTAATGAGCATCCTTAACACTCTTTATTTGAACTCCCTGTTGGGTAGGTTGCTCATTTCTGTTTCACTTAGTTCCTTTTCTGGGGTTTTGTCCTGTTTCCTTACTTGGAACATATTCCTTTGCCTCCTCATTTTGCCTCTTTCCCTGTGCTTGTGTCTATGTATTAGGTAGGTCACCTATGTCTCCTGCTCTTGGAGAGGTGACCTTATATAAGTGATGCCTTAGGAGGCCCACGGTGTCCTTCCCTCAGTTCTGAATGTTCCAGGAGTGACCCCCATGTGGGCTACGTGTGTCTTTCTGTTGTGGCTTGTTTGCTTTCCCTGCAGGTGCCCAGGGAGGCTGAGCTATGATCCTGGCCAGCAGTTGTAATGCTCAGCTGCTTGTAGTTGTTGTGGGCCCTTCAGTCTCTTTATTGGGTGTGGGGAGTCCCAGCACAGTTGGCTGCAAGTTCTAATACCAGATTTGTGTTGCAGCATTTCTTTTAAGTGAGTAGGCCCCCAGCGTGGCAGGTTTTTAGGCTCAGGGGCTTACAATTGCTGTAAGCCTCCAGCCTTTAGGTCTCTTGTCAGCTCTCTGAGGATTGTAGCTGGGTGGGGCTGGCCTCAGGCACAGGAGCACCCAATTGTTTCAGGCTTTGGAAGGTGGGGCAAACCCCTATGTTGGTCTTTGAGAAGCACAAGTCTTCTGCAGCTGACCAGCCCCGCTGCCCACAGGTCCACATACACAGTCAACACAGTCCTGCCCCGTGTGCATGCCCCGACCTCCTGAAGTGGACCCAGTCTCTCCATGGCGGGAGCACCACACACTCCACCACCGCCCCACACTCTCCACCAGCTCCTTGTGCACGCCCTGCCCCACTCAAGTGGGCCCAGTCACCAGGGTGCAGAGAATCCAGTCACCAATCTATGCAGGCCTACAAGTTGCCCGAGGGCTTGTTGTTGGGTGGGCCAGTCTCTAGGGTGGGCTGCCTGCTCTGGCTGAGCTGGATTAAATAGATGCTCTAGTGGGTGGGGCAGACCCTGGGCTAGCAGGCCTCAGGGAGAACTCCAATGGCTTCTGCCAGTGTCTGTGTCAGCACGCCCATACCAGACCACCACAATGGCCACCGCCAGTGTCCCAGTCCCTGGAGAGGTCTCACTTCCCACTGAAATGCGCTCAGAGCCTATCAGGTGAGTCTCTTTTCACCAAAGCACTGTGCACCTTTCTTTCTGGTGATTTTAGGTTGCTTTCTGAAATGGGTGAATTTGTGCATGGGACCTTTAAGAGCCAGTATTAATTTCTTTGTGAACCAGCTTTTCTGCGGGTACTCCCCAATGTTTTAGTAGCAGCAAAGTCAGATATTATGCCACTCATCTCGATTGTGCTGGGTCCACAAAATGCCCACAGCGGGGGCGCTCCCTGGCTCAGGGCCCCACGCTTCCAGGGAGGGCTGCGGACCTTTGGGCTGCTCCCGGGCGGCCGTGAAGCTGGCGGCTTGTGAAGGTGGCATTTTTTCTCTCCAGAAGGGAGTTTCTGCCTCTTCCACATCAATTAGGATTGTCATTTGTTGCAATATTTCCTCTTATCTAGTTTTCAGTTCTGTCTCGGGGGTAATTTTTCCACGAGTAGTTGTAAGTTGGCTGTGTCCGCGGGAGGAGGAGAGTTCAGAGTCTGCCTACGCCGCCATCTTGACTTCTCTCCTCCCAATCCTCCTTTATGTTAGAGTGTTTGTATATGATTCAGGACTGGCCACAGGGACATGGATAGAAATGATGTAGGAACTTCAGGCCTGGCCTTGAAAACTTTATAGCACAATTCTCCAGCTCTCTCTAATCCCGATACTGCAATTTGGAAGCTATTTTTCCATATTGTCAGGCTTCAGGTTGTAGACAGTTACCTGATCCACGTTGGATTTTATATAAGTGAGACATAGACATTTACTGTCTAAAGTCCATAGAATTCAAGATATATTTGCTACCGTAGCATAGTCTAACCTATCTGATACTCCAAGAATTATTTAAGTAGAATAGGATCTTGTATAAATATCACTTATTACAAAAAGAATCTGTTTATTTTGCTTTTTCAGAAACCAGATACCTACAATAGATGCTGTCGATACAACAAAAATGACCCAAAGTTCCTCCCTCCTGGGTGTGCAGTCCAGAGAGAATCTCATAAAATAGTAACGCACTCCTAGACTGCTGCAATGTACCAGCTTAGTAAGTGTACCATCAATTCTGATAGCTCTCTGGAAAAAACTGTGGGTATTCACATTGTCCCTGGTAAAGGAGTAAATGATGAAATAATTGTTAGGCAAGGCTAAGCAACAGAGTTGGAACTAGGACAACGGAGTATAATGTTAAAAACACAAACTCGGGAACTAGATCGCCTCAGTTCAAACCTTGCTCCACCACCTGCTTTCTTCTTTGCATCCCTGGGCAAGTTACTTAACCTTTCTGTGCCTCATATTTCTCATCTGTTAAATAAAGACAATAACGGTACCTACCTCATAGGGGTATTAAAGACCTTAAATGGGTTATTATTTGTAAAATTATTGGAACAGTGGCTGGAATAAATAGATGTTCCACACGTACTTGTTAACAATACTTGAGGAATATATTTCCCTTTTTTTCTCTTAACCAAGACTCCTCAAACACCAAGAGTAAAACCTAACACTTTCACCCAACCATTTACTTGTAAGTTATAGTAGTAGGAAACTATTAAAACGTGCATTCTGAAATTAAATAAAGCAGCATTTCTCATCTTTTTCTACTTTAAGATCTGTCAATATGAAATACAATAATGAAAAGGAAAATATAGATAAGCAGAAAACATTCCAAAATCAAATTGTTCTTATTACGATACTCTGTATTATATTGTCTTCTTAATCTAATATGTCTGAGCTGCTATCACTCAAGAAACCATTGTGAATAAGCTGTCAGGTTTAATTGGTCTCTACTATAAAAACAGCTTTGATAAATTGAAATGTCTCATATTGAGTTAAACTGAAAAAGGGGCAAATTTAGTCTCATTCAAAACACATCACAGTAAAATTAATTGGGGCACAAATTTCTATTTTATAATATTTTAGTAGAAGGAAATACAGTGCTTTACACAGTTGAGTACTCAGTAAATCTATTTAATGTTTTCAATTGATGAAAAATACGTAAATGCATCTAGACTACTAGAAAACTATGGCATTGCAAAAGGAAGTACAGCATGTCACCCTCCTGAAGAGGCTTCCTGTAGGAGTTATTCCCAATATATTTGCCATATCAATTTATAGATGGAAATAGGTAACACCCTGCCAAAATACCCAGCATTCTTACACCATCATCAAAGCCAACCCATTCATCCACTCAACAAATATTTACTGAGTGTCTTCTATGTACTGTGAACAAATTAGAGTATTTCTTTCTTCACAGGACAAACAATAAACTTAATAAATAAATGAATCATATAAAATGTTAGAAGGTAATAATTGCTATAAAAAGTAAGCAAATGAGGATGGGAAGTGTCAAGGATGTGGGTGTTGCAAATATAAGTGAGATGGTCAGTGAGGTCCTCACTAAGAAGAAAGGAGCCAGGTTTTAATAGAGGCCAGGGATACAGCCATACAGATGTCCAGAAGAAGAATATTTCAGAAAAAGAAAAAAAAATCAATGCAAAGAGTCTGAGGGGGGACTACACTAGATGGCAAAACAGCAAAGGAAGCAAAGGTAAAAGGGGGAAGTGTAGATGAAGTCAGACGTTATTAGGAAACCATATGATGTAGAATTTGTAGGTCTTTGAAATGATTTTCACTTTTACTCTGAGTAAACTGGGAACCATGCTGGCTGCTCTGTAGAGAAGAGAGTCCCTACTCTAGGAAGTAAGGAAGGAGCATGAGTTACTATTTAGTAGCTACTGGAATAACCCAGGAAAAAAGTGATTGGGGGCTTGAACCCAAGTGGTAGCAATGGATGGAGTGAGAAAAGACTGGACTAGAGATATATTTTGAAGTTAGAGGCTATAGGAGTTATAGCTGAATTTTATATAGGTTGATAAATAAATGAATGAAAGATGTTGCCAAGGTATTTGGCTGGAGCAACTGGATGGAAGGAGCCACATGAAATTAGGTTGGGAAGAATGTTATAGCTGAGTTGGTAGATGAAGAAACTGAGTCCACTTTTGGACATATTAAGTTTACACGCTCTTTGGACATCCATGTGGAGAAGTCCAATAGGCAGTTGAGTAGATAACTTTCGAGTTCAAGGGTAAAGTCTGGGCAGGAAAAATATATTTATGTGTCCCCAGGGTAAAGATGTTAAATCAGAGACTGGAGGTGCTCATTGAAAGAAAGAGTTTAGATAGAAAAGAGAGATGACACAGATAAAGCCCAGGGGCACTCTGATGGTGTGATGATTGGGAAGAAGAGAAGGAGCCAATAACAGAGTCTGAACAGGAGCAGCTGAGTATAGAGGAAGAAGATCATGGGAGTGTAAGCGGGTGGCAGAGTCATCAACTGTGTCCAATACGGCTGAGAGGTAAAATGAAATGACTGAAAATTCACCACGGAATTAAGTGTTGTGACACCACTAGTCATCTTGATAAGAAGGATTTTGGTAGATTAGCGAGTATGAAAGCCTTATGGGAGTGTGTTTAAGAGAAAGCTGGGTAACTGGTATCAGTGCTCATCAACTGAGAGTTTATTGCTGAGGATGTGGGCAGAGAAATAGGATGAAAACAAAAAAACTGGACTGAAGTCATTGAAGGTTTTTTAATATAATTTTTTTTAATTTTTGAATAATTTTAAATTTAGACATAAGTTGCAAACATAGTGCAGAGTTTTTCATATTTCTCTCATTTAGTTTCCCCCATGGCACATTTGTAAAAACTAAGAAACTGACATTTCTACATACTATTAACTAACATCCAGACTTTATTTGGATTTCACCAGTTTTTGTATTAATATTCTCCTTATGTTCCAAGATCCAGTCCAGGGTACTACACTGCATTTCATTGTCATGTCTCCCAGTCTTCTCTAGTCCATTACAGTTTCTCAGTCTTTCCTGACAGTTTCATCAGGACTACTGGACAGGAATCCAACAGAACATCTCCCAATATGGGATTGTTTGATATTTTAATAGAGGGTAATTTTAACAGAAAAAATAGTAGTATGGATGGGGTCAGGAGAAGTATTTGTCCGTTTTTAACATAAGAAAGAAAAGCATGTTCGTATACTGAGGAAAATAATCCAGTAAAACCCATCTTTATTGGGATCTAGGTCTTTTAAGAATTGAGAAGCAATAAGTTATGGTTTGGCCCTGGTAAGTACAGAGTAAATAATACCTGCAAACACAGTCATGATGATTTATCACCTTGTATAAGGCAACACAAATATAATAAGGCATCACTTATTATGTCCTCTGACTCCAAATTTGATGACATTTATATTCAACAAAGCACAACTTCCTTATCTTTTTTCATACCCTCTCAGGTAGTTTTTTTGGGTCAAATTATTACACGTTAAAACTTAGAAGGCAGAACAATCTTGGATCTCACATATGACTGGGAATAGTTACTGTTCTCACCAGCCAAAGATGAAAGTCCTTCTAAAATGTGGAGAATTGAGCAATCTTCAGAAGGGTATTGCCTTTGTAGTGGGACTATATTTGCCCTAAACTAAAGGCTGCCCTAAAACTAACAAAGCATAAAAGCAAGCCTTGAAGGGATCAAGCTGATTACAACAATTTAATCTGTGTCCCAGAACAAAGGCCGACAATATTTAAAGTGATAGAACAGATTCAAGTACCAAAAAAACATCAAACTGTCTGGTATTTAAAAGAATTAAGAAAGTCTGACCCTAAGAAAGATAAATATCAATGAGTTGAAACAGGTGGAAAATAATACAAATGATGGAATTAACAGAAAAGCAAATATCATTAATGTACTCCATGTATTCAAAAATCTAGAAGATATCATGAACATGATGGGGAAAGTAATGGAATAGATAAAATGCCCCAAAACAAACTATTAGAGATAATGATTAGAATATCAGAAATTGCATATTATATAAGCTTCCACCTAAAGGAACTAGAACAAGAAGAACAAATTAAACCCAAAACAAGTAGAAGGAAGGCAATAATAAATGGTAGATATAGAACACAGAAAATCAACAGAGAAAATTAATAAAACTAAAAGCTGATTCTTTGAGAAAGTATTTAAAATTAGTCAACCTCTTGCTAACATAATCAAGCAAAAACAGAATAAGCAATTTACCAATAGCAGAAATAAGAGAAGAGACATCGCTACAGATCCTAAAGATATTAAAAAGACAATAAAAGAATAGTGTTCAAAACTTTATGCCAATAAATTTTAAAAATTAGACAAAATGGGCACATTTCTTAAATGACTCAAACGACTAAAGCTCTTTCAAGAAGATATAGATAACCAGATAGCCCTGCTTAAGAAATTATCTATTTAAGAAATCAAATTTATACTTAAAAAGATTCCTACAAAGAAAACTCTTGACCAAGAAGGCTTTACAGGTGAATTGTACAAAACTTTAAAAGAAGAAATAATAAGAAATCCCCACAATCTTTTCCAGAAAAAATGAAGAGGAAGGAACACTTTCTAACCATTGTAGAAGACCAGTATCTTCCTGTTATCGAAATCAAAGACATTACTCGAAAGGAAAACTACTGATCAAAATCCTTCATAAATACAGCAGTAAAAATCCATAAGGAAATATTTGAGGACAAATCCAGTAATATATAAAAACATAATACGACATGACTAAGTGAGATTTATCATAGGAATACAAAGTTGATTTAACAGTTGAAAAGCAAACCAGCCCAATCTTTGCCCTGAAGGGAAAAAAAATGACTTTCTTATACTGGACAGCAAACAAAATAGACTTTTGCTCTGGAGTAAAACATTATGTCTGTCTTCCAAGGGTGTCCACTGTATAAGCATTCTTAGATAGCTAGCAGGTTGTCAGTAATTCCTATCAAGAAAGTGCAAAAATGCAAAAGCCCCCTGAAAACCCACAGAGAATTGTCTTTCAACATAGATCAATGAGACAAAATGAAGAATCTAGAAATAGACTCACACAAATTTGGTCAATCAATTTTCAACCAAAGTGCAAAGGCAATTCAATAAGTAATGGATATTTTTAACAAATGTTGCTGGAACCACTGGATGTCCATATAAAAAAATTAATAAAATTTGACTCTTACCTCACAGTATTTAAAATTAACTCAAGTAATATGGAACTAAAAACCAAAACCACAATCCTCCCAGAAGAAATATGGGATGGAATCTAAGTAATCTTAGATCGGCAAAATTACGTTTAAATAGAACACAAAATGTATGATAACAAAATATAAGATTGATAAATTGGTGAGAGTTCAAAATAATATAGTCTCTTTGGTAATTAGTATAGCAGTTTGTTATACAAGTAAAAATATAATTAACATAAACCCAGGATCCAACTTTTATGTTTACCCGGGAGAAATAAAATCGCATCTTCACAAAAATACTATTACTGAAATGTTCTTAACAGTTTTATTCATAATAGTTCAAAAACTGGAAACATCCCAAATCAGAATTAATTAGATAAAGAAATTGTGGAGCATCCATACAGTGAGATACTACTCAGCAATTAAAATGAATGAGCTACTGATAGATGCAAAACCATAAATGGATCTTAAAAGAATTATGCTAAATGGAAGAATCCAGACACAAAAGCCAATATACTCTGAATCCTTTGAAGGGTAGCAGAATGTGTCATCCCAAAATATGAGTGTAGGAGTTCAGGACATGCCACTCCAAAAATGTGCCACTCCACTTTGGTATATTGATTATTTTGAGCTGTAGGCACTTGGAAAACAGCAAATGCAGGGAGAGGCTTTCTCTGAACTCTGTTATCTGGCTAAAGACAGATCTTCCAAAAGGAACTCAATTATCGATAAATCCCTTCCCCAGGAGTTTCATCAACCATGGAAGACTGACTTTTATCACAAGAGAGAGAAGACTAGAAGTTGACACCACACTCAGACAAACTTTGTGATAAACTATCATATCTCCCACCTATTCTTCTAAGGGCCCATTCATCTTTTCTAAAAATCATTTACTCTCTCCTAAAGGGCCTTTATTCTTCCTCCTCTTTCCCTATAAGATGGTAATTAAGGCTGAATTCTAAAGCCACCTCTTTAAGTTACTCATTTTTTCCCTGTGTATGTCCCACGTATACATGTTAATAAACTTTGTTTTTCTCATGTTAATCTGTTTTTTATTACAGGGGTCTCAGCTAAGAACTCAGGAGAGTAGAGGAAAAGTTATTTTCCTTTCCTACATCTTTCATATAGACTTCTAGAAAATGCAAAGCTATGGTGATAGGAAGCAGATTAGTGTTTGCCAGGGGCTAAGGAGTAGGGGGAGGTAAATGACTGCAGTGGTGCAAGAGGAAAGTTTTTGGAATGATGGAAATGTCTTATACGATGATTGTAATGGTAGTGGTTATACCATTGTATGCAGATAGAAAATATTTAACCCTTAAAATGGAAGGAGGGATAAATTAAAAAAGAAGCAAGGAAAGAGGGAAAGAGGACAGGAGGGAGAGAGAGGAAAGGCAGGAGCAAAGAAGGAAAGAAGGGAGAAAAGATCTCCAAAGTCCCACTTCTTACCATTTTTTCCACTGCCTGTTTGGTGACCCTTCGATTCTGTAGGATACCTAGTGTCTTTTCAATAAAATCTACTTTTTGTTTTAATCTCACTTAAGTTGATTTTTTTTTAAATTGGCAAATCACCCTGTTTCTGTCAAGAGGTAAGAGGGAGTCGGGTGTAGGAAATAGAATTTCAGGAAAATGCACAGTTTTTGATATTAATTTAAAACCTGAGGTAGCTAAAAGGAATTGAGATTTGGAAAATTTGGGAGTCCTTGGTATGTAGTGTCAAAAAGATAACAATGAAGCTTCATGATTCTTTACTTAGACCAAGTACCCACTAGGAGTGAAATTTTAGGTGACCAGGGAGCTGCTGCCATAAAACAACTTGAAGTGAGTAGGGAATGCTGGCATTGTGCCTTCAGAGAATTACTTGGGCTGGCGTTCGATAACTCAAAAGAGAAGGAAAAATGCGTTCAATCTAAACTTTAAAAACACAAAATGAAATGTAGAGCCTTTTTATGACCATACTGAAAGAATTTCTCTTTGAACAGTTTTAGGGTTATTGTTACAAACCAAAATCAGAGACTGCTTCCCCTACGTACAATAAGATAATACACCAGGATGGCTGGATATAAAATTCATATACAAATTCAATAGCTTTCCTATTTTAAAAGTTTAGTAAATATATTAGAAGAATTATCCATAATAGCAAAAGAAAAATAAACTGCATTGGAATAAGAGGAATTCAGAGGAAATGAGCAAAAAAACACCATGTAGTTGGAAGGATGAGGACAAGAAGTATGGGAGTGAAAAAAGGGAGGTGACAAGACAGTATGCAGTCCCCAATTTTCTACCTCTGGATTCTTTGTCTGCCAACCTCATCTCTGAGGGCAGCACATCCAATAGCCAAGTATTAGGGAGAGAGTGAGTACATGTGAGGAAAATTTTCTCTGAAGAAAACCTACTTCTAAATGTTGAGGAATATATTAGGATAACTGGTGTGAGTGTGCTTACCCGAGAATAAGGCCTTCTGTCTCAACATTCTTGGGTTTCTCACTGCACTGAAGCAAGAATGACTGGTTCTTACTCCATCTTCAAGTATAATAACTTATTCAGAGCTCTTCTGGGCCAGCCCCAGTGGTCTAGTGGTAAAGTTCAGCAAGCTCCGCTTTGGCGGCCTGGGTTCGGTTGCCGGGCACAGACATACACCGCTCTGTTAGCGGCCACGCTATGCAAAAGAGCCCTTCCTTTTCCTCATTCTTACTTGTGAACTTTCTAGAGTCAAGTGTCTAAACATTAAGGAAAACTGTAACTAGAAAAAGAAAGATCAAGTTTAAGAAAAAGGCAGAAAATTAAGACACTTTAGTGTAAGAAATCCAGGGACTAAAAATCTTCTGCATTGACTCCCACATGTCCTTGGCCTCTGCACATCTTTGGCCTTTGCATGTTCTTAGACTGGCAGCTGTTTCTCCCTATTCTGTCTTGCATGGGATCCTATTCTCTTCAACTTCTTTTGATAAAACCAAATTGCCCAATCAATGGCTGCTAGCATGAAGGAACTATTCTTGCCTCTTCCAAGTTTTTTTTAACCAACTATTTCTGAAACTAGCTGAGCTTCATTTAATCTCTCTTGCTAAAGCTTTATAAAAATCCCACCCTTCTTCCCCACGAGAGATCTCTTCTTCAGCACCTTCTGGTTGTGCGACACTCAGAATAAAGGCTTGAGTTTAACAGTGCTACATTTGATTTTCTTCAAAATAGGAGATACAGATAAATCAAGAAACAGGAGGAAAGAAAATTTTGAGCTTTGGATACAAACATACCTGGGTTCAAATATAGGGTCAGACACTCATTTGGGATTTTAAGAAACTTATAAAACTTTCCTAAGTAATTTACATCCCTTTTGGGGAATCCACCATTGCATTGTAGGCAACAGTGACTGTATAGGCTCCTAAAGGACTAAGCACTTGTTTGACCCAGTTCCTGATTCTCATTTTTCTAGATTATGGCTCTGCCTGAATATCTGGACAAGCTTCCTCTTATTGACCAATGCCTCTAGAAGAAAATATTCAAGCTCAACTCCAAGTTTGTAGCCCCTCTAGCTAGTTTCACTTTTTTATGTTGTGGCTTGAGTGAGAAAAACGGGACTGCCCTCTCCCTTAAACTCAGTGGAAGGAGGAAAATCATTAAATTTGACAAAACCCTACATCTTTTACAATCAACAATCTGTGCAACTGCTTATTTCCCTCACTGTTGAAAGCCTTCATATTCAATTTCAAAAAAGATATAATTCCAATTATTACCAGACTTCAATTCCTGTAGACAAGATTGAACTCTAGTAAGAACCTGGTTATAAGTAACTGTTGCTTGGTAAATGCTTTTTTTTTTTTTTTAATTAGAAAAAATATTTTTATTGAGTACAAATTCCTATAAGGGAAGAAACTGGAAGTGGGAAAATTTTGATGGATTTCTTTCATATGTCAGGAATAGTGCAATACTGTGTAGTGCATTACATGCCCTAGAAAATCTAATATTCAATATAACTCTCTAAAGATAATAGCTCTAGTTACTTTTACAACTGAGAAAAGCAAAGCTTGGGACAGTTTTATGAGTTTCTCAAAGTCCCAAATGAGTGACTGACCTCATACTTGATCCCAGGTATGTTTGTATCAGAAGATCAAACTCGATTTTATCAGTTTGACTATCTGAATACTCCTACTGTTCCAACCACAATTCTTTATGCAGGCTCCCATCCCCTATCCCCACCATCTTATACATAAAATAACAATAGACTTTTACAAAATGTCTCTTATTTAATCTTCAAAGGGAAGGGCATGGGATGGTTATGTCACCTCACAAAGAGAGGATTCTCTGCCTGATGCACATAAAAAGCCAATGATTACACCACCAGCCTCTGAGAAAAGAAAAGCCTTTATTGTGAGGCTGACCAGCAAGGAGACAGGAGACAAGACTCTCAAATCTGTCTCTCCGTTCCAGGGTTTGGGGTGAAATTTAAGAGGTTAGGGGGAATGGGCTGATACTTGGAAGTGCTGGCAGGGCAGGTTTCAATTGGAGGGCTTTAAACATTAGTGGTAAGGTGTGGAAAAGAACACCAGATCTTCCTAGACAATGGACCTCTCACTTCTGATACAAATCCAACTTTCAAATTCCCATCGTGTCCTGGTCCTTTTGGTTCCATACTGGGGAGACTCTTTGATTCCAGGTGTTAATTCAGGTCAAGATTTTCTTCTCTGCACATACTCAGGCTACATGACTTGCATTTTTCTGCTCACTGCCCCTGAAAAACAACTCTTAATCACCCTGCTGATAGGATGGAATCAGTTTGAACTGGTCTTAGAAGCCCCATGGTTTCAGTCACACAAGAGACTTAGAAACTTATTCAAGTCCATAAATTTGAATATCAGATCTGGGAACAAAATCAAGATCTTCTGATGCAAAGTACAGTGATTTTTCCATTAAATAAAGAAAAAAGAAAAAAAATCAACAGTTATTACTGACAATAAAGAAATTCTTACATCTATATATTTATTCTTGTTAATAATGAATCTTAAGGTTTAGATTCAATGTTGAGCTATATTCGTTTACCAGTCTTTATCATTATTTTTAATTATAATATTGATATTTATAAGCTTTGCAGATGCCTGGATTTTTAATGATATAAAGACTTCTCTAGGAAGTCTTTTAACATTTGATTATTGCATAAATCAATAGGACAATGAATAAAAGGCCATTTTTAATGGTTGGGTTAAAAATTAGAAGATGGCCAAACTACACAGAAAATGCGTATAAACTCACCACAAATAAATCAACCAACTTGACTCTAACATAATTTTAACTATATGCTTTCATAATAAGAAAAACTGAAACCATAAGAGAACATATTTATATAAGTTAATGATGCTTCTTTTAAGTAATAACATTAGAAAGTTCTTTAAAGCACAGAAGTGTTTTAAGTATCAGATCAACTTTCTGCTTTTTACCTCCTCTGTATAGTTTTGCCATCCTGAGCTTTTGTGACCCTTTGTACGCATTTTCCTACCTTCCAAATGGCCTAGCCTTGCCTTTTATTCTATCTCACTTACTTGATCAGGACTTTTGCAATAGAAATGGTTAACATCAGAAGAAAAATCTATTCACCAAAGATAATTGAAAATCCCTCAGTGCTTCTCCATCTTGTTATCCTTCAGCCTTTCTTCTCTATATCCATTAGTTTGGAAGGTAAGTTCTGTCCAAAGTAGAGCTTCTCAAGTTGAATTCTCCCTTAAACCAATGATCCTCCACTATTATGAACTACAATAAAGATCCAATTACAGATGAAAATCTCCCACTTCACACATACAGTGGTCTCCATGAGGTGAAGTATTATTAGAATTTATAGGAAATGTTGGGGAAAAAAAACTATCCAGCTCTACTTTCTTTTGCCATAGGCACAGATGTGCACTGTGTGTGTACACGTATGTACTATATATAAACTTTTATATAAACTTATCATTCACTTTGTTATACTTAGCAATCATATAGATGTAATTTCCCATATTCAAAAATATGTATAAATTCACTTATAAGAAAATTTTGAATTTTTTCGAGTAAAAGTGATTCAATGACACTTGCTTAAAAACAATAAAGACAACATGCATCTCCACTTAGTCTTTCTAATGTGGAAGGAATTAGAAGATGATATAAACTACCTGGGAGTAACCACGTGATCTTTCTGGAACTAACTTGCCTTCCATATAAGCAGAAGGGTTTTTAAGCAGCTTCCCACATTCTTAGGGTATTTAGTGACAGAAAAAATATGTTGGTTGATGATTAATGCATTAGCAAACATACATTACTTATATACATCCAGTACTATCCTTATTTCAAGGTGGATTCACGATAGGGCAAGACAAGTTTATTATCCTTACACAGTTATGACATAAATAGGGAAAAAATGCTAAAGTACATGGAGTGACTATAAAACAGTCGAGTGAAAATTAATTTCAGAAAAGAGAAATTAACAAGAACTGAAGAAGTAGATGAGATTTTATTGACAATGTTGCCTGGAAGGAAAGGGAGAAAGCATGGAACAAGGAGAGATGACATTTAAGAAGCACAGATTATGTACATAGCATTATTCTTCGCACCATCACAGTGCCTGAGCTGGTCCTAGAAGCACACAATGAAGGGGAAAGGATATTCCAGGAAAAAGAAATAACAACCATTAAGATGCTTTTAAGGCCTTTAGGCCGAACAGGAGTAGGCCTAAAGAGGGTAAATTCAAGGAACAAGAAGAGTACTTGCCTTCTAGAAACAAGGCTATATTGAGAAAGAATAAAATCACAAAATAAACTATAGATAAACTAGGGGACAGAACCAGCTACGTAATTTGTAGGATCCAACACAAAATGAAAATGCTGGGCCTTTGTTCAAAAATTGTTAAGAATTTCAAGACAGTGACAACAGCGCATTAAACAAGCAGGAAGCCTTACCAAGCATGGGGCCCTGAGCACTGCACAGGCCATATGCCCATGAAGCCAGCCCTGCCAGGGGACATTATAAAGGAACCTGAGATTTAGGTACAAAGGCTTTATATCTGGGCCGGCCCCGTGGCTTAGCGGTTAAGTGCTCGCGCTCCGCTACTGGCTGCCCGGGTTCAGCCCGGGTTCGGTCCCGGGTGCACACGGACACCCCGCTTGTCCGGCCATGCTGAGGCCAAGTCCCACATACAGCAACTAGAAGGATGTGCAACTATGACATACAACTATCTACTGGGGCTTTGGGGAAGAAAAAAAAGGAGGAGGATTGGCAATAGATGTTAGCTCAGAGCCAGTCTTCGTCAGCAAAAAGAGGAGGATTGGCACAGATGTTAGCTCAGGGCTGATCTCCCTCAATAAAAAATAAAAAAAGCTCCATATCTGATAAGCAATAGAGAAAAACAGGCTGTTAAGCCAGAGAATGTCTTGAGACTAGTTATTTAAGGAGATTTTACAGACAGCAACTTATAGGCTGAGTAGAAACCTCAGATTAGAGACATGAAGAAGAGTTCAGAATTCAGACTTCAGAGACTACTGCAGTAACCATAGCCTGAGGGAGAGGTTTGCAGCAGTCTGGTGGTGGTGGAAATAAAAATAAAAGAAAAATTTGGCATATATTATATCATGATAGATTTTTACAAAGAAAAAGTAACTAACATGATAAATTTTTGTTTCATTTGGTTTTAATAAGAAGCCAGAGAAAATGCTGGTAACACATACAAAATGGCAGCACTGTGAAATGATACAAGCTTTGGGTGTGAAATTACTGAGATCAAGTAGGGAGTTGCTATCTGAGGTAACAGTTAGATAGCTAGATCAGAATCCGGCTCAATTTGAAGAATTTTCTGAACATTTAGACTTTCAGTAATGGAACAGGCTATTTTAGAAAATGGCAATTTGCCTGTTGCTGTAAGTGATCTAATTTTTGACCATTGTATTCACTTCCTATTGCTGCTGCACCAAATCACCACAATCTTAGTGGCTTAAACAGCCACTCTTGGTAGGGCTGCATTCTTTCTGGAGACTCTAGGGGGAGAATCTGTTTCCTTGCCTTTTTCAGCTTCTAGAGGCTGCCTACGTTCCTTGGCTCATGGCCTTTCATCATCTTCAGTATCAGAAGGGTTGGGTAGCATCTTCATCTCTCTCTCTCTCTCTCTCTCTCTCTCTCTCACACACACACACACACACCCCCACACACACCACACACCACAAACTGCTACTTCAGTCTTCTTTTCTGACTTTCGTACCTCTCGTTTATCAAGATTCTTGTGATTATATCGGGACTACCTGAGTAATCCAGGATAATCTCCTCATCTCAAAATCTTTAGTTTAATCACATCTGCAATGTCCCTTTTGTCACATAAGGTAACATAAGAGACTTGTCTTGATGTAAAGAAAGTAGAGAAATGGGACTGAAGCATAAGTCAGAGCAGGAGATACAGGCTGGATTTAACCAAATTTAAGCTATTACTTTAAGTCAATTTCCCAGTTGTAGGGGTAAATGAGCAGAGGGCAAAGTTTTGGGAGTTAAATGCAGCAAGGATGGTGAGGGGGAAAAGTGGTCAGTAATATGGAAAGAAAACAAAGAATAATAATATGTAAATTTATGGGATACATTTTTGGACATTGGTCTAATGTCAGATTCCAGAGAACATTTAATTGAAGGGTTAGATGAGGGATTGGAGGGTTTGGTATTTCAATTTGTTAGGATTTCCAAATTAATGATACCAACTGGTTCAGCAAACAAGCAAAATATAATTCAAAAATATCATTCATTAAGTGAAGAAGTGGGTAAACACATCAAGACATATAAGTTGAAACTCAATAGAAATTTGTAAGGAGTAGTTTGATCTACATGGTTATATTGTGAAACCAGCAAAGAAAGCAGGAGAGGAATTGACAAAAGCAATAAGATAGAATCATATAAAATATTTCTGGCCCTGAGACTTTATGCTAAACTATTTAAACTTCAAAGGAAGAAGTGTTGTACGGAGGGTGAAGTGAGTAGGGATCATTAAACACTAAATTCTTTTGCACAGTCTAATTATGCATATTACAACTGCCAGGAAAATAAGCAAAATAAGAAAAAATAAAGTACTGGGTGTCCTTTCAGTGCAGTACTTAGCATTATCTACTGAGGTCTCTGGGGATTATATGATTGTATAGAGGTATATACCTTTGATCATCTTTCTATTGACTAGGTTAGTTTATAACTTGGTACAACTATCTCTACAAATTAAGCTATAGAAAACTGATAGTAATGCAAGTGATTTTTGTCCATAGAAATGCAAATAAATTTTGTCTAGTGGAGATACAATTGATTTCTACCCTGTAGAAATTATGACCTGAATCATTACATTTAATAGAACCTTAAAATATTAATCAGTATCACATTTTTAGCAAATTTATTTAAGCATTTCTGATTATATACGTACATATACATACATATATAAGCTTCAAAATCTTTGAATTGCCTTGAATAGCTTAAGAGTTCCCTCATCAATTAGAGTTGACTTTACTTTTAAGTTTACTTGTGTTAATTTTTTATTTGTATGAATGTCGTGGCTTTACCTTTCTGAAGATTTATGTTTTAACACAACTCGGATGCTAGGTATGTAAGAATTGTTACAATACGGATGGATAAAAAAGATCATTTTAGGGAATTCAGTTTTTAAAATCTGAATTTAAGCAATTGAGGGTAAAAAAGAGCTTGATTTTTTGAAGAATCATGTTTCCCAATCACTGAATGTATAGGCATCCCAAATTATAAGCTGATTTACAAGGTGCCTTTTTCATTATGGTAGTGATTCCAGGATTCTATTTGATAAATCAATTGGAAGGATTATTGTATATTGTCTTAGTTTTCAGAAAGTCAGTACTTCTTAAAGAAAGATATTTCAGATTTTTGGAATATATCCCAGAAAAGAAGCAGCATATTCTGAAGACCAATGCTTTCTTTTTTTGTGGGAGATGGTGTTAAAATGAAACTGGGTGTCAATCATAACTCCATTTCCCCCCATTGACTTTAATCAGAACATTTTGTTTTGGTCAAAGTACATTACTGGTCTCAAACATCATTCTTAGATATGTGCAATCAAAATAAACGCAAAATAAGTGGATATTTAAATTTTTTATCTTTCTCTGATTTAACTATATACTCAATGAAAATGTTGATCTTATCGTATTTCCATGACACCTTTGTGTTACACAACATGCATATAAAATTCCTTTAGAAAAACTGTAAATTCTTGCGTCTCTCCTCTCAATCATATGATTTATATAATTTTGAGAACAGAGCAGCCCTGCAGAAAAACATTCAATGAATTATTTAAAAGTGCTGAGAATTGCCTTATGGGTGTAAAGAGCTAAATAAGGATCATCTAATTCTACCAGTTATTAACATATAAATTCAAAAAAAGGAAAAAGTCCACATATAGGTATTTTGTCCAAAATTAATGTTTCCTACTTTTAAGAAGGTCATAAGAGCAAAAATGACATAAATTTTGGATCCACTTCACTTCACACATTTATTTATTCATCAATATTTCCATAAGTAAATTTGTTAACCTAAGTGTAAATGTTTCAAATGGGAAAAATATTCAGAATAAATCAAGGAAAATACAGGAAATTAAAAGGTATAACAAATATGTGAATACACATAATCACACTCACTAGAATGAAAGCTCAGATAAAATAGTACATACCTTAGGGCATCATTTATGATTGTGCACACGCACATAAATGTATATGGTAGTGACATATTTGGGTAAGAACATGGACAGATTGAAGAGTTCGTAAGAAAGATTTGATGAAAGGTTTGGAAAATGTGGAAAGGTTAAAAGAACAATGCATCTACCATCAAATGAAGATACTAAAGGGAAATATGACATTTATCTACAATGTATAAATGACAGAAAGAAGACAGGGACAGAATAAAAAATATGAAATAGGACAGACACACAAAAATTAGGAAAATCTCTAAACAATAAAAGATGTACCCCAAAAGAATATGCAACTCTTATGGCGATAGTATCTGTCATTATCAAAAAGCCAAGATTGGTGTTAGATGCTTATTAAGAAAGGTTCATAAATAATTAAGTTAACCCTGCCTTACTACAAAGGAGAACAGATATAAACCAAGATCTTCCTTCCAAAATTGAAATGCAGTTTTACTTCCTCTTTCTTTCTTTTGTTGAGATTTGGCTGCCTTTAGCCTTTTAACTTATATTTGAAAAATATTTGAGTTTTTCATTTAAAAGTAGAATGAAGTACAAAGAGGTGAAAAGAATAACTACTACATGGAAAGGGTTAGCTTGTACAAGCATTTGGAAAATGAATTGTGAGTCTCACTGGTGCAGAAGCTAAAAATGAATTATTTAGTCAATATATATGTATTGATTTAATATGCCAGGCATTGTACCAGGCACTAATATAAATCCATGGCGAGAGCAGAATCCAAATATGGTTTTCTTTTCTTCAAGATCATGGATATCCTATATATATCTCATAAAACCACTAACCATCTCTCGAGTAACATGTTGCTGGTTTCAAGGAAACCACAGGAAGCCATTCTCTCTCTACACTGGGAAAAGAACATGAAATCAGAAGGAGATATCTTCCTTCCAATCAAAATTACCTTTACAGATGGAGAAAAATACATCAAACTTTAGCAAAACTGTGAGATTATTATTTAGGATGTAAATAGTAGAGAAAAACTTTAATAACTGTTTCACTAATTCAGAAATCATTATTTGACCAGAGGCTGACGGGAATGTTATTTTTGCCTTGATTAACTTATTTTTTATAGAGAGTAAATTAATAATGTAAATAAGATTGCAAGAGGATCCTTGAAAATACTTAGTAGAACAAACTTTCTAAGCACCCTCAAGCACTTTAGAAGGATCCATTTCCACACAATTGATATGCTAATTACAAACCATTAAATCAAGTCAAGGATGTGTATTGGATAACACTTTGTTAGTTTAATGTGAGTTAATGTAGGTACTTGAAATAATAGAACTCTATTTCTTTCTGAAATAATATATTTTCAGACTTTTTTCCTTAATTGAGACTAAGCTCCCTCCAATTAGTACAGATTAATGACATTTTACAGGAGTCAATATTTAGGAACCAAGAGGTATTCTTGGTCTTGATTCCTATCCTTCTATAACCTAGTTATGGTCAAAGAAGAGCTTTAGATTGGGAAAAGTAATATATATATATATATATATATATGCCTAGCAAATATAGAGGAAAGAACATTTTTACTAGCCAATGTTGAAAGAAAGCCACTTTTAATATATAAAGAGAGTGTCTAAGGAAAAATGTCTCATATATCTATATATGTGTGAATATGCCTTCCTTCTTTCTTACCCACATACATTAATAAAGCAGCATTAAAATAAGGACAAATAGGAACCTAGCTAATTTGCACATCATTAGAGCCCATTTTTACTGGTGAGGGGGAGGTGAAGACTGTAGGACAGGGTAGGGTTGATTCAAAAAACTTGACAGTGCTTTTCATCAGCATTACTAATTTATTGACCATCAAAAAAACACATGGCACACTAAAGGATCTAGAGAGATGTTTATGAAAGAGGAATGAACTATATTTCCCTTTAAAATATACTTTAGTACATTTGGCAGATGACTTAAGGCAGCCTTTAAAAATATATTTTGATATGTGAAAGTTTCAAACAGCACAAAATACCCCTTTTCCCATCACTAGATTCAACCCTGATCAAGATATCACCGACTTCATTGTCTAACCTCTTCTCCAGCTCTGGCCCTCTCGCTCTTATAGTGTTTTTCTCTCTCTTGAGTTATATTAAGCAAATCCCACAAATTATCTTTCATCCAGATATCTTTTGGCATGCATCTCTAAAAAATTATATGGATAGTTTATCACAAATAACAGTATATGATTTTCTACATTTAATGTTCTAATTTGCTCCCCATGTGTCTTTGCTCTGTTACCCAAGTGGATTGTAAATTGTTCAAGAACGGTGACCTCTTTTCATTTAGAACACGGTCAGTGATAAAATATTGGCAAAATTTGCTTTTCTTTTGGAGAAATGGGGTGTGAGCTCAACATCACATTCAAACTATTTCAATTTTCATACGACTAAAAATTTCTAGCTGCTAGAAAAAGGGGGAAAAGTATTTAAAACAGAGAAGCACAGTTTACCACAAACTTGGTACCTTGTTACCTCAGTGGAGAAGGAATATTATAATCAAAATTTGACCATATTTACAACTGCTTTAACTCAGTCAAGATATGAAACGTTTATACCATGTTCATTTTTAAGTCAATTTTTCCTTCTCTTCTATCGTTTAAAATGGTCCAATAAGAGAGGAAGTTTTAAAATCATATTTTTCAGCTTGTCACCAAATTTAATTTTGTAAGTCTTCTTTATTGGCTCTTCAGATAAATAGAACCTTAAATAGCAACTGTACCTTTAAATGATTCTCCCTGCATATTGTTCTTTCTAAATATTTTATTTATTTAAAAACAATATAACCACATTAATATTTATTTAGACATTTTTAGTAATCATTTTCTTTTTCATATAATGAGAGATTACCATAGGCTAATTCAGTGAATGAAGCATTTCACATACAAATTTTTGTATTATCTGATAGGTTTTCATATGTAAATCACACACATCTGTTTGTCTGTGGTGAATAGTGTCAAATATCCTCAATGCAAAATGAACCTTAAGTAACATTATCTTCCTAATGACTTTTCTTTTCCCAAAGAAAAATTGGTTATTTGTGCCAGGTATTTAGAAATTGTCATTCAAAAAGAGCTTTTTTTGTTTGTTTTACTGGACTGCGCCAGTGTAAAAAGGAAAATGAACTCTTTGAGGTGAATTACCATTATATTGCCCTTATACAAACCTTTTGGGATTTTATATTTAAGATTATAAGATCTCAACCATAAACACTTTTGAAACACAGAAGGTGGAATGTTTCAATGAAAAAAAAATCCACTACCTTTAAAGGATTTTTATTAGACGTCAGGCACTTAAATCACGTTTACAAACATGGAAAGACAAATGCTGAAACAACATCTGAAATAGTCTCTCTCCACTCTCAAGTAGACCTGTCTTTGAATTCACCATGTGGGTGAAATCAAAGAACAGAACAAACAGTTTTGATATGGCTTTGAAGATGATAACAGCTTCTAACAGAGAAAAAGGCAGCTTTGAGTTTGCAAGAAAACAGTGATTGACGTGACTCCCAGTCCAATGAAGTTTACCTTCTAATGAGTGCTTGGTGAGAAGCTCTCATCCAGTGTTTTATTTTTGAGGTAAGCCGCCTAACTAGAATAGATCTCAGACGTCTAGGGCTGCTATTCAGGATGTAACTCACATTCTTATAATCAGCAACATCTTTTGATCCAAATGAGCGAATGCAGGATCCAGACGTGTACAAGAAAGGTAGAGGCAGCCTAAGGATTAGGACTTTTCCTCTGTGGTATATAAGCGTTCCTATCAATTCATGTAATATGGTCCCCTGGTGAAATGGCTTAATTAATACTCTTAAATATTATAATAATGGTCACAAGGGAAATATTTAACTTCCAAATTTTTTCTTTTTGTTTTTCTTTGTTCTTTATTTTTTAGATCTTGGAATCTTTGGGTTTGGTAATGGAAGGTACTTCCCACCTGCCCCTAAAAGAACTTAGTCATCAAGAATCTTCCTATATTTTTGTGAATCTAGTTCAGATTCTCAGATTTCTCATTGTTTTGTTTTTGTTATACTCTTGAGGTGTTGACTTCAAATCATCTTACGTCTACTCAAATCAAACTTGGTTTAAATTCATGCTTGTATCTTAGAAAGAAATTAGTTTTAAACTATTAAGCTAATAAGCAAAGTACAAAAACACCAGAGAATACTAAAAATTCCAAATAAATATTAACACCCCAAGTTATCTTTAGAAATAATGACATTGTAGTGAAGATAAACAGTTTTGACTACATTGAGTATTTTTGTTGGAGACTGGCTACTAGATACTCTCTAATCCTGTTTCCTACTCTTGGGCCCACAGGAGGACTACATTTCTCAAACTCCTACAACCAGAATGGGGCTGTGCGAGTAATTTCTGGCCAGAGGATTATGAGTGAAATTAATGTATGCTCCTTCCAGGCTCAGAAGAAAAATTCCCTAACGATATTCTAAGTCTTACAAACAAATCTGACCTGACTGGACACCTGATTCGTAATTAAAGTTCTCTTAGACACAGCTAGGCCTAATTGTTTGCAAATATCTATGGCTGCTTAATGCTACAAGGGCAGGTTGAATATTGCAACAGACACCCTGTAGTAGAAAAGCATAAAATATTTGCTATCTGACTCTTTCCATAAAAAGTTTACTGACTTAAAGATTAGAAAGAGGCTCAAAGATTGACTACTGTGATTAGAAGAAAGAGGAGAGTTAGTGATAGTAAGGAAGACATTTCAGAGGTTTATGACTTGAAATGGGAATGATATCCATAGTGTGGTTGTACATCTGAGTTGCTAATGTGGTATGAGGTAAATTGATGTAAGGGCATGGGAATATATAAATATATGTCTTCATATATGTAAACAGTGGGACCTACTGTGCCCATTTGGTTTACATATGTAATCACATCTTTTTGATCTTTTTTTATTTTTCAATTAATTTCTACAGCCCACAATGTCCTATTAGCAGTAAGTCCATGATCTCTCTCTCTCTCGAAGACCTCTCCACCACCTCAAATTGGGCCAAGATCCTATCAGTTTATTCTTAGCAGAGTGCAACAATTCTTTGATTGCTAAACTGAGAGAGAAGTAAGATCTTAATTGGTTTACCGCCACTGTTATTTTTTGCGGTCACATAAGGGAGCTTTTGGAGACTCATCCTGCATGGATCAATGGGTGACATTTGCTGGCATTGCTGGTATAATATGTTCTTGCAACCCCAAATTATGACTGCAAGCTGAATATCAAAGTTATAGTTTCTTTTAGTTTCCCTGCCTAAGTTCAGCTTAAGTTCAGCTGCTGTTCCTCTTGGACAAGTGGTCTGGAAGAGCTTCTAGCATTAGCCATAAACTGGACTAAAATCAGTTCCAACCAACAAACTCTTAGGGTGTTTCTTGTACTGAGGGTAAACCACCTGTCTAGATTGTTCTGCTCATCAACAAAATTTTCATTTCAGAGACTCATTCTAATTTCATGCTTGGTACCTTGGCCAGATGTCCCCAGAGTCATTACGCAAATAGGTTCCTTCACTAACTCTGAGCTCTGCATAGAGGTGGAGTTTGCTAAATCACAGGGAAAAAAAATCTTGTTACACTCTAATCCCAGGACTATGAATTTCTGCTTGCCCCATATTTGCGTAACTGAAAGGGTCACACAAGTGACCTAGGATTGGAGAAAGAGGATCTGCACCAGGATGACCTTCCATTTCTGCAAATACGAAGAGCAGCTGGCAGCCTTTCTGGGTAATATAGAAATAAAACCACCATAACAATGACAGCAGTGAAAAATACACTTTTTGGCATACATGTATGTATGTGTGTGTGCATGTATATGTATGTGTGTATATGTGTATTATATGTACACATATGTTATATATGTACACAAATGCATATAGATATATTTGCATACAGATAGATGTTCATCAATAAAAAAACTTGAAATATATATATTTCAGAAATTTTATCAAGTAACTCAAATAGTACTTAAAAATTTATGCTCAAAAAAACGAGTACTTTGCCCCCATCTTTCTAATTCCCAGCTCTGCTCTTTCAGCTCTTACTTCTAACCTTTGCTTCTATATTATTAAGTAATAAACTTATAATTCATTTCTTGATTTATCAATTTTAAAAATAATCTATTAACTTTACATTTTGGTAGTTCCACCATTTTCTTCCATTTTCCCTTCTTTATTCTCCCAATAGATTACTACAACTTGGGGTTTGCTAAAGTCAGTGTTTACATGTTTATGTCAATGTGAATGTGGTACATTTCAAAATGGAGAATTATATTCTTTTCAGAGTGACTCTATTTTTATTGGACTACTAATGACATTGTTTTTCATTTTGCTTAGTTTTCTATGTATATAACTTCTAAAAAATGCTCCACCAGATATTTCAAATGACCAACACTAGTTTTTGAAAGCTCAAGCGTATTGGCTAATCAATCAGTTATATTTTTTCCTCCTGTCTCTCAACTGCTGCCTTATCTAATCTGGCCCGGTTGATTTCTAGATCCAAAGCATAGCTGTCATCTTGACACTTCCCTTTTCTTTGCTCTGTGTTGGCTTTTCTGTTTCTTGAATCTAATGTCTTTCTCTCTGTTTACTTCTCATTTTCTTAAAGCAGTTTTCTTATGCTTGCCAAGAAAAAGAGCTCACCTTGTATTTTTAAAAATGTCTAAATTCTACCCTGACACTTGTTTGATAATTTAACTAAACATAAAATTCTGAGTTAAAAATTTTTTCTGTCACAATTTTGAAGGCATTTCTGCATAGTAAAGTAGCAGTAGGGTTACTTTTGAGAAGTCTGATGCCATTTTTATTCTGTTTTTTATTTCCTTCTCTATGCGTGCGACCTCTGATTCTCTCTTTCTCTCTCTCTCTTTTTATCTCTCCTTTCTTTTCTCCCCCATGTCCTCCACCTCTGGGTACTTTAAGTATATCCTCTGGTGTTTATTCCTGAAACTTTCAAACACATACGAGAGTAGAAAGAATAGTATAATGAACATGGAACAGGAAGATGGAGAAAGAGGGAGGAAGAATGTAACACCTCCCTTTTGAGGCAACTTCTCAGAAGTACAACAAACATTTTTGTTACATTTCATTGACTAAACAGTGAGCTGACTAGAACTAACTGCAAGGGAAGCTGGGAATTAGATAGATAAATGATAGATAGATAGATAGATAGATAGATAGATAGATAGATAGATGTATAGACAGATACATAAGATAGATAGGTACATAGATACACAAATATGTATAGATGTAATATACATGTATGGAATATTTATAGATTTAGTATAAACAAACCTCAGTGGTCAAACTTCCATTAATTGGAGGTACACTAAGTTAATTTTTATATGTTTTGAAAAATTGTATTTTCAAAGTTTTTAATAAATCTCTAAACGTTAAGACTATAAACTCAACTTAAGATAAATAATCTCCCGTGTGTTCTTTTCTTTCAAAAAAGTATTACACATCGAGATGTATAGTAGTAAAATGCCTCAAGTCTGGAGGTTGTCAATCAAATCAACTTTCTCCTTTGTCTCATTCTCACTCACTATTTGTGCTAACTGGTGCCAACTGTCTATTGAGATAGTAAAATCATTTGAATGCTTATATTTTAAATGTACAAATTATATACTTATTTTTTTCATGAGAAATTTTGGGATTGTCTTCAATATGTGAAAAATGTCAATCAGCATTGTTAAAATCTCAGTGTCTTTGCTCAAGCTTTTATGGATCCTGACTCAAACAGTTGAGAATTCTCAATTTTAGAGCAGTTTATTGAAGACACAAGGGAAGATGCTTGGCCCACATTTCTCTTTCTAATTTGACATTTTAGTCCCAGAGCCTCAATACACTGAAACATAACTTAAAATTATTCATGATCACTCAGGAATGCTTGGTAACAAAGGCAGTGCACAGTAGTTGGAAATAGGGCGAGTTCTTTAAAGCTAAGTTAACATCTGCCTTTCGAAATAAAAAAGAGAAAGAGATAGCTGCAATACAATTTCAGAAGAAAACAAATAAAAATCAATGCTTAATTGTTGAAGCCAGCACAAAGTTAAGAAATCCCACCAAAAAATTAATCTCCTTGAATTTAAGACATTTGAAACAATTTTTTTCTCATATTTTACTGGATAAACATTATAAATAAGACCTTACCCAAATTGAAACAAATTCTTTGTATGTTTATTTTTTTTTCATTTCATCAGTGTCAATTTTTCACAGATTGACTATGGTTCTCATACTCAAAAAAAATATATATGCCAAAGTGATAGGAATCATGTTAATTACGTTATAAATAAATAACATCAGGAGGTAAGGTCCAACTTTTAAGACTTAACAAAACTTCATCTTTATCAGCTATAAATAACATGCCAATTTAACATAAAACAGCTTTCTAAATTTAATTTAATATGTAAAAGTGCTTAAAATTTAAATAAAGCAATACATAAACTGCTATACATTTACTTTTTTTTACTTTTTTAATTTTTAAAATTTTTCCATATACCTCCTGCTCCTGGAAAATGTATAGCCTCTCTCATTATAACATCCCCACCAGATTGGTACATTTGTTACAATTGATGAACCTACATAGTCACATCATAATCACCCAAACTCCATAGATTACATTAGGGTTCACTCTCGGTATACATTCTATGGGTTTGAACAAATGTATAATGACATATATCCACGATTATAGTATCGTACAGAGTGTTTTCACTGCCCCAAAAATCCTCTCTGCTCCACCTGTTCATCCCTTCTCCCTTTCCCCCACCAAACCCTGGCAACGACTGATCTTTTTACTGTCTCCATAGTTTTGCCTTTTCAAGGATGTCACATAGTTGGAATTATACAGTATGTAGCCTTGGCAGATTGGCTTCTTTCATTTGGTAATATGTATTTAAGATTTTTGCATGTCTGGGCCGGCCCCGTGTCTTAGCGGTTAAGTGAGCACGCTCTGCTACTGGCAGCCCGGGTTCGGATCCCGGGCGTGCACTGATGCACCGCTTCTCTGGCCACGCTGAGGCCGCGTCTCACATACAGCAACTAGAAGGATGTGCAGCTATGACATACAACTATATACTGGGGCTTTGGGGAAAAAAAAAAGGAGGGGGATTGGCAATAGATGTTAGCTCAGAGCTGGTCTTCTTCAGCAAAAAAAAGAGGAGGATTAACATGGATGTTAGCTCAGGGCTGATCCTCCTCACAAAAAAAAAAAAGATTTTTGTATGTCTTTTTATGGGTTGATAGCTGAATTCTTTTTAGCACTAAATAATATTCCATCGTCTGGATGTACCACAGTTTATTTTTTATTCACCTACTGAAGTACATATTGGTTGCTTCCAAATTTTGGCAATTATGAATAAAATTGCTATAAACATCCATGTGCAGGTTTTTGTGTGGACATATGTTTTCAACTCCTTTGGGTAAATAGCAGGGAGTGTCATTGATGGATCATTGGATAAGAATATGGTTAATTTTGTAAGAAACCACCAAACTGTCTTCCAAAGTGACTATGCCATTTTGCATTTTCACCAGCAATGAATGAGAGTCCTTGTTGCTCCACTTCCTCACCAGCATCTGGTATTATCATATTCCATGTTCTGGCGATTCTAATAGATGCATAGTGGTATCTCATTGTTATTTTTTTTTTTAACTTTACATTTCCCTGATGACATAAGATGTGAAACATCTTTCATATGCTTGTTGCCCATCTGTAAATCTTCTTTGGGGTACTGTCAGATAAGGTCTTTGGCCCATTTTTTAATTGAGATGCATGTTTTCTTATTGTTGAGTTTTAAAGGTTCTTATATTTTAGAAAACAGTCCTTTACCAGATGTGACCTTTGCAAATATTTTCCTCTATTCTGTGACTCATCTTCTCATTCTCTTAATATTGTCTTTCACAGAACAGAAGTTTTTAATTTTAATGAAGTCCAATTTATCAATTATTTCTTTCATGGATCATGCCTTTGGTGTTGTATCTAAAAAGTCATTGCCATTCCCAAGGGCATCTAGGTTTTCTCCCATGTTATCTCATAGAAGTTTTATATTAAGTGTATGATCCATTTTGAGTTAATTTTTGAAAAGGGCATAAGGTCTGCATCTAGATTCATTTTTTTGTCATGTGGATATCCAGTTGCCCCAGTGTTATTTTTTGAAGACTATTTTCTCCATTATATTATTGCCTTTGCTCCTTTGTAAAAGGTCAGTTGACTATATTATGTGGATATACTGCTCAGCTCTCTATTCTGTTCCATAGACCTATTTGTCTATTCTTTTGCCAATATCACATTGTTTTGATTACTGTAGCTTTCTAATAAGTCTTGAAGCTGGATAGTGTCGATCTTCCAACTTTGTTCTTCTCCTTCAATATTCTGTTGACTGTTGTGGGTCTTTTGCATCTCCAAATAAACTTTAGAATCAATGGGTTGATATCCACAACATTGCTTACTGGGATTTTGATTGAGATTGTATTGAATCTGTAGATCAAATAAACTTTAGAATCAGTGGGTTGATATCCACAATATTGCTTACTGGGATTTTGATTGAGATTGCATTGAATCTGTAAAACCAACATCTTGACAATCTTGTGTCTTCCTATCCATGAACATGGAATCTCTCTCCATTATTTTAGTTCTTTAATTTCATTCATCAGAGTTTTATAGTTTTTCTCATATAGATCTTGCACACATTTTGTTAGATGATACTTAAGTATTACATTTTTGGAGTGCTAATGTAAATAATATTGTGTTTTTAATTTCAAATTCCACTTGTTCATTGCTGGTATACAATTGGCTTTTGTGTATTAAGCTGCATCCTTCAACCTTGCTATAATCGCTTTTAGTTCCAGAAGGTTTTTTCTCTTGATTATTTTAGATTTTCTACATCATTGATCATGTCATCTGTGAACAAAGACAATTTATTTCTTCCTTTCCAATTTGTATACCTTCTATTTCCTTTTCTTGTCTTATTACATTAACTGGTACTTCCAGCATGATGTTGAAAAGGTGCAGCAAGGGGAAACATCTTTGTCTTGTTCCTAATCTTAGTGTAAAAACTCCAACTTTCTTACCATTAAGTATGATGTTGTACATTTGCTTTTAATATCATATGACATCATAGTTTATTGTTCAAACTTAGTGTGTTCTATATGATTCCTGCCTTATCTTCATAATGTTAATTGACTTGAGAAAGGCTAGTTGCTGGAGATATTCCTATACTTAGAGTCGAATTAGAATGTGATATGGAGCTACTTATTGCTCTTCTGAAAAGTGGTCCTAGTTGTCTATATTGTAGCTTGCTTTTGCTCACTGCCAATTTGATTTTAACAATTTCATAGACGAAAATTTGTGCTTAAGTTTTGTTTATTCTGCTGCCTCCTGAAGAGATGATCTTTCCTCTTTCATGAGCTCAACAAATTATAGCCACATCCTCAATTGATGATACTCATAGAACATAAAGGAAGTATACCGCCATCCCGCCATTGCACCTAAGTACAATGATAATTGATTTCCTGTAATATTTACACTTTCTTCACTGCTACACAATTGTTCTTGTATGTGTTAATGCGTTTATGGTTCCAAAAGGCAGGTCTTAAAATATTTTTGTGTGTCTTATGGAATAATAAAATAGTTTCTAGGTCATTGGAATAAAAAAATGGTAAATTACTTAATAGATTAATAATAAATTGCTTGGTAGGTCCACAAAGTAATTGTTAGGTGCCCTAGGGACATGGGTTTCATAGTCAAATAAGCTTAAAAAAACACTATATCCCAAATCCCAGAACCATTCTATTCATTTTTCACAAAGTACATAGCATATCAAAAACTCTGAAAATATAGCAGTATTTTAAAAAACGTGTTTTCTTCACACCTTTATAAGTATCTCTATGATCCCCATATTGGGAAGGTATAGAATGCAAAAGTATAGTACAGCTACTCTAGAACATTTCTGATGTTTTACAAAGGCCTGGTACAAATTAATACTTTATAATACTGTTTCTGTTTTTAGTGCTTTTTTTTTAAACTGATAACCAATATTTTGATGCCTGGCCTCCATGACAATAGAGTATAACAATTCCATTAGGTAATGTAAAGTTAAATTCTAAATTAAGCACCATTTCATATCTTTGCTCTTGGCATTTTATTAACTTTATGTGCATTAGTCAACCCAGGGCTATTAACACATGCAATTCTTCCCTCCCTGCTTTCAACAACAACAACAAAAGATATCTGAGCAAACTCTAGAGATAAATTTTACAATTACAAAATGGGCATAGAATGTGTAATGATCTACTTGTAAAGAATTAAAGGAGCTAAAAGAAATAAAAATTAATAAAATGGGGATAAGGTGACAAGGAGTAGCAGGGCACGAGCATCTTCTACATTGAAGAACTTCAGGACATGTGAATAACTCCTTCCTAGAGTACAAAAAAGGAAGAGAGAAACAGAGACAGAGAGACTGATTCTATTATTCCACACTTGCTTTAAAAAGCAAGGAGCTTCATTTGTTTTGGTCTGTCATCTGTTTCTGCCAGCAGCTTAGCATAATAAAGAATTCTTCATATTTATCCTGCTTAATAACCTCAAAACTTAAAAATCATTTATTTTCTTAAAATTCAATTAGAAATTCAAAGGTTACCTCTTACTTGTGTGGTAAGACATAATAATTTACCCACCTATTTCTTTGAATTATGCATAAGCACTAGAGAAATGGATCTTTGAAATAGCATTAGCAGTTCTCAGGAAAAAATATTTTCATTA
The DNA here is from genome assembly GCF_057802395.1 of Ceratotherium simum simum. Classification (NCBI taxonomy): domain Eukaryota; kingdom Metazoa; phylum Chordata; class Mammalia; order Perissodactyla; family Rhinocerotidae; genus Ceratotherium; species Ceratotherium simum. The sequence goes on along the minus strand of NC_141908.1, from coordinate 36,832,964 downwards.
AGATGGACAAAATGATTCTACTGATTTTTCTTACTCACATGTCCAATACTTTAGCTTAGAATAAGAAGCTCAATGTTTTAAAGATATGTAAATAGTATTCCCTTACTTGGCTCTGTCTTCTAAACCTTAACTGCATGTGCATATAGCCATTTTGTAAATTTTCTCCTTTTGCTGTTCTCTACATCCTGATTGTGGACTAATTCAAGAAATTCACGTATGAATGTAAAAAAACATGTGAATTATAGCCAATGTTTTTAGCAGTGTAATTGTATTGCTTTTAAATACATGTTCAAGTTAAAATTGTTTACCAAGTGCCTACTAGTAGATCTTATGAGGAATTTAGTTTAAAAAGTTATTGATTAAAGAGTACATACTCTCAATTATTACATGATAAATCGGAAACCTATATTTCTTTAATTATTGTTTGATTATATAAGTATGTATAAATTTTACTCTCTGCTTAAAAAAATAAAAATGAAGGCTCTGCTTACCATTGAATCCATGTGGCTTGACCCAATGACTTGCTTCGAGTTCTTATTATTTGACCTCAGATAGCTTCCATAATCTCATAGAGTTACAGCAAATATCTTATATTGACTAAGCAAAGACAAACACACACACACACAAAGGCAGTTTAAGTCAGAATTACTGCCAGTTTGCTGGTGACAGCTACATTTGGTCACTCTTTAGTTTTAGAAGTAGAGTTATAATGAAAAATTGTATGGGAATAAAATTAATATCTTTTTTTTTTTTGGTGAGGGAGATCAGCCCTGAGCTAACATCCGTGCTAATCCTCCTCTTTTTGCTGAGGAAGACCGGCTCTGACCTAACATTATTGCCAATCCTCCTCCTTTTTTTCTTCCCCATAGCCCCAGTAGATAGTTGTATGTCATAGTTGCACATCCTTCTAGTTGCTGTATGTGGGATGCGGCCTCAGCATGGCCGGAGAAGCGGTGCGTCGGTGTGCACCCGGGACCGAACCCGGGCCGCCAGTAACGGAGCACGCGCACTTAACCGCTAAGCCACCGGGCCAGCCCCTAAAATTAATATCTTTAACATGAGAGAAAATTTAAGGATGGGTTAAGAATTCTTAAAAATGTCTTAGAGAGAAACAACTCTCTAAGATGAACAATGCATAAAAGTAAGGTAAAAACAAACAAAAGGCAGAAAATTGTTCTTCAAAGATTTGCTATCATCTCAAGTGACTTTTCAGAAAAATTGTGTGTACGTGAAGTGAAGCATTTTACCTTGCCCTAAATGAGGTCTGGCCTTTGCCCTCAGCTCCTGGTTGGCAATCTTTTTTTGCCTGTGGGTCTTGGGCTAGCCAGATAGTAACAATGTGATTTATGGTGGAGGCTTTAAACCATATAGTATCAGTTAACCTGGGGAGTAAGATCAACCACATGGGCAATCAATTAATCATGCCTACATAATGGGGCGCCAATAAAAACTCTATACAACGAGGCTTGGGTGAGCTTCCATTGTTGACTATACTTATGTATTGTCCCATAGTGATGCTGGGAAAGTAACGCATTCTGACTCCGTGGCAAGAAGACAATTGAAGCTCCACACTTAGTAATTCCCTGTACCCTGCCCTACACACCTCTTCTTTTGTCTGATTTTATTCCATATCCTTTCTCTGTAACAAACCACAACTGTGTGTGTAATAGCTTTCAATGAGTTCTGGAAATCCTAGCAAATGAGCGAAACTGAGGGTGGTTTGGGGAACCTCTCAAAGTTGCAGTTTGTGTCAGAAGGGAGAGTGGTCTCACGTGGACTGTTCCCTCTAATTGTACGCTGGCCAAAACTCTGACAGTTGGTGTCAGCATTGAGACTGTGCAGTCTTGTGTGAGACTGTGCAGTCTTGTGTAAACTGCTCCCTTTCTGTTTGTAGTTGACAAAATTCCTGACAGCCAGGTATGAATCTTCTGAAATATGATAGTTGTTTTAAAAATCTTATTTATGTAACTTAGTGTCAATGCAATTTCTGGTGAAAAAGTGGTCTTTCCTAAGGCATAAACTGCAAATAGTCACAGGTAGTCAGAACAATAGATTTGTTTACTAGCTGGGTTTGGTGACTGTGTACTTTGGCATGAGACAAACTAGAGGCTGCCTTTTTGTCATTTGGGATTGGAGCATACTCCATGTCCTACCTAACTGGGAGAAATGGGCTTCCAGAGGACCTCATTAATTAAAGAGGATATTGTCAGTATACAAGACGGAAATTTCTGTGTGTTCCTAATCAACAATTATGAATTTCTTGTTAAATATAAGAGGGAGAATGGTCAAGTTCCAGAAGTATAGATTGAACACTTTCTGACTTGGATATATCCAGCTATGGAAAAGATGTGCTATAGACATGATTCAAGAGGACAGGTTCCCCATGTCCTTGAGGCGTAGAGCAGATCTTCTCTTGACTAACAACAAGGTAAACTCTCATACTGCATGCTGTCTTATGCCTGCATTATCACCTCAGGGGAACACTAATTCTCCCATTCTATTGCATTAGAAAATATATGCAAGAAAAATATTTAATACCCCTGAATATTCTTTTAACCAATAATCCAGTCGCTTTAATAATGGCCCTAATTTTGATAAAACCAGCATGTGAAAGTACATCCTATCCATTGTATCCACCAGAATCTGCTTACCCCTCCATAGTAATATAATAGATGGACTCAATTACGGCAATTTATAAGAAAAGACTATTCCCTTCATTAAAACCTTCAAGACATTTTTTCTAAGTAGCTGTGTGCATACAAGGTATAGAATATCTTCTGCACCACTTATCATGTTTGATTAAAATTATTATTAATCCATTTTGTTTTCCTTCCGTAAACAACTCAGTTGAGGATGATATTCACCATAAAATGTCGTTTTTCCTACTTTTGGCGTCTTCTAGCTACCTGCCTGTTGGTTATTTTCATACTTGGGAGTTTGTTTATTTTTTAACTCTACTTTAGAAGTAAGTAGGTATATGAGGAAAAACTGGCATTTAAAAAAAATGTAATAGATGGATAGGCTAGATTATGCTATATTAATAATCAATGCAGATTCTCCGTGGCTTAACACAAAGTTACTTCTCATTTGGGATACCTGTCCAAAGAAGGTCAATTCAAAGATACAATCTTCAAGTACCCAACATGACAAAATCTCTGTAATCTTTAATGAGACTATTTGGATCACTAACCATTCATCATAATAATAAAATTTTTAAAAAGTGGAGGGCAGCCTGGTGACATAGTGGTTAAGTTTGCCCACTCTGTTTCAGTGGCCCGGGTTTGCAGGTTCAGATCCCAGGTGTGGACCTAGGCACCGCTCATCAAGCCATGCTGTGGAGGTGTCCCACATACGAAATAGAGGAAAATGGGCACAGATGTTAGCTCAGGGCTACTCTTCCTCAAGCAAAAAGAGGACGATTGGCAACAGGTGTTAGCTCAGGGCAAATCTTCCTCACCAAAAAAAAAAAAAAAAAAAAAGATTTGTTTATCATTAATGATCAGTTGGTGCTATAAGGTATAATAGAAAGCAAAATGTTGTTCTTTACCTTTTGTATCACAGAAGTCTAAGATAAAATTTTCTCACCCTCTATCGCTACAGAAAAGCAGTGCAGTGCAAGATATGGAAGCTAAAAACAATAAACCACTCCCATAATATAATGACATAGCATTCAAGCCAAATTTGGACATTGCAAGAGGCAGTATTTTTGGACTTTCTAGCAGAGGAAACAGAATCTTGAGAGTGGTACTGATTGGGATCATCAGCAGAGTCAAAAGAGAGAAACAAGAGAGAAGGGGGTTTGGTTATAAATAAATATACAATATCAAGCATGTATATTGGTGATTTTCTGGGTTATTATAGATTTATTGTTTTTCTCATTATTTCTGAAATGTATTATTATAAATCATGCTAGTGTAACTCCACATTGTCTCATGTGTTCTAATAATCAGCTGCAGGGCAAAAATGATGGTCTGTGGGGAAAGGTGGAAAATCTCACTCACGGAGCTCCACTGGAGTTAGCCTGAAATCGCAGAGGTCTAGCAAACTTCAGTGTTTTGATTATTTCTCCTGCCCTTTACCTTATTCTGTGGTTGGGTTAACCCTGAATGAGGGGGAGGGTGCAAAATAGATGTGAGAGTATTTGGCTCATGTCTGTCTTTGCTATTGGACTGTGAGTATTGTGAGGGCAAAACAACACCTAAATTGCTTATTACTGTTTTATCTCCAATGTCCACTGTATGTTGGGCATACAGTGAAGTTAATGCTCAATAAATATTTTATGACTGAATAACATAAAAATGAATGTTTACATGAAGTTTTAAAATTTGGGGAGAGTGAACAAATGCAAAATGTTTCAAATCGGGTGAATTTTCTATCTTGTAAAAATAGATGTAGAAAAGTGCTTTCAAATACACTCAGATTTACTAAAAGGAGAAACATAAAACTTTTAAATAAAAGAAATTACCACTTTTCAATTTGTATGTTGTATACTGCGATGCCTGCAAAATACGAATATACGAAATATTGACTTCCAGCTTCATGTTTTTCCCCAATTAAAGAGATTCATCAGGCATATTTTGTAAATGTTTCATTATGTGTTTGAACAGTTCATTGGGGAGCAAATTATAATGTTTTCTGATATAATTATCTGATGTGTAAAAATTTGAATTATTGGATTGGCTATTTTATATAGGTTTTTCAGAGAGTCTCCACCTAAAATAATTTTCTCAGAAAGTCTCCATCAGAAATAATTTTCTACCCGTTGTAAGGATTACATCTTACTTTTAACTCTGTCTGATATATGGAGGACTAGATAAACAAGTATAAGTGAAATACACATATCCTCAACATAATTTTAGCAATTAGCTTCAAACCCTTCCGCTACCAATTCTTTGACAAATTCTTGCAAGTAATAATATTCTGATTTAAGTTTTCACACCTTTTCTCTTTCCCTGCCAATCTCACTAACAAGCAGAGAGTAGAAATACTAACAAGGTGATAACTGTCCGAACGGTGGACAGCAGGAAGAAGACGGGGAAGCAAAAGCAATTTGAATCATTGACACACTGGATAATCAGCCTCCACATAATTACAATCTCCCTGTATTCTACGTGTAATTTATAAATGAGTTACATTATTATGGATAGAGTTGGTTTAGGTATAAAAATAAATATTGGCATGTTACAATCACAATCCATTTGTGTTAACAAGAGTAATTTTTTCTATATAATTTGAATATTATTTAATTTTTTATTCCAAAAGATTTAGTGCCCACCGGGCTGTTGTATAAAAGTTAAGCTAAGGTAATCTGTAATTCTTTCCTTGCATTTAACAAGAAGTACAGGAAAGATATTTAACAATCTTGCTATTTTGGCAGAAACTCAAAACAAACATATGTAACAGTTTTCAAGAGAAATATCAAGCAGGCAGTGCCAAATCATGGCATTATATTTAGTTTGCTGTAAATAATATGGTGTTTGCACATACTCCATTCTGAGACTGGTCCTTTGTACGTTCCAAAATTAGTAGAATAAAGGACAACACCTTTCTTGGAATCTAATTGTAACTCATTATCTGATTAAAAATCATGACCAAGGCAAATGTAGATAAAGAACCTATCCTTTTAGATTAGAGCTAACCAAAGGCAGTGATGCATAAATAAAAGTACTTAAATTATTGAGTAAAATTTATCCATGATATAAATATGTGAAAATCACATTGCCTTAAAAATAGTCTGTTCCCATGCTTATCCAAGATATCATCTGAGGTATATTTGTGGAAAAAAACATTTCGTATATAAAATGAAAGACCCATTTGTTCAACAGGAGAATGTGCTACAAAAAAGAAGAGCAGAATTATCAGAATTTCTTTCTTCCACCAATGAAAATTGAATTTACCCAATGCTTGGGTATGTATTTTACACATGAAGAGAGGTGAACTTTTAGTGTTTGGGGGGGTCCATTCATGTGGAATTATTCTAATGATTTTGTATTCACTTTCATTGAATTTCCACAAATTAATACAACAACTAAAGATTGAAGTATATTAAGGACAAGCTAAGAAAAAACAACTAAAGAGAGGACTTAAAGTTGAATCTTAAGAAACTATGTTCCAGACTGCCCAGATGGATGAACAACGTGTTTAACTCAATTGAAGAGAGAACACAAAACTGACAGAAAAAAAGATGAGAGTAGGGACAAAATTGAAAATTTTGTGGTGATGGGAGATTTTTTCACTCTGTAGTAACCTCTCATTGAATGAAAGACATTTAAAAAATGTCCTTACTAATAGTGCATCACACCCCGCCCACACACACACACATTTTTTTTCTAAATCCATCACCTTTCTTGCGTAAGGGCACCTAGCAGAGTATGTGAATACAGAGTCATTGTGGGTTTGGTTCCAGATCACTGCAATAAAGCGAATATCACAATAAAGCCAGTCACACACAGTTTTTGGTTTCCCAATAGATACAAAAGTTCTGTTTACACTATACTGTAGTCTATTAAGTGTGCAATGGCATTAGGCCTAAAGAAACAATGTGCATACCTTAATTAAAAGTACTTTATTGCTAAAAATTGCTAACTGTCATCTGAATCTTCAGCAAGTCATAATCTTTGGCTGGTGGAGGGTCTTACCTCAATGTTGATGGCTGCTGACTGATCAGGGTGGTGGTTGCTGAAGGGTGAGGTGGCTGTGGCAATTTCTTAAAATAAGATAAGAATGAGTTTTGCCATGTAGATTAACTCTTCATTTCACACAGGATTTCTCTGCAGCATGCGATGCTGTTTGATAGCATTTACCCACAGTAGAACTTCTTTCAAAATTAGAGTCAGTCCTCTCAAACCCTGCCACTGCTTTATCAACTAAGTTTACATAATAAATCCTTTGTTGTTATTTCAACAATCTTCACAGCATCGTCACCAGGAGTAGATTCTATCTCAAGAAATCATTTTCTTTGCTCCTTCATAAGAAGGAAACTCTTCATCTGTTAAAGTTTTATTGTAAGATTACAGCAACTCAGTAGCATGTTTAGGCTCCACTTATAATTCTAGTTCTCTTGCTATTTCCACCACATCTGCAGTGATTTTCTCCGCTGAAGTCTAGAACCTCTCACGTCATCCATGAGGGCTGGAATCAACTTCTTTCAAACTCCTATTAATATTGAAAGTTGACCACTTCCCATGAATCACGAATGTTCTAGGCATCTAGAATGGTGAATTCTTTCCAAAAGGTTTTCAATTTAGTTTGCCCAGATCCATCAAAGGAATCACTATCTGTGGCAGCTATAGCCTTACAAAATGTGTTTCTTAAATAATAAGTCTTGAAAATCAAAATTACTGCTTGATCTGCAGAATGGATGCTGCATCAGCAGGCATGAAAACAACATTAATCTCATTGTACATCTCCATCAGAGTTCTTGGGTGACCAGGTTCATTGTCAATGAACAGTAATGTTTTGAAGGAAATCTTTCTTCTGAACAGTAGTTCTCAACAGTGGGCTTAAAATATTCGGTAAATCATGATTATGTGCTGTCATCCGGGCTTTGTTGTTCCATTTATAGAGCCCAGGCAGAGTTGATTTAGCATAATTCTTAAGGGCCCTAGGATTTTCAGAATGGTAAGTGAGCATTGAGCATTCAACTTAAAGTCACCAGCTGCATTAGCCCCTCATAAGGGAGTCACACCATCCTTTAAAGCTTTGAAGCCAGGCATTGACTTCTTCTCTCTAGCTATGAAAATCCTAGATGCCATCTTCTTTCAATATAAGGCTGTTTCATCTATGTTGAAAAACCTGTTGTTTAGCATAGGCACCTTCCTTAATCATCTTAGCTAGACCTTCTAGATAACTTGCTGCAGCTTCTACATCAGCACTTGCTGCTTCACCTTGTACTTTGATGTTATAGAGATGGCTTCTTTTCACAAATCTCATAAATCAGCCTCTGCTAGCTTCAAACTTTTCTTCTGCTGCTTCCCCACCACTCTCAGCCTTCATAGAATTGAAGAGAGTTAGGTCCTTACTCTGGATTAGGCTTTGGCTTAAGGGAATATAATGAGGTATGCTTATACCTTTCATGTGACATATTCTCAGTAAACTCCAATTGCCTTTCTTTCATCTATTATGCTCAAAACACAACACACATATTGTGCCTTCCTTTAAAAGGAAAAAGGTCAACTGAGCACATTCAGAGGAGAGTAACTATGATATAAATTTGTTGTTAGCCGCTCAGCCTCAGAATTATCTTCATAGTGTAACAAGATCTTAAAGTGGAAATTTTGGCACAAATAATAACATCACAGTGAGATGCTAAACAAAAAGGGAGAGTTTCAAAGAACATGTATGAGAATTGATTAGAAGCTCTTAAGCTTTGCAATTTTATTGAGGACATTAAAGAAGAATTTGTAAAGATTTTTTAAAAAGAAATTTTTGTGAGCTTTAAGTTCCCCTTTCACAAAGGGGAGAAGATGAATATGCCTAGTTATCACTTCAAATCTAATCAGAGAGAATTCAGTGAGATGACTTTACTCTAATATGAATCTCTTATGGTATTGGAAGCTACAGAGTAGACTGGTGTATGACTCCTCTGGATAAAAGTCAAAGACAAAAGATGGATTATCTAACTGATTGACAAACCAGGAAGAAGTGGTTGCATTTGGGTGGCCTGCACTCCCAAGGTTTATTACAGAAAAAATTCTGTGTATTTCCCATGGATGAGAAAGAGAGTGGGCATAGGGATGTCTTAGGTCCTGTCTGGTGAAGGAAGTAAAGACTGTATTAGAAAGAACATGGAGGTATCAGCAAATTTCTCTGGGATTTGAAAGAAGTAAAAGAGGAATGCATCGTCTGCATTAAGGGAACTGAAGGTGAAAAAAAAAATCCCAATGAAAGATTAGTATTCCTCCCCAGCAGGCTAATGTGTTTTATGACCCCTACCAGGTAGGAAAGATGGAGAGATATGTGAGACAAGAAAGTTCTTATTGGACTGATACTTACTTAAGTTTCCATTACCTTAGAACCACATGAAAGACTTCTAAATATCAAAGGCTGTGCGTCCTTGTACAGCTTAAAGAAATTAAGGGCAAGTTCAAATACCTAAATTTTCAGATTAAGGCATAGATTGAAAACTAGGGATTCACCATGACTGTGTTAAAAAAAAAAAAAAACTTGTATATTTCAGCAGGAGAGATGAGATAGACATGAGTTTTGAAACAAAGCACTTTAGGATGCTCTCTGTAGGTTAGAAAAGGGCTTCCTGACTTCAGTGGGAATATAAGTACACCTAGTAGAGAGGTATCAATTCCAAGAGTTGAATCAAATCAAATAGCAAGAATATCTTAAATGAAAGAGGAGCTGCGTACTCTTAAAAAAACGATTCTGAAATAACATCATAATTATGTTCTACAAACTTTCTTTTAGTCTTCCTAAAAAGTATCTACGGCTTAGGTAACTTCGAACCGAAGACGGAAAATACTCAGACTTTTGTCTTTGAGCTATCTCTAATTTCTAGGGAGCCAGATGTTAACTGTGATATATCAAGCTTTAGTGGCAAGCTGATAATTGAATTTTACCCAAGATTTGCTTATGGTTAGTACATTGGATCCACAAACAAATTTATGTTAATTTTTTTAGCTATTTGTATATAGTTGGAATAAATAGCCTTAGCAAATGGCAGAATCCCTACATTGGTTTCCTAACCCATAATGTGAGGATTGTTACAATTAGAAACAACAATCTGAAGTTCCCAGACATTTGATTGCCTACTAATGTAACAAATTAAAAAATAAAATAGAATCATGATCAATAACAATATTGTATGCAAGAAAGAATCAAAGAATTGTAGAAATTATTGTCACCATCAAAAATCTGGAAGATTCAGGGTTGGTGATTTCTATCATGCACACGTATATCTTTGCCAAGTAAAGAAGACAAATGGATCTTAGACAGTTCATAGAAAATTATTCAGGTCACAGTCCCAACTGCAATTGCTGTTCTGCTTACTGGAGCTAAAGAATGAATCCCTTTCTGTTCTGACATACAGGTACTAACTTAGGGGAAAAAAGTTTTTTTTTAATGCCATTACCTAATGAACATCAAAAAAAGTTTACATGGCAGTAAAAGAAGCTATACTGTAACTAACTTTCCTCAGGGTTACATCAGTTCTCAGTTTCTGTGTACCTAGTATAGTTCTCATTGACCATGATCATCCCCACATTCCGTAGAATATAACACTGTTCCACTATATTTCTATCATCATGCTTATAGGATCTAGAGAGAGAGAAGTAGCAGGTACCCTTAGATACCTTAAACAATGCCAGCAGATAGGAGCTAAGTCCAATAAAGATGCAGTGTTCTATGATCTGAGATAACAAAAGGGATATTTGCTATATCTTGTTTCTCTATGTTCTAAGAAATAGTCAGTACATGTCTTCTTTGGTTTTGGAGACAAAAACCGTATGGATGTGGGGTATCCTAACAATTATCAGGTAAACTGAAAGTCTTCCAGGTTTTAGTGAGGTCAAGATTAAGGCTCTCCAGCTATTGGAGACTGAAGCACAAGCAGTTCTGTCATTTTGCATTTTGTCTACATCAAATAAGGCTGCTATATGGAGCCTAGGTAAAGCTTCCTCAGCAGAAGTCTTTAGGTAATGGATTAAAACCATATCCTCATTATCAAATAGAGTCTCCTCTCAAAATCAGCTCTTGATTTGATACTGGGCTTCAGGAAAAATCAAATATCTGATCATCAAATACCAGCAGACCATATGACTAGATGGAGCCTTCTATCATGCATGTGGTACTATCTGATCCATTTATCTACAAGTCTGATGTATCTAGCAGCACTCCATGATAAAGTAGAAATTATGATTATGACACCTGGCCTGAACAGGTCCTGAAGGTATAAGCAAATTTATCAATTAAGAATGTGTATTCTTAGAATGCATGCTTTTCTCAACATATACTCATGGCCTTATGAAGAATCCTATAACTAGTAGATTGAGAAGAAAAAAAATAAGCCTGGAATAGAGATGTTATATGCTGGTACCAGGCAGAATTGAAATGATATAGGAACATTTAACTAAATACCATTCCTGGAAAGACAGGGAACTTTTCATGAACATTGGCTAATGATTCGACTGGGAAATCAACATTTTATAGGAAGAAAAATTAATAATGAGTGACAATAAAAGGAGAAATAGTAATGAACCCCTTGGAATGGAGCCAGTGAATTGTGAAAACTCATCTAAGATTCCCAACTACGGAGGGAACTATTAGCAATCAGTTGACCAAGATGTCTCAATCTGTTGAGGTCAATATGCCTCCTTCTGCAAATGTCCTTGAATTTGCTCAGTAGTTCACAAACAATGCGGTCAATGAGGTAGAGATGGTGGTAGGGTGATCGGCATTGTTCCATGGGCTCACCCCCATGAACTTAAAATTCAGAAGTAACTGGCAATAGAGAATCATGGAACAGCCTATAAAAGATCAGTTTCAGCAGTAGGTAAAGTCCTAAAATATGAAATATATACTATGAATCAGTGACCCATATATTGTGATAATTTTTACATTGCAAAATTCATGACTCAAGGAAACAAGAAGTAAAAATAGGGAAAACATCTCCCACCATTACATCTAATGACTCACTTACAAAAAGTTTTGTTTTTTGTCTGACTGGGTTTTTCATGTTAAAAGCTTTGCATATACAAAGGAGAAATGTTTTTTACAGAGGAAACTAATTCTACCAATAGGATATTTCCAATGTTTCATGCCAGTGGGTTAATAAGCAAAATAAGCATTTATTATATTGGCTGGAGTTGTTCAAGACTAGATGTAGCTTCACAATAGGGGAGGAACAAGTATAGGCTACAATGGGAGGTCTTAGAATCACTTTGATCACAACAACTACAATGGTATCAGTTACAGGAAAGCAACAGAAACCCTATATTGCTGCACAATCAAGGGTTCATTGAATCATACTAATGGGTAAAGAAGCCAAATCAACTAAGTTTCTATAATGACCAGCTGTAGAAATAAAGAAAGTGAGGTTAATGTATTTGGGAAGTTTGCATAATAATGCACATTTGCAAAAAATACATTTGGTGATTGCCTTCTATCCTCTGATCAACTTCTTATCTTCTGCGGAAGACTTGAGGGTAGGTTGGTCATATAGTGCAAAGCTAGCAAAAGGTTGTTTTGACATAATGGTTCTTCTTATGTCTGTGCTTTGCTTTCCATTTCACTTTCCAGAGCCTGCTTTTCCAACCTTTTCATTTGTGACCTCCCCAATACACTTCCAATAATTTTTTTCTCCTTAAGTTTGCCAGGAGAAACTTTGTTTACCAATGGGAACCCTTACTGCAATTATGACCAAATGATAAATAATTTTGCCATAATGTTATAAAAAGAATGATAGGAAAACGAAGATATATGCAGAGTACACACAACCGGTCTTTAAATATTTGAATGACTACAACTTGGAAGAAAGTTCAGACCTCTTCCATGTGGCTTCAGATAACCGATCAAATGCAGTTGGGTGGAAGTTATTGTAAGCGAAATCATAGTTCATTGTATAAACTTTATAATAATTTCAAATGTATGCATTTATTAGTTAAATATATATGTAATTAGTAAAAACATTGTTATTTGCTAAGGTTACAAATTCCTTTAAAAAAATCTCAGTCTGAGGGGCTGGCCTCATGGCCTAGTGGTTAAGTTCAGTGCGCTCCGTTCAGCAGCCTGGGTTCAGTTCCCAGGAGTGGACCTACACCACTCGTCAGTGGCCGTGCTGTGGTGGTGACCCACATACAAAAATATAGGAAGATTGGCACAGATGTTAGCTCAGAGTGAATCATTCTCACCAAAAAGAAAAAAAAAAAAACAACCTTGGTGTTTAGGGGAGACACTCATAAAGATATAAAAAGTTATACAAAGTATCAGGTAATACAATATCCTGGGAAGGCATAGGTGAGGGAGCACTTATTTTCTTGGGCACACCTGGAAAAACTTTACTTAAGAGGTGATATTTTTACTGAGTGTTGAAAAAAAAATTTTCCAGGTGGTCAATATGGGCAGTAAGGTTATGTAAGAAAACTTAAGTTCTAAGGCTAAAGCACTTGCATTGGGTATCAAGAAGAGGGAACGGATGGGCAACATTAACAGGTAGAACCGATGAACTTGGTTAATTGGGCTGCCTCATGAAGATATGATTACTGAGTTACTGAACATATTGTTTTGTCTCCTGTCTCTTTACAACTTTTTTTTTTAAGGGGAAGTGTACCCTCTTTCTACAAGAAAGTTTTAGCAGTTCATGGCTTTGTCACTTTAAACTTCCAATTTAGTCATTAATAATATTCAGTCAATTATAACAATAAAAAATTCAAATGAGGGACCAGCCCCGTGGCATAGCGGTCAAGCACACGTGCTCCACTGCTGGCGGCCCAGGTTCGGGTCCCGGGTGCACACCGATGCACTGCTTGTCAGGCCATGCTGTGGCGGCATCCCATATAAAGTGGAGGAAGATGGACACAGATGTTAGCCTAGGGCCAGTCTTCCTCAGCAAAAAGAGGAGGATTGGCATGGATGTTAGCTCAGGGCTGAACTTCCTCACCAAAAAAAAAAAAAAAATCAAATGAATTAATGTTAAAATGCCTCTATTTCCTATATTGGGACTGTTGCAGGTGGTAACCTGGGTAAGGGAGGAAAAAAGTCTTTACTCGTTCCTCAATTTTTTCATCCACTCCTTCCCCCATCATGCTATGGGAATATGATCCATCTAGAGGGAAGGAAGAAGATAAAGGGTAGGAAGAATACTCTGATGGCCTGGCAGATGTTTTAAGCTGACACTTTCATTTGTGGATAACTTCATGGGTTCTATGGAGACCTCTCTCAATGACTGATAGTCTTCCATTTGCAGTTCTCCTAGTCTCAGTGGATGTACTCTATTCTAATGGCTGATCTCTCCATCATTTGTCCGTGGAATCTGGAGATTCACCCATAGCTTCTATAGAGAAGCTTGTTTGCTCCTCTGAGTAGTCATAGTGGACAGGATCCAAGTTTACCATTGCATCAGCTCTTTCTTGTTTGATCCACAGCATTTCCATGGGAGACTCTTGCATATTCTTTGCATGAAGAAAATATAGGTGTGCAGGTCAATTTCAGTGTAGCACTAACTCCCCTTTATGGTGCCACCCAAGTAACTCAGCAGCTCATCTCTCATCATTGAGATAGCCCTGGAGATAATGAGAACACCCTCCTGCTCATGCTCTCCCGCCCAATGCATACAATTGCAAAGGAGACACAACCCGCTTTTAGTGTCATCTCAATGAAGGCCGTCTTAGTAGATCTGAGATGAGAATTAGGTACTACCATCTCTGTCCCTTGTATGAGTGAGGGGAACAGGGGTACCTGCAGCGCATCAGCAATTCCTTTTTACAATTGCTTTGGAATATAGCATTTGTACTATCTTGGTATGTGGGCAGAAAGTTCAGTTTTAACATCTTGTTGCATATATTTGGAGATTTTTAAAGCATTTCTGAAAATTTATGAAAATATTTGAAAGTAAATATATGTCACTTAATAAGCCCAGACTATCCCTATTTTAGGTGATTTTTATAAGACAGAAATTATTGTATTGGTCTGTAGTACAATTTAGTAAAATTAGCAAGCCTTTCAGAAGCAGGTAGATATCTAACTTTAAATGTCTCGTCTTCAGAATAGTTTACCTACTACCACATTTGATCACCCTCAAATCCATTCTCCATAGAACAATCAGCCATAGGTTCAGGTCACACACTCTTCCTCCCCACAACCCCCTGATACAACCCTTCATTGCTCTTAGAATACAGCCCAAACTCTACCATAGACCTGCATGAGATGCCTCTTCTCATTCTCCCCAGCTCTGTCCCATGTCCCTCTTTTCCTACCTAATTGTGCTCCAGCAAGACTGGTGTCTTTCTGTTCCTTAAACAAATCAATCCCTTTCTTGTTCACAGGACTTGGATATGCTATTCTTTCTCTTTGGAATGCTCTTGCCAACTTCATGAATCCCTCCCCTCTTTTGCTGGCTGGTTCTTTGACATCCTTCATTTTTTGACTTAACTTTTGCTTCCCTGAGTATTCCATTTAAAATATATTATCTCACATCCATCTTATTTCTTTTATAATACTTACTACCATACGCAATAGTATAGGTACTTGGTTGTTTACTTAATTTGTTATTTGTCTACCACACCACACTTTTAGCTCCATAAGGCCACAGACTATATCTGTGTCACTAGGACTTAGCTGAGAGATTGGCAGACAGTAGGTGATCAATATATTTTGCATTAAGAATTGAATGAACAAAATGTATGACAAACACCAATGAACTGACACTGGGGATCTAATCTAATTTCTTTGAGCCATGGTTTATCTTTCTTTTTATTTTTTCCCTATAAAATGTGTTTAAAAAGTCTTCTTTGATGGATTCTTATGAGAGTTAAAAAAAATATAATATGGAAAATTCCATGCTATTAATAAGCATTACAATCCATCAATTCATCTTTTCATTTACTCATGCATTTCTTCAGCATTCACTTGATTATTCATCAAACAAATGCCGCTGATTTTCTTCTATATTCCTTGCCCTTTTCAGGCATTGGGAATATAGCAGTGAACAATATAAAATTCCTGTGCTCATGAATTCAATTTCTAACGGTGAGAGACAGAAAATGAGCAAATAAACCAGAAATATATGTTATGCCAGATACTGCTAAGTGTTATGAAGTCAAATTAAGCAGGAGAACGGGATAGGGAGTAGGGGTGCTTGCTGCTTTAGATAGTGTGGTCCACAAAGGGTTCTCAGACAGGTAACACTGGATCAGAAACCTAAAGGAAGTAAGAGATCAAACCATAGCATATCAGGGAGAAGTTCCAGGCAGAAGGGACAGTAAGTGAAATGCCCTGAGACAAGAGTATCCTTGGTTTGCTCAAGAAAAGCAAGGAAGCCAGTAAGGGAAGAATAGAGATAGATGGAAGGGGTGGCTAGCAATAAGATTAATCAGTGGAGGGCAGTGGGAAGGAAGATCGTATAGGTAGGTCTATTTAGGCCAGGACAAATATTTTGTATGTTATTCTTAAAGAAATGAGAAGCTTTTGGAGGATTTTGAATAAATGCATGACTTGACCTGGCATAGGTGTTAAGGGTGTTACTCTGATTGCTGTGTTAAGTATAGACTATAGGATGCTAATAGTGGAATAATCTAGGAGACAAATGATTGATAATAGATAGAAGATTAGAAGTGGTTAGATTTTGGATGTATTTTGAAGATACAGCTCACACAATTTGCTGATAGATTGGTCTGAGAGATATAGAGAAGAGTCAAAGATGATTCCAATCCTTCTGCCTGTGCAATGGAAGAATGCCATTGTCATTTAATTTTGTGGAGAAGACTCGGAACAGGTAGCATGAGGGCATGGCCAGGGAATCAAATTTAACATTCACTCTTGGGGAGCATAGTTATTTTCTAAATCCTGCTTAGTCACTACAATATATTGCTGCATGCCTTTGCCTATGAGTTGTGCGTCTTATCTATAATTATCTTGGTGGATTGATCAGCCTACCTCAGTGGTTTAATGACTGTTTAATGTTATCAATTCAACAAACCTTCAAGAACTGGCTGGTCAGATCTCCTTGAGGGTTTCCAGTATTGTGATTGTTTTATATAAGGTAAACTTGAAATTTTGTAAGCTTTCAAGAGGACCACTATTCTTCCCAGCTTCAGTTTTAGAGATGAAAAACCTACTGTCACAAATTCTGGAAGATTCCCAAACCAATGTAATGTGTAAGCAAGGATTAGATTTATTAGCTGAATTATAAGTAGTTTTAGGTTCAGCTGGCTTCTGATTTGGTCTGAAGCTGGGTCAGCCCAAGTGGTCTTAAAGTCTGATGACACTGATGCTGATGTTTGATCCCTGTGGAGGTTATTTGGTTTTATTTTGGTCCAGGAGCACAGACCAAGACCCTAACCCAACCAGCTGCCTTATAAAGGCCAACAGAGTACTATAAACACTTCACCACAACTAGCTAAAACCAAAACACACACACAACACAAAAACAAAAATTCTGTCTTAAAATATATCTTTACTTACCAAGAATGGCACCCATAAGTGTTATTCTTCCACCATGCAGCTCTGATCCTGGCAAGACTGTGACAGCATCAACCACTGGGTGCACTAACTCCTTCAGACATTGTGATTTGCAAGCCAGAGGATCATAGGAAGGGATGGGAAATGAAGGAATGCAGTCCAAATTAGTGAATTGAAAATAATTTCTGTGTAAATGACGAGAAATCCAATACAACTAGAATTCTTGTCCCCTACGACAGGTATATCTTCCACAATACAGTTTTGAGGCCCAAATTAAGTCCTATATACTGAATTTTTAAGATAAAGATTCTAAAGATACTTGACAGAAAGGTTAGTAATCTCTTTAGAAATAGGCTGGAGTTCCACCACACATCACAACTCATTCTCAAAAATTAGAGCTGATAAAATATTTTCTGGATGTTTAGTGTGCCTGGTTCTGTTGTCAATAGTTGTCTCCCAAGTGTTCTTTCTATAAGAGCCCTGGTAAATTATCCCTAATAAATCTTGATGCCTTTGGAAATAGCAATTGATACTAATTATTCAACAGAACCACTAGAAAAACTATTTAATCAAAGGGATGCATATCCACGTTACAGAAATCTTTCAAGTACTCTGCTCCACCCTCTTTGGCTATTCCTCCCCTGCTAAAGATATTTAAGTTTGTATTTCCACAGGAAAGGGTATCTGTGAAGTAATTTTTTTTTCTAATAAAAATTTAACTTGAATGATTTCTGTAATCTGTTGACTGGGCCTTTAAAAATTGATGTCCCAGGAGTCTGTGAAACCAAATCAGAAGGAAAGAGACCTCACTGCCTTTTAGAATTCTAAAGGTCTGGCCCACAGCTCTATGAGGTCAGGAGGTGGGATTAACCTCTCACATCCTAGTAATGGTTTTAGAAGGACTCTGAAAATTCACAGATGATTAAAAACACCCAACTGACTGGCACTGAAGAAGAACGTGGAAAGTAAATTTCATTTGTTTAACAGCTCTATCTAATGTGCTAGGCCAAGCTACCTTGGTCACAACTAGTTACCTGATTGGTGATTCCATCTCTTTCTGTCTGTTTATCGTCTCTCTACCTCCCATAATATAGCTAGAGAGTTTTTTTTCCCCCAAACCAGAAGAGTCTTTGATAGTATCTTGTCCAATTGTCTCATTTTGGGGAAGCTAACTCACAAAGAGACTGTGTGCCCCACACTTAGAAAATATATAGAAGACTGCTTTTAATTGTTTCAACAACGCTGAGACTTATAAAGATTATACGAACTCTGAGTTATGTAGGTTGTAAAGTATGTGGAAGAATAACATTAGGTTTTCATAAATTAATTTATATAAATACCCTTTTATTTTATTTTGCATTCAGTTAAAAGGAACGTTAACTCAGACTGGAAGTCTGAACTTGCCTTTTTGTGGATCATACAAGTAAAAATGTGGTTATAGTATAGATTTATCTTTTTTTTTAAAAAAAGGGGGCATTTTTTTCTTCTATGATTTGTTAATAGCTTTAGCATTAAAAAAAAAGTTGGATGTGACATCTCCAAAATTGTCTCTTTGGTTTCCAGATGGTAGATCCTAGAGGTAGGGGGAGGCAAAACTAATTATAATAATAAACATACTTGTTATTAGTGTATGGGTCAGCTATGAAAAGTTATCTGTTTAAAAAATAAGCATCTTGGGCCGGCCCCGTGGCTTAGCGGTTAAGTGCGCGCGCTCTGATGCTGGCGGCCCGGGTTCGGATCCCGGGAGCGCCCCGAGGCACCACTTCTCCGTCCAACGCGAGGCCGAGTCCCACGTACAGCAACTAGAAGGATGTGAACCTATGACGTACAACTATCTACTGGGACTTTGGGGGGAAAAACTGAATAAATAAAAAAAAAAAAAAAAATCTTTAAAAAATAAGCATCTTAACACATTTCAAAATGTAGTATAAAATATTTTAATTAGTCATTGTTTTACATGACAAGAGCTCTTCTCTCAGAGTTTGGATCTCATACAACATTTACTCATGGAGGTGAGGACATTGGTTATCTCTTTCCATCAATATTGTGAAAATGACTATGAATTATGATGGGAATAGAAAGTAATAGCTCTTCTCATTTTCTCATAATTCAACATTGTTTTGTTTAGTCAGTTAGGGCTTAATTTGTCTACCCTGGACTGCTGCGGCCACTGCCCGAAGAAAACATTGGGTTCTCACTGGGAGTCGAGTTGGAAGGTGGTGACGGCATCAAAAATAACCATTTAAAAATACATATCTCTGCTCTCTACCACTAGAGAATGTGATCCGGTAGGCCTAGAAAGGGATTGTGAATTGTGTATTTTTGATAACAGGTGATTTTTATACATTCCTACTGTTATGAATCACTGAGGAAAAATCTAACAATGTTAGAAGATTCTAGAAACAATAATGATAACACGAGTTCATCAATGATTAAAAATATATTGAATATTTATTATTCTTTTCTCTTGGTATTCAAGATGCTACTCCAAATATTTCATAATGAATTAAGTAGTTAATAGTTAATTAACCATTGCTACACAGAAGTATTTATTTTCCCAAGATCATTGGGTAGGTATCAGAACTGAGGCATCATGATTTCCCATGTAGTATCTCAATCCGCATTATGGTGTTACTTTTAGGTTGATTCTATTTGAAATAGAAAAGTGATAATTCAAACTATTTTTGATACAAGAGTTCTTTCACAAATCTATGTTAAAAATACAACGGCTGGGGCCGGCCCAGTGACTTAGTGGTTAAGTT
The DNA here is from genome assembly GCF_057802395.1 of Ceratotherium simum simum. NCBI lineage: Eukaryota > Metazoa > Chordata > Mammalia > Perissodactyla > Rhinocerotidae > Ceratotherium > Ceratotherium simum. The sequence goes on along the minus strand of NC_141908.1, from coordinate 36,813,078 downwards.
CACGCACTCTGCTTTGGTGGCCCCGGGTTCGCAGGTTCGGATCCCGGGTGCAGACATACGCACCACCTATCAAACCATGCTGTGGCAGGTGTCCCACATATAAAGTAGAGGAAGATGGGCACAGATGTCAGCCCAGGGCCAATCTTCCTCAGAAAAAAAAGGAAGATTGGCAACATATATTAGCTGAGGGCTAATCTTCCTCACCAAAAAAAAAAAAAAAAAAGAAACCAGCCTGCATTAATTTGGGCAAATAATCCTTATTACCACTATACCACTGTGTCACAAATACATCCTAGCATAGGATTATCTGTTCCCATCTCAGCCCCATTGCATCAAGCCTCTCTGGGGGAGAGGCAAGAAAATCTTTATTTTTAGCTAGTACCACTGCTTATCATAACCAGGCTACTCAGGGAAATAATGAACAAGACTATAATTTCCTCAAGAGTGAAAATGACCAAGTGTCCAACATTATGTTACTAATTGTTTAACTTAAAAAATATGAAAGAATCAAAGAAGGTATGAAAGATTAGATGAATGAAAGAAGAAATAAATGATGAGCACACAATTCCATAAGTATTAAATAAATACCTGTCCATTAATTTAGTTGGTTTATTTAGCCCTTGATTTCTTGAGATATATTTAATACATCAAGCAAAGGAAAGAGAGAAAAGCAGGTCCATGTATGTAACTAAGAAGGTATTGTGCTGACAATGAGCCTTTGAGCTGATCTGGGAACTGAGAGATGCAGAATCTTCTACCATTAAGTAGCTTTGGGTTTTGAGTAGTAAGCTGTTTTGAGTAGTAGTCAGAGAAAGACTCAACAAAGCTGAAACCGTTAGGACATTGCCTTATTTTGATCAGCACTTAAAAGATCAGTTTATTAATTATAGGCCTATTTAGAACTGTATGTGAGTGTGTGTGAGTATATTTGCTCATTGATTTGTAGGAAACATATTTATTGTTTATCAATACAAATAATTTACAGCATGAGTTCCCTTTTCTTTAGCTTTGTCTACATATAATCACTATAAATCTATAGTCTCTAAGAAATCTGAAAGTTCTTTTTCTTTTTTTAATCAATGATATGTTAACACTGTGGCACGGATTTTCTCAGTTTGTGTAACAGGATACAATGAGAAGGTGTGGTGAGATTAAAAAGAAGATCCTGTGCACTTGTGTACATAAACACTTTCAACAGTGTCTCCATATGTATGAAGTAAGTAGAGAAGGATTTCAGAATAAAGATAATGAAGTAAAATGAGGAAGAAGGGTAGAGACTGTAGGATTGAGGTCAGACGTGTCCCCAGATCATCAAAGTAGGGTAATGGAGATGAGAAATGAAGAGGTTGGACCATGCCACCGAGGCCAGCTCAACTCTCCCCTGATCCGTCCCTCTGCTTCAATTCTCAGACATCACACTGCCTCAGCTCCTGCTTTCTCTCTGATGTGATTCCATGTGAGAGATCCAGCACCTCCCATTCTGTGTCTTTTCTTTTCTCACTGTCTGATGGCTCTTGAGCCTGCTATGCTGCCATGGGAACCTGCGGGAGACAGTAGCTACCCATTACATTTATTCCCTTTCATCCCTTTTTGAAAATGAATTAAGTGTTTTCTGTTTAGGTTGGCGTGAAAAATGTGTCTTGACTCCAGAGTCCTAAAATTTGTACATTCAAGATGCTTAATTTAGCGTTGGAAAGCAAGAAATATGTGACTGCTAACAGCGTCAACCTTGAACACCATACTGGCAAATCTTGGTCTATAACAAATATTTATACAAGTATGAGCCCTATCAGTAGTCGATTTCTTGTGTTAATTAGAAATAGCTGAGATTAAAATTAGTAGGCAGTACATACATCATGGTGAGTAAGAAGGTAAGCTCTAAAACCAGACATATGTGGATTCAAATTTTAGCACCACCATTATATGGGACTTGGGCAAGTTACTTTACTTCTCTAAGCCTTGGTTTCCTAAGTCTGTCAAATGGATTGTCAGAATAGCATGTCCTCACTGGACAAAAGGAAGAGGTTAAATGATAAAGCTTATGTAAAATGCTTATTATAATGTCTGGCACAGTATGTATTCAATAAATGTTAGTTATTATGATTATTATTTTTTTTTTGGTGAGGAAGATTGTCCCTGAGCTAACATCTGTGCCAATCTTCCTTCATTTTGTATGTGGGTTGCTGCCACAGCACGGCTTGATGGGCATTGTATAGGTTCGTGCCCATGAACCCCGGGTTGCCGAAGCAGAGCACCCAAACTTAACCACTACACCATCAAGCCAGCCCCTAGGTATTATTTTTATTAACAAAATGATTTACCTACCAAAGACTTAAGGGGGATTGCACCTAAAGAAGGTAACTGTGGTAATTGGAGAGTCAGTGTTTTTTCACCAGTCGAACATGACACACACAACCTCTCTCTGATTTTTAAAACCCTTAACCTAGAATTTAATATCTTATCAGTATATAATTACATATAGCTAATACATTGATAGGATGGATCAATTTCCAAAGAATTCTATAACTGAAGTAAAGGAAGACAATTTTAAAAAGTGGGAATATAACTGAGAAGAAATGATACCCTCTTGAGGTTACATGTTGGAATCCAATGAAGTCAAATGACTTGGTATTTTTACAATATAATGCACACAATTTGAAGAAGAAATTAGTTGGTATACGTGGGTATTACCTTGATTTATTTCAGATATCGCCAATTTTAATTAAAATATTCTTTCATCAGAGTCTTTCTGTTTCTCATACAGAAAATGAGTCTCCTATTCAAACATGTACTGCGCTCTTAAGTTTTTATTTTATATCTGATATTCAGAACAGTTATGCTACGAAACAGGCTTTTATATCATTCATAAAGAGAAGCGAACTGAGAAAAGTAGATTCTTTTGCCTTTTTAATGCTATTACTATGATATTTCACTGCTGATACTTACCATATCTAATTAGTAAATTGCACAAATACAACAGGAGTTTGAATAACATGTTATGAATTTTCATTTGTACACATGTGGCTTTTGGAACTCTGCCATTTCCTGAAATAGGAAGATTGTTCTGAATAGTAAACAGTAAGATTTTCTGTTTTAGCTCCAACTTTAATCTGTATCTGGCTTGAGAAATGTGATCAAATTATCTAATCAAAATCTTTGACACTGTCAATGGGCTTTTTAAAAATAAACACAATATTAAAATGAAGGCTGTGAATTAATCTCGTTATCTGCATCAAATAGAATTGAGGACTAAAATAAGGCTTGTGCCTGGCAAAGTTTAGTTTTCAAAGATGATGTTGACATACATATTTTTCTGTACCATGGTGGTCCTTGGATTAATTTCAAATCTGATATTTAAAATGAAATAAAATAAAGACTAAGAATCTGATCCCAGATCAGTCATTTTCAGTTTTCTCCATCTCAATGAGATAAGATGATTTTGTGAGAGCGTGAGTATATTGTGTGTGTGTGTGTGTGTGTGTGTGTATATATATGTATGTATGTATGCTTATGCATATACATAACGTGCATTTTATGTTATGTATTTTTCATAAAAATATACATCTTTATATAAAAATATAATGATATTAACAAACATTTCTGTAAGGGCCTGTGTGAGGTACCTTGAGAGTAAAATCTCTTTAATTACTGTCAACTTGATCTTCAGATTCTAAATGCTTTCCATTTTTACCAAAATGTCAAACTATTTTTGATGTAAAAGAGAAAGCACTCCTTTTGAACTGCCAGATTGTATACCTGACTATTAAAAACTGCCAAATTTTAAAAGCAGACAAAACTCAACTTCCCATATTCATGAGAAGTATTTATCCCACCAGAAAGATGTGCAGGGTAAAACCGCCTTGAATTTATAATAATTTACAGTCAGCAAAATACTTTCATTATTCCCTTACCCAATAGGAAAGTTTAGGCAAGTTTTGGTAGTATCATTTTACAGATGAGGAAAATGGGGATCCGTGATGCTCACAGCTTGACAAAGGTGAAATAGCTAATAGAAGTGGCAGAGGTAGGAGTTGGTTACCAAATTTCAGTCCCAATATTCTTTCACTGTGCCATCCTGCCCTCTGACATTTATGCCTACAAAGGAACCACTTATTTCTCATCATCTACCCCTCGAGAGAGCCTTGTGTTAACCCAAAATGAACTCATTTTGTAAAATCAATAACACTATTAATGCATTGTAGGGTTTTTAGTGAAATGCATTTATAAGCCTAATAATTAAAGACTATTTTCATCTTAACTCAATTCTTTTTGATGGAAAAAACATCAAGGCAAATTATACAAATATAATTGAATAGTGCTTATGCATGAACCCCTGTAACTTATGACAACACTGTTTAAAAAATTACCATTATGCTAACAAAACTAAGTTTCTAAAGCCGTCCATGTTCTTCTGAATTTTCTTTAAGTATACTATTTTACTTCAAGGCAATCTTAAAATAGAATTGTAAACATGTAAACCACAAACAAAATGACCATTGTTTACTATTGTGATTCTAACAGAGTTATTTATAGTCAAGAATTTATTTGTAAAAGCTCCATGAGAAGTTAACATGGAGTTAATAATCAGACAATTCAAATGGTGGTTTGGGTAGTTTATTTCGGCTTCTCATCTAAAAACAAATTTAAAAGATTAAAAACATTTCAGTGTGCTAACAAAATTAGTTTAGCCAAGTCGGATTGACATAAATACTGAAAATTACATTACATGTAAACTTTTTCGGATGAAGTTCTATGCCATGTGATGGCCCTTTACTTTCCCTTAGGCTGCTGAGCTAAACAGCTCTATTCACAAGTTTTGATGCAATGCATATCTCTTTTAAGCTTCAGAGATAAACATAAAATTGATGCTAAAGAAATAAAGAGCTAATACTAGTCTATGTGAGTGTGAGTAAGAGAGAGAGAGCATACCAGTGAGCAAGCATAGGAGATACGTGAGAGATAACATTGTAGAGTATATACATTGTAGGAGCTTAAATCATACCCATATCAGTTCTTTAAGATATTTGGGGCAGAACAATCGAAATAACCTTCAGCAGACCAGTGTTTTAATGTCAATCAAGTCATTTCTTTTCTATAAAGGATAAACTTCTTTTTTTCTATAAACAAAATGTTTATTTATCATAAATTATATTAAGAAGTGACATTTTGACTTTGGCATAGTGTACTAAAAAACTCTAATTTGCACATGTACAATTTAAATGAAGGAGTTCATCAGAACACAGGCAGAATAACAACTAGGTTTCATTTTCAACAACAAAATTCATTAGGCGACACTAAAGTTAAGAAACTGTATAAATAAATAATATGGAAAAAAGTTCCCTCTTTCATTCATAATTTCAGTAGTTAAATCTGCTCTCAGGAAAGACAAACTTGAAGACAAATTCTGAATCAGAAGCATTTCACTTTGTGATTCTCAGATGCATTAAAAGGAATTTGAGGTGAATGAAAACTAACAGGAATTTTTGAAAATGTTGGCCTGAATAAAAACGTTTTGCTTTTAACATCTTAGTAAACCTGTATGACAGATGAACAGATTTCTGAATAAATTAATAACACTTTATAAGGTAAAAAGACATATTCAAATTCAAACTTAAAAATCTTGATCCTAGGCACTTTGTCAAGAAGGTTATCTAAAAATCTTGTAAATTTACATAACATATTACTATAAATTTCAGTACTGTGGTGTTGAGAATTATAGTAGTAAGATTTACCTTTTCTTTCAGGTAACTGATGATTGAAGACCTAGACCAGCCAGTCATTTTTTCCCTGTTCCCTCTTGCCTGTTGTGGCTGCAATGTAAGAGAAGTTTGCATCATATTACAAATTCCTGCAGAACTTGTTCTATGCTCGGTATATATTCATAGCCAAATCAAATTTTCATGTGTAATCCTAGTTTGCTTATATTTTAAAGTGGCTTTAATGTTTACATGTTACTTCGTTAATTAATGCCTTATAGTGAAGAATTAATTCGGTGGCTTAAATTGTTGCACATTCAGTTCTGTGGGTTCTATATTCTCTTAATAGGAATTGAATGTATGTGTTCAAAAGGTTTTTGTTGGAGAGATGTAAACAGTTAATTTTCCAGATTCCTGGGAAAGTACTGAATTGAGGGAGGGCATCTGAAAAAGAACAAAGTAGCAATACTAGTCTGAAGATGTATATTGTATTGCAGTCTGCCAAAACAACTGTGCCCTATTACCTTACTAAAACAAAAATATCATTGTGTGATGTGGGTAGGTATTTCCAGCATCCTTTCTTGTAAATAGAAACCACCACTCACAATGCATTGTACTAACTTCTTCTGAAATATGTAAATACGATGCACTATAATCACGCACAGAATGTTTGGGTGGCATCATCTAAGCGCGGGCTGAGTACAATTTACAATGCATTTTGGATTTGTATTCGTTTAAAAATAGTATGGTATTGCTTTTTGATAACACTCATAATGGAATGATTTTGCTTCCCCAGTGGGTTTTCATTTGGAACAGGAAAAGAGCTCGATTATGATAACATAAGAAAACAAAGCTAAGGTCTATTCCAGGGAAGAAAATGGGTGACTGGGCTTATTGAACTGGTCTTGTTGATCTTAAGAAAATAAATAAATAAGTAAAGAAGAACCTCTTTCAATAGAAATGCCACTTAACTTGATTTATAACGTGCAACATTAATGGAACTGAATCATAAAAATATCAGGTGTTAGCATTGCCCTACGTGTCTCATGGCCTTCATTAGCTCAAAGGAGGCTCAGCGGAAACTTGAAAATGCTAACAGACAATGACAGAAATCAATTATGTTGTCCTCTGATTTTGCTTTAAAATAATAATATTAACAACAATAATAATAATTAAAGTTTTGGTTTAGGTACTCATTTATATGCAGAAAGCGAAGAACACCCAGCTAGGCAGAACAGTGATGCCGAGATACAGCAAGCAATGTTTAAGAGAAAGGGCCCCGGCTGTAAATGTGCACAATATTCCACATTATATACATGTCATTTCTGAGTACTGTTGGAACGATGTGGTGTCAAATCTGTATGACAGATTGAGGTGAAAGCTGGGAAGAGAGAGCTTGTGAAAAAACAGCCCAGACTGAGTGGGGCATCCTATAAGACTTATCCTGCAGGCTATAAGTAACCAGTTTCATCACATAAAAGGAGAAGCAAAACAGGGATAATTGTCTACTAATTTAACTAGCTCACTTGGTCATTGTATTATTTAAATTGTATTCAAGTATAACAATGCCATCTAGTGATGAGAGTCTAAACTGATCTTTCCACTGTTACATCCTGGGCAAGGTTAGAAGGCAAGTGTTTGGCCATTACATAGCACTTTAACTTAACATTCTATGAAATAATAGAGCACTCCCAATATCCTTTTTAGTGTTAGATAAATTATCCATACAAGTTAAAAAAAAGAACAAAATGAACTCCTTTTTTTTTTTTTGCCTTTTTTATACAGCCTCCTTTTTATATGGGAAGTTCGTGTTCAATAGTAACACAACCTGTGAGCCTCCATCAGCCTGTGACCTGAGTTTACGGAATCTCTGATATTTGCTCATTCAGTGGATCTTTACAATCATTTGTATTGAAAGCACACCTTTTATTTAATCTTTGCTTTTCAAAAATAGTCTTCATAAAACTATGGCTAACCAAGCTACCACTACATAGTTTTCTCTTTTGCCCTCCTCAGCTTTTGGCTTCCAGTATAAAGCCAGATCTTCTAAAGAATGGAGATCAGAGTCCTTAAAGATCATAATTCATGTTGCCCCACAACGATTATCATGTACCACGTAATCCTGCAAAAACTTGAAACCATCTTATAACTTTATTGGGAGGAATATGAATTTATGGTAATATGCATTTCAATTGTAACTGCTTGCCTGAGATTTGGGCACAAGTGATTTGAGAAGAAGGGCTGAAATCACGGGAATGGTTTCTGGGGTTATCTTCTACTATAGTGCTAACTGTATAGGCTGGAACTTAAGAGATGACTTCTTGGGCCTCAGTTTCTTCTTGAAAATGTGTAGATTGGACAAAATCATCTCTAATGTCCTCTTCAACTTCAAGCTGGGACTCTTAAGTAGCTGATAAGTGAAACTGTCAAAAGAGTGGGAAAAAAAGAAGAGGCGAACTTGCTCCACTGACTGGCCTTTGTGGGTACTCTCCATCACATTGAATTCTTCAACTGATATTTAACAAAATGTGTTTTTTGACAGATTGTCCAGTACACCTTTAGCACATCTCATATAGACAAGGGGTAGAGGAAGGAATGTATTCAGATATACCAATGCAGAATAAAATGTATAACATTCAAAATATTGCTCCATATAAATTTTGGTATCAGCTGCATCCTAAAGTGTTTTATACAGATAGACAAATGACCAAAAAAATGGCAGAAAGTTATGGTATAAAGATGTGACTCGCTCCACTTTCTCCCCACTCAATAATTAGTAGTTACATTGTACCCTTTTTTCCATTTCATAATGAAATAAATCATATATTCATATCCTTAAATTTCAGATGATATTCCAAAATTTTGTCAACTGTCTAATACATAAGATTTTTAGAACAGAAAACGGCGCTGCCTGCTGCCATGGAGACCTACATATATTTTTAGCTTCTATGTAGAAAAATTAAAATGCTCTTATTTCAATAACAATAGTTAAGTTGATACTGATTCCTCTTCCTTTCTGATAAATAAATAGAGAGATCAAAATTATATTTTCTTAAAAAACCAAGGGGGATCCTTACATACAATGCTTTTTGTTTCTGGAAGTTTCATTATATGTGGATTGATATATTTTCTATATATCATCTACCAAAATAACTATACTATATTAAAAATAAATAGTAAATTTTTCTTCTGTTTAAATATTACAAAAGGAAATTATTTTTAGTATGTTGTGATTATTTACCTACTTATTTCCAGCAGTTGCATATGCTGATTCAACATTATTACTAAAAGAATAGGTGACAAGTCAAAAGTATTTATCCTATATAGAAGTCCACACTAGATTGTTTGAAAAATTTTAAAAACAACAAACAAAACAACACACAAAAATAAACAAGGTGCATATAATCTTTACCTAACAACACTAGTGAGAACTTGGGAAATTATTGTCTTCAATCCCAGTTAAAAGACAAAGGCCAATTATAATCAAAGGAGACATGCAATGTGGTACAAAAGCAGTCCTAGGGGCATACCTATTATAGTTTATGACAAATATTTCCTTTGAAAACAATTTCCTTTGAATTGTGTGTTGTTAAAAAATATCGGCATTAAATCATTAATTAAAATCAAGACTTCTTTTATATTTTAAATATTGCCCCACTGTCTCCACTTTTCCTTCTTTCTTTTCCTTCCTTCTGCTCTCTCTCTCATCCTCTCCTTCCTCTTTTTTTCTTCTTTCTTTTTTTTCTATATTGTTTATTCCTAAATAATTCTAGAAAAAATATATAGTAGTACCAGTAAATTATCTGGTTTTATGAATTTTATTATTTTTATTTGTCCTGAGCTACAATAATAGCTTTAGATCCATACAACTTTTACATAATAAAATAATACATACAAATAATTTTAATTTCCTTGGAAGAAAAGTTATTCGTTCAAGATATAATTAGGTATTATCATTCGGATAGACCTGTCAACTCTTATAAATGTTAATTTTCATTTTTCTTTTGACTTGATCAGAGTTTCTTTTTGCTATCATACGTCAGCCTATTTCCACAAATAGTTCACAAGAAAGAACTGATTATCAGTTCACTAACACATTTTATAAATATTTACTACAATCAAATTTAGCTTCTAAAATCTCAATATAATTATAGTATATATTGAGACATTTTGAATAATCAAAGACTCTCTTTTACTTGTTTATTGAAGTGGTGCCTAATCACTGTTAGATATACTATTTATTTCACCTAAACTTTTCTTTGATTATAACAACACAATCTTGATTTAAGCAATTAAAAAGTAGAAAAATCAATAAAACAACCAGATTTTTTTTAACGTGGTGCTACAAAACATGTTTAACTTTGTGTTTTTTTCTAAACCTGACCTCAACTGTTATTTAACTGCACTGATAACATTGATTAGTCACATTTTTGTGAGGCAGACGGCCTGTGTGTTACAGACCCCTCATTATGTGACTGTAGCAATAGGCCCAGCTTATCTGTAAAGAGTGTGCTTATACATTACTAAACTGTTCAACTGATTCAGTAGAATCGGCAGAGAAAAGAATTATGTATCTTTGGTTTCAAGGGTGGCAAAGAAACATGTTTATTGGACAAAATTTTCATTATTCAACCAGCTGTTATTTACATTATCTGGAAAGATTGGTAAAGTGTAACCAGAGAAAAAAGATTTGCTAAAATAACTGACAAAATACATTTTATAATTGTGAACTACTTAGTCAAACAAGTACATTGACATCACCATCTCGAGATTCAATCGTCTGCCAAATATCTCAAGAGTATTTCTTTCACTTACATGAAATGGATAAATTTAAAAAACAAAGTGTTATGAAGTTGAAAATGATTTCCAGACCAACAACCTATAACTTCTGAAATCATAAATTCTATTTAATTTGAATAATTTGTCAATACGTTCACTTTTTTTGTGATTGACTTTTTAGAGGTGTATCATTGGGAAAAAGTAAAAAAAAAAATTTCCTATGGAAAAGGAAGTGTTTTAGTTTAAGTTTTACTTGTATATTAAAAATTTGTGATTTTCTACAATGTTGAAATAAGATTATACCTAGAATAGCAAAATTACAAGAGAAAACACTTGTTCAGTATTATGGGTGTTTTTTTTTTGGATTCTCTTAATTGACCATTCAGATAGACCAAACTAGTCTGTCAGAAAAGCCAAAGGTGGCTACATTGTGAGCTGATCACGACATGGACAATTTGGTGATGTGATATAGGAAACAGATTTTTTTAAAAAAGAAAAACATGTAAAGGAACAGTTAAAACTAAATTATGTTAACATTTCATTTTTATCTTTAACTTTTTGCACTGTTATAAACTATTTTTTGATTTTATAGCACATTTCACTATTTCTTTCACTGATCATTTTCTCTTCTCTTTTCCTTTATTTTCCTACAAAAAATGAAAGTAATGTTTTTTAAAATATTGAGTAAACTGGGTTTTTTGTACAATTCTCAAATAATAGTTATATGTTATTGGTGATTTTAAAATAGGTGGTAGGTGGAAAAAATGTCAATAATTTAGCCAGTGAAGGAGTCTAGAAAAAACTCTGTTACATAAGATGTACATATACAGAATTTTTCAGAAAAAATATGTGAATGAACCATGATTCAAATGCAAATGATCCTAGTGAACATCCTTAAAAATAAACTTTCAGTTTCTTATAATGTTCCATTGCTTTATTATGCTAATAAAACTACTTTAGCTTAAGAATCCTTAGAATGTGTAGCCCAGCATGGACATATTTTTTATACTTTGGCTCCATCTAGTAGAAACTGAAGAAATTACTTGAAGATGTGACTTCCATTATCACAGGGCTTAGAGCTCCATTTCATGGTAATGGAAAATAAAGGAAAGGATGGCAAATAAACCCTATTTAATATTTTCCAGTGTGTTATTATTGAATAAGATGAACTACTATACAATTTTGTGTATGCTGTTTTCCTAAAGTCAGTCAATTGTTTACTACTTTAGTAAAATTCAGGACTTTGGCATCTTAAATTTTAGGGAGATGAAAGTGTTTTTAATTCTTATTCCCTTACTTACTCCTCCCAGGTATGGTTTTATAGCAGGGTGTAATCAACATGAGTCAAGGTAGAAGGGAAAAAGTACTGTTACTACATTTCCAACTCACATGTGAACTAGCTGAGATGTGCCGATGTGAAAGTTTGTACATGTTTCCCTTGGGTGAGGAGCAGATGTTGGCTAAATTTTAGTTATGGGTAAGAAGACGAAGATGACAGAGTTTTTGATTTTATTTTAACAATGCCAGTACCTTAAAAATCCTTTGATTCTCATATAAAATATATTTTTCTTCTTTTTTTGTTTCATGTTTTCCTTCTTAAAGGTCACACTAGTTCCTTGCCTGGTAAGGCTACAATATCTGCAACAAGATGTGTGTTTTCTGTAATTGCTTTAAACAGGTAAACACCAGTGCTCTAATCAAAATGACCAGTCAATCTAAACAGAAAACTTTTTTTTTTTCCAGGAGAACATGTCGCATTTAACAAACAACATCCTTAAGGTTGTAAAGGAATGGATAATTTAAAGTAGCTAATAGGAATGACAATGTTAGTTGTATTGCCTCAAATCTAATTGCCAATAAGAAAGCCTCTGTAGTTTACTACCTGAAATAAACTTTCCACATGGGCAGCTAAACTAACCTCCAGTACAGCCAATTCAATCATTGCTGACACTTTTACCATCAACACTGATCATTGCCGCTCTATCAGTTGCGTCAAGAGCAGCCATTGATTTCAAGATGACTAAACTGATTGGATCACCACGAAATGGTCCAACTTGTTAGTGCCTATACATAAGGCCATATTTTGCTTACTGGTGAGAATTTCAGAGATGTGATTATTGAACCGGTTTGACTGTTCAAAATTGCAATGTAATCTCCTGAGTAGAGAGAAGGTTATTTCTTTTGAAAGGAAAACTTTTTGGAAAATATAACAGCTACATAAAATTATGTCCCTCTCCAGTTGATGTTTTTTAAAACACACTTTTTATTTTAGAACAGTTTTAGATTTACATTAAAATTGTGAAGAAAGGGCAGCGTCCCCACATACCCCATGCCCAGTTTCCCCTATTGCATTAGTATGGTACTCTTGAGACAATTAATGAACCAATATTGACACATTATTATTAACTATAGTCCATACTTTTTAAGATTTTCTTACTTTTCACTTAATTTTTTTTTTTTCTGTTCCACAATCCTATTGACTGGTGGTAACTTCTTAGGCTTGTCCTGGCTGTGCCGGTTTCACAGACTTGCCTTGTTTTTGATGACCTTGACAGTTTTCAGGAGTACTGGTGAGGTGTTCTATAGAATGTCTCTCAAATGCGATTTGTCTGATGTTTTTCTCATGATTTTGATTCAAGTTGTGTATTTTAGTGAGCATTATTAGAGAGGTAAAGGCTATTTTCATCACATCATATCAAGAGTACATACTATTAACATGACTTATCACTGTTGATGTTGACATTATCACCTCTCTGAGGAAGTGTCAGGTTTCTCTTTAAAGTTGCTCCCCACCCCCCCTTTCCATACTGTACCCTTTGGAAGGGAGTCTCTAGGCACAACCCACACTTAGTGAGTGAAGTGGTACACTCCACCTTCTTGAGACTAGAGTATCTATATTAATAATTTGGAATTCTTCTGCATAAAATTTTTGCCTATTCTCCCCCATTAATTTATTTATTAAAACATTTATTTATATTAGTATGAGCTCATGGATAATCATTTTATTCAATTTATTCTTTAAGTTGTATAACTGTAAGGAGTAAACACTAATTAGTGATAAAATTGTAAACATGGTGAACACTTTACAAGATAAGTGATTGTTACAGAAATGTAAAAATACATAAGATTTTTGTAATTTTGGATATTTTCCTAAATAATGATCTTCCTCACCAAAAAAAAAAAAGAATCAGGCATTTTTATTCTATCTCCTCCCTTTTGCTCATGCAGACATTTAGTTTCCCTATTTGTTACTTTTTCCCTGTGAGTAAGATACCTAACCCTGCATTTCTGAACCAGCAACTTTAGTCTGCGTAATTTCCACTAGGTTAGCCAAGGAGCTGTCCCGTCTATACTTCACACATGTTCTACTCACTCCCACCTCTTGACTATTTTCAGATATGCAATTACTTTAGGCTTCAAGGTTATAGCGTTTACTATTTGCCTAAAAGTATAGGCAAACCTTCAATAACCTGTGTTTATAAGTTGATTATACTAATTAAAATGAATACAGCACAAATAATATAAAGATTATTTGATCATTATTTATAGCAATACCAAACACTCTTTGACCTATAAAAAAATGAAACATAATCTTTGTCATTCCATTGGCATTGGATGTTAGCTCAGGGCTGGTGTTCCTCACAAAAAAAAAAAAAAAAAAAAAAGAAAAGAGAAAGTGCTAAGTATCATGTTCAATTGAATTCTTAAGCTCTAATAATTGAATAAAAGCAAACTAGATTTTTACTTACTTTGCCATAGTATCATGCTTTTATTGTAAAACTCTTCATTTTACCTTGAGTTCCTCATTCCCTTTCCATCTTTTCTTTTTTTGGTATGCGACTGAGTAGGTGTAGCTTTCATTTTCTTAAGCATAGAAGTGGTAACCAATTCGGTTTCTTTTGGATGGGTCTATCTAAATTTTTATTCTAATTGGCACCAATTTTTTTTCTTCATATATCAATATCTGTATCTCTCTAGTCATTAAAAAAACTCAGCTCATAAAGGGAAAATGTAAAAATTTACGTACAAAGTTATTGATCATAAATTATTATCAATCATAACTAAGATTGCTATTTTGTATACATATTTCCATATATCTGATTGCATATGCTAAAAATGAAGAATAGATATTGATATAGAAATATCAATAAATAGGTATAAAATGTCAATAGGTATAAAAGCATTACACTATATAATTGAGAGGATTCTGGGAAGATAGAGGCAGTGGCAGCCTAGTTCTTGAATCTTTCTGAATTCACACACACATACACAAGCATACACAGACACACACTCATACACACAAAGGGAATAAAAGAGCATATAGAAAGAACAACTAAAACCTATGGACATTTACAACAAAATATGTGTCAAGATTTCCCCAAAACTGCCCCCTCCCCACCACCAAATAAACAGATGGGGGAAGTCACAAACAGTCGCAAGACCACACATCAGAAAAATTAATTTATTTGCAGTTGACTAAATGGATGGAATGCAAAAGAGCTAGAGAGAGAAAGCCAGTTTAGAATTCATTGAGACAGATGATTAAAACAATGAAAGCTGAGTTAGGAGAGAGGGAGGGGACCTGGGGAAGGAAAAGAACAAAATAAGCACTTAGTAAGTGTTTAATAACTTTTTTAAAGTACAGTTTGTGAAATTTCCATCTAATTGAATAAAAGAGCTAAGAGAGATTGAAGCAAGAGCACCAATCGACCATCTCAGTTGGCCTCGGTACAGGAAAGAAATATTTTGGCAGGAAATACTTCCTCAGTACAGCAAAGCCCATCAGATTCAGTGAAACATTTCTGTTAATAACTTGTCAAAGGGAAACGGTGTGGATGTTAAGTATCCATGCCAACATTTACCAGCTTCTCACTTCTCAGAATATTTTGCCAAGGTATAGATGTAGAATGATTTCAGACTTTCACAGGCAATGGAAAATGGACTGAAACAAAGATTTAAAAAATTTAGGCCGCCACACTCTTAGCTTAATATTAAATCCAGAATTAATCACTTTATTTCATCTATAACAATTTTCCACTTATTTTTAATTGACATGCAGTGCATCCATTCATTTAACAAACAATTATGAAGGTGTTTGTTTATTTGGTCCATACTGTGCTCTGCAGTAGGAATCCACCCTGTGCAACTTATGCTAATTAGAATATGGTGCCTTTTTAAAAATAAAACATTTTACTGCCATCTGCTGGAGTAAGGTCATAATAACTCTAGAAATCTAAACTATGAATGTCAATGTTGCATCCTGGAGCTGTTCCAAGCTGAACTCACACAACCGTAAGCTTCAGTCCTGATAGGGATGCACACATAAACGAGGCACTGTTTCCTGGTAAGTGTATGCCTGCGTTTCCGACAACCAGGGTCATGTAATCCCACTTACAGATTTAATTCTAATCCAAGAAAGAGCCTCTCATTGACCCTATTTGAGTTAGATGTTTACTCATGGGGCGTTTAAATATGGCCAAGGAACAGAGTCACATGGTAAGAATATGACTGTAGGGCACAACCCTGTTTAAAGTGTTAAATGAACACAGAAGAAAAAAATTAAAAACCATGAAAACAAAAACAAGACCTTGGGAATAAAGTCTGTACCAGATTAAGTGATGGGGAACAGAATCCCACTGCCGAGCTAGCAGTCCGCAAATGCCGGCTGCCTGTGGCCAAGAGTGTTGCCAGGTAGCAGGCCTGGAGCTGAGACCATAGAGGAAGCTCAAGGCACCGTGACTTTAAAGCTTGGAAGACTCTTATGTTTTATCAGTAACTTAGTGTTTTCAAACGTGTGAAGTGCTGGAAGACCTTTCTCAAATAAAATTTTATATAAGAGCCCAATACAGATAGTGAGATAAGTTTCTGGATAGAATAGAAGAGCAAGCCTTGTCTGCTCCCTTTACTTTCCATTTCCCACCCCGTGTGGAAACCCTGACAGTCCCAGGGCACTCACTTTGCTCCAAAACATGGTTTGAATCTATGGCAAACCTCTCTTTTCTTTGGATAATCTTCACTCATCCAATGTAGTCACAGCTTATTTTTTTATGGAAAAATAGTGAACACATACTTGTAAAATAATCTCTAAAATATGCTCAAATTTTCATAGAATAACTGTCTATTTTTTCTAGAACAGAGAATCTAAGACACAACTATTTTAATTTGAATTGAATGCACAGACATCAGAGATGAGAAAAAGTTGAAAGATTCCAAAGTAGATTTAAAGTTATATTTGAGTATGTAAATAGAAATAATCAAAATTAATATATTACCATCACATTGGTAATATAGCACATTGATATATGTGCCACTTCATCAACGTATAATGATTATATTTACTTTGCCCTGGAAGGTAACCATTAGGCAAAGTGCCATCTCTTCATTAAAGGATGTAAGGAACCCATCTATTGTACAATTCTTAACTGCCACTCCCTTTTGAAGTTTTAAAAAGTCAAAGTTCTAGCCCTATAGAAACAGGAGAGGGAAATTTTGATGAGAGAAGAGAGATGGATTATGGCTCATAGAGGAAAAAATGTGATTATGACTCAGTGTAGGGAGAAAGGAGAAATAATTGCTTATGAGGGGGATATAAAAAATGTCCTAGAGTGGTAAAGTTAATATAACAAACCATCGCTTTAAGTTTGCCCGGTTCTAAACCTGGAAGAGACTTGGTTCTATTCAAGTATATTTAACCACATATGGAGTCAAACATCATTCAGATTCCTTTTTGTCACACTCACCATTGAAAAGGAATCATGGCTGGAGGCTCATTTTTGTCTTTCTCATATTTATTCCATGCATCTATATATTGCCAAGTCCAATTTATTGGAATTGACTTAGTATAGCTATGAGGTTGATATTTCGCATGTGTAAGACAGTAAAATTACAGACAACAAAGATCTATTAACTAGTGGTCAAGATGGGATATGAATCCGGGTGTCTTGATTTCATAACTCAAGGTCCTTAAATAATACCAAAATCTTGTTATCTGTCTTCTCTGACAGTCAGAAACCTGTAGGACTTCTCTATTATTCTATGTAATATGTTTACATCTATGTGTGTGGGTAAATATATATCTGTGTATGTATACATATGAGTGTATATACACACACACATGCACGAATCTCATCATTTAAAGAAAAATCTTATTTTTTATTTATTTTTATTTTTTTTTTGCTGAGGAAGACTCACCCTGAGCTAACATCTGTTGCTAATCTTCCTCTTTTTGCTTAAGGAAGATTAGCCCTGAGCTAACATCTGTGCCAATCTTCCTCTATTTTATATATGGGTCACCGCCACAGCATGGCCTCCTACTAGTGATGTAGGTCTGCACCCAGAAACCGAATCTGGGCCGCCAAAGCAGAGTGCGCCGAACTTCACTAGGCCACAGGGTCAGCCTCCAAAATGTTATTTTTTAAGCCTTAGAATAGCTCCCATAGATTCTTGTGTTGGCTGAGTATTCTAAGGAACTGCTTTGGGAGTGAGATTTCTCTTCATGTGACTATTTAATTGTAACTTTTAGTTTAATTTTTGAGAAGGATAGAAAGGATTTTTTAGAGGCCTATTGGAGATAAAGAAAGAAGACAAGTGATGGTAGGCAAGGAGACAAAGACAAGGAGGTGATTGGGCAGGGAAAAAGGATTCCAGTGGAAAAACAGAAACACTTAAAATAGATTGTTTATGAATTTAGATGTATGATATGTAATGTAACCACTCCTTCCTTATCTCTTCAATAAAATATAATTTTTCTTGCTAATACATTAGAGAGTTTAATCTATTTTGAGTATGAAACAGCGCAAAGTTCTTCACCTTTATCAGGAACACAGATTGATTAGGGGGAAAGTATCATGTTTAAAAGATTATCTCTATCTATATATCTATCTATCTATCTATCCATCCATCCATCTAGCTATCTTTTAAAATCTTTTTGGAAGTAGATAAAAGATAAATAAATGCTAAAAATTCACATATATGCACAGACAATAAGAGATAAAAACATAGAGAATTTTTTAAGGAGATTAGAGTTGTTCATTTTCCCTCCCAATTGGATAAAATCTATAAAAATCTGAATAAAAACTTTACGAAAAATTACCAATGAATTCTAATTATGAATAATTTAACATTTAGACATATCAATCTGTCTGCAGTATTTTGCTATTTCTTCACTAATTTATACTTATATCACCATAAAATAAGCCTCTCTGTCTCATTTTCTATAGGTCACAGAAATTGGAAATTTGTACCTTAGGAAATACAATATTTTTAGGTTAGATTATGTCAATAAGTAGGAAAACATATTCATTACAGATGACATAATACACATGGAAAGTTTATACAAATTTTCAGATAAAAAATATGCAAAAAATTCTTAATGCAATGTTTAAATTATTTTTGATATTAATTCTACAAGTTATTTCTATTACACTAGTAAAATGCTGATATGTTAACACTTTAAGTGTCTCAAATGTGCATTTAATTTAGATTTAATAACACAAGTTTTGCTTATGAAAACCAAGTCAATTATTGAAAGCATTTCCCAAGGTAGAGCAATTATTTAAGAGCTGCATTTACTATAAAGTAATTAGCCTAAACGGCACGTTCGTGAAAGCATATTTAGAACAACTTTACATATTGGTATAAAAGGGAAATGTTTAATACCAATATAACTGAAAATATTCAAATTTATTTGATCTGGCAGGCATTTTATTTTCAACAAAGGAAGAAGTATGTATTTTCAAGTGGCTGTTTAACATTTTCAAGATGTAAAATCACCATATTTATAGCTAGAATTTTGTATAAAATAAAAATGTCAAAATTAATTGAATGATGTAAAAATTTAAAGGTGTTCTTATTTTGTTTTTTATTTATGTCACCAATTTTCTTATTTACATGATATCATATGTACAAAAGGATATAGCTTATATGTATGTTTGTTGTTTGATGGTACCATCGAGTTGATTCCAACTCCTAGTGACCCTGTGTACTAGGAGTTCAGCAGAGCAGAACCCTGCCCAGTGTTTTTGGGCCATCCTCTCCTCTTCCAGTGCTATATCAGACAAGGCTCTGCTGTTATTCACAGGGTTTTCATGGCCAATTTTTTCGAAAGTGGGTGGTCAGTTCCTTCTTCCTAGTCTGTCTTAGTCTGGAAGCTCCTCTGTCTGTCCACTATGGTCCAGCATGGGTGACCCCACTGGTATTTGAAATACTGGTGGCATAGCTCTCAGCATTACAGCAACATGCAGCTGCCACAGTATGACAGCCGACAGATGGGTAGGGAAACGAACCCAGGTCCTCGGTTGTAAGACAGCCGAATCTTAACCACTAGACCACCAGGGATGGCTTTATGCGTATGTACATGTTGCATAATAAGACAAAAAAAAATCATGATTCAGCTTACAAATTAGAACACTACAAATAAAGTTAATTCCCCCTGTGTGCGCTAACTGATCACATACCCACCCTTCTTCCCAGAGGTAACCACTATTCTGAATTTTCGGTTTTTCATTTCCTGGTTTTGCTCTATAGTTTTAAAACACATGTATACACACATTTAACTAATAGCTTATTTGGTTTTGCCTTGTTTTAAACTTTATATAGAACACATAAATATATTATAATAGTATATATATTTAATGAATGTTCTGTTGTATACGAATTCAAATATTTATTCCTTCTCCGTTACAGCATTTTGGTTGATATATACTTTTTTCTGTTATGAACAAAGCTGTTATTAACATTCTTGCACACATCACCTATCACACATGTTTAAGAGCCTCTACATGATATATCTATGAGTAAAATACTTAGTTATAGGATATGTATATGTTTAACTTTAGTAGTTAATACCAAACTGTTTTCCAAAGTGGTTGTAATACCCCAGAGATTTTTAAGAATTTTCATTATTTTATATTGCCACTATACTTGGTAATGTCAGACTTTTTTTTCTTTAATTTTGTGAGAGTAAAATTAATTCTCATTGTGGTTTTATTTTCATTTTAATTTTTTATTTATTTATTTTTTCCCCCAAAGCTTCAGTAGATAGTTGTGAGTCATAGATGCACATCCTTCTAGTTGCTGTACGTGGAAGGCAGCCACAGCATGGCCAGAGATGCGGTGTGTCGGTGTGCGCCCGGGATCCGAACCTGGGCGGCCAGCAACAGAGCGCGTGCACTTAACTGCTAAGCCACGGGGCCCGCCCTTTATTTTCATTTTAATGATTAATAATAAAGTTGAGCAACTTTTCTATTTTAGAAACCATATGTGTTTCTTCTTCTTTGAAATGCTTGTTCATGTCATTTTCCCAATTAGTACTGTGTAGGGTTTTTTTCTTACTAATTTTAGGAGCTCTGTATATCTGTGCTTGATATGACTGTTTTATTTTTTATAATGTAGCACGTATCTTTTCCTCCAGTATAACTTCTTTAAGAATGTTGCTTATTTTTACTTCTGTCGGAAAATGTGTTCTATAAGATAGTAACATTTAAAAAAATTATTTGTTGCTTTTTAAACACCTATACATTTATTTCTCTAAATATTCCAAATGAATTTGAAAGGAATAGTTACAGTTGTTGGGAGCAGTATTGTATACATGTCCCTTTGGTCAAGTATTAATAGTGTATAGAAATACCTTCTATATTGTTGCACTTGTATTTATTTTTGTTTTACATTATTTATCAGTCACTGAGTGATATAATTTTAAGAAATTCCTACTATTCACGTGGGTTTGTCAATTTCTTTTTATAGTTCTGTACATATATAATATATATAATGAATCGTATATGTTTAATTTGTAAAATTAATTTGGTGCCAAAATAATACATGCAGCCCTATTGTTCTGGAGCTGGTCAAACTTATACTAAATATTAAATCAAAACAAAAATAAGCACATATAAATAAATAAAACTCTGTAAACAAAATGCAACGTGGGGGACTAGTAATCTCGCCCAACAATTGTAGACATAGCATAAAGATTCAATAATTAAAACAGTATAGCACGGTCTTTCATGAATATATTGATGAGACCAACGTAACCCAATTTTTAAAAAATCTAGAAATGGAGCCTAATGTAAATGGACATTTAGTACATGATAAAAGTGTTATATCTAATCTATGGGAGAAGGTAAACTTTATAAGGAATGATGCTTGAACTACTAGTTAGCCATCAGAGAAAAGATAATGATAATAAAAAAATCTCATGTCATACACCAGGATTTATGAGTCAATCAAAGTTCTAAATGAAAAAGGAAATAAAAGAACCACCAGAAAGAAACCTGAATTAATTTTTTCATATCCTTGGAGTTGGGCAGTCCTTGCTAATTGTGTCACAAAATATAAAAACCATAAATGAAAGGATGGGTAAATTAAATTACATAAAAATTAAAAATCATATGTAAAAAAACACCCTTAGAAGAAAAGTGACCAATGGGAAATGTGTGTGTGTGTGTGTGTTCGGTGTGTGTGTGCCCGCGCGTGATCATTTGATACCATAGATAGGGCAAATCTCCCAACCCAACAGAAAATTGATGAAGGAGTTGTAAGTAATCTGTCTTTTATCTTCTCACTGGCTGCTTTAAAGATCTTGTCTTTTCTATTCTGCTATTTCACTAAATGTGCCTAGGATTGATCTTATATATCTATAATTCTACATTTTATTTGACTTCATGAATATTTCTATTTTTTCTATTTCTCTTTTTACCTATTTCTGGAATTGTGATTAGGAATATATTA
The DNA here is from genome assembly GCF_057802395.1 of Ceratotherium simum simum. Taxonomy (NCBI): domain Eukaryota; kingdom Metazoa; phylum Chordata; class Mammalia; order Perissodactyla; family Rhinocerotidae; genus Ceratotherium; species Ceratotherium simum. Next base: position 36,790,876 of record NC_141908.1, on the reverse strand, counting down.
AAGCCATGCCTCCAGAATCTTAATTCTTCTTTGATATTCTCAAACCGTTTGATGGCAATATATTTGATGTAATTACTGATGTGTGATGTAATTTATTCAAATCTATCTAGCAGCTTATCAATTCTCTTCCATCTCAGTCTACTCTTGTTTAACTGATACATTTTTCTTATTTTATATTTTCAGTTTAACTTCTAGAAGTTCTATTTCTTTTTCAAAAATTTCTGTTTATTTTAATTGTCTCCGTTGTCTTTATAGTGTCAACACTTTGTTTTTCATTTTTAGGTTTTTTTAACTCTTATGACTACATTTATTTTTACATGCTATTTATGAGACTGACTATACATATATAGATGCTCTAAGATATGTGCTAAATCTTGCTTGTTGTGCTTTATTTGACAATTTTTACTCTGTGTTCATATTCCTTAGAATTTGTGGGCTTGGTGAAGCAACTGAACAAAGATTTTCCCTCCCACCATAAACAATTATAAAACATGACAAAATAAATGAAACAATTATTTCAGACATTTGACAACAGGTAGCACAGTACTGTGATCTCTGAGAAATAAACTAGGTGAGCCCTATGCTCACCTGAGTTTTCTGCCTAGAGGCATTTTGGACCATGGTACAAGCAATCTTGCTGAGTTGAGGAGACAGAAGCCAGAGTACAGGGTAACTAAGACAAATAGAATTTATGGGTCAGAACACCAGAGATGAGGTTGGTGTTGTCTACTGAAGATATATTTTTAACATAAAAACACAGATTGAAAGCAAAAGGATAGAAGAATGATATACCACACAGTCAATAATCCTCAGAAGACTGGAATGGCTGTGTTAACATATAATAAAGACTTCACAACAACTAATATTACTAGAGATAAAAAGCAAAATTTTATAATGATAAAGGAGTCGATTCTTCAAGAAGATAAAAAAATCTTAATTGTGTATTTACATAAAGACAGTTATTCAGAAAATATGAACATAGAACTGAAGGGAGAAATATATAAATCTGCATTTATATTTGAAGATTTCAAAACACTTTTCTAGTAATTGATTAAAAAATACAGTTAGAAAGCCAGTAAATCTATAGAAGATTTAAACATTCTAAATTGGTCTAAATGACATTTATAGAGCACTACAATTAACAATGACAGAATTCACATTCTTACAAAGTACAAATGAAACATTCCACAAAAATGAACTCAAAATGGGCAGTATTCTAGACCATAAAACAAAATTCAATAAGTATAAATGATTGAAATAGAATATATTCTCTGATGAACCATGACTCTAATTACAAGTCAATAGTAAAAGATTCAAAAACCCTAAAATATTTGGAAAGCAAACCCCACATTGTTAAATAATCCATGGGTCAAAAATAAGAGGAATTAGACATAATTTTACCCTAATGATGACCAAATCACAACATGTCAGAATTTGTGGGAGGAAGCTAAAGTAGTGCTTAGAAGGAAATTTATAATTTAAATGTTTGTATTAGGATGAAGATCTAACATCAAAAAACTCTGATTCTACCTTAATCTAGAGAAAAGAACAAGTTAAACCCAAAATAACTGGAAGGAAACAAAGATAAAAGAAAAACATCAATGAAATAGAAAGTAGAAAAAATAGCAGAGACAAATCAATGAAATCTGAATTGAGTTTTTCTAAAAGATTAATAAGATTGTTCAATCTTACCTAGATTGATACCAAAAAAAATGAGAAATCACAAATTCCCAGTATCACAAATAAAAGAAGGAACATTAAAAGGAGAATGAAAAAATATAAACAACTCTAGTCCAATAATTCCAACAATTTACATGCGGTGGCAAATTTCTTGAAAAGCACATATCTAAACTTAAATGGTAAAACTTCTACAAGAGAATCTGTGTCACATTGGTGTAGGTCAGGATTTTTTTGATGGGACAAAAAAAATTTAACCATAAAAATGTGGTAAAATCAAGTCCACTAAGTTAATGTATTTTGATATTTTAAAGACACCATTAAGGAAATAAAGGTGTCTTTTTTGTTTTCTGTTTTTCGTTTTTTAATGAAAGGCACTTACTGAAGAAAATATTTACAATATGTGTATCTTCCAAAGGACTTGCATTCAGAATATAAAGAATGTTTGCAGCTTAATACTAGAAGACACAATATTTAATAAAGTAGTTAGAGGTATTAAATGCATATTCTCTGACCCAGAAAATACATACCTAGTTATATTCCTAATGTAAATGCATTCATGCATATGTACAGCAAAAGATACATAAAAGAATGATCATGATAGCATCCTTCGTAATAGCCCCAAACTGTAAACAATTTAAATATTTATTAACTGTAGAAAATATACCATGGTACATTCATACAATTGAATATTGAGTATTAGTTTAAACTACTGCTTCATTCTACAACATGAATACATTTCAAATAATAACGTTGATTGTAAATATCCAGGCAAAAAGAATGTTTATTATAATTCTGTTTTTATAAAGGTCACAAAAAGTAAAAACCATCTATGGCAATGGTGTTGACTGGGAATAGATGTTATGGGAACATCTGAGGTACTGATAATCTTTTGTTGTTCTTGTTTTTCTAATGTTCCCTTTTCTCTTTTTTCTTTTAATAGACTTTAATTCTTAGAGTAGTTTTATGTTTGTAGAAAAATTGAACAGAAGGTACAGACATTTCTCATATACCTGCTACCCCCACCTTCATTATCACCATCCCCCATCAGAGTGGTACATTTGTTACAACTGATGAACTTACATTGACACATCATTATCACCGGAAGTCCATAGTTGCTGGTAATGTTTTATTTTTTGACCTAGTATATTAAGCCACATTGCATGTAGGAGCATTTAGGGAGTGGTCTCAGAAATGTAACCTTTAAAGGAGTGAGGGAAGCCTAACAGGCCAGAGGAAAGTTGAACTGTGATATATTTGCAAAAATGGCCTCAGTCGAATCTACCCCTATGGGATATTTAGAAGCTGGGATAACCTTTTAATGTTGATCCAAATTGAGGTAAGTGCTAGTACTTTGTAGCCCTGCAGTGACAAGTTATTGAATATAGGATGTCCACAGGAAGAGACAACCTTGGGTGAGGTGTCTCCTCAGTCAAGGACATTTCTTGTGGAAGACTTCAGCAGACGAAATTCCTATCAACTTGGAGTAATGAGAGCCTCATTGTTATGGGCTGAATGAATTGTGTCCCGCATCAAATTCATATGTTGAAGCCCTAACTCCGGGTACCTCAGAATGTGACTTTATTTTGAGATAGGCCCTTTAAAGAGGTGACTAAGATAAGATGAGGCCTTTAGGGTTGGCCTTAATCCACTCTGCTGGGAGTCTTTATAAGAGGAAATTTCAACACATGAAGAGACACCTGGGTGTGTGTACACAGAGGAAAGACCATGTGAGGACACAGTGAGAAAGTGGCCGTCTGCAAGCCAAGCAGAGTGGCCTCAGAAGACATCAAACCTGCCGACACCTTGATCTTGGGTGTCCGGCCTCCAAAACTATGAGAAAATGAATTTCTGTTGTTTAAGCCACCTAGTCTGTGGTCTTTTATGACAGCCCTAGCTAACTAATTCAATCATGAAAGGGGGATCTAGGTGTAACACAGCAGATTTTACTACAATCAACCCCTTGACCTGCTTTTATCCACTTATTTTATGTAAAAAATTTACCCCAACTGCAAAGAGTTTCTCTGGGATTCTAGTTGGCCTTTTTTCCTGGAGAAACTTAAAAGAGGAAAATTAATGAGACGAATCACCGGCTGATCTAGAGGCCACAATTGGTATCACTGCCTTTGCTACTCTATACCTATTTTAAATTCCCTCACCCTTAGCTAGCATCTCTGCTGGTCTATGTGGCTTATTTAATGAGAGATCTGAGTCATCGGTCACCATGCCCTCTCAGACTTGTTGTACTTTGTCAATTTACTTATGAACATTGTGCAGGGAGTAGTAAGAGATACTGTGTTGAGCTGTGTTGTTGTCAAATGTATTCTTCCTCTTCTCTATTGTTAACAGTAACCCTATTTCTTCCAGATAATTGGGGCCAATTCAGCCTACTAGTATGTTGACTTATATCTTTGACTGTGTTCTTTGGGCACAAGAAGCCCAACGAGACATAGCAGCAGTCATAACTCAAACTTACTGGGACTTTAACAACGTCTCCTAGTGGAAGTGTTCACTCTTTGGGAACCAGGATTTCTAGACCCAAAAAGCACAGAGTGGTGGAAATGAGAAGCACAAATTCTCCAAAGGTACTCACTGTAAATGATAAATTTATTAATTAATTTAATTAAGTTTATTCCTATTTCCATCTCTTGGTTCCCATAAACTAATGTATTCAATCTACTGGGACATTGCATCATAAAATGATTATTGATTTAGGATATATCCTTGTTCTAGATTATTGCACTCCATCCTAACAAGAAACAATTCCAAGCAACTTTCTTAGATATACCATCAAATGGCTGCTTAAACACTCTAACTGGCTGGCAGTTTCTGGGTGGTCCAAAACATGATCTAACTAGCATGTTCCAAGGTTATGTGTCCATTGCCATTCCTACTTTACTGTAAAGTGCATTCCTTTCTCTGAAATAATGTTATGCACAACCCTTTGCTGTTAGATCACTCTGCAAGCCCCTAGAGAGTGGTGCTTGCCAAAGCTCAGCGGACAGGAAAATCAAACCAATACCTTCTTCCATAGTGGATGTTTTCTGGTGGATGTTATCATTAAGTACAAAGATCTTGACAATTTTTCCCTATTTCTATGAATTCATCAATATGCCTCTTACTAGACTTCCTGGTTTTTGACATCCAATATTTCTACTTGTAAGCCCTTAGCAAATCCATCATTTTTTTGCCACTCCCCACAGGTTTCTATATAGTCTTACCTCAAACCACTTTTCTTTCTACACAAAGCGAATGAGGAGGTACAGTGCTCAAGCTCTGTCCATTGGTAGAATTGCCCCTCACAACTCTATTTCCAGAACACCCTGAATGAGTCTGAGGTGAAGTAGCAGTCCGTTTTTGGCTTGGACCCACATATTAAGGACAGCATATTATGAACAAAATAAGGACTTTTCATTATTCTCCTGGACATAAGGGACATCCCCAACCTGTGGAGCAATAGGTATGAGCTAAGGAGAACTGATGAGACAGTGGTGGATAACATGAGAGTCTAGAACTCCTGATCTTGCAAGTTATTTGTGCCTTTGGCCTGGCTTGTACCTGATGCCAGAAATATCACTTCTCTCCTGCACTTGATCATTGTAGGGGCACCAGACTTTACGCCTTGGTGGATCTGGAAGACGCCAGCTTAGGATGGACAGTTATTTGTTTGTGTTCACTTGATGTCCCAGGATCATATGCTCTGGCTCTTCCAGGGCCCAAAAGCTTGCTAGGAGCTATCTTTGAGTGCTGAATAGTTCTCTGCTGAAAAAGGAATGACCTTACCCCAGAACCCCAGAGGATTCTCCTCTTGTGGCTGGCCGTGAGCTCCACATAGCGTCTTTTCCCATCACAGATATCTCTAGTACAATACAGACTGATGGGTTTTGTGGCCCAAGCAGCAGAGCTATTTCACTGCAATCTAGACTTGCTAAAGCGCAACTCCTGCTCTAGGCCCCACTCAAAACTGGCAGCCTTTCATGTCACCAAGTATGTAGACCAGAAGAAGATGTCCACATATGTGATCTGCTGATTTTAGAATCTGAAGAAGTCCATTAGGCGTTGTGCTTCCTTCTTAGTAAGCAAAGTGGCAAAATACAATAATTTATCCTTTACTTTAGAAGGGCTTTCCTAGCAGGCCTCAAACCACCAGATTAAACATTTTACTGATGCATCATGTTGCTGAATTTTTTTTATATTTTAGTTCTCATTTCCTTTTTTAAAAAAAATAGACTACGTTTTAGATTCACAGCAAAATTGAGTAGAAGATACAGAGATTTCCCATATACCCCCTGCTCCCACACATGCAGAACCTCCTCCATTACCAACATCCCACCAGAGTAATACATTTGTTACAATTGATGAATCTACGTTGACATATCATCACCCAAAGTCCTTCTGGATTTTGTAGGAGACACACTGGTGAATTAAATGGGGTATTATGGAGACCCTCCTTATATTTTGGTTTTAAGGTAGCACTGTCTTAGCTATTCCTATTTCCTGGGGATGTGATATTATTTTTTTATTTACTAATCTTGGCCAGTGGACAGTATTTTCAGTCTACCACTTGCCTTTTCTTACCACAATAGCTCTTAACTCACAGGCAAAAAGACGAATGTGGGTATTCTGCCAACTATGGAGTATGTCCAATCTAATTATTACTTATCAGCCTGGAAAATAATCATTATGTGGATCCATGGGCCACATGAACACCCTGTGAGCCAGACTAAACCGAGGCCCCCATATGTACTCAATCTAATGAGGTGATATGATGATACTTAGGGCCTAGTATCAGCATCATCTCAGACCTTAGTGCAACAGTCTTTGAAAAGTTTGGGTATTCTTTTTTACCTAGTATACAATAATGTGAACCTAAATGGCCTTAGGGGAAGGACTGGTGGCTCATTACTGTAAATATTTGCTGTAATATTGCAGGATCCTTCCTAGTGGAGGCTCAGTTTGAGAGCCTCCAGTTCTTTTTAGTTCTACACCTGAGAACTAGCTCAGTTCCACATACTGAGCACATGGTTTTATTGAGATGGATGAACCTAATCTTCTTAATATTCATTGTTAATTTATTTTATTTGTATAAACTAAGCAATCCCATTGTTTGTGTCCTATCTATTTTGCCCCTAGGAATACAATGCTTGAATGACTGTATAGCTCTCAGTGGGTCAGGCTCTTCTTGCTGCCACTTGGAACTTACTACTAATTACTTTTATCTCCACTGCTGTCAGAGAGATCAGTGTGTTAGATAGCTCTCACCACCAGCCCTGGCCCCAGAGAAAAGACAACTCTAGGCTTTTCAACAATTCTGCTGCCTCTCTCAATAGTACAATTTTTACTGCTTCGTTAATAGGCTATTCTCTAGGACAGTTTAATTTTCTAGTATGGCCACATATTTGAGTCTTTTGTTTCTTTCACCACTGCTTTTTATGTCATTTTTTGAATTTCTTTATCCTGTAGTGTGAGTCATTGTTTTTTCCAAGCTTCCAAGAACCATCCATCTTAGCAACTTCTTAGTAATATTTCCTGTGATTCTTGTCAGGGTATTAAATCTTTTATCATGAAACAGAGCTTCTATATTAATAAATTTTCCCTCATCCAAATTTATGTTCCCCCCCCACCACCACCACACACACACATATACAACACCATCAGAATCCAATTCCATATACTCCTATGCCTCTTGCTGGTTCATGTGACTAGGTTCTGCAGCAAATTCTGCAACTTCCCTTTTCCCCTCTAACAATCGCAGCATTTCTCCAGCTAGGTTATGTTAACTTGACTATAGTTATTGGTCTGGTGTCCAGGATGCGAGAAGGTGGTAGATCCAGAGGTTTGTGCACATGATTTCTTTTAACACAGAGCTTCTACATCATACTCAAGCAAGGGAGATCACTAACCTCTAATAAGGACTGGACCAATTCTTCAGGCCCAAAGAGTTCAGGGGAATCTGACAATTAAAATTTTCAAGTACTTTGACACAAATGTTCTTATCCTGAGTCCAGAGTCCCATTCCTTCTCAATTAGGGCACTGATGTTAGCAGAGCAGACTTGCTGGGATTGAACATCATCCTTCTCTGGGGCTCTGCTCCCTCTATAATTAAGTCCTGCACCTAATGACCACCTTTTTCTGCCCTCTTGCTGTAGCAAATGCATCTCTTTATATCTGCCAAAGAGGCCCTCTGGCTTTCACACTTAACCTTAAATTGGTGATTAATCACCATAAGTTATTCACTGTTTTTCTTCAATGCGAGGTTAGTCCCATCCAATTCCATAGTCTTTGTAATTATTATTTTCCCCTAATGTCTCACATGCTTGAGATGGTGTACCCACCAATGCGTTCATTTTGATTAGTATTCCAGTTCAGTTCACTACCAGTATAAGTTTTAACAACTGCGCTGGTACTGTATGCCACAAGCTATCAGTATTCTATCTACCACCTGTAATTAGAGTCCTCATTGCCAGGAGGTCACTGAATGACCTATTTCTACAATCCCATTTTAAATTCTGCTTTCTAGAATCAATTCTGTCACCAACTCTCTTAGGTCAAGTTCTTTTGGAAATAGAGTATGAGGCAGAAATTTGCACTTGTGGACTCCAGGGAAAAATATCTATGAAGGAATGAGAGAAGTACAGTTGGGCAGAAAAAGAAGTTAAACCGCAAAACAGATGCAGGAGCTTCAACTGACCCCATGGTGAGCTTTGGAGCTCAGGTAGCCTTTGAGATTTGTCTTACTCAAGGTAAGGGTGTTGGGACTTTGTACCCACCTGCCAACCTGTCTTTGGATGTGTTCTGTCCCAGGAGGCAAGATAACCTTGAAAAAGGAAGCAATTTTTGACCAAGGGCAGTTCCTATAGAGACACTTAGTTGTGAGTTGTGAGGAGCCAGCACTCCTGGCAACTGAAGGAATCAATGTCTCATTCCCCGGCAGAGAATTTCAATGGCATATACAGCATCTTTTACATCTAGAAAGTGATCATATGGGTGTGATAATTTTGCTGTAATTCATTGACTATACACTTAATGCTTTTTGAATTTTTATACATGCGTCATTTTTTAATTACAAATATTAAAAATTGCATAGCCAAGTGTATGGCAATAGTTATGGAAACTGGAGAGTAAACACAGCAAATTTAGATCAAGAGATAGCAAAGGCATTGGGGTGAGGTGCAAGTAGAATTATTGCTGTGTCACTTTTTGTGTACTTCTATTTCACTTGCCTAATTTGCAATATTTTGCTTGGGTGTTTCAGGTGAATGAATGAATAACTGAATGGAGATCTTCAATCTATTACTTTAGGATTTGTTACTTCCTTTTATATGTTCTTGAATTACCAAAAAGTAGAGCTATCTGATTATATACTGCCTTCTACTGATATATATATATATATGTGTTATATTTATTGGGCATAATATTATATTTCTGGACACAATCTACCTTAATATTTATTACTCATTTTTTCTATCTTTTGTTGGTGCCATTTATATCTTGCTGAAGGACACTGGAGAGAGATATGCAAGGGGAAGCCCCTCCCTCAAGAATCTGCCTTGTGCATACTAGTAGACTGGCATAATTCATGTGGAGGCATCCTGTGTTCTTTAAAACATGAAATGTGAGACTTTCAAAAGTGATCTGTAAAGGCTAAGTTTCTCTGAATAGAAAAATAACAAAAATTGATGGTTATAAATTTGTAGAATGAAAGTGAAAAAAGTTACAGGGGAAAAAAATGAGACCAAGAATATGGCATTAGACTGAGAATGGGTTTATCATGTTTCATAAAATTTTCTGTGGTGAAAAAATGGACAATGAACTTTAATAAACATAATAATTAACATTTTCCTTTATGATGATCCTTTAATTGCGCAAATTTACAATTCCCATGCATTATAAAAAGTCTTTAGCAAAATATTCTGCCTATAAAAAAATATCTTTTAAGAGAAACGGTGGAATCATGTGAAGTGAATAATGCACCCAATACTGGCAACAGGTGTAATTCAGAACAGGAACTAAGAATTTTTGAAGTGTCAAGTAATGGAACACAAACTGTCTATGATAAATATAAGATTATTCGAGAGACTTCAACAATATTTGAAGAGGTGCTAAATTTCCCCATTATAAGTGATACAATGAGTTTTCTTTCTTCTTTTTCTTTTTCTTTATTTTGATGAGGTCCAGTTTATAAAATTTTTCTTTAATAGATTTTGCTTTTAGAGTTATATTGAAGAAATTTTCGCCTAACACAAGCTCACAAAGATTTTCTCTAGAGCTTTTCTTCTAGCCATTTTATAGTTTTACATTTTACATTTAGGTTTATGATCCATTTTGAGTACATTTTTATATATAATGTGATATATGCATCACATTTAATTTCGGTATTTGATTATCCAATTTTTCAGCATCATTTGTTGAAAAGAGCACACTTTTGCCGTTAAATTTTCTTTGCATTGTTTTTTGTGGAAGCAATAGAACATATTTTTGTGTATCTGTTGCTGGATTCTCTATTTTGTTCTAGTTATCTATGTCAGTCTAATACCACACTGTATCAATTATAGTAGATTTTAGTAAGTTTTGAAATCTATTAGTGTAAGTATTCCACTCTTAGCTGCAAAATATGCAGAGAATTATACTTTTTAGCTGGGAATACATGTACCCTGAAAATGTAATATCAATGAAAGAGAGAGTAAATATAAGTGGGACAACTTATCTGTCATCACAACAATCTGTCACTTTTGCTAACTATCCATACTCGCCCTTCTTCCCATACATGAAAAATATTCACAAATAATCAAGGAGAAAAATATCAGTGTCTCATAGAGCATTTACATTCAGTTCCATGTCCAGAATATATCTTCTCATGGTCTGGTGACCAATAAACTCAAAAAAAATTATGAACACTCTTGAGTCAACTGAATATATAATAATGAAGTAGAAATAGGACAGATTTTATAAGTTTTATTTCAAAAAGGTAAAAATAGAATACATAATTTGTCGCTGTTACATATCAATATTAAAAACCTGCTGGGCAGAAACTACGGAGAATCTCAGCCCTGAGTGTATAATAAGTTCCTTAGATAGATAGCAAAGTAACTTTTTTTGTTATGCCTCATGGTGCCCAGTTTGCTCTCGGGAAGAAACTTCCTTGTACATTATTCACTGTGACCATATCTGTAGTATGTCATGGAGTATGCTCTTGGTGTCTACAATACTTTGATGACTCTCTTCCTGCTGGTGCAGGTTTGGAGAACAAGGAGTGGCTTTAAGGGTTGCACAGACATAGACTTTGACAGGTCAAACTTGTGATTTCTTTGGGAATAGAATTTTTCCAAAATCCTATTGGGCTTTTGATCTATATGCTTCCTCTCCTTTTCAGGTACTAGTAATAACATGAAAAGGGCTTATGTTGACATAGTTCTTGATTCTGAGGATTTGGCTTTTCTGTTTACCGGTCTTTGTGCATGACCTACCCACCTCATCCTCAATTTAACGAGAGTTATCTTATGGGTGTCGTAAACAACAGCTTTATGGTAAGGCAACACCTACAAACTAAGAATAGATATTGGGGGTGGTAGATCTAACAGTCTTTGTCATAGATGCTATTGTAGTAGTTGAGATGAGAGAAGATACTGGTTTGGAAAAAGGTGGTAGCAGGTAAAATTGAAAGAAGAGGAAAGAGCTGATATGTATTTTGGAAGTAAGACAGACAAAATAGGCTATTGGATTATATACTGAAAGAGAAAGAAAGAGAGAAATCAGGGAAGATGTCTAGGGTTTGGGTCAGAACAGTTGGCTGGATTGTGATACTATTTACAGAAAAAAGAATATTTGAGATGAGTAAATACATACTGTGAAAAACAATGTTATTTTGGAAAATTGCTACTTAGACCTTGGGTTTAATCATTGTGTTCTTAATAAATTTATTTATCAATACTTTAATTCCTTTTCCTTCGACTGCTGAAAACATAATTCTAATATACTATGCAATTTCCCGTAGTTTTTTGGACTATGGAATTTAAACTTTGATGTGCTTTGGTCAATTTTCTGATTTGAAGTTGAGATCTTTCTTTTTGTGCTTTTCATTCTCATATGTCAGCACTCACTCACTCCTTGCCTGTGTTGTCGTATGGACTTTTAAGAGGTACATCATTCTCTTGCAATCAACCAGCAAGGTTAAATTTGGATTTTCCACTTCCAAAAATGTGTGAATGAACTTTGATGTTGGCACCGAGAAAAGTCATCAGTGGATATGTACAGAATATATGCAGTGTTTTGGAAGAAATCAGTCCGGGTTTCTCATTCAGTGACACCCAATTAAGAATCCATCATGGCAGAGTTATTAAAAGATCAAGTACAATGTGACAAAAATGAAGTCTGACTTCATCCCTTGAAAGGTGATCATCTAATCTTTTGTTCTCTTTTAGCTTTCTTTCCTTCCTGTGTTTCAGAAAAATACATCAAACCTTTTAGAACATTCCCATAAAAGTGAAGAATAAATTAATCATAGAATCATGGAACAGTAAGAGAAAATACTTTTTATAAAATATTAGTAACTTGAACATTTTTTATTATTCTGTAAAGATTCTTATGGTATATAACAACTAGAGAGAACAAATAACCATCAAGTTATCCATGAAATACTGGGGGAAAATAAACGGTTTAATGTTCTTTTTTTCAATTATGATTTTTTTTTTTAGAGAAGTATTACGGTCACAGCAAAATTGAGGAGAATGTACAGAGATTTCCCATATACTCCATGCCCCTACACATGTACAGCCTCCTCTATTATCCACATCCCCCACCAGAGTGGTACGTTTATTACAACTGATGAACCTACATTGACACATCACTATCATCCAAAGTCCATAGCTTACACTAGGGTTCACTCTTGGTGTTGTATGTTCCATGAGTTTGGACAAATGTATAATGACATGTATCCATCATTATGGCATCATGAAGAGTATTTTTTCTACCCTAAAAATCCTCTGTGTTCCGTCTATTCATCCCTTCTCCACCACCCCACACTCCAAACTCTGGCAACCACTGATCTTTTGACCATCACCATAGTTTTGCATTTGCCAGAATGTCATATGGTTGGAATCATACAGTATGTAGGCTTTACAGATTGGTTTCTTTCACTTAGTAATATACATTTAAGGTTTCTCCATATATTTTCATGAGTTGAAAAAATATTTCTTTTTAGTGCTGAATAAAATTTCATTGTCTGGATGTACTATAGTTTATTTATTCATTCACCTATTGAAAGACATCTTGGTTGCTTTCAAGTTTTGGCAATTGTAAAGAAGCTGCTATAAACATCCATGTACAGGTTTTTGTGTGGACATAAATTTTCCACTCCTTAGGGTAAATACCAAGGAGTCTGATTGCTGGATCATATGGTAAGAGCATGTTTAGTTTTGTAAGAAACTGTCTTCCAAAGTGCTTGCATGATTTTGCATTCCTACCAGCAATGAATGAGAGTTCCTCTTGTTCCACGTTCTCACCAGAATTTGGTATTGTCAGTGATCTGAATTTTGGCCATTCTAATATGTATGTATAGTTCCAAATTGTTTTGGACCAAAATTGTACAAAATTGTACCAAGTTGTATCAAATTTGTACCAAATTATACCAAGACAATTTCAGAAGTGAATACTACCCCATCTTTAAAACAGAAAAATAAATAGAACGTAAAAAGAAAAAAGAAGGAAAACAAAGAAAAGGTACAAAATATGAGAAGAGTTGGCTGTGCCAGTTTAGGTTTTGAATGACAGAGTTCTAGCCAAAGAATTTATAAAATGATTTTAAACATTGATCTATTAAAAAAGAATTAGTTTTCTCAAGAATAATAGATGGTGTTCATCTAATTTATTAACTAAGTCTAAAAGTGATTATTCTGTTGTTTGCATGTAAGCTTTATCCACAAGATAGAGTATTTTCCCCAGTAAGGGTATTTATATTTCAAAATAGAGAACTCTAAAGTATTACATAAGCACCAGTGTGTGAAAAGATGATCCACTGAAGAGGTCAGAAAAATTATTAGAGCTCCAATTTGCATTAAATTTGTAATCTGAAAACAAGAAAGAATTAAACTGTATTAGCAATGTCCATATAGACGCTGAAACCCTCACTAGGCCACAAGTCAGTTTTGTTACACAAATGGGATATTTCATTTAGGATAAACATGTACTTCTTTATTTTCCCTATATTGGCAAGTTAAAATCCACCATGGTAGAATTAGTAGAGCAAGAAGAACTAAGCAGCAGAAATAAATACATGATGTTATCAGATTAGATAATGATGTTAGATTTTTTTTTTTCCAGAGTGCTATACAGATGCATGGAGTGATAATGATGATGATGATGGAATATAGTTCCTAACAATAAATTTTTATCCTATTATCCTCCACTTAAAAAAAATGACCCTGATCTTATATGTCTAACCCTAAAATGTTGATGCTAAATCCTAGCTTGGATATCAAATCAGGTTATTTTTATTATGCAACCAACATTTTTTGTACATTAACATGACGTCTAAATATACAAAAGAAAACATTCATGTATAACTCTACCTTCGCAATAAATTGAACTTTGTTTTAAGTGCCTTTTTTGGTCTTAATCTATAAGCCTACACATTTTCTATATTTTTTCATCTTCTTTTATTAAATTCAGTTTTGCATCATAACACTTTTTGGAGGGAGAAAAAATGAAGAGAGAAAAAAAATCCCTACAGATATTTCAGAGACATAGAAAAGTTTACAATAGCCTAAATTGGAGGAGTCACTCGGAATTTAGAGGACACTGAGTATTCCATGTTATATATTTTTCCTTGAGAAGTTAACTGGTTTACAATCTACTATTCTATAATAATTGGGGACAGATTAAAATTATATCACTAAAAGAGAAATGTTCATAAACGTGAGTTTAATGCTGCTTGTTTTTACAAAGAACTTTTGCAGGATACTGGTTAAAGCTTGAGAGACTTTGCAAGAGTTTTGCTACGTAGAATCTATGAAGAAAATGACTGGAAGACAGAACGAGTCCACAAAATCCTTATTGGAAAGGATATTTCACTGGAGGAAATTATTTAATAGTTCATAGAAGTTTGACACTCGGGGAACCTTAGAGGTCATAGAGCCTTTGACAGAGATCTAGGAAGTAGCAAATATAAGCAGCTGAGTAGAGAGACTATGCCTCAGGAAGGATTAGATTTATAGCCATTGAAAGAGACTCAGAACTACAAGATTTCAGAGAAAGAAACCTGGAAGAAATTACATTTTTTCTGACAGATATAGCAACAGAGAAGAGATTTTGTTTACACAGGTTTTGTGGAACACTAGAAACATTTCAGCAATAGCTGAGTCCACACCAATTTCCTCCCTGGTAAGACAGAGGTCATTTAACATTAACTCCATCAATACCTTTTCTATTATGAAATCTGTCTGTGGTTTTCTGTCTGTGATTAAGAAAAATCTTCCTTTGTTCTTATCTCGATAAAAACTAATATTTCTAACATAAGATGAAGAAACACGTACAATGATACCACTAGGATGCAGTTAGAAAACTCTAGACTTCTGGAAATTCTCCATGGCTAACAGCTCAGTTCCTTCTAGGGAAGAAAGAAAGAGAAAAAAAGAGAATGAGAAGTGGAGGGGGCATCTATAGGTGAAAAGAAACATAATGAGACATAGCAGTCAGTCAAATGTGTGGACCTCATTTGGATTCTTAATCAAATACGGAAACTTTTAAAAAAATGACATTTATGAGACAATTTAAAACTTGAATACTGACTAGATACTTGGCGATATTAAGGACTTATTGCTATTTTTTAGATGTGAAATGATATTGTAGCTAGGTTGTTTTTTTTTTTTTGAGTCCTTCTCTTTTGGAGATTCAGGCAAAACTGTTAATGGAAGAAATTCTGTGATGTCTAGAATTTGCTTCAAAATAATGTAGATGGGGTGGAGGAAGTGAGTGGGGGTGTATATAAAACAACATTGGCCATGAGTTCGTAAATATTGAAACGATTAATAGGTACACTTTTATATGCCCGAAATCTTGCACATCCTGTCTTTGTACATACTTGGAATTTTCCATAATAAAAAGTTAGAAAATAACACCTGAAAAAAAAAATATTTCTGTTCTATCTTCTCTCCACTTGTGTTCTTGAATTTTTCCTCCCCACCTTTGCAAAGATTTAAGAATCATTTCTACCTTTTTTCCCAAGCTCAGATTCACTTTCCAACACTCTGCTGAACATCTTCACTAGCAACTCAAACTAGGGCCTTGTGAACAAAGCTCATTATATTTCTCACAGTCTCAAATCAATCTTCAACAGAGTTTTCTCTTTCTGAGAATGGCCTTCCTTGAACAGCAACTTTCCAAAAGAAGGAATTCAAATAGTTAATAATCATATAAACAGTGCCCAGGCATGTTATTAATAATTAGTGAAATACAAATAAAACCACAGTGACATTCTAGTGTTCACATGTCAAAATGGCTTAAATTAAGGAGAATGACAATATAAAATATCAGCAAGGTGTTGGAACAATGAGAACTCTCATATGATGCTGGTGGGAGTATAAATTGATATGAGTTTGGAAAATAGTTTGATAACATCAGGTAACTTTGCACCATGCACTAATTTTGATCCAGGAAATACATTCCCATGTTGATACTCAACAGAAACTCATGCAAATATGTAAAAAATGTCTTACAAGAAAGTTTATTGCAGCATCAGTCATAATTCCAAAGGACCAACAGTGGTAGAATGGATAAATACATTGTAGTATATTCATACAAAAGAATACCAGCCATCAATGGAAACAAATAAACTGCAGCTATATGTCATAACATAGATGCATCTCATAAACAATGTTGAGTAAAGGAAGTCAGGCACAAAAGGTAACGTCCTGTATGTTTCCTTTTATATGTAAAGTTGTAAGTGTCAAATATTTAAAATTTAATAGGAGTTCAATAAATGCTAACTATATGGTTGAATAAATGTATGATTTCCCTTTGGTCTATAATACTCTTTTTCTATGCTTTGTCTACTTTTCTCTTACTGATCCTTCAAAGCCCAAATCAAAGCTTACAGCAGAATATTTCTTTTATCTTTATTCTCATATGCTTATGAGTCCCCACACCAGAATTTATCATCAAAAGAATCTGAATGGCTATAACTATCTTTTGATACTTTTTTGGGTTAATTTATCTGTATTTTTCGTTTCACCCTACCCTCCCCCATCCCACAACCAGTTTCCTAGCATATAGCCCATGATGTAAACTCTACATGTAACAACACAATTGTTTTTTGAAGCAATAAATCAGTTATTTAGCCCCAGAATTTAAAGTGCTCCATAATTCATCTTTCAAATACTCTTTTCTACTAAGCCTCTGTTTTCACTAATGCAAGTACTCCATTAAATATGAAAATGTAGCACAATTTATTTTTACTTAAATCTTTTCTTCATGTTCTTTTCTCCAACTTTCTCTCTATTAATGTCTTTCAAAATTCTCTCCAGTTAAAATTTTTCTTCCTGATCTCTTGAACAATATGTGATTTCTTCCAACGTGGTAAAATGCTTTTCATACATCTTATTTGCATTTATATAATAGTATTTCTATAATTTTTTTATTCTTCATATTAGACTGTAAGCTACTTAAAGCTTGGGATGCTTTATTAATGGTTCCTTTAACCTTTCATTGCCTAACTGAGTATAGTTCACAGGGCAGGAATTTAGTAAAAGAGAATTGAATTCCATTGAATTAAATTAGGCAAGTATACTTTATAGTGAAGTATTGTTGCATGGTAAAAATTAAAATGTAAGATAAGGAGACTCAGATTTTAGAAGCAATACCAAGCAACAAGATCTGGTGAGCTGAATTTAAAAATATATTCATTACGAATTAAGTGAAAGATGTTCTGCTTAGTGTTGAAAGGCAGTACTTCTCAAATTATCTGTGATGAAGGACTGGGCTTTCTAATTTCCAATTCATTGCAAAGCAATAGTCTCTTAAAATACAATAAAAATGGGTTACTAGAAAAATGAAATTAAAAAATCAAGTTATATGAAATGCAAGTCTTTTCTTATTAGATGCAACAGACATAAAATTTCATTCCCATAAATATAATTGAAACACATATCACATAAGCAAATACAAGAGAATTATAGAACTATACCTATTATTCCCTGAAAGCTTATGTACTGGTGATTAATATATTGAATATTATATTGTAACTGTTGTTGTTGCATGAATATAAGTAAATAAAACATGAGTGATATAGCAATTGCTCAAATCAAATTCCTATATAAGACAATTTGAATAAATACTGCTTATAGCAATATTTAAAGTTTTCCTGTATCATATAAGACTGCTTTTTTTGGTTAACTTTCTAATCTAAGCTAGATTGATGACAATGCTACATGCACTGCAGTTATACATAAATAGTTTTTGCAGTTTATTTTAATAAAAGAATAGGGAAATCATTCTCATAAAAATATGTTGTTAGAACCAGACAGAAAACTTTAATTCCCTCAATCTCAGAATATTTAGTTTTCATTTCTCTCCAAAATGAAGCAAGTAAAGCAATTTTAAAATTCATCTTCAATACTTCATTTGCAGACAGTTCAATAATTTAATTTGTAACATTACAGTTTAATTTTAAATTAACTTTTAACGAAAGAGATGGATTCTGTATCCATAAATCTCCTGTATATGGATATTTCTTCTTTTTTGTAAAAATCGTACTGTTATAAAATAAATCCCAGACAGAAAAATCCACAAAACAAATGAAGAGCTTAAAGAATTATTATAAGACAAATAACTACAAGCTCATGAAACACATCATCAACCATCCCAAAAGCACTTCTAAATATCCTGTTCCATAGTGAATCCTTCCTTCTTTTCATAAACAACTATTATACTTTTTATAGTAATTATTTCTGTTTTTAAAAATTGTTTTATTATACAAATGTGAATTCCTAGAAAATACAGCTTAATCAAGTTTATTTAAAAACTGAGGGCCGGCCCCATGGCTTAGCAGTTAAGTGCGCGCGCTCTGCTACTGGCGGCCTGGGTTCGCATACCGGGCGCTCACCGGCGCACGGCTTCTCCGGCCATGCTCAGGCCGCGTCCCACATACAGCAACTAGAAGGATGTGCAGCTATGACATACAACTATCTACTGGGGCTTTGGGGGAAAGAAAAAAAAAAAAAAGGAGGAGGATTGGCAATAGATGTTAGCTCAGAGCCAGTCTTCCTCAGCAAAAGGAGGAGGATTAGCATGGGTGTTAGCTCAGGGCTGATCTTCCTCACAAAAAAAATAAATAAATAAAACTAGATAAAAATAAATAAATAAATAAAAACTGATATTTTAAAAAATCTTATTCAACATGTCTCTCATCTATTTCTTTCTTTGTTTTACAATTTATTTTTGAAGAACTTCAGTATTTGATCTAGATAGTTACAATTCTCGATCCTTTGTATTTTCTAAAAGTTAGCAACTGAAGCCAGGGGTTTAATGAGACTCAGGTTCTATTCTTTTGTCATGACTAAAGGTCCTGTTGGGCAAGATTATAGGAGACATAAATGGCCATTTCTCCATTTGTAATGTTGATGCTTAGTGCCCAGATTTACTAATTCATTGTGGAAGGGGTTATAAAATGGTGACATTTTAATTTTATTATTTCTTTACTAAACATTAGAATTTTTTATAAAGAGACACTTTTATTTGGCTATCTGTTAATACAATTCATAAAGGAAACTTAAATACTTGATTCTTTCCCATTACTTCCCAGTTTTCAAAGTGATGAATAGATTCCTTATTGTTTTCTGAAGCTGACCACTTTTTTTTCATAAAAAATACTATGGGCTCATAGATGTAAACATACGTCTATTTTTATCACTGTTGAAACTCAAATTATCCCATTTTAAACAGTAAGACCCTCTTTAATTTAGCTCCTGACTTAATTTGAAATGAGGCTGGTAATTGTTGATGGCTGAAAGCTTCCTCATGAGCTAGTGTGAGAAGATATTCCAGAATCATCTTTTACATTTGCTGCCCTAGAGCTGGAATTCACCATTTCTCCAGGAGCCATTTCTCCAAGAATTTAAGTGAGAAATGGTATTTTAAGAACTCTAGTTGCTATCTCTTCATTACTAAAGTCCTGGTCCTTTACTAGCTAGTCCTTTACTGTAGCTAGACCTTTTAAGAGGATGGAGATTTTAAAATATTGTCTATCTGTCTATCTATCTATGTATCAAATTTAAAGTGATGATTTAGTTTGATTTTTCTTAATGGACTCATACAGATTTACTCTTTTTTATCTGGCTTATTTCACTCAGAACCCTGGCTTTGAGATTTTCTGTGTTATTACATGCATCATTAGTTCATTCCTATTTGTAGAGGGTTAGGATTTACTTTTATAGTTAGAGTGCGTTTTATGGTTTATCCATTCATCTAACAATGGCCATTTGAGTTAAGTTTTTGGCTATTACAAACAAAGCTGACATGAACATATATGCAGAAACCTTTACGTGGCTGTGTGTTTCAATTTCTATAGGAGTAGAATGACTGGGTTGCATGGTAGATATATGCTTGACTTTTTAAGAAACTATAAAAATGTATTCTAAAATGGTTGTAATATTTTACATTCAAACTAGCAAGAAATGAGAATCTGAGTTGTTCCGCATCCTCACCAACACTTGCTTTTGTCAGTCTTTTAAGTTTTAGACTTTCTATTGACGATTTTTCACTAATGTTTCAGCAATTGCATATGACATTTTGACTCTTAGAAACTCAAAATTCTGCTCTGTAAGAAGATCCCAAAGCACTAGTGTTTCTTTCACAATGAATTCTTTTGAATTTTATCTTATTTCTTTATGCTTTATATGTACATATGACTTAAGTTTTGATGATTTTGTGGCTTAATTGGATAGAATATTACTGTAAATAACACAGCTATTTATCATGTTGTCCTCAAATATGATTACAAAGCTTAATCCAGTATGTGAAGAATCTACTTCTGAATTAAAGTAGTATAAGCTTTTTTCTGTCTTCATATCTTGTGAATAAATTCCATTCTCATCATTTACTACTGCTACTGTTGATTTCAATAAAAGTTTATCTTTTCTTTTTTTTTTTGGACTGAAGGTATATTTTATTTTATTTTATTTATTTTTTTTATTGATGTTTTAATGGTTTCTAACATTGTGAAATTTTGGGTTGTACATTTTTGTTTGTCCATCACCCCTTGTGCCCCCCCCACCCCCAACCCCCCACCCCCCACCCCCACTGCCCCTGGTAACCACAGTCCAGTTTTCTCTGTCCATGTGTTGGTTTATATTCCACATATGAGTGAGATCATACAGTGTTTGTCTTTCTCTTTCTGGCTTATTTCACTTAACATAATACGCTCCAGGCCAATCCATGTTGTTGCGAATGGGACGATTTTGTCTTTTTTTATGGCTGAGTAGTATTCCATTGTATATATATACCACATTTTCTTAATCCAATCATGAGTCGAGGGACGCTTAGGTTGCTTCCACTTCTTGGCTATGGTGAATAATGCTGCAATGAACATAGGGGTGCATAAGCCTCTTTGGATTGTTGATTTCAGGTGCATTGGATAGATTCCCAGTAGTGGGATGGCTGGATCATAGGGCATCTCTATTTTTAATTCTTTGAGGAATCTCCATACCGTTTTCCATAGAGGCTGCACCAATTTGCATTCCCACCAGCTGTGTATGAGGGTTCCTGTTTCTCCACATCCTCTCCAACATTTGTTGTTTTTTGTCTTGGTGATTATAGCCATTCTAACGGGCGTGAGGTGGTATCTTAGTGTTGTTTTGATTTGCATTTCCCTGATGATTAGTGATGTTGAGCATCTTTTCATGTGCCTATTGGCCATCTGTATATCTTCCTTGGAGAAGTCTCTGTTCATTTCCTCTGCCCATTTTTTGATCGGGTTGTTTGTTTTTTTGTTGTTCAATTGTGTGAGTTCTTTATACATTATGGAGATCAACCCCTTGTCAGATGTATGTTTTGCAAATATTCTCTCCCAGCTGGTTGGTTGTCTGTTCATCTTGATTCTGGTTTCATTTGTCTTATAAAAGCTCTTTAATCTGATAAAGTCCCACTTGTTTATTTTTTCTTTAGTTTCCCTAGTCTGGGTAGGCATGTCATCTGAAAAGATTCCTTTAAAACCAATGTCAAGTAGTGTGTTGCCTATATTTTCTTCTATGAGTTTTATAGTTTCAGGTCTCACCTCCAGGTCTTTGATCCATTTTGAGTTAATTTTTGTGAATGGCGATAGCACATGGTCCACTTTCATTCTTTTGCATGTGGCTGTCCAGTTTTCTCAACACCATTTATTGAAGAGACTTTCTTTTCTCCATTGCATGTTCTTAGCACCTTTGTCGAAAATTAGCTGTCCGTATATGTGTGGTTTTATTTCTGGGCTTTCAATTCTGTTCCATTGATCTGTGTGTCTGTTTTTGTACCAGTACCATGCTGTTTTGATTACTATTGCTTTGTAGTATGTTTTGAAGTCAGGGATTGTGATGCCTCCTGCTTTGTTCTTTTTTTTTAGGATTTCTTTAGCTATTCGGGGTCTTTTGTTTCCCCATATAAATTTTGGTATTCTTTTTTCTATTTCTGTGAAGAATGTCATTGGGATTCTGATTGGGATTGCATTGAATCTGTAGATTGCTTTAGGTAATATAGACATTTTAACTATGTTTATTCTTCCAATCCACGTGCATGAGATATCTTTCCATTTCTTTATGTCATCATGGATTTCTTTCAATAATGTCTTGTAGTTCTCATTGTATAGGTCCTTCACCTCCTTGGTAAGATTTATTCCTAGGTATTTTATTCTTTTGGATGCAATTGTAAATGGTATTATCTTTTTGAGCTCTCTTTCTGTTAGTTCATTATTAGCATATAGAAATGCAACTGATTTTTGTAGATTGATTTTGTACCCTGCAACTTTGCTGTAGTTGTTGATTGTTTCTAATAGTTTTCCAACAGATTCTTTAGGGTTTTCTATATATACAATCATGTCATCTGCAAATAGTGAGAGTTTCACTTCTTCGTTACCTATTTGGATTCCTTTTATTCCTTTTTCTTGCCTAATTGCTCTGGCCAAAACCTCCAGTACTATGTTGAACAGGAGTGGTGAGAGTGGGCAGCCCTGCCTCATTCCTGTTCTCAGAGGAATGGCTTTCAGTCTTTCCCCGTTGCGTATGATGTTGGCTGTGGGTTTGTCATATATGGCCTTTATTATGTTGAGGTACTTTCCTTCTATTCCCATTTTATTGAGAGTTTTTATCATAAATGGATGTTGTATCTTGTCAAATGCCTTCTCTGCGTCTATTGAGATGATCATGTGGTTTTTATTCTTTGTTTTGTTGATGTGATGTATCACGTTGATTGATTTACGGATGTTGAACCATCCCTGCGTCCCTGGTATAAATCCCACTTGATCCTGGTGTATGATCTTTTTAATGTATTGTTGTATTCGGTTTGCCAATATTTTGTTGAGGATTTTTGCATCAATGTTCATCAGCGATATTGGCCTGTAATTTTCTTTCTTTGTATTGTCTGTGTCTGGTTTTGGTATCAGGGTGATGTTGGCCTCGTAGAATGATTTAGGAAGTGTTCCATCTTCCTCTATTTTTTGGAATAGTTTGAGAAGGATGGGTATTAAATCTTCTTTGAATGTTTGGTAAAATTCACTGGAGAAGCCATCTGGTCCTGGACTTTTATTTTTTGGGAGGTTTTTGATTACTATTTCAATCTCTTTACTTGTTATTGCTCTATTCAGATTCTCCATTTCTTCTTGGTTCAATTTTGGGAGGTTGTATAAGTCTAAGAATTTATCCATTTCTTCTAGATTGTCCAATTTGTTGGCATATAATTTCTCATAGTATTCTCTTATAATCCTCTGTATTTCCATGGTATCTGTTGTAATTTCTCCTCTTTCATTTCTAATTTTATTTACTTGAGCCTTTTCTCTTTTTTTCGTAGTAAGCCTGGCTAAGGGTTTGTCGATTTTGTTTATCTTCTCGAAGAACCAACTCTTTGTTTCATTAATCCTTTCTACTGTTTTTTTGGTCTCAATTTCATTTATTTCTGCTCTGATTTTTATAATTTCTCTCCTTCTGCTGGCTTTGGGCTTTGTTTGTTCTTCTTTTTCTAGTTCTGTTAGGTGTAATTTAAGGTTGCCTATTTGGGCTTTTTCTTGTTTGTTACGGTGGGCTTGTATCGCTATGAGTTTCCCTCTCAGGACTGCTTTTGCTGCATCCCATATGGTTTGATATGGCATATTATCATTTTCGTTTGTTTCCAGATAGTTTTTGATTTCTCCTTTAATTTCATCAATGATCCATTGGTTGTTCAGTAGCATGTCGTTTAATCTCCACATTTTTGTCACTTTCCCAGTTTTTTTTCATGGTTCATTTCCAGTTTCATAGCCTTATGGTCTGAAAAGATGCTTGTTATGATTTCAATCTTCTTAAATTTATTGAGGCTTGCTTTGTTTCCCAACATATGGTCTATCCTAGAGAATGTTCCATGTGCGCTTGAGAGGAATGTGTAGTCAGCTGTTTTTGGATGGAGTGCTCTGTATATGTCTACTAGGTCCATCTCGTCCAGTTTTTCATTTAAGTCTACTATTTCTTTATTGACTTTTTGTCTGGATGATCTATCCATTGCTGTAAGTGGGGTGTTAAGATCCTCTACTATTATTGTGTTGTTGTTGATTTCTCCTTTTAGGTTTGTTAGTAGTTGCTTTATGTACATTGGTGCTCCTATGTTGGGTGCATATATATTTATAAGTGATATGTCTTCTTGATGGAGTGTCCCTTTTATCATTATATATTTCCCTTCTTTGTCTTTCTTAACCTGTTTTATCTTGAAGTCTACTTTGTCTGATATGAGTACGGCAACACCTGCTTTCTTTTGTTTGCCATTAGCTTGGAGTATTGTCTTCCATCCTTTCACTCTGAGCCTGTGCTTGTCTTTAGTGCTAAGATGTGTTTCCTGAAGGCAGCATATTGTTGGGTCTTGCTTTTTAATCCATCCTGCCACTCTGTATCTTTTGATTGGAGAGGCAATCCATTTACATTTAAGGTAATTATTGATATATGATGGCTTAATGTTGCTGTTTTGTCACTTATTTTCTGGTTCTTTTGCATTTCCTTTGTTTCTTGTCCCATTTGTTTTGGACTGCCAATTCAGTTTGGTTGTTCTGTCTTATGACTCTTCTAGTTTTCTTTTTGTTTATCATATGTGGTTTTGTTCTGATTATTTGTTTAGTGGTTACCTTGAGGTTTGGGCAAAAAATCTTGTGTATGAGATATTCCATTATCTGATGGCCTCCTATTTCCTTATACTAAATCAATTCAGTCGCTTTCCTCTTCCCCTTCTAAGTTGTTCTTGTTATACCTTATTCTATCTTGTGTTGTGGCTGTGTGTTTACAGTGATGAGGTTAAATTTATTTTTGGTGAATTTCTTCCTTTGATCTTTGAATTTAGTATTTAAGTGGTTACTAACCTATTCCGGTAAAGATCTACTATTTTTCTGAGTTTTCTACCTACTTTTCTCCTTACTCCAAGCTTTGTGTTCCCTTTCTCTTCTTTTTTTCAGGCCTGAGGGCCTTCTTGAGTATTTCTTGTAGTGGGGGTCTCGTGGCCATGAACTCCTTTAGCTTTTGTTTATCTGGGAGAGTTATTATTTCTCCATTATATTTGAAGGATATTTTTGCTGGATAGAGTATTCTTGGCTGAAAGTTTTTGTCTTTCAGTATTTTGAATATATCATTCCAGTCTGTTCTAGCCTGTAAAGTTTCTGTTGAGAAATCCGCTGAGAGCCTGATGGGAGTTCCTTTGTACGTTATTTTTTGTTTTTGTCTAGCTGCCCTTAATGTGGTTTCTTTGTTGTTGACCCTGGCTAGCCTTACCACTAGGTGTCGTGGTGAAGGCCTTTGTCTGTTAATATATATAGGTGTCCTGTTGGCTTCGCTTACTGGGATTTCCTGCTCCTTCCCCAGATTTGGGAAATTCTCAGCTATTATTTCCTTGAATAGACTCTCTGTTCCTCTTTCCCTCTCCTCTCCCTCAGGAATACCTATAATTCTTATGTTACATTTTCTAATAGAGTCAGATATTTCTCGGAGTCTTTCTTCATTTCTTTTTAGTCTTAGTTCTCTCTCCTCTTCCATCTGGAGTATATCTGTATTCCTATCCTCTAAGGTGCTAATTCTTTCCTTCATATTGTCAGCTCTGTTCTTTAGAGATTCCAGATTCTCCTTTATCTCCTCCATTGTGTTCTTCATCTCCATCAGCACTGATTGGTTTTTCTTTATGATTTCAATCTCTTTTGTGAAGAAACTCCTAATCTCATTGAATTGTTTGTCTGTGTTGTCTCGTATTTCATTGAGTGTTTTTATGATAGCTATTTTTAAATCTCTGTCATTTAGTTTATGGATTTCTGTGTCTCCAGGGTTGATTTCTGGGTGCTTTTCATTTTGTTTCTGGTCTGGTGATTTCATATATTTTTGCATTGTGGTTCCTGTGTTGGTTTTGTTTTTCCTCATCCTGGAAATCTCTGGTTGCAATTTCCACCTGCCGCCACTGTCTGGTGGTAAAGAGCTGTGTAGTCTAAGCCCCCTGCGCTCTGCCCCGGTTTTTCTGCTGCGATCCACAGTTTTGTTTTTTTTTGGTTTTTTTTCCCCCCGCTGCGATCCACGGGTCCCGTCGTTTGATCAGGTCTGCCGCGGATCGCTTGGTCTGGTCTGTCGCAGATCACTTGGTCTGGTCTGCCGCGGATAGCTAGGTCTGGTCTGGTCGGTTGAGCTGCAGAGTCCGGTTTGCGGGGAGGGGGGAGCTCTCTCTTTTGCCCTGTAGGTCCCTGACGGGGGAGGCTTCTCGTTTGCCCCTCTTTATCTGCTCTCTGGGGTGCTCATATGTTGATGGTAGCCCTGTGGCTCCTCTGAGTCCTCTGTGCCGGAGTTTCCCACTGGCTGAGAGAGTCCGAAGAGCCACGGTTTCCCCCCCAAGGGCCGCCCCTCCCCCCTCTCTGGGAGCCACGCGGACCGGGATCGCTGATCTGATGGGGAGGGAGAGGAGTTCTCCTTACCTCTCCCCACTTCCTCCGGGGGCCCAGCACGTTCCGCTCTCAGATGTGTGGCAGTGTGGATCCCTCCGCTCTAGCTTTTCACTGTCTGGGATTCCGTTGTTGGTCTGTGACTGTTCCTTTTGTTGTATCTTATCGGGGGAAGAGTTCACAGGAAAGCTCACTCCGCCATGATGCTGACGTCACTCCAGTTTATCTTTTCTTAATAAAAAAATTCTTTTAAGCTTGTTTCATCATGTGCAAGTTAAAGTTGAACATAAATAATAGAAATTTTACTTTCTTAATTTAGATAGTAAATGCCAAACTATAAATTGAAAAGTAGACAAATAAAAGTAATTGTAAAAATAGGTATACAACTCATTATGACACAAAACAAAAATTCAAACTTGAAATAAAGTAATCTATCCCATTTTTATGGATGCAGGGGACTCTACAGTGTAGGTGGCACTTAATCTAAGGCTGGAAAAGAGAAAGGTTTCAACATATGTGATTTCTGCAGGTGAAGATGGAAAGGAATTTCCAATCAGGCTGGTAGCATGTACCCAGGGCCCAGAAATGACATTGTGAAGAAGACTTCATTTTACTTAGTTTTGGCCAAATAACTAGTTAGTTTTGTCAAAATAACTATATTAGTAGGTTTATGCATTGAAATACACTTAAATATATTTGTTAGTGTGAATAGATAAAAAGGTGAAATAAAAATAGGGAATGTGTAAACAGCTTAATAACACTCCCTTTTATTACCTCCCTTCCCCTTTTAGGTTCCATTTGGCGTCTGAAGGTGGTGTGAAGGGTAACAGAATGATCAAATAATATCCCAGTCCTGCCGCAAGTCCACTGTAGCAACAAGAATATCAAAAAGATTAGAACTATTCTTAGGCCGTTTACAGCCACAGAGTTAAATAGGCTTCAATGTGAAGGTGACATTTGATCTGAGCATGGAAAAAATGAGTAGAATTTCAACAGGTGTTAATTTCATTAGGCAAAGAAAATGAGAGTATGCTTCAGACAGGTACAATGAAGGTGGCACACAAGAATGACATTGCAAAAATAAATCTTCTGTTTCTGACCACATGGCCTTGTCATAGGGCTGCTCACAACATGGCAGCTGACTTCTGCTTGAGCTAAGCATGAGAGGAAAAGAAAGACAGAGAGAAAAAGGAGAGGAGAGGAAAAGGGAGGAGAGGAGAGAAGAGGGACCGAGATGAGAACCAGAATGACTTTTATGACCTAATCTTGGAAGTAGCATACAATCACTTGGGCATGTTCTATTGGTAATGCTGACCAACTCTGGTATAATGTGTTAGGCTGTGGAAACCAGGAGGTGGAAGTCATTTGGGACAACTTGGAGGCTGTCTATCACACTGGATCAAATGGCTACTGTTCACTGTGGCCAGGAAAGCAGGACAATGCCATCTTTCATTTGAAACACATCTGGAAGCTGGGTTTTCAGTAATTCCCCCTAAGAAGGGGAGGGCTGTTCCCTGGAGAAGAAAGGAGTCTTGAGCCGATCTCCCCACCATCACACACACATACACACACAATATCTACTACCAAAGGAGAAAATTTTAAATCCTATGTGTTCTATCATCTTTTTATTTCTTTTTCTGATTCATCCTCCTTCTGACTTATAGACCAAATAGGCAAAATCTGTCTGACTCAAACATAACATTTGTCTATTCAAAACATACACTCAGTATCTTTCCATACATTTTTATTGGAATTGTTATCTTGTGTGTTTTTGAATGGCTAACACATAAGAAATTTAGTTTCACATCAAGTACTGAAGTAAGAGAAAAAAAAATGTTGTTATGAGCTATACTTTCACTTCAGTGCCTCAAATACATATTTCCTGTAAAAGCACGGGAAAGAAATGTAAGTTATAATGTACTACTATATTTATCCATTAGCTTTTATAGTCCAGCTCTGCTCTTTCAATGACAGTTCTATCCTTAAAAAAGAAAAGCTTTGTTTTTATATCTCTGATGTGAAAAGACTGTGGTCATGATGGGTCAACTGGAAGAATCTGTATACTTCAGGCTATTCTAAATAGCTTTGTTTTAGTATTTTTTGGATATACAAAAGACGCCTAAGTAGTTGCACTTCAATACCTTTCAGAGTATTGAAAGAAGTCTTCCTACTTTATTTGAATAGTTAAGCTTTTGTGGGACCATACATATATATACATGCCATGTGAAATTCTAAATAAAGCCACTGAGTGGAGCTCTAACCAAGATGATATAATTTGTAGGCTCTGATCAATATCACCTTTAGTCTGGTTAAGAAGTTAACAACAATTTATTTTAAGACCTTAGTTTTGAGTTATATCCTTTAGAGAGCTGAAGAATACGGTCTACCTTGAATTTACAAGAACAATCATTATTATTTTTCTCTTATGTCACAAATATTCTGTAGCTTTGAGCATTCTAAAGTAGAAATGGATCTATGTTTACTTACCACACAGAGATATAAAGACTTTATCCCTGAGGAAAGATATTTATAGGGATCCTGAAGCATATATCAATATGTAAATAAGATAAATTTCCATATTTATCTAAAATTAACACAATTTATGGATACAATAATATACTTTTTTGGTAATTTATTAGCAAAAATTTAACTCACCAAAAGAATGAAAAAATAATAAAAAAGATTCCTGTACACCATTTACTCAGGTGCATAAATTGTTAACATTTGCCTATATTTTTCTATAATAATTTTTTTAACCATTGCGAGTAAGTTGTAGATATCCTGGTAATTTACCTCTACATACTTCCACGTGTATTCTAAGAACAAGGATATTTTTTTATACAACCATAATTATGAAAATCAGGAATCTGTTATATAACTGATATGGATATGATACAATACTATTATCTAATCCATAGCTTAAAATAAAATTTTGCCAATTTTCTCAATAATGTCCTTTATTACCGTTTTTTTCCCTCTGTTTCAGATCTAATCCATGATCACTTATTGCTTTTAGTCGTCATGTCTCTTGAGTCTCTTTGAATCTGGAACATTTCTCAGTCTTTCATGATCTTGACATTCTGAAAGAGTCCAGACCAGTTATTTTGTTGAATGTCCCTTTATTTGGGTTTGTTTAATGTTTCCTCATGATTAGATTCAAGATGCATTTTTGACAAGATTACCACAGAAGTAATGTATCTTTTTCAGTGCATCACATTAGGTTGTCCTAATTTCGGTGATGCTTTTTTTTTTTTTTTTTGGTTGGGAAGATTGGCCCTGAGCTAACATCTGTGCCAGTCTTTCTCAATTTTATACGTGGGACACTGCCACAGCACGGCTTGATGAGCGGTGTATAGGTCCGCGCCCAGGATACTAACCCACTAACCCTGGACTGCTGAAGCAGAGTGCGAGAACTGGACGACCATGTCACCAGGCCAGCCCCCAGTGATGTTAACTTTGCTCATATGGTTAAGGTTATCCTTTGAAATTAAGTCACTTATAGGGAGGCAATGCTGTTTATACCTATAACTGCTAATTTATGATTCATATACAATGACACTCAACTAACGCTATTAAAAACTAATAACTTTTAAATTCTTTAGTTTTTTTCTATACAAACAATTTCAGGTGAATGCTGAGGAATGAATCAAAGATTGAGGCCTAGTCCTGCCAATAGATTGTTTTTGTCCTCGGACAAAACTGTATCTTAGTTTTTTACTCTGCACTATTGTAAAACTCGCTCTGCAGCAATTTGGCCCCAAAAGTGCAAAGATTCTACTCCTTTCACATCAATAATTTACTGTTACTCTTAAAATTTTCACCTGATATATTTTCAGAGTGTAGTAGTCTTAGAGCTATAAATATTTGAAAATTAACCTCTTTGCTTTTAGAAAGCTTACTTACACCAAGAACTAATTTACCTTTAAATCTCCACGTTAGTTTATATAAAAGATAAAAAACTAGATACAGAAATATTACAGCAAATTTTTGGCTTCTTAATGGGCATTTGTCCATTAAAATATTAATCAATATTTAAACATAACATTAATTTTAAATTAAATTTGATTTTTGTCCTAAATTTTGCTGTTAGGAGAAAAGAGCTGAATCGTAACTTATCTATTTAAAAACCAGAGATATTAGATTTTTATTTTTCATTTTTAACAATGGCAATTCAGGCAGACTTTTTTTCAGTTTGACAGTTGGAGAAATATTAGACGAATAATACATTAATTAAGGAAATTAAGCTTTTTCTTTCTAAGCTAATTTTTCAAGAGGCAGAGAATATACATTTTTAATAAACCATGCCTCTCATGAATTACTGTTCATTCCTATAGATAATCTCTATTCTACTTTTCCTTTTAGGTGGGATTAGGACTGAGCTCTCTCCTTTGAAAAAAACTCTGCATGCAGTCATCAAGTTTACCTCAACACATTCTATGGATTCAACACTGTGTAAGCATTCTTAAGCCTAACGGCTCAAATGCAGGGCTTTTTGAATTTGGGTTCGAGAATCTCAACTAACATAGTGATATGAACAACATATTCTGATGGAAAATTAAAACTCTTCATTGGAAATTCAAATTTAAGAGGCTTCACAACCGTTAGTACTTTCGTATTTGTGAACACGTATGTTGTTGGTAACTGTCTCTTGAAGAGCATGGGGGAGGTCCCAGTTAGACCTGATGTGACTAATTAGGTGACATTCTGTCTTCTTGAAGCTTGTATCTCGGATGTTACATAGAACCTCTCAATGCTCAGTAATTGCTACCCACTCCTGGTGATTCATTTTGGAACAAATAATCAGAAAAAAGTCTAGAATGTATTTTTAATGGCTTTAAAAATGTAAAATATAAAAGTGAATGACTTGCTGGCACAGGCACTTAAAATTTATTTATTTATTTTTGGGAGAGGGGCTTTAAAAATTTATTTTTAATAATCCAATTTATAGATGTACATGCTTTATAATGTCACACAGTCCTACAAGGTTTATAACAAATCTAGGGGTGCCTTGCCCCACCTGACCTCCATCCTGATTTTTCCCTCCAGAATCCACTTTCAACCTGTTAAGCAAAATTTATTTTTCATAAATTTTTTTAAAAATTTTGTTTGAAAGGAAATAAAGCAAGGGGTAGAAACTAGAGAATAAAATGTGGAAACTTAAATGCTATTGTTTTAATATGATCGTAAGAACCGACACTAGAAACTTCCAGGTATGCCCCAGGAAAAAAAAAAAAAAAGGAACATTCATCATTGTTCCTGAAAGAGGAATGATCTCCTAGAGTGGGTACTGACTCACATAATTCATTTTCTTCTCCCAAGTCTCTCTGAAATGTTTGTTTTAAAAAACCCAGCCTGCATCAGGAAACTAACTACAAAGATGTCTGTGAAATAAAGGGGTTAGCTTTCAAATCTCTGCATTCTAGAAAAGCATACTAGAAGCCTGCTGGAATAAACATTGATAAGGCAGTCAATACCTCTTCCACGGAAGTAGTAGTCCTCCTAGTGGAGTGGAGTTTTACATTCATTTGTCTAGCAAATATTTGAGTGTCTCATAGGTTCCAGGCAGTCTTCCAGGTGCTAGCGTACAATTGTGAATAGAAGAGAATCATTTGGCATATATTAATGGACAACGTGGTAAATTAATTACAAAATGGCTCTGATTTTTTCACCCCATTCTTCATCCAATTCTTCAAAAGTAGTATGATTTTACTGCTCCTCCTCTCAAGAAGCAGAATCTACTTCCTGACCTCTTGAATCTTGGCTGGTCTTGTGAACGATTCTGGCAAACAGACTGGTGAAAGTGACCTGTGATTTTCAAACCTAGGCCTCAAGAGCACCCTCATGTTTCTACTCTCTCCCTGAGAAGACTGCCACCGCCAAGTGGAGAAGCCTAAGATAGCCTCCGGGATGATGAGCGACCACGTGGAAGAGAGTCGAGTCATCCAAGTTCTTCTGATGAAGCCACTCTAAAGCAGATCTCAGTCAACCTGCTCTCAAACATGTCAGAAAGCTGAGTAGAGATTAGCAGAACTGTATCAACCCAAAGATACATGTATGAGCCCAGTAAAGATAGGAAAATCAGCCCAGCCAACTTGTAGAAATGTGAGTTTTGAAGCGATTTTCTTACATGGCAATAGCTAACTGATACAGATGATATACTTTCTTTCAGAAAATGTATATAAGTAAAAGATATAATAGTAATGTATATACATATATATAGTATTTCATATTTGTATATATGTATATAAATAAAAAGGGATATAATAGTAACATACATGTTCTATTTCACATGTTCATAGATAGATTTATTGTACATAGAAATGGATGAAAACATGGTAGAGAATATTTCACTGAAGTAAAAATTAAGGGGAATAGGGAAGATGCAGTGTAAATATTAAAATAGAAATATACTATAGATTGATGAGTGGAAGATATAGATAACTAATTTTATTTTAAATATTGTAAAGTTAGTATTAAGTAAAATATGATAATGATAATCTTAACTATTTTTACATTGATAGAGTCTTCTTTAAACAAACATGGACTTTATGAATGTCTTGTATTGACTCAAACAAAATTTTTCTCAGAAATAAATAAGGATATCCTGAGAGCAGTTATTTTGCCCTAAATTTCTACCACTAGGAACATTTATTTGGGACTATTTAAAATTATGAAAGAATCTTGAAATAAAGTGAAAGTGTTATTTTGGAATTAATATTAATGGTGGTATAGAATGTTTGGCTCAGTTTAATGTGCTCTTTAGATTTTGTAATTATAGCAAAACTCTCAAAGAAATTTCATGAATCATGGAATAAAACATTCAAGAGAAATGAGTCAAGTTGGGTAGTGAAATTGCAACAAATGACATTTTATTATAAATAATCTCTTTAATCACTCTTAACTAGCCAAAACCCATAGGGTTTTCGTGACCAATTTTTTTCAGAAGTGGGTGGTCAGGTCCTTCTTGCTAGTCTGTCCTAGTCTGGAAGACTCCGCTGTCTGTCCACCATGGTCCACCACGGGTGACTCTTCTGGTATGTGAAATACCAGTGGTATGGCTTTCAGATCACAGCAACATGCAGCCTCCACAGTATGACAACCCACAGACAGGTCGTGTGGTTCCCTGACTGGGAAACAAACCTGGGCCGCGGTGGTGAGAGCCCTGAATCTTAACCACTAGACCACTGTGGCTGGCCAATAGTGATATTACTCTGATCTATACATAAAACATAGCAAAAAGACTGAAAATTATAATTATGACAATTTCTAGAATAAAAGTTTCTAAAATATTTTCCCTGTACTTGGCGGCATGGAATACTGTGACACATGTTGTCTCTATTTCTCAGGGGTGTAAAGAGGGAATCAATCTGCTCAATTCTTCCTAGAATATTTGGAATTAAGCCTGTGTTCTCGTGTTTGTTCCACTACCCTGTGAATTCCCACTGTGCCTTAGGTGATGATTCGTGTATACAAAATTATCAGGAGGCAGCATCTCTGGGACATGCGCTTTCCTCTTCTTCTATACTTTTCCACTAGAAAATATCCTTTTTCTATGTTAGAATTATGAAATGACAGACCTATAAAGGATCTCATTGATCCTCTAATCCCAGATCTTCATGTTAAACAAAGGCCTTTAACTTTTTCCGTAATATATAGAGAGTGTGAGTTTATGCAGAGCAAGATTTGTCATCTGATCACTTAAAAATGTGATTTACAGAGCTTTTTCAACAGTATGTTCTTACTGATCATTTTTAAGTAAAATAGTAAAATATATTTTTATATAATCTACATTTCCTATGTTATTTGCCGTTGTTTCTTATTCACAATGAATCTCTACTGGGCACTAAACGTGATTATTGAGGCGGTGACAGATGGAGAAGAGGCATTGGCTGGCTAATTGTTAAGGCTGGCCAGGTTTAGCAGCTAGTGCAAAGGGAAAGCAATAGATAGCTGTCGCAGAAGCACTCAGATGTACTCCTTACTTATCTGTCTGGAACATTAATAGAGGGGATGGAAAGTGTTTATATAGAGCACTTAAAAAGATCAACTGGTCTGTTAACAAACATAAAGGCAAGTCTCTCCTCTGAGTGGCACTCTAGCACAACATAGCAGAGAAAATTGATAGAAGATTTCTATTCATTTTCCCATATTACTAACCCATACCTAGGATTTGGCTTCTCCATGGCAGAGCCAAATCTCAAGTGACTGTGATCACTGGGGAACAGGTTAATCTGATTAGTTTACTGTGTAAAATATAAGGTTTTCCAGAAATTTTTTTCCTAAACATATTTCAAATTGAAAATGTTTCAAAAATGTATTAATGTATTTCATAGATTTAGTAAATAAACTAAGGAGTAATGATTATTTATTTGATGATTCAAAAGTTATAATTTGTTATGTGTCTGATCAACTCGCATGTGGAAATTTGAACTTTCAAAAACAGAAGTTATAATTTGGATTGTCAATAATCTCTTCTAAAACTCAAGTGTAGGAGGAAAATAATTCCATATTCTTAACAGCCTGAGTTTCTGAGTAGTATAATTTATTTTTGTATACTTATATGTACGTATTTTTGTTTTGTTTTCTTTTTGTTTACATTTTGGTGGTATAGAATAAGAGAAGGCCAAATATTAATTTGCCTAAAATAGTCTACTATTTTGAAAGTAAGTATTTCAGATGATGGGAAACTAATTTCTATTTAGCATTATTTAATTTTCATAATAAGATTGTTTCTTCTCTTTTGGATACAAGAGTAAAGATGCTTTCTAGAGCATATAGAAGTCTCCTTCCATCTGCAGCAGAAAAAATTTATCCAGATTGGTAATGCTAAAAAATTTTGGATAAATAATTTTTCTGAAATTCATCAACATTTATTGTAAACAAATAAGTGGACTATAAAGGTGGTGGTAAATAAAAGCTTTTAAAAATCATCTAGGTTAGAAAATTTTCTAATTAATATAAACACATCACATATTATACTAAAAAATTAAAAAATATATTAAATGAATATCATAATTTTACATTTATTGAGATACATGGATTTTTCTAAAAATGCAAAATAACCATATCATAAACTAAAATTATTTAGGAATGTAGACACGAACAACAGTCTTATCAATTCTCACCGACATAATTTAAATTTACCATACACACTCATTTGTAAATGACTTTGGTTCCATAAAATTTATGTGATTTCAAGAAATGAAATGGACTCTGAAAAAGCTGTTTTTGATCTGTACCACCATGTTTGTGCCCTTGAGAAAGAGAAAAGCATCCCCTGACATCAGGATTCCTTGTTATCAGCTGGGCCTTGGTGTTGATCTGAGCTGGCCAGGTACTCAGAGTTAGGCCTTGGTGTTCTATTAACAACTTCACATAGCATAAACATCAGGCAAGGCCACTCTGTGGCCTGGTGGGTCAAGATAAAAACACTCCATGATCATATCTGAACACGGACAACACAAGAACGTTGTCCTTGCCACAAAATACCAGATCTCCCCCTCTCCCAGCTAATGTGAGTGACTGCCACTTCTTTACCAATTACAGTTTTATCCTCAGTCTAGTCTCTCACCCTCCTAGATAAGGTTTATTAAGATATTCAATCATAGTATTACTCCTGCTTCCCAATAGCATCTCATCCAGAGCAACGGTTGCTTCTTTAAATTCTCCCTCAAATTACCAAACACAAGGCCAAATCCTATCATAAGCCCTTTCTAACACCCTCTTGTGAGATGGCCCATGGTTTTCTGTGGTGTGTTTTCTCCCTTGCTGCATGAGTAATAAACCCAACTTGCTCAAATACTGGTGTGTTCCTGCTGTTATTTGAATAGAGGGCATTGACACCCTAACTAGATCACCAAGATATCCACATGTAGACAGTTAATACCATAACTAATCACCTCAAATCATGGCATTTTAATTTATTCACTGTTTATGTTGTTTAATTTAAAATGCTGAAAAAAAAATTCCTTTAAAATTATTTTGTTGTTATTTTCATATCCTTCTACAGATCTATGATAACTCAGATGTTACCTCCACACAGTGGTTTTCCTAGATCATTCTGTTTAAAGTTTGTAAGATATCCTGTCAGTCTCTGCACGTATTTGCTCAGTGCACCTGGAGGTTATCAGCAGATAGTTCCTAAGCATACCAATAACTTCCTGCACCTCCCTGCCTGAGAGTGTTCTCCTTTCATTAAAGA
This sequence comes from Ceratotherium simum simum, assembly GCF_057802395.1. Classification (NCBI taxonomy): domain Eukaryota; kingdom Metazoa; phylum Chordata; class Mammalia; order Perissodactyla; family Rhinocerotidae; genus Ceratotherium; species Ceratotherium simum. The sequence goes on along the minus strand of NC_141908.1, from coordinate 36,753,892 downwards.
ATGCCCAGCCAGTGCTAGGAACTGACTGAAGGGTTTTGCAGGGAGACTGCTATTAATGCCCAGAAGCAACAATAAGGGATGGGAGTTGTTATATGAATAGCCCATCTTCTTCTCCCTTCACTGGGGCAACTCTGAGATGTGTTCTATTTGGGTGCTCAGTGGGTTTCTATCAGAGTTGACCTTCAATAACCACCTGCTCAGCATTAATGCTCCCTTTATTGCCTTTTTTCTCTTTCCTGTCTTATTTCCTCATTCCCTCACCTCATATGTTTTCGGCGACCACTTCCAAAATAAATTACATGCACCTAAATGCTTTGGGGAGAACTTAGCGAGCACGGTGGTTGGAAATCTGGAATGGGATCACTCTGTATTCAGATGGGTTAAGGAACCTGCGGTTGGCACAATCCTAGCTTGGTGAGGCACCATGATTACTCAAACTTTCTTCACTTGCAGAGTATTGGAATAAGGTATATACCTTAAGAAATTGTTCTAGCACTTGAAAGATATGAGGATAATAATAATTATAGCAATTAGGGATTGGATTGGGTTTTATTAACCATCAAAGACATCTTGAAGAAAGAGAAAGAGAGGCATGTAAGAGACGGAAAGCCTCTATTGGAAAGTGTACAGAGAGTCTCATTTCTTCTTGCTAAAAGGGAAATTGTAATAAAGTCCAAGATTTAAGCATTAAAGAATACAAAGAAATTTATATTAACTATTCTGGCAAGATGCATATACAGGGATCAGAAAATTATGGTCCATGAATCAAATCCAACCCTTGACCTATTTCTTTAAATAAAGTTTTATTAGAACACATCCATTTCCATGGTTTTGATTTTAGTTTTTTGCTACTTTTACTCTACGATGGTAGAGTTGAATAGTTACAAAAGAGAGCATATGGCCTGCAAAATTGAAAGTATTTACTGTCTTGCCATTTACAAAAAATTTTTGCTGATTCCTGTTCTATGCTTTAGGCTGGGCCTGACTTTAGTCAGGGCACTGACAGGAAAGAAGTATAATCCTGAGACATGTGATGAGAATGTTTGGGGAGATGCATATAAAATCATTGAATTCCCAGATTTTGCAGAATGCTCTGGTATGGAAGAACCCTGTGGCTCTTCCCTTGATAGAGGAGATAAGACCTCCCATTTCCTGGAGACCAAGCAAAGACCTTATTTTAGGGAGATGCTTAGCAAGATAATGTTTGAGCTCCTCAAACTGAAAACCAGAGTCAGATCTCAGCATGACTTAGGCAGGTCCTATGCAAGATAATGGATGACTCGCCAAAGATGCTTAGGACCTGGCTAATACGTTCTAGAGAAGACAAGGACAATATGACCAAGAACAGGTCACTGGACGGACTCCAATGACCAGTACTGGATTTGTGGCTCAAAAAAAAATCCCCCAAACAACCCATTAGCTGCTCCCCTTTTGGCTGTATATTTTTCCCCAGTAGATAATTTGATTATAAAAGGAGAATGGTGAACCTCAATGAGGTCTGAAAGGTTAACTATACAACAGGGATTCTGAAAATAGAAAATAGCTTTTCCCTCAATCTTCTTCCTATTACTCTTTATGAGAGCCATAGAAAGTGAGAAAAAGGGATTAATAAGGCCTCAGGTACCTGGTAAATACCATTGACTTGGTGAATGAGTTCTTTTCTATTCCAGTTACAAAAGGAGATCAGAAATAGTTCATATTCATACAGAATAGACAAAATTATTCATTTACGAGTTTTCTTCATGGTTAATTTGATTCTCCTACCCTGTGTTATAACATTATCTGAAGAGTCTAGACCACCCCGCCATCCCACAAATCTATTATACTGGTGATATCATGCTGATTAGACAGGATGAGAAATAGATGACTAGTACACTGTGGACCATGGTATGACTCATACATTTTACAGAGTGGAAGATAAACCCTATGAAGATGCAGGTACGTGCCACCTCAGTAGATTTTAGAAGTCCAGTGACCAGGATATTCTAGTATATCCTCTCCAAAGTCAAAGATAAATAGTTGCATCTTGCATCCCTTGCATGAAGGAAACATTGCACCAACTGAGCCTCTTTGGGTACTGAATGTAACACATCCCACATCTCGAAGAAGTATGCTGCAAGCTTAAAGTTAATCCTGAAGCAAGAAAGTGCTCTGTATCAGACCCAGGTCACAGTGCAAGCAGCCATGCCAATAAAGCCATGCATTCCAGAAAAGTCTCTAGTATTGAAAGTGTTGGTGATAGAAAAAAGATGCTGTATGGGGCATATGGTAAGGCCCAGTGAAATAATCATATTGCAGGATTTTGGAATTCTAGAGCAAAGTCATGCCAGCCTCAGCAAAGAATTATCTTGGAGAAATATCTCTTGTGTTAGTGGTAGAGACTGAACTCTTGACCATGAAACACCAAATAACTATGCATTCAGAACTGAGAGTCACGACCTGGGTTCTATCAGCCCTAGAAAGTCATACATTTGGACACAGCCAGCAGCAGTCCATCATACATTTGAAATGGAACATCCAGAGTTGAATTTAGACAAGACTAGGAGGTACAAGTGAGCTGCATGATGAGGTAGATCAAACTACATGACATCACTTGTATTGTTGCCTTTTCCCTGGTTTGCAACTGTGGTCACATGAGGACCACGTCTCACCAAATGAAAGAGGAAAAAGCTCCAGTTTGTTTTACAGTTGTGTCAGTTGGTATGTGGATGCAAGCTAATAATGGATGGACAGAGATGTGAGTGGCACTCTGGTCATCCACTGAGGGTAGAAGGAGAAGTGACCTGAGGTGAGCATGTACACAGATGCCCGAACAGTGGCCAGTGACCTGACCGTCTTCTCAGGTCCGTAATAGCAGTAAAACTAGTCTATCTAAGACAAAGATGTCTGAGGCAAAAGCACGTCTATGAACACATGGGAATAGATGTGAAGTGTGAAGATTTTTTATTGCCCACCAGAAAGCATCCCCTATGGAAGAAGCACTGAACAACTAAGTAGACAAAATGACTTGGCTAGTAGAATTTAGGCTTCATCATTGGCCATTCCAGAATTGTCACGATGGGCACCTGTACGTAATGGCCATGGTGGCAGAGATGGGGGCTTCATGTGAGCCCAAAAGCATGGACTCCCTCTTACCACGGCCAATCTAGCTACTTTGGCCTCTGGATTTTCTATTTTTCAGCAACAGCAACCAACAATGTATTATTATTTTTTGTTGCTAGGTCATTTTGGCAGTATCAATCAAAATTTAAATACATATGCATATTCTCTGAAGTAGCAATTTCACTTCTAGGAACATACACCAGAACATATACTAGGAACTTACGTATGTAGACTAAGATTTTATGAGGTGTATGATTTGACATATCACTTATGCAAATCAAATTGTCTCAAAGTAGTTCTATTGCATTTACAGTTAGTTTTTTTACTTTAAGGTTTTCTTTCTCCCTTCTTCCTTCCCTCCCACCCTCTGTCTTGCCTCTTTTATTCTTTTTTATTGATAAATAAAAACCAGAAAACAAAGACTTTTTAAAGTATATGAGGGTTACTAGTTTACCCTAGGCAAGCTTAAATACAACAGGATTTTAGATACCCTGCTTTTATCTTTATATATGCTACTGACAATGTATACTAAGATAGATGAATCCTTGGAAGATTTTATTTCCTAAGGTTATGATGACTCTTCTGGGGATAGAGTACTGCAGGAGAAGGTGTTTTCATGATACTTGGGGCATTGGTGAAACTTGGGATTGTGAAAAACGAAAAAGAATGATTTAAACTGGGGGCTTTGGAAAGCGTTTGGGAAATCCCAGAGAAAGTAGATGTGATTGTGGGTTCAGCATTGCTTGAAAAGGATTTTCCTAACTGGAACCAACTTTCATCCTCAATAAGGAAGGAACTGCAACTCAGAAAAACATTTAATTAAGAATGTTAATTCAGGAGGTTACCCAAAAGATCATTGGATCCCCAATTTTCATTTTGTGAGTGATAAAACTAATCTATTTGTTTAACTCAGACTGAGCTGTCAACTGGTTTTATGCTCTTCACCCGGGCCCCAGAATCTTCACCATTATTTCCATTCCTTTCTTATTTTAGTGCAGTTTCTACACCAAAACGATCCTTTTAAATCTCCTTCCCCTATTTCTAATGATTTCCCTAAATTATTTTTAAAAAGTTCTATGAACTTTATTCTATCACAAAATGCAATTAATGTTTAAATATTTTGACTGAGAATAAACTTTTAGTTTTAGAAATCATACCAAAAAAATACAAATTTTGTCCCCCTTTGTTTCCTGAGAAATAGGAAAAATTAGATGTATTGAAAAAAGAAAAAGAAAAATGTTTGAGCAAACTCATTAGTTTATGATTTATTATGTCACTGTTTTCCGTATCAGAAAAAAAACTAGTATCCTATTTTTTAGCAATGCTCAGATGTGGTAACCTAAGATTTTCCTCTGGATTCATAGGAGAATCTGGACAGCAACAGCATACTTAATTATGAACTGTATAATTTTTGTGTGGATTACCCATTAGATGGCAATGTTATCACATATATCTGAAGTTTTAAATCTACTTCTAAGCAATACTATTAAAAATAATATTGCTTTTTTATTTTCAGAGTTCAAAAAAATGAGATCTATAATGCAACGCTACTGTACAGTTTAAGGTTGATTGTGTGCAAGAGAATACCCCTGTGTGGGTGTGTACATGCTGTGTTTGAAAGTCATCTTATGACAAGTTTGCACTTCTTGTTCAAGGCCTCAAATCCTTCTGTCTATTTAAACTAAAATTAAAATGGTGAATTCAATCTTGATATTTTTTAATAAAATCTGGCCGTCACACAAAGAGATATGTACAATAGAAGTGGGAATTCTATTTTATGGCATATCACTACACTCAATGAAGATAAAAAATCTTCTTTTACTATAATTATTTAAAAAATAACAATAAAACAACAACAATAAAATTTAAAAGAATGTAATTTGAGAATAGCGCTTGGCTATTGAGAATTGGGTGACCTTTAGGAAAACACTTAATTTCTCTGACGCAAGGAAGTACTACTCAAAATGTGGCCTATTGACCAACACCTGGATCACCTGCATCGGCAACACCAGCAGCACCTGGAAACTTATTGTAACCACAGGACCAGTTCGAACTAACTCCCATCTCTTATCTCTAGAGTGACTCAGAATTGTTTTCCAGAAAATTTGCAAAGTCATATAGCCAGAGCACATACAGAAGAGGATATCTTGACCTGAAAGACTGTGGAACCAAAGATTCTCCTCCCCATGGGACCAAAGGACCAGGACATGACCAGACCTGGAAAGTCAGACTCTCATTGGAAGCAAGGGGTCCATCGTCCAGGAAGATCTGGTGTTAAAACCCCTTCCGCACCTTACTATAAATGTTTAAAATCTTACCAAAAATGTTTAAAATCCTACCAAAAATGTTTAAAATCTTATCATAAATGTTTAAATCTTTACCATAAATACTTAAAGCCCTCCAGTCAAAACCTGGCCCCTCAACATTTTCACATGCCAGCCAGTTTTCCAGCCTATTTTCCCTAACCTCTTAAATTTCGCCCCAAATCCTGAATCAGGGAGACAGATCTGAGAGCATATGCCTCCTGTTTCCTTGCAGATCAATCTCACAAATAAAGCTATTTTTCTTTCCCTAGAGGCTGACACCATAATAATTGGCTCTTGATTCACATTGGGTAGCAAGCCCTTGCTCAGTAACATTATTAGAAGTGCAAATTCTCAGGCAAAGCCCAGAATTTCTGAATTAGACTTTCTGTGGGTGAGACCCATCAATCTGTGAGTTAGCAAACTCTCCAGATGATTCTTATGCCTACTAAAGTTTGAGAAGCTCTGCTTTAGATTTCCTACTGGAAATGAGGGTTAGGCTACATTACTGACCAAAGTCACTTACAGCAGTTAAGTTAAATGGCTCATTAATTATAAGTGAATAATTGATAAATGATGATGAGTAAATGAAATAAAATGAATTTAGTTTTACCATATAACTTCTTGATTGAGTTACATTTTAATACTTGAGAAGCATAAAGAGATAGAACTATTCTTTCAATAAGAAGATATTTTAATATCAGAACTATATATTTTAATTGTTAGGACTAACTTCATTACCCTCATTAAGCATGTGTTTTTGTTTTTATTTATTTGTTTATTCAATGTTTTTTTGGTGAGGAAGATTGGCCCTACCACCTGTTGCCAATATTCCTCTTTTTGCTTGAGAAAGATTGGCCCTGAGCTAACATCTGTGCCCATCTTCCTCTATTTTACATGTGAGTCGCCAGCACAGCATGGCTTGATGAGTGGTGTTATGTCCACACCCAGGATCCAAACATGCTAACCCAGGCCACTGAAGTGGAGTGTGCCAAACTTAACTGCTACCTTACCACGCCAACCCCAAGCATGTGTTTTTATTTTTTAGCTAAACTTTTTTCTTTTTTAGATAGTTGTAGATTCACGTGAAATTGTAAGAGTAATCAAAGGCATCCCATGTGCCTTTTATCCCATTTCAACCAATTATAACATCTTGCAAAACTATAGTACAATATCACAATCAGCATATTGACCTTGAGAGAGTAAAGACACAGAACATTTCCATCACCACAAGCATCCCTCTTGATGTCCTGTAATAGCCACACCCACTCCCTCCTGTCCTCATGCTTTCGTTAACCCCTGGCAACCATTATCCGTTTTCCATTTCTATAATGTTGTCATTTAAAGACTGTCATGTAAATGAAATCACAGTGTGTAACCTTTTGGGAATGGCTTTTTTCACTCTACATGATTCTGTGGAAATTCACCCAGGTTGTTGTGTGTATCAATAATGTGTTCCTTTTTATTGCTAAGTATTATTACAAGATAAGGAAGTATAACCTGATAAGGAAGTACCACATTATCCATGCTTAAATGGTTTTTTAATCATTCACCCATTGAAGGCTATCTGAGTTGTTTTCAGTTTGGGGCTCTTATGAATAAAGCTGTTAAACACTCACATACATGTTTTTGTGTAAACATAAGTCCTCATTTCTCAGGTATAAAGGGCTAGGAGTACAATTGCTGGGTCATATAGTGATTGCATGTTTAGTTTCTTTTTAAGAAATTACTGCACTCTTTTCCAAAGTAGCTATACCATTTCACATTGCCAGCAGCAAAGTATGAGTGATCGAGTTTCTCTGCAATCTTACCTGCATTTGGTCTTGTCATTATTTATTTATTTATTTTTAATTTTGGCCACTCTCACAGTTGTGTAGTAATAGTACGTGGTTTTCATTTTCATTTTCCTAATGGCTAATGATGTTGCTTACCTTTTCATGTGTTGATTTGCCAACTGTCTTCTTTAATGAAATGTCTCTACACATCTTTGCCCAGGGTTTAATGAGATTGCCTGCTTTTTGCTGTTGAGTTTTGGGAATTCTCTATATATTCTACACACTACTCCTATGTTGGATACATAATTTGTAAATATTTTCTCTCACTCTGGAGCTCATCTTTTCATTCTCTTGACAGGGTCTTTCACAGAGCAAGAGTTTTTTATTTTGATGAAGTCCAATTTATCAATTTTTTCTTTTATGGATCATGCTTTTCATGCCAAGTCTAAGAACTCTTTGCCTAGCTCCAAATCTTGAAGATCTTCTCCTCTGTCTTTTGTTTCCTGAAACTTATAGTTTCATGTTCTCTATATGTCTATTATTCATTTTGAATTAATTTTAGTATAAGGTGTGACACTTAGTTCGAGGTTCTTTTTCTTTTTTTTTGCCTATGCATGTCAATTGCTCTAGTATGATGTGTTGAAAAGATTATCCTTTACGAATTACTCTTGAGCATATATTTTTATAAACAACATTTAAAGAGGGTGGTAATTATACCGTAGTATATAAGAAAGATTTTATATAAGCAAAATAAAATTTAAGGAGCTATCAGAGAGAAATAAAGGGAAATGGATCAGGGCTGAGAAAACACTGGAGTGTCATGACAACTTGTGTTCTTTAGAGATCTAAAGAGGTGGAAAAGAAATCAAGAAATACCTTTGAAGGGAGATTAATCAGGACGACTTAGTTACACAAAGAAATAGAGAAAGAAAGGCTAAAGTGCTAGAAAACCCTATAATACATTTAAAAATATGTCTTTAGGGAGCCATAAGGAATTCTGGTGGAGAGGGGTACGCATCTTCCCCTTTATTCTGTAGTAGGAGGCCTCCAAGTGGGAGTATGACAGACAACCCCTTGAGGTGGGAGATGAAAGTGTTAGAATTTCTGTTTTTGAAAAATTATTTGTAGTTATAAAAGACTCTCAAATCTAAGAAGTATAAGGAGTAATGATTTAATTAGGATCACCCAGGTTAAGAAATAAAATATTACCTTTAAGTTTGAAGTTCTCTCTGTTCCTTGCCTGATCCATCCCTTTCTTTTGTCAGTCAGATTAAAAACTACTATCCTGAATTCTGTGGTTATAATTTCCTTGTAGTTGATCATAATTTTACATGTTTTTATCCCTTAATTATATATAATTCCATTTTATATGTTTATGGTGAAGTTATGCTGTCTATATGCTCCTGTGACTTGCATTTCTCAATCATAACTAAGTTGTGATGATTTGTTCGTGGTGTTGTGTGTAGCTGTCATGTACTCATTTTCAATGCTGTATCATACTCTAGCTCGTGAATATAGGAAGGACTTTTAATCCATTCTTCTTTAATGGAGGATAATGTTCTTCCCAGATGTCTGCTAATGTAAGGCCATTGATATTCTTGAATAGGTCTCCTGGAGTTTATAAATAGCGAGAACTTCTCTAGGGCATATTCTTAGGACTAGAATTTCGAAGTGTTTTGCATATCTTCAAATGTATTAGATAATACCAGACTGTTTTCCAGGCTTGTTATACCATATTACATTATCACAAGCAGTTTTTTAGCCTCTGGCTGTTCTACATCTTTTCTAATACTTGCATTTTCAGACTTCAGAATACTTGCCTGTCTGGTGTATGTGTGAAATTACATCTTATTGTGATTTTATTTTGCATTCCTCTGATTTCTAATGAGATTAGGCAAAATTTCATATATTTATCAGTTGCTCTTTCCCATGTAGTGTCTCTGCAAGACTTTTGCCTGTTTTTCTTTTGGGTTGCTTATCTTTTTCTTGTTGATTTATAGAAGTTCCTTTTTTTAATAATATACAATAGATGATATATGTTACATGATACACATAAATATATGTATACTATTTTATATATATATATATATATATATGTGTATAAAACCAGGGAATATATCTGAAAATACATTTTCCTGATTTGGGGCTTGTTTTCAGTTTCTTTTTGCTGTTTTTGGATAAGGAGAATTTCTTAAATTTACAACAGTTAACTGTATGATTTTTGGTTATATATTTTTTTAAAGACATTCTTTTTAGATTTAGCATCATAAGAACATAGTCCTCTATTGTCCTCTAAAAGCTATATATTTTAATTTTTCGCATATAGTTTTGTAGTCAAGATGGTATTTATTTTGGCTCTACATGAGAAATGGTCCAGCCTCATTTTTTCTATATGGACAAACAATTGTTCTAGTAGCAGTTATTAAACAGCTTGTCCACTGCACAGTGAGCTGCAAATCAGCTCTATTTTAATCAAGTTCCTAAGTATGTTTTCCCAAGTATCTATTACTTTTTTTTTTAGAGAATAGTTTATTTATTTATTCATTTATTTATTTATTATGATTATTACTATCTATATTAATTATTATTTTTTTGTGGTTACATTGGTTTATAACATTGTATAAATTTCAGGTGTACATCATTATACTTCTATTTCTGCATTCATTACATCATGTTCACCACCCAAATGCTAATTACAACCCATCACCACACACATGTGCCTAATCATCCCTTTTGCCCTCCTCTCTCCCCTCTTCCCCTCTGGTAACCACCAATCCAATCTCTGTCTCTATGTGTTTGTTTGTTGTTGTTTTTATCTTCTACTTATAAGTGAGATCATATGGTATTTGACCTTTTCCCCTAAGTATCTATTACTGATCTCTATTCTGGGTCCTGAATCTATTTTTCTTGCCTTGGACCAATACTATATTATATTAATCATTTCATTTTTTAATGATTCTTAATATCTGGTAAGACAGCTCACTCATATTGTTCTTTTCCTTCAGGAGTGTTTCAGCTATTCTTGGTTCTTTGCTCTTCAATGTAAATGTATAGATTCAGTTTGTGAATTTCTACAAAAACTTGTTGCTGTTTTTTTCACTTTATGATTATTTTCTCTCAGATTTCTCTTCAAAACTGAGTCAACCTTAGTAATTTATCTATTTCTTCCAAGTTTTTAGAGTTATTTACATGATAATATTTAAGCTTTTTTATGTCTCAGTCATGTAGTTATGCCAGCTTTTCCAATCCTACTATCGTTTTTTTTTTTTTAAATGTTATGCAGCTTTATTTATTTATTTATTTATTCATTCATTTAGCTCAGATTGGCCCTGAGCTAACATCTGTTGTCAATCTTCCTCTTTTTGCTTGAGGAAGATTGTCGCTGAGCTAACATCTGTGCCAATCTTCCTCTATTTTTTGTTTGTGGGATGCCACCACAGCATGGCTTCATGAGTGGTGTGTAGCTCTTTGCCCAGGATCCGAACCTGCAAACCTTGGGCCGCCAGAGCAGAGCGTGTGAACTTAACCGCTATGCCACCGGGCTGGCCCGCTACTATCATTTTATACGTGGTTGTGATTCCCTTCTGTCTTGATCAAACTTGTCTGATGATTATCTTTTTTTATTTTATTTTGTTTTGTTTTCAGGGTACCCAATATGGCTTTTTGAAATATTATATTGCTAATTTTAGTATAACCTTTTTTCTCTTTTATTTAAGATGTTTTATTATTTTTTTAAGTTCTTAAGTTTTCTCCTTAACACATTAATTTCATCCTTTCTTTTTTTATATTTTAAACACTTATAGGTATAAAATTCTATGAACTGCTTTACGTGTATGCCGTATTTTTATATATTTAGTTTTAAAATACTGGTTTAGATAATTTCCAATGTCTTTTTTTTTTTCCCCCCAAATCCACAGTAGATGGTTGTATATGTCATAGCTGCACATCCTTCTAGTTGCTGTATGTGGGACACAGCCTTAGCATGGCCAGAGAAGCCGTGTGTCGGTGTGCGCCCAGGATCCAAACCCGGGCCGCCAGTAGCAGAGCGTGTGCACTTAACCACTGAGCCACGGGGCTGGCCCAATAATTTCTAATTTCTATCGAGATTTTTTTCTTTGATCCCAAAGTCATTTTGAAGTGTCTCTCTTAATTCCCTAACATGTATCTTTATTTCTCTTGTATAATAATTTTTATCTTAATTGACTTATTTTTATCAGAGAATGCTATGTATAATATCAAATTTGAAACTTATTGACATTTGTTTTATGTCTCAGTATGTGGTTAATATTTCTATTGCTTTGTGTGTGTTTCAAAAGAATGTATATTCTGCTCTTGTCAAGTGCAATGCCTATTAGGTTGAAGTATCAATAGAGTCATGTTCTTACCAGTTTTCTTTAAATTAAAGAAAAAATTGTCACTTTCTACAAATAATAAATGTGTGTTAAACCTCTCATTATGACGATTGCTATGTCTATTGCTTGTAGTTCCTTTTTTTTTACATATGTAAAGTCTAGATTTACTCTAAAACATTTAGAATTAATATACATATAATAATATATTGGTGAATTAATATTTTTTATCATTGTACAGAGACCTTTATCTCTATCAATATTTTTCCCCTAAAGTCTATTCTGTTCACTACGAATATACCACCTCACTTTCTTTTTGTTGTATTTGCCAGGTACACCTAATTTAGTTCTTTTACTTTGACTTCTGTGTCCTCAGGTTCAAGCCCTTTCTCTGATAAATTGGATATATTTTTTGTAATCTATGGTAACATATTAATATTTCAAGTGGAACATTCAGGCCATTTACATTTATTGCAATTACTGATATATTTATTTTTACCATTTTAATTTCTCTTTGTCCTTTTAAAAGTATAATATTAGTTTTATGGATTGGTTATATATTCACATCCAAAATCAAAACAAATTAAAAACTATAAATTAAGATGCATCACCACTATCCTTGTATATATATCACCCTGTATCTTGCTTCTTTACATATGTAATACCTTTTCATTATTTATCATTCTAGTGTTTCTTTATGTAAATAAAAGCCAGTATAAAAATATATTTTTATTTCCTTCCTTTCTGAAATAAAATATATGTTTATATAAATTATCTAGACCTTGATTATATCCTGTTTTTCCATATAAATAAAGACCTCTATATTCTTTTTGAAACAGTTTTATTACATTCCGTTTCACAATTGCACCACAGTTTAATCTTTGTACCTTTGTTTTTTTTTTTCTTTTTCTCTCTCTTTTGCCTTCTTTTGATTGAGAGATCATTAAAAATGAAGCTAAAGAAAATTTTTATGTGCTAAATAATAATTTCAATATTTGGCTTACATACCTTTCTCACTAGCTCATCAATGAATTTAAAAGGAGTTTTTTCCATCTTATAATTTATCAAGCATCTTTAACTTGGAAGGCTTGCCAGAATGATCCTAAGCCCTAGGGCTTTTAGCCATTTTGTGTGTCAGATGACCATAAGTCACATAGAGTACATACAATGCATATGATATTCCAAGAAAAGTGTAAGAATTCCTGAATATATATGCATGTGTGTGTTTATGGTTTTTGTTATTTTGGGGATGGCAAGTAATAGGATATTACAAGGTATTGCAGTATTTATTTCAAAATAATTCCTACCATTTACCTTGGGATTTAAGATAATTTCAAAACTACAAGAAAAATAAATACCAAAAGGTGCCAGAGCTGACCCTTCTCCTAGTGTTAACTTGTTGGTTGCCATGTTACAATAGGAAACAATGTTAATCTAACAAGAAGAAAAGCAAAAAAAAAAAAAAAAAAAGCACATTTTTCAAGAATATTAAGGTATTAAATAAATGTGTATTAACTATAATATTTAATTTAATATTTTAACGCTAGAACACAGAAATTCAGTGATGGACAAATTAACAAAGCAAATATGATTTCTTCCCCTGTGTAGATTGTTACCCATTCCCACCCAGAATATTCTTGGAAATTCCAAGGAGAAGTCACATATAACAAGCATAAGTAATCAGAACCTCCTTCTGGGACTCCAGCTCAGTGATTAGACAAAGTCTGTCCACGAATCTACATGAAGATAATACCTGATCCCTTCTCTTCCTTTTAGAGCCTTATCTGAATGCTATGTTTATGACAAAGGCAATCTCTCTCGATGTTTCTTTTTTTCTATTTTATAAACTTCTTATTTCTAAAATGATTTTTCAGTTATAGTACTTATTGTATTGTCATTTTTCAATATTGGCACCGAGTACACAGTCATTCACAAGAGCAAAAAGCAAACAATTGCACAGTGACGTCTAGTCTGGAAGGCCCTGAGAGAATTTCATGCGAAAAAAAGTTAAAATTACCAAAAAAAAAAAAAAATAACAAAACAAAAGTGGAGATTATGTGGAAAGAAATGTTTAAAGGTATAACTTGAATAGATTTCTATTAAGCCAACTGGTTCACTTAGGTTTCTTACTTAACGAAGCTTTTCATTTCTAGAGCTTTTCTGTTTCTTCATTCATGTAAATACCCTGTGGGATGATACTTATTCTGGTAACGTTTGGAGTTTCCTAAACATATTTTTCCCCCTCTGCTAATGAATATGACAAAACATCTCTAAAATTTGGCTCATGATTTAGTATGCTTCTGGGATCTATGTATACTTTGCTTGCAAGATTAAAGCTCTTAATGTTGGCCATCCCTCCCTAAACAGAACTACTGGAAAAAAATTGAGCAGTTACTGACAAATATTCTCTGGTTGAATCCTCTAAGGAGGGATTATTTTGGGATATCCTTCTAGGCAGAGTCTGGTCCATCTTAAGGTTTAAGGATGAGACTACTTTCTTCTGACGAAAGGGTTTATGAAGTCACATTCTGAAGCTGTATCCGCTACATCCAGTTGAAATAATGAAAATAGCCTCTTTCTTTCCCTTGGTTCAAGAAGAAGTAGAGCAATCTTAAGTTGTGGACTATGAGGATCGGAGAAGCATGAAGATTATGTCTCTCCTTACAGCTGTGGCAGATGAAACTCAGTGTTCAAGTCCTCCTAATTTTCATACAAATTCACTATGTCAGAGCCTTGTTATACTCCTCGCAGTTGTGGGGAGAAAGCCCGCTCCTCTTGCTCTGGGTACACTTGTAGTGTTGTAGGTTTCCTCTTCATGATGAAGCCAATGATTCTTTCAACTTCTAGAAAGGTTGACCTTGACAACTCATAGCTGAATTCCTTACTGGAAGGAAGCTGTAGGCCCAAGGTAATGCCCATTCTCAGGGGAAGCCCTCTTCAAATGAGTGGTGGATGGGGTTAGGTTATGAAGTTTAACGTCTTACTTTTCCCACTGCTCCCTTCCTCATTCCCTTACATGCATTCCAACTCCCCTTGTCATCCCCTTCTCTTCCTGAGGCCACATCCCAATACACCTGCTATGTGCAAACCTCCATCTTAAAATCTATTCCCTGAGAAAATTAACCAATGACAGAATCAAAGTGTGATGTTCATGTTTCTGTGTTTTCCAGAGTTCACACAAAGCAGATAATTCAGTTTCACCTTGAAGACCCCCTCAGGCATAAGTATGTTAGTGCTGGGCAGGGATAATTGGCAGACATCTTTCTGATATTGCAATTCCAGCAATCCCCTTTGCCAATCTACAGTCTCATCCTCTTCTTCATCAAAAATGATACCCTAAGGACCTGCCCATCATTTTATTGATTATCCTCAGACAGGTCTGAAACCTGATTAAGATGCAAACTTGGACCCTGCTGAATTTTTCAAGAACCATTTGGCATAGTGTCTAAGAGAGCAAGTTCTGGAGATAGTCTGAGTCTGAATATCTTCTTTACCACCTACTAGCTGTGCGGCCTTGACCAAATTACACTCTGTCTCTGTTTCTTCATCTATATATGGGAGCTAACAATAGTACCTACTTCACAGAGTTGTGTGGTAAACCAGGTAAAGGTCTTAGAAAGTGCCTAGCACTCACTCAGCAAATGCCACCTATCACTACCCATAATGTAAATTTGATACTTAACATTATGTATATACATATACATAATAACATATATGTGTGTATATATACACACACACATATATATATATATATATTTGGTTTTCACTGGATCTTGTGGGTTTAACTTGGATAGTGATAAAGAAAATATTAGAACCTAGAGATGTGAAGGGATATACCTTGATATCATTGTTCAAGCAATACATTTAAATATTACAACTCTAAGTAGCATGTGTGAACTGCACAACATTTCTGAATTGACTGTAGCAGGCTAGCTGAATAAGAGTGAAACCACAGCTTGTGACCATGTCTAGAGATATTTTGCAGCAGTCATTAAAGACACAATGCTTAAGGCCATTGTGTTTTTCAAGGACTCACAGTAACGTTGAAGCTAAAAAATGTTTTTGACCTAAAAGGAACAAAAGTTAATGTTGGGAAATAAACTAATGTGTATAAAACATAGCATTGTGTGGTCATTGTTAAATTAATATTATAGTAATTTATTAGGAGCAATTGCATTTGAAAATAATTTGTAAATAAGATTTCTAATTTTGCAAGAATTTCTACGTACATATCTACTGCTGAGAAATTATGGCCAATTATCAAGTAAATTAATTACTCATATCATTCAATAATTTAAAAGACAAAATTCCTAAAACTCTTTCAAAATTATTGTAGAAAAAATTGCATTTGATATGGAATGCAGATCTGTTTTACTATGGTTTTATGATGTGGGATAGGGTTTCCAAAATAACAGGGCCTAGAGACTAAGAAAGAATAAAATGTCCCTGCTCACATTCTAAAAGAACTTTGGGCTTATATTCATCTTCATACATGCAGTCTTCACTAAGAAAAATATCTTTTTTTTAAGGAGTTCCAGGTCAATACATCATTTATAGCATGAAAATTACTAAAGACTATTCCTCAAAAGTATGATAGTCATATATGTATTGTGCTATAGATACACAAAATAAAATTTGGGCATAAATGACATAACTAGATTTTTTTCCAGCCTTCATCAGCATTTTTGGAAAACTGAGCTCACGACATCTTGGGTAGGGAAGAGTTGGTAGAAGACAGCTCTCCATTTAAGACAAACCTACTATTTTTTTTTAAGCCTTACATCTTAGAAATCTCCAAATAGAAAAAAATAATAGGTACAATGAGTAAATAAGATTCAGGGTTATTGATGGTAAATCAGCAAATTAATTAGAGAACAGTCAAGAAAACTCATGTCTCTCAATTCCCCGTCTGGTTCAGTGATTTATTTATCAAATTGTGCCAATGCAAAACTTAAAAGATGAAATACCTGTGTACAAGATCTACCATACTGGGCATTTAAAAGTCTGAAGGTGATTAATCAGGAATTTGAAACTTCTTATCTCCCTGAAACATCAGGGAATTTATAGTTCTATTACCAGGTGACCCATGAAATTCTTTGTGTGTGGAATATTTTTCTTTACTTACTGTTTACTGACCACAGTGAAAGAATATGGAGGTTTCACTATTCATACCAGTTGTTATGGGTTGAGTTGTGCCCTTCACAAAAGAGATATGTTGAAGTTCTAACCCCTAGAATCTCAGAATGCAACCTTATTCGGAAGTAGGGTTATTGCAGATGTAATTAACTAAGATGAGGTCATACTGAAGTAAGGGGGGCTGGTAATCCAATATGACTAGTGTTTTTATAAGAAAACAGCCATTTTCTCATAGGGAGAGAGGTGTGATGAGGAAAGCAGAGTTTGGAGTCATGCAGCTTCCATCCAAAGGATGACAAAGATTGCCAAAAAACCACCAGAACCTTGATTTCAGACTTCTAGACTCCCTAACTGCGGGACAATAAATTTCTGTTGGTTTAAACCAGCTAATTTATGGTACTTTGTTACAGCAGCCCTGGAAAACTAAAACACTAGCATTCTAAATATTTACTGCTTTCTTTCCACTGAAATACAGGCTATATTTCAGATGATTTTAGGTGGATTTGGATACCATCTTTTGGATTCATGATTTACTAGAGTGTAAAAAATGCAAAGGTCCTTAAAAATTAGAGTCCAAAGTCTCATTTTATAATCAAGTTAACTAAATTTAAATGTGGTAAAATGGTGTTGAAAGTACTAAATTATAAATACTGAAAGAGATAATACTGCTTAAATGATAATCCAGTATAACTAAGCTTATTCTAGAATGATTCAGTCTTCTCTGGGATATACAAGGATGCATTTAGGACTGAACCAAGTCAGGGTAGTGACTTTTGATATTTAGGGCAAATGAAAATCAATGTCTTCTTCCTCCTCCTTACTATAAAGTGACTGGTCTATAACTTGCACTGGAGAAATATTGTTGCCCAATCGAATACTTTGCCTTTGAAAAGAAGATTCCTAACAAAACAACAAGGAGTCAACCACCAATTAAAGCAGCTATAGGCAGGCACGCAGAAGTCGAAAGAGCATCTTGTCTTCACTGCTTTCAGCCATGTTCTTGTTCTTGAATCCATTTCAATGTTCTCCTAGTTTTCAATCATGCAATTAACAAGAATTTGTGGGGATCTGCTGTATTTCAGTCCCTTGCTATTCAGTGGTGAACAAGACAGATTAAAATCACACTCTTAGATTGCTTACTACATGGTAACTCTAGATGTTATCACCAAGGCTCTTAGATGGTACCCCAGCTTGGAAAATTGAACTCAAATTTCTCCTTTTAGGTGCTTGATATCCCCTTAGGATTCAGTGCGTTCTCAGCTCTGGGTTTTCCCACTCTCCTGTCTTCACTTGAAAATCCTTCCTGACCAACCACCAGTCTCTGAGATCTCTGTTCTCCCTGTCTTATGCATATCTAAGCAGAGCTACTTCAAACATCCCTAGAAAGGGAAGACAGAGTATAACATAGTTGGCTTAATGGCTTACCAATTATGGAGCTGACATAGGTTCAACAGCTCAAGTTATTTGTACATAACACAGACTCCATAAATATTGTTGATTTTATTCTGGGCTGAACACATACTTGTTTATTTTTATCCCAAAATATTAATTAAATTAAATTTTCATCTTATATTTATTGATAATTCACTATAATCTTTTCAACATACTGGATTTGAACACTGTGCTAAGCATTGGAAAGAGTTCTAGCCAACTCACTCAACTGAACTACTGGCTTTAAGATATATCCGTGTGGTGAAAACATCTTGTGCTGATTTTACCAAAAGAATCAGCTATATTCAACTATAAAAGCTAAGCCATTAAACTACACATAAAAAACAATCTAGATTAATTCCCTTTTTATTAGAAGGCATATAATGCAGAAAATTCTCAGCAGATGTTCTTTTTCCATCTTATACTTCTGGGGATTTGTTGTCTTTCTGACTCTTGTAGCCTCTCAACTTGTTGCCTACTCTATGGCTCCCAACAGTTGTCTTTCTTGCTCAAATTTCCTCCTGAGCTCCTTTTTGGTGGTCAGCTTGTCCTGCCACTAAAGAGCAAGAGCGTGTCCCAAATCAGGTCCTTTTGCTGTTAACACTGTTTTTGTGTAACTTCACTGAAAAAAAATTAAAAATATGTATATATTATATAAAACATTACATATGTGTGTAGGTATACACACATATGTAATATTTTACCACCACTGTCAGCCACTCTGGCTTATAACATTCTTCCATAGAACAGGACTACTCCAACCAGGAACTCCCATCCCTCGACACAGACAACTTCACTCCGCAGAACCCTCTATTTTCTCTAATATACTTTAAATATATACAATTTAATACCATGTTTATGTATCTCAAAATAGAGTCCATTGTCTTTATGCTTGGAGCAGAGTATAGGTAATTAATTTCCTGGAAACCAAAGTGAAATTCTGAATTGCTTTTTCCATGCTGATATTGATAATGCACAGTCTATAAGTCAATTACATTAGAATTTATTTGTTTTCTCTTATTTATTTAATGTACTCTGCCTTATTCCAAAGAGGATTTAAATTAATTTTAGAGTTTAGACAGATATTTTTCAGTCTTGCCGGGGATCCTAACCTTTGGAGATACCATTACTTTTCTGAAAAAGTTCAATTTGTGTTCCAAAGAACTGACTTCAAACAGGCCTCATGTAATACAATCTATTATACGGATTATACACATGGTTTTACATATGCTTAGATATTTACTTCTTTATTTCACATATTAACAATATACCAAACAAAACTCATAGTAAAATGAAAGCAAATGGCTTCAAAATGCACTTTTGTATTTCCCACAGAGACCAATTAGCTTTATTATACCAAGACATTCCTCAGATTTATGTGGAAACATTGAAAGATGGGTTATCAGAGAGAATTACAATTAATTCCCCCTGGATTATAACTCAAAATACAAGTCAATGTGTGTGGAAGACGAGCAAATCTCTTTGGATTTGGTTACAAGATAGCCATGCAACATTTCCCCTCTTCATATTTTACCTGGAAATCTTTCATTAATTTCGGAAGAAAGTACACTGTTTCTTGACAAAGTGGATTTTATATGGTACTTCACTGACCATCTCGTTCAATAGTCTTATATGACAGAACTAAGCTTGAAAAAACAGAAGAATTGCAATAAAATCACAAACCAATGTTTGATTGTTATAGACAATTGCACGTCCAAATCAAACACTGACACTTTCGTTTCTGACATGCTTTTATTCTCTTTGTCACTCACTTCTAACAGGTTGATTTTCTTATCTCAGTTATTCACATATATTAGTACGAGGCCTGAAGATCTTTAATATATCGGGATAGATTGCTCTCTACAAATTTAAAGCCCATCAGTGAAGAATAGTGGGTCATTATTCAAAATCCTTTGTATCTTATTATTATTCAAAACTCTTTGGATCTTATAGCTATTCTCTTTATTTTCAGGTAAAAGCAAGATTCCTTGAAATAACACATTGATGAATAACCATACTCATATATGATGTTTTTTCACCTACCAAGTACAGAACAGTCAAGGTGAGCAAAAGCATAAATATAAGAAATTGTAACAAAAATTATTTTGTGCATAAGATCCCAATACATTACTTTCTTTCTAGTTTTTTCTTTCTAACTCTTAAGAGACAAGTTATTTTAAGTTAAAAGAACAATCATTTATTCTCATGTTCATGAGTGTGAAGGTTGGCTGCAAATCAGTTGGACTAGATTAGACTCTAGGCACCAGTTTCTGGCCCCGGGCTCCAGGCTATCGACACAGATTCAGGTTGGTTCCATATTAATCTCATCTTCCTTGAACCAGCAGCTACAGGGCTTATGGCCTGTTTTACTGAGGCTCAGGCTATCTGAGGCATATTCTTCTCATGACAGACCATCAAATCATAAGACCCAAGCCAAGTCTTTTCTTGTAGTAACATCAATACCTTCCATTAGCCAAGGTAAGTTACATGGCCAAACCCACCATTCGTGCAGGGAGGAATTATATTTGCTCACTGTGAGAGGGAAAGAATGTTGAAAATTTACTGAAAACTAATCCAAATGATCATTTGTGTACTTTATTTTGTATTCTGCAGCTTTATCTTTACCCTTATATTATGAATTATGGCTATACTTCGGGACTTTTATTCCATTAGCCTTATTATTCAATCAAATTGATTTTGGCTGTATTGCATGATTTCAATAAACTAGCTATTTTATGGTTGTAAATAACATGGTAACTATTCAATGTTATGAATCTAAAATGAATACGCTTTAATATGCTTCTTTTTAAACTTTTTTTCTCTCCTATTTCCTTCCAATCATGAATGAATCTATTTTCGTTTCAAGAATCACTTTTATGTAAGACAATTTATAGTTTCATGAAAATATGCTTTGAACCGAGACAACTTTGAAGATTTGTGTCTGTGCTCACTAATATTTATTTTAGAACTCTCCTACTCTAAATTAATCTTGGATTGTGACTTTGAAAATGTATACCACACATATTTTTTTCTCTTCTTCTCTTTCTCTATGTTTTCAAAGAGTAATAGCTCTTTGATTTCTAAGGACCCAGACTGGTTATATAGTTCATATCCACAAAAAAAATTATATGATTTTTATGATTTTATTTTTATCTGTTATTGACATCAAATGATACTCAAAATTTTAAATAAAGAGGCTTTGTATAAATCCTGCCCCCTAATTCTACCAAGGATGGAGCTTATTATCAGCAATTCAAAATTTGCAGTTCTTTGTTGGGTAATCATTATTCTGCTTTTCTTAAAGAGAAACGATATATTTTAGAGAGGGAGTTCCCAAGCGGACTTTTGTTCCTGGAAAATTTGATTTATAATTTGTCACTTTTATAGAGATTGTCCAGCTCATTGTTTTCTATTTGAGACATTAGAGGAACCATGAATCTTTTGGTTCTTTCTACTGACTTTTTTTACATTGATACAACGTTGTAGATGAATCCCTCCCTGGGACATGGAATATCACACGGAAGGCTAGAGAAATTGTGTTATGCAGAATGCCTTCTGGGGGTCTTTCCATAGAATTATACTTTCAAAGCTTCTGTCTTTAATTAAAAAAGGTCTAGAAAAATTGTTTCTCTGTTGTCTGGTACTTATTCCTAATTAATTGATTACATAGCTTTTAAATATCTGAATGGCTGATAAAGAGGAACATATAAAGGTCATTGGCAATATTTATTTCAGCCACATTCTTTAGGATGCAGTAAGAAGCAAATATGGTATTCAGGAATCTTGTCACTTTATTATCTCCAATTAGAGCAGGTATTTTCCAAGCCTATCAGGGGGAGGAGTTTTACTCTGCAGTTTGGGGGTGTGAAGACCTCTTACTACAAGGCTCTAATATCTTATGTAGGGTCCTAGACTGAGACCACAGAGAGCAGAATAGAGATGGGAGATCATTTCTGCTTGCAATATGGATAAAACTGTTAGGATATAGCCACATAGAAAGTTGTACCTTCTGAACTTGGGTGAAGGAGATGATATTGATGATTATTGGGAATAGAATGATCTTATGTTCCAATGCAAAATAGATGTAGTGATAGAATATACGAGTTTGAAGGATATAATATTTCATAAATGTATTTTACTTGGTGAATGCTAAGTGAGACAAAGGCAGAAGAGTCACCCACATGCTGATATGGACACAGGATATTTCTATTCCTGGAATTCCTAATTTATGTAAATCTGGGCACTCCCACTGATCTTTCACAATTCTGCTAAGGAATCTCTTCTTTCACAATGCCTCCCTAATGATCACAGCTCCCTGAGAGCTTTAGTTTCAATTCTGTGTTATTTCTGTGGTATACATATACTTTTACTGCTGCAAAGTCCACATTACCTTGTATTTATTTGTGCATAAGTCCAGCTCAGGTGGCTGTGCCTGATGTTCTTTTGTTTCCCAGCCCTAAGACTATGCTTGGCAAGTGGTAGTTTCTAAATACATATCTGTTGAACACATATGATGTGATCCAAGAGATCCAAGAAATGGGAAGCTTGAAAAATTTTATTTTCAGTCTTGGGTTTACTAATTTTTTCATCATACTCAGAATATTTTTTCCTCTGCCCTAAATATAAGTCAGGAAATATTATAGTGAAAGATAGGGAGAAATGACATTGTACAGGAAAATAATAGAAAAAAATAGATGTACATATCTCAGCTGCCTGTAAAGGGTATAGGAATTTCTTGTGGGTGATCAGAATTTTATTTGTTTGTTTGTTTGTTTTGTTTGTTTGTTTTGGTGAGGAAGATTGGCCCTGAACTAATGTCTGTTGCGAATCTTCCTCTTTTTGCTTGAGAAAGATTGTCCTTGAGCTAACATCCAAACCAGTCTCCTCTATCTTGTATATGGGACGCCACCACAGCGGTGTGTAGGTCTGCATCTGGGATCCGAACCCATGAACCCTGGGCTGCTGAAGTGGAGCATGCAAACCTAACCACTGTGCCACTGGGCAGGCCCCAGAATTTTAATAAAAATTCTAAGCTAGAGAAATGGAGATAGGGGAGAGTTTATTATAGCTGTACTACAGGGAAGGCCAAACCAAGTGACGAGTTGCCCTTTGAGTAGCATACAAGTGAAGAAAACTGGGGGAGAACAAGGAGGTGGGGGAAGGTGTCCCCAAGAGGACAATATCAGAAACTATGAAAAGTTAACTAGAAAGTGGAATGCAGAGGTCCAGCAATACTGCACAAAGTAGCTTATATTGACACCATTTAAAAAGGATGCTCTTGAAACACCTGATATTTTGGGGGGGTGGGAAAGAATAGCGATCTTCCTTAAGAATGATAAACCTTCGGTTCACAACTTCTGGGTTTTTTCCTCCCATAAATATAAGCATAATCTGTAGGTTTCAGCATAAAAAATTTTAACTGAAATATGTATTCCATACTCTATTATGCAAGAAACACCCCAGTCGTCTTTGTCATATTTTCCCAAATCACAGTATTGTTTAATTCCTAATCTGCCCTTCTTACAACAGTGGTGACTTGAAGGAAAAAAAAATAAAGTGCAGTGTTGCCAATTATTTCAGGTCAGTATGGATATACAGTTTTCAGGTGCAAGCCTTCTTTTTCTTTCTTATTTCTAATTGCATTTATTCAAAAAATTTGCCTTTACATTCGAGTGTAAGAGAAAATAAAAAGTCAATGAATAAATTCAAATTTGTTTTGAGGTCCTCATTAATCACGTTAGAAGATATTTGGCCAGAACTCAGGAGTCCTGACCTGTCCAGCTGCATATCACTTCCACAGATTCATGAGGGAAAAATACAGAACAGATTCTCCACGTCAAATCACTCTCTTTATTACAACAAGAATCTTCCCTTGTATCATGAGATAGTCTTCTGAAGTAATAGACTAGCACACTAGGGCCCGCAATTGACTTCTGTGGCAAAGGCCACCAGAGGTCTAAGGTCTACACTAACAGCAAATGGAAGAATTCTTTTGGGAGTGTGTGCTGAATACTTTACCAGACAACTGGCGTGGAAAGGTGAACCCAACATGGGAGATGAATGTCTGTAATAGATGATTTAAACAACTCACTCCACACCTTCTTTCTTCTAAGGCCCCCTCCGTCTTCTGCTTGATTTTCTTAAGGGAGTGGGGGTGACATTGGGAGAGTAGTTTTCCAAGCTTCTTTCACTACTAGCTGTGAATAAGACCTATATTCCAAGGAGGCTTGTCACCAGAAACTGATTCCAAAGAGAAGGGTAGAACAAACACATAAAACAAAGTAACCAATCCCACAGAATCTGGTACGTTGAAATCCATCGTCTTTGAACATAAAGCTCCACCTAAAGCATCATGGTTGTAGAAGAAATATACATGGATTTCACTTCATTACTTCATTCCTAATCAGGAGGTGAAGACAATAAAAAGGAATAGTATTGAACTCTAAAAGCCAATAGTCCTCACGCAACACATGCATTATAAATAAGTAACTGTTCTAAGTGCACCAATAACTTTTTATGTTACTTTATGGTTCTGAAGGCATCCAGTGCGATTTCTAGAATCTCTGAATTCTTGATTTGATAA
Source organism: Ceratotherium simum simum (assembly GCF_057802395.1). NCBI lineage: Eukaryota > Metazoa > Chordata > Mammalia > Perissodactyla > Rhinocerotidae > Ceratotherium > Ceratotherium simum. Next base: position 36,729,213 of record NC_141908.1, on the reverse strand, counting down.
TTAGCATTTAGCTGTAATGGGAAAAGAGACAGTAAGCTGCAGACCTTGCAGGAGATTTTAGGAGTCATGTCACATTGCCAGGGCCCACATTAAAGTCATGTCACATCACTGGTGCTGACGTTCTACTGGACAGAATTAATTTAAAGGCACCACTTAGATGCAAGTAAACTGGTAAATGGAAGGAAAATAAAATGGTTGGATGAACATATTGCATATCTCTGCTCAATGACAAAGCATGTTGACTAATTTTCCAGTCAGCCCACAATTCAATGAAACAGACCTATATTTAGTCAGTCCATACTACCCAATAGAAACTGAACTTCACTGACTTCCCTGAAATGGTCACTGCTCCTAGGACCTTACAGGACAGTCATGGGAGAGAGATTTTAAAACAACAAACTACAATACAATGCAATATGATGTGAGATAAGATTTCATTAAGGTAGAAATAGGATCTAAGTATAATGGAAATATCAGGATTTTCAGGAAAACTTTAGATAGATTATTCTTGAGCTGATATTTGACAGATGAGTAGAAACTTTTCAAGCAGAGGCAGTATGAAAGCAGAGGCTGAGAGGAACTTAATTAGCAAAGAAAGAGCAGAACAAAAGCATAGGGACTCATTAGAGATTTTGAAGGACTTCAGTCTGCCTATTACATAAAGCCCAAGGCAGAAAGGAGGAACACAAAGATTAGTGGGGGATATAAATCATGAAGTCCTTTGCATGTCAGTTAGGATTTTATCTTGAAGATGATGAGGAGTCATTAACAAATTTGAAGCAAAGGACTGATCAGATTTCAATTTAGAAATATCTAGTTTCTTCACTCTAGTTGCAGAGTGAAGAACTGGAAAGGGAAAAGGAATAGGGCAAGAAAGGAGACATATATTGAAATAACTGAGACAAGAAATGATATAGCCCAGAACTAAGTGGTTGTCATGGATTTGAGAGATGTCTAGAAGTAGAGTTAAGAACTGTTGCTGTCTTTGTAGGTGTAGGGATTTAGGAAAGTTAGGTTTAGGTTAGTGCTCAAGCTTCAAGCATTGGCATTTGAGGAGGCAGAGATAACATTTACTTAGTCATGTGTCCCAGGCCATGTAGACCTTCTTATCTTTCTATGAACATTACATGATTTCTCATGCCTCCCAATAAAAAGTGATGGAATAATTTTTGGAATTACCATGTGTTGTGGGTTTCAGATAAATCTAGGCGGAGATGTTGAATAGAAAATCAGAAACACAGGACTGAAAATAAGAGAATACTCTTGTAAACTGATGTATGTTTAGAGGTCATCAGCTTCTAGAATATAATTGAAATCGCAAGTATATAGTTAAGAAAGCTAGAGAGTATCATATTTAAAAATTGAGCAAAGAAGGAATAGCTAGCAAAGGAGAGTGAAATTAAGTCGCCAGAAAAGTTGAAAGACAACTAGAAAAAGTTGACATTAAAGCATCAGCATCAAATTGGGACATAAATTAGAGAGGCATTAAAAATGACTACTGAGAGGCTGGCCTGGTGGCTTAGTGGTTAATTTCGCATGCTCCACTTCTGCGGCCCAGGGTTCATAGGTTTGGATTCTGGGCATAGACTTACATACCACTACACACCACTCATCAGGCCATGCTGTGGTGGTGTGCCACGTATAAAATAGAGGAGGATTGGCACAGATTTTAGCTCAGGGACAATCTTCCTCAAGCAAAAAGAGGAAGATTGGCAGCAGATGTTAGCTCAGGGCCAATCTTCCTCATCAAAAAAAAAAATGACCATTGAAATCAATAATTAGAAGATTATAGATGACTTGAGCAAAAGTGGTTTCACTGAAGTGACAGTAGAAATCAGATTTCAACGACTGAAGAAATAAGTAAAGGAAAAGAGAGATCATGGAAGTCTTGGTATGACTGTGTAAAATACTGGTATATATGCTTACAGGGGATCAAAGAAAATAAGAACTAGTACAATGCTCTCTGTAGGGTACTTTCATTTTAATTATAATTGTCTTTACACCGAATACTAAAATCAGGAGAAAATTCTACGAATCACCAACACCATAGGAAAAGAATGAAGTATTTAATACGTTTATATTCTAGTTTGGTTAAGATTGCTAATTAGCCAAGAAATGTAATAGTGTCTTTACTTTTGCTGAAAAGCTATATTTATATGACAGATTCACCACAGAAGAGAGCCATAGAGAGGAATCACATTTATCTGAATTATATGGACTACGTTCCCTGCTATTAGAAAAGAAAAGAAAAGAAAAGAAAAGAAAAGAAAAGAAAAGAAAAGAAAAGAAAAAAGCCACAATGCCAGGTTTTAAATTCCAGCACCAAAATTTACAAGAAGATAACTTTGGACAATTTACCTGTCTTCTCTGTGCCTCAATCTCTTATTCTGTAGAATGAGGATGATAATAGCATATCTAATTAATAGATCTAAGTGAAGCCTCTAATGCTATATACATATTAACTATATTTTCATCATCATTGTTATTAAAAAATAAACCATATGAAAGGTTTTAACTGAATATTTTATATGCATTTTTTGCTTTCTTAGTTATAGTCAGCTCTAGGTGAAACCTACTAATACTACATCCACTGAATCTTTTCTTAATTGTCACCCCAATATTTCAGTCAAGTTATACATATGGACTTGAAATTCTAGTAAGGTGCTTAAGGTATAATAAAATGTTTGACTGGCTTTTGTCCCTGATTCTCGGGAGGGAGACTAAATTCTTAGAATTTCTTGAGTAACGAGAATGTCTTTGTTATTCATGAGCCTCTTGGATCACACCCGAGTCTATGTTAAGACATGAGATGACTCAGGCTTCAGGCTGGTCACCGTCAAGACCAACCATTTGATTAGATGGTTGTGTCTTTGCAGAGGGCTGGAGATTGAGTTCAATCATATGGCCAATGATTTAATCAATCATGCCTATGTATTGAAACCCCAATAAAAACTCTGGATATTAAAACTCAGGGGAGCTTCCTGGGTGGTGAACACATTGATACGCTAGGAGGCTGACACATCTTGATTCCAGAGAGAGAAAGCATGGAAGCTCTGCATTCACATTCCTCCCAGATCTCAACCTATATGTTTTTTCATTTGGCTGGTACTGATCGGTAGCATTTAAAGTAAAACTATAATCATAAGTAGGGTGTTTTTTTGAGTTCTGTGTGTCATTCTAGAAAATTATCAAGCCTGAGAGATTGTAAGAAATTCTGAATTTGTAGACAGTTAGTTAGAAGCACTGGTGTCTTGGAGACCCCCAAAGTGTGGCTGGTGTCTGAAGTGAGGACAGTTTTATGGAGAACTTAGCCCTTAATTTATGGGGTCTGAGTTAACTCTGGGTGGTTAGTGCCAGAAGTGATTTGCAGTACGTCACATGAGGTTGAAATAGAATAGTGTCCAATAAATACCTTTCAACTAATAAGTCTAAAGTCTATCAGGGGAGCTAGAAACACAGACAACTAACCCTCTGTGCCATAAAAGAGAAAGGAACTATGATCTGTGGATAATTTTTACCCAGGGGTCAGAAAACAGCACAAAAAGTTTACACAGGTAATATAAAATTGATCTTGTCTTCAAAGATGAATACAGTTTCAATTAACTGAAAAATTAAAGAAAGAAGTCTTCCAAGCCCCCAAAAAACATAACTAGTGAATGGAAGAATACCAAGTAAATAGATCTGAGGAAAAGTCCTAGAAATGTAGATCTCTTAGACGTTTATGAAGTCAATCAAAGGTGGAAAGAGTTTTAGGATGAAGGAGTGGTCAAAAGTGGGAAAACAAGATTAGATAGGATGAGAACTATTAGAATAATTTGTTTGTTCTTGGCATCAATTTTCTTAGTAAATAAAGTAATTCAGCAACCCCTTCATATGTTAATAGGTGGTCTTATTTATTCTTTATTTTTGTAAGTATTTTTTTATTTTTACAAGTTTAAAACATGTTGCTGGCACACAGTCATTGCTTTATAAGCTAAGACAATCCTAAAAGTGCAGGAACTATTCAGTGTACAGATGGATTTGGAATTACTTTTGCTGCCCTAAACTGATATCTAATATGGTAGGTGTTAGCTCTGTGAAGCTAAACACTGAGTTATATCCTTAACCCTGAGCTTTATATTGTCTTTTCATTTATTTTTTTCTTCACCTGATGACTTCTGTTACAGTTTGTTTTCCTTTAATTGTGACCTTCAAATGGTAGACATCTATTTTAGTTTCTAGACAAAATAAAGGTACACAATGCAATTAATAAATATGATTATGTGCATCGTCATAGAACAATTACGGTAATCCATCCATTGAATTTCTTATACTTCAGCTATGAGGATGTCTACTGTAATTATATGATACTATATCATTTCATTTCAAATTTTAATACCACTTAGATTTCATAGATTTTTTGAACCTTGCTTTTAATATCAGACTTTAAATATTAGAAAAAATGGAAAAAAAGAATTAAAAAAATTGCATCAGGGGCCAGCCCGTGGCTTAGGGGTTAAGTGCGCGCGCTCTGCTCCGCTACTGGTGGCCCGGTTCGGATCCCAGGTGCGGTCCGACACACCGCTTCTCCGGCCATGCTGAGGTTGCATCCCACATACAGTGACTAGAAGGATGTGCAACTGTGACATACAACTGTCTACTGGGGCTTTGGGGAAAAAAAAAGGAGGAGGATTGGCAATAGATGTTAGCTCAGAGCTGGTCTTCCTCAGCATGGATGTTAGCTCAGGGCTGATCTTCCTCACCAAAAAAAAAAAAAAAAGTTGGTCTATTAAGAAATTTGGACCATTAAAAAAAAAGTTGCATCAAAGAAAAGAAATAAGTATATGTATCATCTCAAAAATTCTGCATATAGGTGTGGAAGAGCCATATTCAATATTGGCTTAACAAGAAGTGTTTGCCAATTTGGCCATGTGGGATTTCATGGGGAAATTATAAATATAAACCAATCTAGTTTACATCTTTGGCTACATGGGCCTATATAGATGAATTTATACTTGTCCCAGAACGTTTTCTCATGCCCATTTTTAAACAATTTTTAAAATCCTCAATCTTTCAACACTTGCTGTAGCTATTTAACATTTTGGAGGACCTTAATGTATCGGGCCCTCATTTAATTGAAGCAATACAAAATAGTTCAGAGATCCACTCACTAGCGCAGAATGAGAGATGAGAAAAACTATCTGGGTTTTGAGAGATGAGAAAAACTATCTGGGTTTTAGTTAATATCCCAAGGAGGGGAGCTGCACAGATTGAGCCAGTATCCAAAAGATTTGGCAGACATAGGCATGATTCTGGCAATTCTCAATGGTGACTGGTACAACATAATGGATGGAACAGAATGGCACGGCATTTAAGCAGCCAATGATCCTTGGGAGCTAAATGAAAGGAAGTCATTTCTGAGAAACCAGACATAAACAGCAGGACTTCCAGAAAGGGGTGGGATGTAGAGACAAATTTCAGCCTCCTCAAAGGACAGTGGTGTTGGCAGGAGGTAGGCACACTCCATGGTCCTAATCTGGGGACATGAGTCAGAGTGACCAGTTCCTAAGTGAGACTAGGCAGAGTGACTTGTCACCCTGTAAAGAAGATTTAAGACTGATGGGGATACGTATTGTTGAAGCTTGAATTATCCATTCTCAACAAGTGCTAAAATTCATGTCTCATCCCTGAAATTAGAGAAAAACAGTCACAATTGCTACCAAGATATGTATCTGCAGAATTTATAGCAGGCCTGCTAGACATAGGACTCCTAATCCTCCTCCTGCCTGTGGCATAATTGGCTCAAAGACCACCATGGATCTAGAACCGTACATGTTCACCATCTTTAGTCTTAAAAATATCTGGAAAAAGAAAGGGAGTGCAAAAAAGACAGAGACTGACATCTTTTCTTGCATACATGAGACAGATTATTTTATATTTAAAAGGAAATGTATGAGTCTCCTGATTGATGACTGCATAAAATAGATATGGTGAGTAGATTTTTGATTGACATGAATGTTAATCATCTACCAAGTAAGTTGCATTACACTACAACAGAAAAACATGAAAAGTCATGTTTGATGAGAATCAGCTTTGGAAGAAACTGCAGTTCATGAATAATAACCTTCAATAAAGGGAAATGTAAATCACAGAACTGTTATAAGGAGAGGAAAGTGAGCATCAGTGTCTGATATTGGTAGTCTATTAACTGATGTAATGGAAATGAAGATATTTCTAGTGAAAAATCTATAAAAAGGAAAATGGCCCAGCTGTTTATAGGTCATCTGTCTTTTAAATTCAGCTCAGTGAGATTGAAAGGACAAAGATTTCATAAGCTAAATTATGTGAATTTATTTAATAAATTTTGAGACCATTCAAGGCATCTCATTTAATTTCATTTTCTTTATTGGTGTTGAATAGTGTTTTTCAATTTGTCACATTTGAGCTGTTATATTTGTTTGTTTTTGAGGGAACTATGTTTTTGAGGGAAATCATACACGTTCTACCGTGGTTAAATTTCTAATATATTTTTCCTAGTTTTGAAGTATAACACATATATTAAAAGACCCATGAATCAGAAATGTCCAACTTAATTTCTTAATATAAAGTGAACGCCCGTATAATGACTACCCAGGCCAAAAAAATAGAATATTGCTGGCAATTCAGAATCCCTTGTCCCTATTTTGTATTATTTCTTTATCGTAACTTCATTCCTGCCCCATAAAAGTTACCACCCTCCTGAATTTTATGTTAAAGAAAAGAAAATCTTGCTTTGCTGCTGTTTAGTTGTTGTGATTTATTATCTCAGGGGAACCTCTGTCATTAGTTTTGCCCATTTTAAATCTTTAGTTAAAAGGAATCATGAAGTATATAATCTTTTGTGTCTATCTTCTTTTACTTAAATACTGAAATGAATAATTTACTATAGGGATTCAACAGCAGATTTCAGTAAGCAGAAGAAAGAATCAATGAAATTCATAATAGGGCATTTGAAATTATCCAGTCTGAGGATTGGAGAGAAAAAAGAATGTAGAAAAATGAAATGAATCTAAGGGACACCATCAACAATGCCAAAATACTCATTGTGCAAGTCCGACAAGAAGAGATTGAGAAACGGGCAGAAAAAAAAATTTGAAGAAGTAATGGCTGAAAACTTAGTAAATTTGATGAAACAAAAATCCACACATCCAAGAATCACAATGAACTCCAAGTAGGATACAATCAAAGAGACCCGTATAAAGACACATTATAATTAAACTGTTGAACAACAAAAACAAAAAAAGTCCAGGACCAGATTGCTTCACTAGTAAATTCTACCAAACAATTAGAGAAGAACTAACACTCATCCTACTCAAGCTCTTCCAAAAAATAGACAAGGACACACTTTCTGATACATCTTATGAGATCAACATTACCATGACATCAAAGCCAAAGACACCACAAGAATACTACAGACTAATATACCTTATGAGTATAGGTGCAAAAATACTCAACAAAACGCTAGCAAATTGAATCAAACAGCACATTGAAATGATAATACATCAAAACCAAGTGAGATTTATCTCAGGCATGCAAAGTTGGTTCAGCATTAAAAATCAGCCAGTGTTATACATCACACTAATAGAATGAAAGAAAGATTCCACAGGATCATTTCAATAGATGTAGAAAAACATTTGACAACATTCAACACTTTTGGGGGTAAAAAACGCTCAGCAAACTAGAAATAGAAGGCAATTTTCTTAATGTGGTGAAGGGCACTTGTCAAAAATCCATTGCATACTCAATGGTGAAAGATTGAAAGCTTTCCCCTTAAGATCAGAAACAAGACAAGGAAGCCTGCTTCCAACCACTGCTATCCAATCTTGTACTTGAAGTTCTAGGCAGAACAATTAGGCAAATGTGTAAACACCATTGCAATCAGGGTATAGATTATTTCCATTACCCCCAAAATTTCCTTCTGCCTTTTTGTAATCAGTCTATTACTACCAAACCATCTCCAGAAAACCACTGATTTATTTTCTGTCCTTTAATTTTCCCTTTTGCAGAATGTCATGTAAATTGAATCACATAGAATGTAGCTTTTGAGCTTCGCTTTATCACATTATACACGTAATGTATTTGAGATTTGTACACATTGCTGCCTATATCAGTGCTTTGTTTCTTCTTATTGCAGAGTAGTATTCCATTGTATAAACACATCAGAGTTACTTAATCCATTTATCAATTGAAGGACAAATGCTGCTCTAGATTTTGGTGATTATGTATAGAGTCACTTTAAATATTTTCATGCATATATTTTGCATGAACAAACGCTTAATTTCATCAATTTCCTCCTAAGTGAGCACTGGTAATTTGTGTCTTTAAAGACTTAATCTCTTTCATCTAAGTTATCAAATGTATGAGCATAAACTTAGTCATAATATTCCCTTATTGTCTTTTTCATTTTTATGCATGATATGTATTTATTCTGTAATCATTCTAAACACATTTGTTTAAATCCTTTTTTTCAAACTGTTAAATTATTTAAATTTATTTATATGAAACTGTTTTCTTTGTTTTTTCTTATTGTTAGATTATTTCGTGTCATTTGGGATTTTTGTTTGCTGACTGTTTTTGAGGAAGGTTCCCCATTGTTACCTACCCCAGCCATATTCACTCCTCACTTTTCAAGTGGTTTTGTGTTGTCTCTACCATTTCTTTTGGGACTGCAGCAAAGAAATACATTTTATATTGATGATTTGGGCCTTTGCATCTCTGTGAATTTGGGAATTTTGAAATAGCAACCGGACACATTATGGCTTTAATTCTTGACTGCATGTTTGTCTAGGCTTTCTTCTATCACTGATGCTGAACCTTCTTATAGGCCAGAACCCCAAGAAGTGGCTGGCTCCTGCTTTTTTCTGATTCCTTTTATGAGCTAGACACTCTCTTCCCAGCCTTCCTTTTGAGGAGATATTTTTTTCATGTCAGCCTGACTTTGGTCTTCCACCTTGAAAAGAACTATTTTTTGTCTACCTTATCCCGCAGAAGCTGAAGTTCTGGCCACTTCTATTTCTACCTGGACACAGAGCCAAGCAGGTCTGCAGTATTAGCACTACCCATAGCTCATTTGTGTGAAATAGTTCACTCAATTTCAGGTGCATGTTGATATTTAACTTGTATGTAAATCCAGTTAGATATTTCTAATGTTCTTTTTATCTATCTCTGTATGTATGAAAGAAACGAGTTGCTTCAAAGTATCTTGCAGAGCCATCTTAATCAGAACTTCAATCTCTGTTTTTTTCAGAAGTTCCAAGTCACAAATTTTATAAAATTGAGATATTCCTGGGAATGATGTGGTTACAAATAGAGTAGGAAAAAACAAAGCAATTCAGATGCCATTCAGACAGTGCACACATTAAGAATGTAAATAAAGTAAAAAAAGATGCTTCAAAGGGGAAATATTATTAAACAAAAAAATTTACTTTATAAAAATAAGTATTCATAACATCTCTTAAGCAAATTAGAATTTCTGAACATAATTATATCGATCTGTTTGAAGATCCTCTGGAAAATGTTCTAAAATTGGGAATTGAAGAATCAGATAACTGTGAGAACAAAAGGAGACTGGAGGCCAGAAATGAATCCTGCTTTTTTTTCCAAAGACATCTTTAACAGTAAGAGTTGTGAATTAGACACAAGATAAAATTTCGGTTCCATTAACTAATATGGTCACTCATACAGCTGCATGTGAATTCCTTGTTCTCATCCAGAGTTTAACAGAACTTCTTGTTAGTGGAAGTACTTATGTCAGTAATGTAGCAATAGAGTACATTACATTTTTTATTCATAAAATATTTAAAAGAAAAAAAGCACTTCTTTTTACTTAGTTCCTGGGTTTCACTCCATAGAAAATTTTATTCAAAACCTTACAAGAATGCAACATGATTTTTAGTAGATTAATGGAGTCTAAGTGCTGGATCTTTACTAACCATCCCTTATTTTTATCATTTTTCTTTGCCTCTTTATGCTTTAATTGAAGGAGGCAATTTCAAAGTATATGGCAGAGATTCCTAGTACAATGACTTATAAATTAAAACATAATTTATTTTAAAATATAGCCTGACGTTGCTTTTCAATAAAATTTGTTTAAACCTGATTATTGTAAGTTCATGCCCTGTATTTTTATTCCTTCATAGCCCAAGGTTTTAGTCTGTTTGGACTATTATAAAGATATCTTAGACTGGCTAGCTTATAAATAACAGAAATTTATTTCTCATGGTTCTGGTGGCTTGGAAGTCTAAGATCTTGGCATCAGCACACTGGCAGATCAGGTGTCTGGTGAGGACCCACAGTCTGGTTCATAGACGGTATCTTCTCACTGTGTTCTCACATGGTGGAAAGGGTGAGGGAGCTCCCTGAGGCCTTTTCTATACGGGCACTAATCTCCCTCATGAGGTCTCTGTCCTCATGACCTAATCACCTGCCAAAGGCCCCGCCTCCTAATCCATCACCTTGTGGGTTAGGATTTCAACGTATGAATTTTGTGGGGACACAAACATTCTCTCCATAGAACCAGAGAACCTGGCCATTCCCTACTAGTCTCTAGCCTTCCACCTAGTTGCTATTTCTCTTAATCAAGGTATTTAAAGTTCTGATTCACAGAAGTATCTTCTGATCCACATATCTCAAATGTATATGGATAATAATATTTACCTCGAATAATAGTAAAATGATATTTTTAAATAAAATAAAGCACATGAAAAGTTTTAGTAAACTGAAATGAATTCTAAAAACACACGATTTTAGGTGGAAGTCTAACATAGAGTTTACTATGCATCTGAATCACACCCTGGGTTCAAGTTCTGGCTTAAACATTTGTTAGCTGTGACTTTGGTCAAGTTGTTCTGCCTTTTGGTGCCTAAATTCCCTCTTCTGGAAAATGAGAATAATAACAATGCACTACCTCATATCACAGCTGTGAGGATTATGAGAGCTAATAAACGCATGGTGCTAGGACAGTGTCTGAGAGGTAGCAATCACTATAAATGTTTATTTTCTTGTTACTAATACCTTAGCTCCTTGAAATCACTGGGCTTAGACCAAGGATTTCTTGAGCTTCCATCCTGTTCTAAGATCTGTATCATATTTCTCAAACATTATGTTGCTCTCCTGACTACTCTAAATTACTATGCACTTATGAAAAATGTTATATAGATAGATCATGACACAGAGAGAAAAACAGTACCAAAATATAAGAAATTCAACCTATGCCAGTACATTTTTCATTCTAGATGACAGAGACATGGAAAACAGCATATCTTGTGGTTATGGATTGACACTAAAGAGCTATGGGCTCATATAAGGGGAGCTCAGGTGGGTTATTATTTGCTGAGACAGATCATGTGTCCTGAAAATGCTGAATAAAAACGTTAATATTTTCTTTTGGGGTAAATGTTATTAATTCAGATTTAAGTTTAAACAGATACAAGTATGGTGTGTAAATTTTGGATGTTCTAAAATGTTTTATGATATTAAATTTTTATTATCATTTGTTTAAAGATTAACAATTATACAAATTTGTCAAAGAGGTAAGGCAAATAACACTAACAGCTTCTATGATAAGTTGCTCAAGGTAATAATAAAACTGAGAATGCATTTTGATATAAAATTTCTTTTTCTATATAAATTTCAAATAACTATGGATAATCACAAAAGATACATTATTTTTTAGTCTACAAGTTACTAATAATTTGACTTCTTTTTAAATTAATTGTAAAATAAATGAAATTAAAAAATCAGTTTTATTTTTCCTGATTTAGGAAATAACATTAGAATTTATGCTGGCCATATGCAATATTAAAAGGTTTTAGACTAGCAATAAACTAATTTAAAATTAAATTTAAAACTTAAAATTTACTGTCTAAGATGTAAGATGTGTATTAATTCCTGATGAGAAAAATATTCCTTACTCTCCAAAAGAGTAAGGAAGTGAATAGTTCATAAAGATAACCGAGTTTGTATGGAGAAAATTCAGAATAATTTCAAAACTTTAAAGTAGAGCTGTGATTTTATGAAAGGGGAATCAAATGTTTACTCCTGAAATTGATTCCAGTTGATATTTTCTGATATTTTTCTTGCCCACATGGTTAAACAAAGTGCAGATCCAGTTCTTAGAAAAGTATAATTCTTCCAATAGCTTTGGAATTCCTCACCTATGAAGTACATTAGAAAATGAAAAACAAATTTTTCTGAGAAGAACGGCAAGATGCGAAAACTAGAGACAAATGCCATTAACTTGATAACTCTGACATCGTATTTAGTGATGTGTACAAGCCATGCTAAATGAAATTATATGTCCTTCTATGCTGTCCTAGAGTTATAATGATAATATCAACAACAAAATGACAGTAACAACAGACGCCAACACTAATTGCATGCATCTTATATGTTAGATTTATTTTTCTTTGTCTTTTCATTTAATATTGAAAATAGCCAATAAACAGGCAAATAGATAAATGGGAAAACAGCACAGATTGTTAAATTACTACACATTACATAGAATAAAGTGATGGAGAAAGTGAGAGATAAAGATTGGTTATAACTTTATTTTTTTTCCAGTTTTATTGAGATATAATTGACGTCACTATTGTTTAAGTGGAAAGGGTTATTTTAGGTATTTTACATGCATTATCTTATTTAATAGCTACAATAACTCTAGGAGCATGGTCACGAGAGATTTGAGGAACACGGGAGTTAAATAACTTTCTGATTATCACAAAGATGGTAACGGGCTGAGCAGAGATTTGAACCTAGGGAGTATGATTCAGAGTCTCCATCTTATACATGGCCTTTAGAAAAAGAGTGATTATATTTTGAGTAGGAATTGACTTTGAAATAGAATAATATGGTCCCCCGATTTGTCCTAGCTTAGAGTGTTGACAAGTACAAACTTCCAGGCTATCTCCTTTCCTTTAAGCCTTGTAGGATGGTTTAAAGATAGAGAATGCAAAGTGGGAGGCTGGTCTGTTGTCAATAATATGGATATAAAATTTTACAGAACTGTGTTTAGATCTTACTATTGCCTTTTATATGCTGTATAACTTTGGTAAAACTCCTTCTCATCTTTGAACCTTAATTTTATCATAGTTATATGGAGCAACTCAAACCTACTTTATACTATTGTCCCATTAATGAGGTAATAACGATATCTGTAAAGTTCTGAGCACTGTGCCACAGCAGATGGTCAGTAAACAGTAGCTTCTATTTTGCTAAATTGTGATGAGAATACTTAACATGTGATCTACTCTCTTAACAAATTTTCAAGTCTATAATACAATAGTGTTAACTATAAGCACAATGTTATATAGCAGATATCTAGAACTTAATTATGCATAACTGAAACTATATACCTGAAGAATAGTGCCTCTCCATTTCCCCCTCTTCCCAGCCCCTGGCAATCACCATTCTACTCCCTGATTCTCTGTGTTTAACTATTTTATACACTTAACATAAGTGGTATCATGCAGTAATTGTCCTTACGTGACTGGCTTATTTCACTTAGTGTAATTTCCTCAAGGTTCATCCATATTTTTGCATATAGCAAGATTTCCTTTTTTTAAAGCTGAATAATTCCATGTAAACTGGATATTCACATGCAAAAGAATGAAATTGGACTCATCTTGCATTATACACAAAAATGAACTCAAAGTGGATTAGACTTCAATGTAAGACCTAAAACTATAAAATTTCTAGAAGACATAGGAGAAAAGGTTTATGACATTGCGACATTAGTCTTGGCAATGACTTCTTGGATATGGCACCAAAGCACAGACAACAGAAGCAAAAATAGACAAGTGGGACCACATCAAACTAAAAAACTTCTGCACAGCAAAGGAGACAACAAACTAAAAAGAAAACCAATGGAATGAGTGAAAATACTTGCAAACCATATATTTGATAAAGGGTTAATATCCAAAATATACAAGAAACTCCTTTAATTTGATAGTAAAAAGATAAATATTCCAATTTAAAAATGGGCAAAGAATTTGATTAGATATTTCTCCAAAGAAGACACAAAAATGGCTAACAGATAAATGAAAAGATGCTCAAAATCACTAATCATCAGGGAAATGCAAATCAAACTCACAATGAGATATAACCTTATACTTGTTAGATTGACTATTATCAACAAAACAAAAGATATTAAGTGTTGGTGAGGACATGGAGAAATTGGAACTCTTTGTGGGAATGTAAAATGGTGTAGCCACTTTGGAAAATAATATGGAGGTTCCTCAAAAAATCAAAAGTAGAGCTATCATATAATCTATCAATCCCACTTTTGGGTATATATCCAAAAGAATTGAAATCAGGATCTCAAAGAGATATCTGCACTCCCGTGTTCATTGCAACACTATTCACAATTGCTAAGGTATAGAAATGACTTCACTGCCCATTGATGGAAGAATGGATAAAGAAAATGCAGTATATACATAAAATGGAATATTATTTGGCCTTAAGAAGGAAATCTATTGCTGTTTTGATGATTAGAGCCTCATGTTAAAATGACCATTTCTTTCAATGCTTCTTTTTAATCTTCTTTAAAATTAAAACCCTGTAAGGTATAATCTTAGCTTCAGTACACAGATCTTGAGGCAGACTTTTAGGAATTATATTAGGCCCAAGCCTTCTTTGAATATTGATTTTTGGAAAGCTACTTGTCTTATCTCACAGGAATGTGTTAGTAAGTAAATAATCTATTGAGGTCCAAATCATACACATTGCCCTTTTGAATATTTCTCAAACTATTCCACTTGTGACTAAGCTACTTGAGAATTCTGGAAAACTCACAATCATTTCATGTTTAAAAATGAAGTGTAATAATAAATTACTTTTATATCACTTAGAAATGGAGATAATACATAATGTACTAGATGACACATGATAATAGAGACTCTCTGAATTATTAAGTGTAAAGGATTCAATGATTCACTCAATGCATGTGGCTAACACTATCAGGTGATAAGGGAGAAGTAAATATTTCCACCAGGAAAAGAATTGAGCATTCTTGGTATAGGAAGAGATTTAAAAAGTGGTGTCATGTTGAACTCTCTGAATTCAATCATGTCCTCAGAACTTCCAGAAATTCCACTGAGAAATATACTTAATAGTATAATATGTGAAAAAATAGATTAAAAAACATGAAAATTATAGTGTTTTCCTTGAGTTGACGTTAATGTGATATCTCAAACACATTTCTTAGCCCATATTTTACACAAAATTGATAATCTGGGCCTTAAAATGCTGCAGCCAAGGGAGAGAAGAGCTTGAAACATATATTTGCGTTTACAATTTGGTTTTAATGAAATCATCTGGCTGAGTGTAAAAGCAACATCTGCATCCTTGTCTTCTGCAGGAAGCTGGGGCTAATTTTTGTGCAGAACAAAGAATACAGTAATTAGAGTGTTTGATGAGTTTTTTAAAGATATTTTCACTTCCAAAAAAGGAACATATAGTTCTCTGATCAGATGTTGGGCAAACCTGATTTAATATCTGTGATTTTCTCCACAACACTGAAACAACAGAAAACGGATTATTTTTCTACGTTGTTCAAGATCAGTGTTATCATCATTGCTCTCTAGATTTTATATAAATATCTTTTGTGATAACATTTGCATCTGTTTACATTAAATCATGGAGTATCTTAAACACTGATTTTGTTTCATTTATATATTGGAAAAGTACAAATTCTCATTAACCTATTATTAGTTATCAGACCTGTATTAGTTTAAACCTGAGTTTCTCAACCTTGGCAGTTTTGACATCTGGGGCTGGATATTCTTTGTAGACTGGGAATATTCTGAGCATTGTGAGATGTTTAGCAGTAGCCCTGCCCTCTACCCGCTAGATGCCAGTAGCTACCCACTAGATGGCAGTAGTAACTCCTCTCCCTACAGTTGTGACAACCAAAACCATTGTTCCAGACAATGCCAAACGTTCCCCAGGGGGCAAAATCACACCCAGTTGAAAACCACTGCTAAATTGAACATTGAATAACTATTAACATTTCAAATTCATCATTGATTCATCCCTTCATTAAGCGTATACTCTGTAACAAACATGGTCCAAAGCTTTTTTGAATACCAGAGGCATATCACTAGTTTTATTGAACGTAGGTGCCTGATAAGCCTCATCTGAAGAATCTATAAATCTTTCAGGGTCAAAGATTTATCCAAAGTTTTTTTCAACCTTAAACTTTCCTTACCTCCTCCAGTGTGGTTATATTTTTCTATTTATAATGTAGGTAAGTTCATCCTGGTTGGTTTTAATTATTTACTTATTAGGGGTCATGTGAACATTAATATGGTTCTAAGAATAAGCGTTATACAAAATGTACTCATAGCAGTGTCCCCTCCTCCTCAT
Organism: Ceratotherium simum simum; assembly: GCF_057802395.1. NCBI lineage: Eukaryota > Metazoa > Chordata > Mammalia > Perissodactyla > Rhinocerotidae > Ceratotherium > Ceratotherium simum. The sequence continues at coordinate 36,712,833 of NC_141908.1, read as the reverse complement.
CTCAATTACTCAATTCCCAATTTTTCTTTCTTTCCACCCTTTACCCATCAAACCCCTAAAAGTAACTAATCTCTTTAGTTTCTGGTTTAAACTTTCTAATTTTCTTTTGCACAAATGAGTGTGTGTGTGTGTGTGTGCATGTGTGTGTATATATATACGTGGTCTGAATTTTTGTGTTCCCTGCAAATGTGTATGTTCATATTTTGAGATACTAATGCCCAAGGTGATGGTATTAGGAGGTGGAGCCTTCAGGAGGTAAATAGGTCATGAGGGTGTTGAATGAATTAGTGTTCTTATAAAAGAGATCCTACAGGGCCGGCCCTGTGGCTTGGCAGTTAAGTGCAGGCACTCCGCTGCTGGCGGCCCCGGTTCAGATCCTGGGCGCACACCGATGCACCACTTCTCCAGCCATGCTGAGGCCACGTCCCACATGCAGCAAATGGAAGGATGTGCAACTATGACATGCAGCTATCTACTGGGGCTTTGGGGAAAAAAAGGAGGAGGATTGGCAATAGGTGTTGGCTCAGAGCCTGTCTTCCTCAGCAAAAAGAGGAGGATTAGCAAGGATGTTAGCTCAGGGCTGATCTTCCTTACAAAAAAAAAAAAAAAAAACCTGACTTCAAAAGAGATCCTACAAAGCTCCCTAGTCCCTTCCGCTATGTGAGGACACAATGAAAAGTCTGCAACCCAGGAGAGGGCCCTCATACAACCATGATCTGGCACTCAGATCTCAGAATTCCAGTATCTAGAACTGTGAGAAAGAAATTTCTGTTGTTTATACATCCTCCAATCTGTGGTATTTTGTTATATTAGCCCTAACAGACTAAGACATATATGTGTATATACATATAATTTTTCCTTGTATCCCCTTCTTTCTTACACAAAGGATAGCATATATCTATACTCTTTTGCATTTTCTTTTTGTATATCCTGGAAATGACTCCAAATAAGTTTATAGAGATTTTCTCATTCTTTTCACAGCAGATAGTATTCTTTGTGTGGCTCTACTATAGTTTATTCACCCATTCCTCTAGGTATGGACATTTTGATTGCTTCTAATATTTTTCAGTTACAAATAATGCTGCAACGAATAACTTGGTGCATATATATGGTTGCAGGTACATCTTCAAGTAGTTTTTTAGCAGTGGGGTTACTGAGTCAAAAAGTAAGTACATTGTTAGATATTGCCAAATTCCTCTCCCTCTTTTTTTTTTTTGTGAGGCGATCAGCCCTGTGCTAACATCTGCCAATCCTCCTCCTTTTGCTGAGGAAGATTGGCCCTGGGCTAACATCTGTGCCCATCTTCTTCCACTTTATATGGGACGCTGCCACAGCATGGCTTGCCAAGTGGTGCCACAGTGTGCGCCCAGGATCCGAACCAGCGAATCCTGGCAGCCACAGCGGAGCGCGCTCACTTAACCACTTGTGCCACTGGGCCGGCCCCCAAATTCCTCTCTTGAAGGATTGTACCAGTTTAACTAACAATATAGGAGCATGACTGTTTCCCTACAAATTTGCCAACAGAATGAGTGATCATACTTGTTAATTTCTGTCCATCTGATAGATAAAAAATGGCGTTTGAATGTTGTTTTAATTTACATTTTACAATTATGAGGGGGGTTAAATATTTTTTCATATGTTTGAGTTCTATATATATTATATTAATATTCACATATACACATATAAAATTGTCTCGTCATGTCTTTTTTCTCGTTTTTGTTGCTGGGTTTTTGGACCTTTGTTCCAAAAAAATGTTTCAAAGTCTCTTATTGTTATTGTGTTTACGTCTGAGTCTCCTTGCACATCTTGTAGAATTTTGCTTCGTAAACATGGTTATGACATACGAGGAGTCTGGCTCCAGACCAAAATCCTGTGTGTGGTCTTTCACGGGCAACCATTGGCAGTTATGAAGCCTTTATCTGGCAGTCTTCCTGGGGAAGAGCTGCCCTCTTACACAATACTTGGTGCATTGCTGCGGTCTCTGAGGGAGCTGTAGTCAAGCACCCATCTCTTACTACACTCCCCCCCAGACTTCTCTCCCCTCCCCTGAATCTACACTGATCCACCAGGCCCTCCCCTGTGCTCGGTTGGGCTTGTTGTCCTAACCGACCAGCTTCATACCCAGCAGCAGTTGACAGCATGCACATTAATAAGTGCTACATCATCATTCTAAGTACTGTAACTGATATGTTTGGCCTCAACTCTGTCATAAAATATAATTCTGGGTATTTTGTAATACTGGCTATATTTCTTTGTCTAGGAAGTGTGACATACACATATATGCATGTGTGCGTGTGCTGTTGTGGGTATATTTGTATTTATCACATTCTAATGCACTTAGATTTCTGTTTTCTCCTTTAATCTTTTACTTACGTTTTTAAATCTAGTAGCCTTTAGTGTCCTCTTATTACAGCAATTAGATTGCAATAATTGCTCTCTCTCTCCCTTGTCCTCTAATTTTTTATTTGCATTATTTCTATTTTGTCATAACTTGTAACATTTGCTTATTGGTCTTCATTTGTTCATTTTTGTGATATTGGAGGGTTTTGCAAGATTTCTAGTTTCAAGGTGCTCTCTTCTGCCAGTAGAACAAAAGCCAGGTAATTTGACTGAGGTGCGTGTTGCCAGAGGGGGGGCAGAGTTGCCTTTTTGTTTTTGCAATGGATGGTTAGCTTATTATTTTTCCAATTTTTATGATTGCCTAAATTATCCCTATCTTAGTCAGTTTAGGCTGCTATAACAAAATACCATAGACTGGGTGGCTTAAACAACAAATATTTATTTCTCACAGTTCTGGAGGCTGGAAGTAGGAGATCAGGGCACCAGTATGGTTGGGTTCTGGTGAGGGTCATCTTCCAGGTTGCAAAAGCAGATTTCTCCTCGTAAAGTCACAAGGCTAAAAGAGAGCCCTCTGGGCTCTGTTTTATAAGGGCACTAACCTTATTTATGAGGGCTCCACCCTCATGACCTAATCACCTCACAAATGTCCTACTTCCCAATACCATCCCATTGAGGGTTAGGATTTGAACATGTGAATTTTGGTGGGACACATTCAATCCATAACAGCACCCTTTTTTCTCTTTTCCCTTAGTCGCCCAATGGCCAAAGGATGCTACTTTTTCTTTTTTTCTTTTGACTTATTACTTTCCCAGAAGTTGTGCATTTGTCTCCAGGAATGTCCATTTCCATCCCGCCTCCCTCTTTAAATCACATGCACTTTGGAGGCCCTTCCCTGTGGTCCATGGTATTTTCTGACCAGACCTGTTGTTGTTGTTGTTGTTGTTGTTGTTTTTAGTCATTTTAGACCTAGCACAGACTTAGTGGTTCTGGAAGTAGTTTCAGATGAACTTAGACGCAATCCTCATGTCCCTCTTTTGTCTTCTCTGCAGCTTTCTCACTTACCTTTGCTGGCCACAAAGTCTTAGGGTGGATTAAGACTGGGATGGAAGCATGCGAGTTTGTATGAAGGTTTGGTGCTTTTTATCTTTTCACTTACAGTTATTTTAAAGTTTTGGTAATATCTGCCTTCAGTTTATGTTGAGGATGTAGTTTGGGGTAAAATTTAATTTTCCCTTCTTGTTCTTTTACTATATGAGGAGGAAATACTGTGAAATAAGTGGCTACACTGTCACCATTGTCTTCAGCTATCCAGAAGTACCACACCATATTATAAAAGAAATCATCAAAAATACATCCTGGGGTAGAGATTAGACTCCTATTAAACAAGTCAGGTGAGCTTGTAAAATAAATTTTATGGAATTCAAACCAAAAACATGATTAATAATACATGCATGGCCCTATTCATTCAGTGCCACTACTTATTATATTTAATCACCTTTTAAGGTTGTCACATGAATATGGGATATAGAGGGATATAGCACACTGGCTTTCTTGCGTGTGTGTAAGGAAGATCAGCCCTGAGCTAATATCTGCCAATCCTCCTCTTTTTGCTGAGGAAGACTGTCCCCGAGCTAACATCCATGCTGATCTTCCTCCACTTTATGCGGGATGTCGCCACAGCATGGCCTGACAAGCGGTGTGTCGGTGCACACCTGGGATCTGAACCCGGGCCACCAGCAATGGAGCGTGCACACTTAACTGCTACGCCACGGGGCTGGCCCCGCACACTGGCTTTATGTGGAGATATAGGTGGGGAGAACATGCAGCAAAGAAGGAATTATTTTTTAGAATCAAAATCAAACAATTCTATAACATTTATTTTGTCTAACAGTAAAAAATTAAAAATATAAAAAGCTTCCCAAGGCTTATAGAGGAGTAATATATGCCCATATTATTTCTGAGGGAGTAAAACAGATATCTTTATGGTGATTTAATTTCCATGGTGCTTAATAAGTGAAGTATGCGTGTTTCCTGGTATTCATATTGGGGATTAGAGTAGGTAGGAGTTTAAGAAGGATGGAGGCCGTAAGAGCTATCTGGGAAGGCAACATAGCTGAGTAGTGTAGGGATTGCTTTTGGAGTCATGAAATTCTGGGCTTATTCTGACAGCTGAGTGACATTGGAAAGATATTTATCTCTCTGACTCATGAGTGGTAGACAGAATAGTAGCCTCCCCAAAATGCCCACCTCCTAATCCCAAGAACCTATGAATATATTACCTTACATGGAAAAGTTTTTTCAAGGATGCGATTAAGTTAAGGATGTTGAGATGGGGAGATTATCCTGGATTATCTGGGTGGGCCCAATGTAATCTTAAAGCCCTTATAGGACGAGGTAAGAAGGTTAAAGGCGGAAGAAGCAGTTGGGACAAGGGAAGCAGAGGTTAGAATAATACACTTTGAAGATGAAGGAAGAGGCAAGGAATGTGGCTAGCCTTTAGAAGCTGAAAAAGACAAGGAAACAGATTCTCCCATGAAGCCTCTGGAAGGCACACAGCCCTGCCAACACCATTTTTTTTTTTTTTTTTTAGACTTCTTACTTCCAGAACTGTAAGAAAAAAATTTGCATTTTTAAGGCACTAAGTTTGTGGTGATTTGTTGCAGAAGTAATAGGAAACTAATACACCATGCTTCCTCATCTGTTTAAATGATTACCTATTTCATGCAACATTTAGTGCATTGCAAGTGCTCAATAAATGTTGTCTATGATAATGGGAGTTATTTTTCCAAAGGATGATGCACAAATATAGGATATAATAGGATGCAACCCACTGGCATTGGCTAGATAAAGAGGTTATCGAAAAGGGAAAAAAAATTTCAACTGGGAATTCTTCAGAGGGTTATAACACCTGGAAATGTAAAAAAGGAAAAAAAACATTCTGTAGCGTATTTAAGTACTGAGTGATAATCATCAGTTTTGCAGAGCCAATTAACATAGCGGAATTTATATTGCATGTTTTGATCGAGTGAATGACTTTTTTTTTTTGAAAAGTACCCGGGAGGAATTAATTATGACAATTTGAATGTGATTTTATGGATTTTGAAGTTAATTTTTACACAGGTTCTAAAATTGTGATGATATCTTGACAAAAATAGATCTGTTGCATTGCCTTAAAATAACAGTACATGATAAAATTAGAGAAAAATTATACATACAAAATCCATTTTATCTTGAAAGGAAATGGAAATTTGCAAGTGCATAAACTGACAGATTATTGCTGTGTAAGTATGGAAATAGACTAAGTTAAAATAGATTTCTTTTCTTACCATATTATATTTTCCATGTTTCCATAACATCAAATAACTCTAAGCCCAATGTTAATGCAAGATATCGGAGTCAGTAGGCGTATTCCCATAACTAAGTTTTACAAGCGAACTTTCTTTTGTATCTACTGAGATCTGGTCCTAAATCTGCAATTTCTTTGTTTTTTTTTTTTTTTTAGTGAGGAAGATTGGCCCTGAGCTAACATCTGTTGTCAATCTTCCTCTTTTTGCTTGAGGAAGATTGCCACTGAGCTAACATACTGTGCCAATCTTCCTCTATTTTGTATGTGGCACACCGCCACAGCATGGCTTGATGAACAGTGTGTAGGTCTGCGCCCGGGATCCAAAACTGTGAATCCCGGACCACCAGAGTGGAGCATGTGAACCTAACCACTATGCGACCAGGCTGGCCCCTTTATTGGTTATTACTTAATGTTTATCTTACTCTTCAATTAGACTTATTATGCCAAATATTGAATTGATCAGTTTCATATTCCAAGTTTCCTATCAAAAGTTCCATTTGCCTAGTTATCCAAACTAAAAAGAATTCAAATAAAAATATCTTATTATTTTTAGTTCCATCTTTCTCTTTATCTTGCTGTATCTTGCTTGTGATCAAGTCCTGTTGATTCCTTTTTAGTAATAACTCTATCTCTTCCTCTCCAGGCTACCTGCTAATATTCCAGTTTTAGTCCCTACCATCTCAAAATTAGCATGCTAGAAAAACCATATAACGTTGTAAATTCCTTTAGCTGCCAAATTCCAAAGTTATTTTTTTCCAATCCATTATGTACACTTGCCTTAATTATTGCTTGCATCGTGTTATCCCTTGATGTAAAAATCTTCTGCAGTACTCTGCAGCTCAAAAAGAAGTTTCAATTTACCACTGACTTTAAAGTTCTATGTATTACCATCCCGTTGTACTTGAATAAGGCTCATTGTAGGGATCAGCACAGAACATTTGCCTCCAGTACATTTTCACCTGAGTTTCGATTATTTTTTCCTATTATCCTCAGTTGACATAGCATGAAGACCATTTCTTAGCAATTTTGTTAATGTATGTGCTGTTAATCAAGAGCTTAGTTGATAAGATCATATTGTAAGAGATCTGGAAGTATATTTTAATATTGTTTTATTTGGAAATAATTTCAAAGATAAAGGAAAATTAGCAAGAATCTTGTAAAGCACTCCTGTATCCCTTTAACAGATTAACCAACTGTTGATGTTTTGCCAAATTTGCTTGATCATTCTCTCTGTATATGGATTTATTACTATTATTGTTATTATTACTAATCCACTTGAGAATATGTTGCAGCAGTATGCTTCTTTATTCCTAAATATTTCAGTGTGTTTTTCTTAAGAACAAAGGCATTCACTTACATAATCGTAGCTCAATTATTCAAATTTTGTCAATTATCTTAATAGTATTTTGTAGTATTTTTGTCTGGTCCAGACTGCAACCCAGTATCATGCTCTGCCCTTAGTTTTTATCTATCTTTAGTCTCTTTTAATTGCAATGATTCATCAAGTTTTCTTTTTGTCTCCTAACATTGACATTTGTTTAGGACACAACCAGGTATCTTGTAAAATGTCTCTGCTGCAGACAGAATAATGGCCTCCTAAAGATGTGCACCTGCTAAATCCCTGAGACCTGCGACTATGTTATCTTTCATGGCAAAAGGGACTCTGCAGGTATGATTAAATTAAGGATCCCAAGAGGGGAAGATTGTCCTGTATTATCTAGGTGAAGAGTACAGTATTCATAAGGGTACCTATAGGAGGAGGCAAGGAGGGTTAGGATCTGAGAAAGATATTTATCAATGGAAGTTGACATGAGAGAGAAAGAATGAGAGGAGAAAGAGGAAAGATAGGGATGGGAGGAGGAGGCAGGGAAGGAGGGAGAGAGAGATTTGAAAATGCTACATTATTGCTTTGAAGATGGAAGAAGCCATGAGTCAAGAAATGCAGGCAGTTGCTAGAAGTTGGAGAAAGCAAGGAAACAGATTCTCCTTATTGGCTTCAGAAAGAATGCAGCTCTGCTGATGCCTTGATTTTAGCTCCATAAGACCCATTTCAGACTTCTGATCTCTAAAACCATAAGATCATAAATTTGCATTGTTTTAAACCACTAAGTGTGTCGTAATTCCTTATAGCAACAATAGGAAGCTCATACAATCTCCCAGTTTGTGTTTATCCGGTGTCTTCTCGTAAACGGATTCAGGCTATTTTGGAGACAAATACCATAGAAGTGACATTGTGTTGTTCTCAGTGCCATACCTCAGGTGAGACGTGGTAAGAGCTTGTTCCAATATTGATGATGTTAGCTTTGATCATTTGAATAACTGGTGTCTGTTCAGTTTTCTCCAATGTAGAGTGAGTGTTTTTCTCGTTGTAATTAATAACTAACTTGTGAAAAGATACTTTATGGCTACATAAATACACTATCCCTCATCAAAGTTTTGCCCATTAGTTTTGCATTCACTAAGTCTTGCCTGAAGGAAGTAACACTATAATGATAGCCAAATGGGAAACTTTGACTCTATCTTTCCTTATACATTTATTACTTGGCATTCTATTTTAGAGAAAAAACAGGAACAAACCAGAATAAATGAGATTGATTATTTATTGGAGATGGGTATGATAAGACGGAAAGGGTAGAAGAGGTGCCAATATTTCAATGAATATATTCATTGAATAAAATGAAAGTATTAGTTCATATCGAAAATAGATAATTTAATTAAAATCAATTTTAATCTAGATGTCTATTTCCTTATTTTTCCCTTCTTCCATACACAAAGATACTTCATTTTTTCCACTAAAAATGCATCCTGAAGATTGCTCCATATCAGTTTATAGAACTCTCTTTCAATTTTTTATACAACTGCATTGTATTTTCTGTGTACATGACCATCATCGATTCAGCCTATCTATTGGCTTTTTAAGTTACTCCCCAATTTTTTCATTATTAATTAATGCTGCAAGGAATGACATGACACTGTGCATTTTTTTTTTGAGTGACATAATTTCTGGGTAAATTCTTAGAAGTGATATTTCCAAATTGTTCTTCACAAGTGTTCCATCTTACATTCCTACTACAGTGTAAAAAATGTACTGTTTCCCTTAGCCTCACCAACAGAGTTTGCTGTCAGATTTTTAACTTTTGCCAATCTGATGTCTGGGAAATAGTATCTCCTTGTAGTTTTAGTCTGCATTTCTTTTATAGTGTGTGAAATTGGATATCTTTACACATGTTTAAGAGCCCATTATTACGTATTTTTTTTTAAAATGTCTCTTCATTTCTTTTTCCCATTTTTACACATTCTTGGGTTTTTTTCCCCTGCAATTTTAAGAGTTCTTTATATGCTAAGGATATTAGATCTTTATTAGTGATGTATATGGTATGTATTTCCACCTAGTCCATCATTTGTGTTCTGATGTTCCATACAGCGTTTAGTGCCATTTGAGGAGTATTTAATATTATTTATTTAAATTTACCAATCTTTTCTTCTGTTGCATCTTGATATCGAATTATTGTTATAAAATCTTTTCCTATACTCAAGTAGTAGAAGCATTTATCCATGTTTCATTCTGCTAGATTTATGTTTTTAACTACTTTTCATTTAATCCATGATCTATTTGGAGTTTATTTTGATGTGGTGTGATGAATGGATCCAATTGAATCTTTTTCTAAATGGCTATCATTTGTTGCAACTCTATTTATCTAAAAATCCATCCTTGCCCCAGTTATTATACCACCTTATCACATAATAAATTGCTTAATATATTTGGGTTTATTGGTGTACTTTCTCTTCGATTTTACTGGTCCATTTGTATTCATATGTCAGTAATGTGTACTTGGTCTACCTCTGCCTCTGTCTGGCAGACCATCTGGTCTGCCTCTATTCATGTCAGAACCATACTTATAGTATATTTTAAGATCTCCATAGCTTTACTTTTTCAGGGTGAAGAGTGCATTTAAATGGAGGTATATTGAATATAGCAAAGCATTCAATATTCAAAGATTCTTGCTTAATATCTCCCATCCCTCTGCAAATAAAACCATTTTTCCTCTTAATTTAGAGAATTCTTGCATTCTTTTACTTATTTATTACCACATATCCCTTGCTATGGACAAAGTCTCACAGTATATTTTCTTCTGCCTTTGTTCCTTCAAGTTGATATCTTCTCCTGGAATGTCTCTTCTTCTCTCTTCCATCTATTCAAATCTCACCATGTCTGTAAGACAAAACTGAAGCTATTGCTTCACTGTGGACATATCTGAATATCAAACATTCACTGTACTTTCTACCAGCTGGTCACTTCTGGCTCTTAGCTTCTATACAACACAATTTAATTGTTTATAATGTATTGCCTGGTACTAGTGCCTATTATACGCAGTACACAATAATCTTTTCTGAAAAGAACAGGATGACCTTCTTGAAAATGGCGGTTGTATGATAAACACTCTCTATATCTCCTCAGTATTTCAACTGTAAAAGTTCTGAGCGTATAACAGGTATTGAATACATATTTCTTCGGGTAAATCTACACCAGATAAATTTCCTCTTGTCTCCTTTGTAGAATTAGATTGATAGATAAAATAATAAAATTTACTCAAAATAATAAGCAAATATGCAGCCAATCTTTCAATTTTCCAGTAACATATTGGCATTTATGTTTATTTACAAAAAATAGATCAGTGATAATAAGGTGATAAGTCACCATAAACTCACTAAAGCAGGCACAATAGATGATTTGTATAAGATAGGTGTAACTGTCATCTAAAAACTAAATGATATCTAATATTTGAATAACCAAATAACTGCTGTTCATTTTACTATAAGAGAGTGAAAAAGAATCTAAGTACTAACTTCACAAGTGGTACTGCCACAGACCAAAAAACATATTAGGTAGTCAGATAATTCCATTTTGTTTAAATTTCTGGATTTAAACAAGTATGTGAGATGTTGATATAGTTTTCTTTCCAATTAGTATGCTAAATATGTGAAGTTTTTAATTAACTATAATTAATAATTATTCTGTGAGAAAAAAACATTAATCAACATATTACATTTAAGTAGACTACCATATGGGACTAGATTTAATAAGTATAAATATATTATTTTATAAATAATTAAAATATGTCCTCTTTTACACTTGAATCTGAAAAGGTAAATCAGAAGCAGAATTTGAAAGAAGAGTAATTTCATTGTCTTTTCTTTTCGTTTTTTTTTTTTTTTTAATATGTTGATGGCTACTGAAAACTCCAAATTATTATGCAAGCCCCATACAAAAGAAAATTTAAATTTGAGGAAGAGTTGGTCTTTGCATTAATGTACGATTTTCTCACAAAATCTCAAAATCTTTTGCAGACATTATTCCACAGAATATACTCAAGAAATTCAAAAGTGCTATCAAACTCTAATTTTCTACTTTTCATGGGTGATGTGTGTCTTGACATGAGTACAGCCATGTTTGGCCGCTCCATTGACCTACAGCCACCAGCACAAAAAGAAATATAAAAGCTGCTTTCTGCATGGTGGGAACTGGCCCTTCTCCCACGGAGAGAGTTGCAAGTTATAACATTTCAAGGCTCTTGGAGGGTCGTAGCACGGGATGGACTGGCCATCTGTGCCGGGCTAAGACGATAACCAAAGAGAACAATGCACGTACACGATTACTGGGCTGGGATGTTAGCCAACGGGCTCAATGCACATACGCCACTGACAACCATTTGTGCATGGGAACACTAGATGTTTGCTCTGTAAACTCTGTAACTGCTTATATAAACTGCTGGAGACTGAGACCCGGTGAGAGTTCCACCTGTGGAAGGGACACCTTGCCCAGGATGTGTGATTCTTGCCCAGCCGTGTCGATTGACAGGACTCTCCCGGCAGTGGGGCGTGGATGTTGTGAGTAACTGATTTACTGTGAAGTAATTGATCTGATGTGTTCTCTTTTCGGTCAACCTGGTGTTTCTCTTTCCAGTTGATTTGTATCATTTCCCTTCAGTCGATCTTGTGTTTCCCTTTCCGATCGATCTGATGTTTTTCCCTCTTATTATATGACCTATTCGGATCTGCTGCTATCTCAGCTGATGTGGATGTTTTCCCTTTCCAGTCGAGCTGGTGTTTTTTCCCTCTTATTATTTGACCTATTAGGATCTGTTTGCGGACTATCGCCCTTACTATCCTCTATATAATAAAATATACCTTCAGTCCATTTGTTTGGAGTGGAAAGTTTCTTTTACATCTCCGATCGAATCCCCGAACCTCTCATAACAATATGCTGTGCTGGAAGAGAAGGAAAGGTCTCTATTTCAAGTTGATGGTTTGAACCAGCACATTTAACTTCCCTTCCTCTAAAATTCTCATTGAAATGCCACAGTATATGAGATTGTTCTGCAAAATATAATAGAGAACAGATTGGATAAAGGCAAGTATCACCAAGCCTGTGGGATGATGAGTTCAATGGAAACGTTCATCTGGAAATGAGTTGAATAGAATCTTCTAAGAGAACACAAAAATACTTGAAGTGAGAGTGTCAGGTGCTGAAAGTGAGGGGAAGCCATGACAGTCAGGAAGGAGGTGTTCAGGCATGTATAAACTCCAAGAAGCGCATTTGACTGTTGGGTAAATAATAGCACCAGAAGTGGTGCTGCAATGCATTCTCACTGAATCTCAGTGGAGACACAGAGAGCCTTGTGAAAGTGGTTATTGCTGGGACAGGCTCTCAACGAGATCAGATATGCCAGCTAGAGAGTTTTGCCCCAAGCTAAGTCCCAATTATAACAATTAATCCCCACAGCAGAAACTGTTCCTTCCATCCCACACTCTTCTCTGAGGAGTTCTCTCTCTGTGCTTCACAGAAAAACACAGTCCCCAATTATCAACATGAGGTTGCAAACAATATAACCCTTTCTCTTCCCTCTTCGTCTAAGACTTAATTTTTACAGTGCACTCATAAAAACTCTAATAGGACTATGTTAATTATAATGTGGAACAAATACATACTTTCTTCCGAAGGCATAAAGAGAAAAATATCAGATATACATGAATATTCTAAGAAAGGAAATTTACTTGAAGGTGAATAAATAAATGTTCATCTCTAAAAGAAACACTCTCACAAAGAGGAGAAAGGTTTTGAAAATACTCTTTTTACAATCTTAAAAAGGTTCAAGATATCAATGAATCTGTTAAAAATTCTGATAGGAAATATTAGTTTCTTTTTGAAAATTATAATTGTCAAGTTAAAAAAAAAATCACTTAGGAGGAGATAGTAAATAGCAGACAGGAGTGAAATTGAATCAATGAAGTAAAAGTCCAGCTTGAGGAATTGCCTAAGAAGCAAAAGAAAAACACCAATAAGATTCATGAGGAACAAAAGAGCAGAAAATGTGGAGATAATTTGCCATTGATTTTATATATTTATAATATGAATGCAGAAGAAACAGAGGCCTAGAGAAGAAATATCAAAAATCAAATGACAAGTAAAGAAAGATTATCTAGGTTTTTGGATCAACCAAGTCTACTAGGTACTAAGAAAATCTGCTAGTTTGAGTCAAAGTTGTCTCCCTGTTTTAAACCAAAGTAAATATGAAGGCCAGAATAATTTGCTGAGATGTTGTTTTCATTTTTTTCTTTCCTTTATCACCATAATTTATTTATCTTTGCCTTAAGCTGATCTGTGTAGTCAGGCCTAAAGCAGAACTTGTCTGGGGAAAACCAAAACAAAATAAACAAAACACAGCAAACAGGCAAACAAAAATGATTCTTGCTTTGGTTTTAAATAATCTAGTTGATTGAGAGAATTATGTTCAAGGATCGTATAGGAGGAAGGAAAGGAGGCAAGTGCTTATGAGGAGTGCAATAGGAAATTAGAGTCCTTAGAGAGGGTAGTGGGGGATATGTCATGATATATATAGCTACTAAAATTAATATATCTGATAAGGGATTAATATCCAAAATATATAAGAAACTCCTACTACTCAATGTCAAAAAAACAAATAACTTGATTTAAAAAATGGGCAAAGAACTTTAATAGGCATACAAATGGCCAAAAGGCATGTGAAAAGATGCTCATTATCACTAATCATCAGGGAAATGAAAACCAAAACCACAATGATATATAACCTCACATATCACAGCTAGATGTTGTTGCTATCAAAATAAACAAACCAAACAAACAAAACAAAACCCGAAGGATAATGTGTTAGCAAAGACGTAGAGAAATTGAAACCCTTGTACACCGTTGGTAGGAATATAAAATAGTGCAGCCGCTATGGAAAACAGTATGGAGGATCCTCAAAAAATTAAAAATAGAACTACGATGTGATCCAGCAAACCCACTTTTGGCTATGTATCTGAAAGAATTGATATTAGAATCTCGAAGGGATATTTGTACTCCCGTACTCATTACTGCATTATTCACATTAGCCAAAATATAAAAATCATCTAAATGTTCATCAACCAATGAATGGATAAAGAAAATGTGGTATTTACATACAATGGAATATCATTTGGCGTTAAAAAAAAAAGGAAATCCTGCCATGTGGACAACATGGATAAACCTGGAGGATGTTACGCTAAGTGAAATAAGCCAGTCACAAAACGACAAATACTGCATGATTCCCCTGATATGAGGTATCTAAAAATAGTCAAACTTATAGAAACAGAGAGGAGAATGATGGTTGTGAAGGCCTGGGGTTAGAAGGAAATGAGAAGTTGTGCAATGGGTATAAAGTTTCAGTTATGCAGGATGAATAAATTCTAGAGATCTGTTGTACAACATAGTGCCTAGAGTTAACAATTCAGTATTAGACACTTAAAAATCTAAGAGGATAGATGACATGTTAAATGTTCTTACCACACAAAAATAACAACAAAACAAACCAAAAAATCCAAAGTGGCAAAGGGATACTTTAGGAGGTGATGGATGTATTGTGGCGATGATTTCATGGGTGTTTGCATATCTCCAGACTCATCAAAGTGTATACATTAAATATATCCATTTTTTGGCATATGAATTATATTTTAATAAAGTTGCTTAAAATTAAATTAATATAAGTGGCAAGTCAGAAATCTGCAATAATATGACCAGCCGGGGGGGACTTAAAGTGAGAAACCCATTCATTAACTATCTCTTTTAGAAATCAAGAATAAATATAGGCATGGGGATAGTTAGGTACACAATTGAAATTTTAAAATGTAAACTAAACTAACCTCTCTTCTTTTAAGCCAAAAGCATACTATAAATTATTATAAATTATAAATAGACTTTCTTCTTAATTTCAGTCTTGTCAGCTACAACAGGCAAATTTTTCTTTCTTAATTTTTGCTTAAGACATAAATGCATCTCTTTGATGCATTTCCTTTCATTTTTCTTACTAGGCCCATGAAGTTTAACTGTACAACTGTTTCCTGTTCTTTAAAGTCTCTCTGGTTAAGTGATGTGTGAAACATTTCTCAATACCTTGTAGTTCTAGTTCTTATACCCTTTTCTTTTTTTTTTTTTTAATTTTTTATTTATTGCAGTAACATTGGTTTATAACATTGTATAAATTTCAGGTGTACATCATTATACTTCTATTTCTGCATAGATTACATCATGTTCACCACCCAAATACTAATTACAACCCATCACCACACACACTTTCGCCCTCCCCCCTCCCCCCTTCCCCTCTGGTAACCACCAATCCAATCTCTGTCGCTATGTGTTTGTTTATTGTTGTTATTATCTACTACTTAATGAAGGAAATCATATGGTATTTGACCTTCTCCCTCTGACTTATTTCACTTTGCATAATACCCTCAATGTCCATCCATGTTGTCACAAATGCCTGGATTTCATTGTTTCTTATGGCTGAGTAGTATTCTATTGTGTATATATACCACATCTTCTTTATCCATTCGTCGCTTGATGGGCACTTAGGTTGCTTCCAAGTCTTGGCTATTGTGAATAATGCTGCAATGAACACAGGGGTGCATGTATCTTTATGCATTGGTGTTTTCTTATACCCTTTTCTAACACTAACACATGTTTAACTTGTCTGGCTAGCTCAGGGCCCTTAACAACCCTCTGCCTAACTGAGAGCTCTTCCATTGGCATTTTATAAAAGGCTGTCTACTCCAAATCTAGACCTTGTAACATTGCCTCAAGGGACTTTTCCAGCCTTCATTTTCTTTAAAACTTATTTCCAGTTGTTAGTTGCTGAACTTGCCTTTACTCCTTTTTTTTTTTAATTTATTTTTTTTTGAGGTAACACTGGTTTGTTACTCCTTTGCATTGGTTTATTTTATCTATGTTCCTTTATTTTCTAGCCAACCTCTGCCCCTACAGTACAGCATCGACACCAGATCCATCTTCCTCCTCACCCCCACTCATCCTCACACAAAAGAGGATACCAAATGTATTGCACACACAGCAGAAAGAAAATTCAAAGTGCTGGTCCAAGGCATCTATCCAAAGATGTATAGACATAAATCTTTTTAGACAGAGGGATATCTTTTAATGTAAATTGTTTCTGAAGTAACAGTTGATGACAAATTAGTCTTTCAATGTTTAATCATTCTGCCAGTAAATTCTACTATTTCTGGATTTAGATTATATTATTTCTTTATTTTTTTTCCATAGACACAGACCTGAGGCAGAAGTAAACTTCTATATTACAGTGATCTTTTAGCAGTTTAAGGTCCATATATTTTAACATTGTCAAAAAATGCCATGAAAGCTTGATCTTGATAATTTAACACATATTAAGTTTTTGGTATCAGCTAGGTACTATCCTTAATTTTCCCCACAATCTTAGAAAGTACACTTTATTATCTTTGTTTGACATATGATACTTAGAATGGTTGAGGAACTTTTCTAAGATGGTTATTTCCACATCTTTAGAGGCACTTGTCAGATGAAGGATTTCAAACTTGGTCTTTATGGCTCTAAAGACAGTGCTCTTAACTACTTACTGTGTTTATCATTCTCACTTGAAAAAAGGATCTGGCCCTAGATTTATATCAGAGATCACTTTGTTGAAAAGGAAAATATCTTATTTATTATATTAAGTGTGCTGAGCTTTCTAATTTCTTAGGGATACATTACATTTCAGAGGAGGATGAGAAGTATACGATAGTGGATAAGTATCAGATTTTTAAAATTCTAACAATATATTGATTTTATAATGTATTGTGATGTTAACATGTTTTTGAGGAAAAGAAAGACTATAGCACTAAATATACTCTTCAATGTTCAGCCACAACCCTGTTTCAAAAGTGTGAAAATGTAAAATATATCAACAGCAGCAACATAATACTGTACATATAAAATCAAAGTAATAGAGTAATGATCTGGCTTGTGACACGTTTCTTAAGGTCTAGACCTTGAAAAAGACTTTCTCCTTGACCAAACTTTGGTCAGGCTCCTTTGAGCCCTTTTCTCAACTAGACCAAGACTTTGACCCCATCCTTGCTGAGCCTGCATAGCCCAGTTATAGCAAGAATCCTGCTAAGTCCATTTAGAGAGAATCTCTCACCCTGGATATCTGATCACCCTTGATATCTGATTAAATTCCTCACTCTGCCCCCCTGATATCTTATCACCCTAGCCTACTTTCAGCAAGAATCACCCTGCTCTTGATATCTCTTTTTTAGTAATCTTTCACTCACCAACCCCCTCACACTGTCTTTGGCTGTAAATCCCTACTTTTTCCTGTTGTATTTGGAATTGAGCCCAGTTCTATACTGAGGTCTCTTTCTCCCTATTGTAATAGATCCCGAATAAAATCTGTTTTTGAAACTCTAACTACCATCCAGCTCTGGTTCTCTTTGACTACTCTTTCTTCAGTTTAAATACTAAATATACTATAGTACCATGTGCAATATTTTTGGCGCTTACAGATTACATGTAAAACTGTTGGAAAAACAGGTAAATAGCTTTCTTCTTCTATCCCTGACAAAGAAATTTGTACCAGATTAGTTTCCCCAAACACAAACATGCATAAAACTGGGACAAAATACAAGAGACAATGGTTTTCAGGCAGTGAAAAATAAGGCAAGGCTGTGATCCCCGAGAGAAAAGTTTAAGAGACAATCCACTTGATTAATTAGCTCTCCACTCCAGGACAATTTCTTGACCATACCACAGAGAGCTGGAGTTTGAGCAGAGCAAAGTTGTCCTGCTAAACTGAGGTGAACAAAATTAAGATTAAGGACAGGTAAAATGTCTGGAACCTATAGGGATAGCAGACAGCAGCACAGAGTTGGGGCTCTAGAGTCTGTTTGGAGTTGCTCGTGATTTCATGGTTAGGGCCTGAGTTGTACTTGCAAGAGATAATACCCCTCTAGGATTACCTGCTGCTATGGATTCAGAGGGAAACAGAGATACCAGAAGTAGAGCAATATGGAGGGAAAAGAAGTGCCAGGGGATGTTGTAATTCCAGCCATGCCAGAGTAAGGAGATCTTATTAACATCTGACTAATACTTTTGGCTTCTAGCTGAGATACCAGAAAGTACATGTCTTTGGAATAAACACTGTGCTCTAAAATAACACATTCTTAGGATCTGCCCTAACAGAATGTAAAACCAAGCTTTGACAAGATTTCCAGAGGGGAGAGAGTATGAAGTTTCATTCCTTCCAACCTTTGATTTTGCCACAGATCTACACTAACGAAGTGTAAAATCAATCCTTAACAAGTCCATGGTGATAACCCAGTAATTGAACTTCCTGATAAAACACAAATCAAAACTTTTCAGTGGAAGATAACATAATCCAGAGACTCTACAACATATTATTCACAGCATCTAGTATCCTATTAGAAACTATTAAGAAAAAAAAAAACACAGAAAAAGTAAAATGTGATTCATAAGAAAAAAGTCAATAAAAACTCTGTGAACACAAGATGGTCCAGATGTTGAATGTAAAAGACAAAGACTTTATAACAGCGATTATAAATAGGTACAAAGACTAAAGGAAATATGTTCGATGAATCAAAGGACATCACTGCCTAATAAGTTGACAAAAAGTAAATTTCAGTAAGACAATGGAAACTATAAATGTAAAATAAAAATTGTAGATCTAGGGCGGGCCCTGTCACATAGTGGTTAAGTTCAGTGCACTCCACTACAGCAGCCCGGGTTCATAGATTTGGATCCTGGGCGCAGACCCACACCACTTATCAGCCATGCTGTGGTGGCGACCCACATACAAAATAGAGGAAGATTGGCCACAGATGTTAGCTCAGGGTGAATCTCCCTCAGCAAAAAAAAAAAAAGGAAAAAAATTCTAGATCTGGAAAATAAAGTAAGTGAAATAAAAATTTCACTAGAGGGCTTAAAATAAAAATGGAAATGGCAGAAGAAAAGATTATTAAATCTGAATACAAACAAATTTTAATTATCCAATCTGAAGAACACAGAGAAAAAAAGATTCAAGACAAATAAGCAGAGGTCTACAAAAAAAAGAGAGTACGATTGGGAAAGAAAAACATATTTGAGGAAATAATGCCCAAAAAGTCACATACGTAATGAAAAACACCAACTTACAGATCAAATAAGCTCAGTAAACCACAAAAAAAAAAGATAAATGTAAAGAAAATGACACCTAGGATATCATAGACAAATTGCTGAAATAAAATATGAAAGGAAAATCTTCAAAGCAGCTAAAGAAAAAATACACGTCGTGTTCAGGGATATATTGATAAAAATGACTGCTGATTTCTTTTCAGAAGCAGCAAAGACTAGAAGGCAGTAAAACAATAAATTTTATGTGATGATAGAAAAAATCCTTCCACCAAATAAACAAAACCAAATTGATGCCGACCCTGATCTCAGTTCCCCTACATTAAACCCAGCAGATATGGGGTTAAAACCAAAAGCACTCATCCTCTTTGTCTGCTTCTCTAAGTTACATTCATATGTCAATATTGGTTTTTTAAACCTTCCTATCATTGTTGAACTTCACAAGGCAAATAGAAGTTACAAATTGTTAGAGCCCACGTGGCCTCATGCTAACATTTTGGCTAGTTACAGGTCCTTTGAAGTTTTATTGCAGGGAAACTGATACCCCTGGAATACCAAGAAGCTGAAGCTCCCAAACCCCAACTCCTTGGCTTCCTGGCGCCAGAATCCACCACCCACCACAGAGACAACCAAGGACACCCGTCTACAATTCCCTTATCTCGCCATCCTCCTCCCTGCCAACATCTTCACAAGGCCAAATGCAGGCTGGTGGGAAAGTGCAGACCAGCAACGCCACAGGCTCCCCATCCCTACAAGCAGCCACATTCCTCACAACCCTTAAAACCCCTTTGCCTCCCATCTTTCTGGAGAAGACAAATTTGAGACCTCTCGTCTCCTGGCTGATATCATCTGAAATACAAACTCTTTCCTTGCCGTAAGCCTGGCATTCTAGTTTTATTTGGCCCCTCTTGTGTGGTAGGTAAAGAACCTGTGTTTGTGTCCAGTAACAAAAAATAGTCAAAAAAAATGCTCTTCAAAATGAAGGAAAAATAAATACATTTTCAGATCAACAATAGCTGAGGGGATACGTCACCAGAAGAATGCAGTACGAGAAATATCAAAGAATAGCCTTGTTAAAGGGAAATGATGCCAGAAGGAAAGTTGGATCAATACGAAGGAATAGAGAGTACCAGGAAAGATAAGCAAGTGGATGAATATAATATGTTTTTTATGTTTTCTTTCTTCTTCTCTTACTTTGCTTAAATGACAGTTGATTGTTTAAAGTAAATAATAACATTATGAGATATGAGTTTATAATGTACGTAGAAAGAAGGGATATGACAACAATCAGGTAATGGAATTACAAATTTTGTAAGTATAATGGAATGGTAATGGAATCTGTGGTGAAATGCAATTATACTGGGTAAAGTTAATATAGTTGTAAAGCAGGAAATGAAAAATGGGCTGAGGGAAATGCAAAGTGTGAATTGATAAGGAGTAGGGGTGAAATAGACAGTATAAAATGGCAGCTGTGAAGGATAAAGGGGGAAGAGTTCAGAGGAACAATATTGACTGTTAATATATTTTGGTAAGGTCAGGATACATAGCCTTACAGTAACCATTAAAATAAATAATAACAAAACAAGTTGTAGCTGATATGTCAATACATGAAGTAAAATGAAGTGATAAAAATATTCAGTTAACTCAAAAGAACACGGAGAAGAAGCAATAGAGAACAAAAAATTGGAAGGGACAAATGAAAAACAAAGAGCAGGCTGGTAAACTCAAACTCATTAAAAGATAGAGATTAACAGACTATAAAAAAGCAAGAAACACTCTATGCTATTTACATGATATACGTTTAAAATACATCACAAAAGATATATCATGCAAACAGTAAGCAAGAAAGCAGGTGTGACAATAAAAACATGAGACAAAGTGGACATAAAGACAAACAGTACTAAAGAGACAGAAGGACTCTACATAACAATAAAAAGAATTTTTCAAGAGGATCTGACAACCCTAGATGTGTATACACCTCATAATGTGGGACTAATAAAAATGAGACTAATGGAAGAAATAGACAAATCCATAATCATTGTTAAAGATTTTAACACCTTTCTTCCAGTAACTGATAGAACAAGTGGAAAAAAAGTGACTAAAGTTATACAAGATCTGAACAACACAAGCAAGCAACTTGACCTGATTGACATTTATAGTATGGAATGCTACATCCAGCAATAGAAAAATATTCTTTCCAACTGCACACTGAGTGTTTTCCAAGAGAGGCAATATATTAAGACACAAAGTAAACCTCAATAAACTTCAAAAGATTGAAATCTGACATGAAATTTTCTCTGATAATAAAATAATTAAATTAGATATCAATAACAATGAAATGTCTAAATATTCAGAAATTTTTTAAATGCAGTTCTAAATAACTCATGGCTCAAAGAAGACTTCACAATATATGTAATAAATATATTTACAACACAATACAAGAACTACAAGAGTTCACAATACGAATAATAAATTATTTCAAACCAAATGATAATAAAAACAAGCACATCAAACTTTGTGTAATAAACTAGAACACTCTTAGAAAACTTACATAGCATTAATATATAGGAAATGAAGGCTTAAAAACAGTGAGCTAAGTTTCCTCCTTAAAAAGTTAGAAGAAGACTTACATAAATCTATAGTAAGTGGAAGAATAGAAATAATAAAATTCAGAGAAGAAATTGATGAATTAGAAAAAAGCCCATAGAAAAAATTAACAATGCCACAAGTTCTTTGAAATTTCTTTGAAAAGTTTAATAAAATTGATAATTCTCATAAGAATAATCAAGAAAATAAGAGAAAACACATGTACCAGTATCAGGGAAAAAAAGATGGTGGTCACTACAGATTGTATACAAATTAAAAGATGTAAAGGAATATCATGAAAAATTTTGTGCTAATAAATTTTACAACTTAAATGAAGTATATAAATTTTTTGAAAAACACAATTTATCAAGACGAACGAAAAAAATTAAAAACTGAATAGCCCTATATCTATTAAAGCAATTGACTTTACATTCAAAAACAAAGTAATATCCCGGCCCAGATGGTTTTACTGATGATTTCTATCAAACATTTAAGGAGAAAATAACATAAACCTTACAGAAAATAAATAAGAGGAAACACTTTCCAACTCCTGTTAGCAGGCCAGCAAAGAAATTATTAGAAAAGAAACTGGGCCGGCCCCGTGGCTTGGTGGTTAAGTGCTCGCGCTCCGATGCTGGTGGCCCGGGTTCGGATCCCGGGCGCGCACCGAGGCGCCACTTCTCCGTCCATCCTGAGGCCGAGTCCCACATACAGCAACTAGAAGGATGTGCAGCTATGGCATGCAGCTATCTACTGGGGCTTTGGGGGGAAAAATAAAATAAAATAAAATAAAAATCTTTAAAAAAAAAAAAAAAAGAAAAGAAACTAATATCCCCCATGAACATACAAATAAAAATCCTCAGGGCCGGTCCAGTGGCGTAGTGGTTGGGTTCGCTCTCTCTGCTTTCGCAGCCCCAGGTTCTTGGGTTCAGATTCTGGGCACGGACTTGCATACCACTTGTCAAGCCATGCTGTGGCAGCGTTTCATATACAAAGTAGAGGAAGATTGGCATAGATGTTAGCTCAGGGCCAATCTTCCTCAAGCAAAAAGTGGAAGATTGGCAATGGATATTAGCTCAGGGCCAATCTTCCTCACCAAAAAAAAGACAAACAAACAAACAAAAAACCCTCAACAAAATGGTAACAATAAAGTCCGGCAAACTATAAAAGAATAACACATCATGTCCAAGTTTGGTATATTTTAGAAATATAAGGTTCTTTCAATATTTAAAAATAAACCAATCTAGTTTTTAACCACATTAACAGAATAAAAGAGAAAAGTCTATATTATCATCTCAAGAGGTATCTATTTTGGTTATTTATTGCTACATTACCAAGTACTCTGGTATTTAGTTGCTTAAAGCAATACTTCATTTTGCTCCTGTTCTTTGGGTCAAGAACTTGGGAAAGACTTAGCTGGGTGGCTCTTTGATTCATTTGGCTTCAGCTGAGGTGGCTGAGGTTGGAAAATCCAGTACCATGATGGCATCATCACTCACATGTCTGATGCCCAGGCGCTCCTTGCCCTTTCTCTCTGCATAGGTCACCTCATTCTCCAGGGCCTTTCCATGTGGCTTGACTTCTCACAACACGGCAGTCTTAGGGTTGCTGTATTTCTTATACGATGGCTGTCTTCCAAGTTTCAAGTAGAAGAAACTATCTGACCAGTAAATAGCTAGATCCACAATCAGCCAGCATATCATCATTGCCACCATATTTTATTAAACAAGGCAATCCCAAAGTCTGCTCATATTCAAGGGACTAGAGAAATAGACTCCAACTGGCAAGGTCACACTGTAGAAAACATGTTGGACAGGAAATATATTTGCTGCCATTTTTAGAAAGTGCGAAACATTTTGTAAAATTCATTCTGTACTGTAAAACCACAGTACAGAAAAAGCATCTAGCAAAAATCAATACACATTCATGACAAAAATTCTTAGCTAAATGGGACTAGAAGAACAAATAGACCTCTGTAGATGATGTTCAGACATTGGTTTACGTGATCATTGTACAATAAAGGAAGAACTCAGAAATGTCTTCTGTATGTACACATATTTTTGATGCTAATGGTGCCATACAAAGATTATGAAACACTTTTTTTACTGTCCATTTAGAAAATCAGTAATTATTTTTATAATTCTTTGATTGTGATTAACTAAAGGTCATTCAAATTATATGAACATAAAATGTTTTGCCAATGCAAATTTTACTTTATAAAAAGTAAAGATTGATTTAAAAATTATATTATAGCTTCCTCTATATACAAGCATATAAGTTAGATTAACATATTTTATTTGTTGTTTCATTACTATAGCACTGAAATATAATTGTGTTATGTATATTAATTGAATTCATGAATATATTCATCACTAATTAATATGTCTATATATTCAGGTAACATCTCTATATTTTATATTATCTTACTTCAGATGCAATCAGGTTTTCTTAAAATGAATTCTTTTATAATTTGATTACTGTGTTCCAACCTCAGAGATTCAATTACTATCAATCTTTAGATGTCTGGCCATCTTTGGGGACCAATACTAAATTCCTAATAGATAAGATCCTAATCAGTGAATATATCAAAAATTACATAATTATTTTTCTAAAGCAGTGTTTTTTGTTGACATTATCATCGGGCATTGAGAAGGAAATTCTCACCAAAATGCTCTGTAGTGTTAATAGCAAAGTCTTTATGATCTACAATAATGAGAAAAATCCTTCGGTCCACGGTTAATTCAAAGGCCTCATTTTAATCCATTTCATACTCTCATGTTTTTAAAAGGATCATATAGTTGCAGCATTTGCTGATTTAAATTTCCCACATGGTCCATTCCTTACAAGCCCTCTGGTATTAAGAAGCAGTGAAGTGACTGAAAAGTGTGCAATGGAAAGATGAGAGATAAATAAAGAAAATGAGTAATCCCGAAACTAGATAATTGAGAACTGACAGATCTTCCCAAAGCCATAACAATTATATCTTTACTTTCATAAAAAGACACTCTGCCTGCTTCCTGAAGCATTTGAAATATGTTTTGTTTGATAATGAAAACAGATGGGATTTTATAAAAGTATATGTTTAGAGTTCAAAGGGACCTTTCAGATGATCTGCACCAATATCTTTACTACAGAGATGAGGAAACTGAGACTCAAGGGGGTTATGTGGCCCTATTACAGCAAAGGTAACTAGCAGAGTCACTTGGTGGATTGTTCCTCCCATGGATTTTTGGAACCTATGTCACTAACTCTTCTTTTACGGCTGTCTTTATCATGCTTGTATAAAGTATGCTTCTCTTACTACTTGTATTTTCTTTTTGCTCTTTAAGGCCTTTTATTCATTTCGCTCCAAAAGACATATTAATGTCACAGGTTATACTAAAATAAACTTTATACTTTTTTAATTGTTTTTTAAATATTGTTTGTCTTGACATTATATAAATGTTATAAATATTGAGGCTAAGAGTGGAAAAATAGCAAAAAGCCCATCAAATATATAAAGTATTTGAGCTTGTGCTTAGCTTTGTTATTTAATTATGTTAAATATGCCTGATCTCCACAAATAGACTTGTACTTATATTAAGAAAGAAAATTGTATGTGAAACCAAAGTGGACCTTCCATTATGAATGACTATACAATTTATGAACACTGTGCACACACTCACATTGTTGATGATTTGTTAATTTATACACATTTGAAAATAATTTTTTTTTTTTTGCTGGGAAAGAGTCACCCTGAGCTAACACCTGTTGCCAATCTTCCTCTTTTTTTTTTTACTCCCCAAAGCCCTAGTACATAGTTGTTTATTCTAGCTGTAAGTCCTTCTAGTTCTATGTGAGCCACCGCCACAGCATGGCCACTGATAGACAAGTGGTGTGGATCTTTGACTGGGAACAAAACCTGGGCTGCCAAAGCAGTGAAAGCACCAAACTTTAACCACTAGACCATCAGGGCTGGCTCGAAAATAATATTTTTAAAGTCTGAACATCTATGCTTCAGAAACATTTATACTTTCTAAACCATTACTTAGCACAAACATTTAATACTTAAATATGTTCACTTACATGCCATTCTTTCTAGCTAAAGTAAAAATAATAAAATCCCAAAATAAAGAAACAATGGAAAATTGGAATATGACTAGATATGTGAAATATCCTAGGCTCATAACTTGAAAGGTAGCCTTAGAAATCATTTAGTTCAATGCCTTATTTCTGCTCAACATTCTAGTTAGGGAATTCTGATTCAGCATTTATCTAGCCTATGCATGAATACTCACAAAGAACTCTCTTAGCAGGTAACTTCTACTATATTTTTAAATCAAAAGCTGATTCTACCTCTCAGTTATATATTTTGCATTAGTTCTAGCTTTGCTATCTGGATGGATATGTAAAATTTAATGATGATAATCCTCTCCTTCCCTCTCTTCATCATGCTTCTTTTTTCACAGATAAGCATTTTCCATTTCTCTGACTTTCCAACTCTTTTCCCATAACCTAATATCCCAAACCTTCATCATTTTATTTATAAAAGTCTTTTCTCACACTTCATTTTTTTCAATATGACCCTTCAATTGCAAAACCAAAAATTAAGCATAATGCATTAGATGCACTCTCGTTAACAGAGAGTAATGTGTGAACATCACTGTGTTTTTCTGAACTTGTTTTTTTTTTTCGGTGAGAAAGATTAGCTCTGAGCTAACATTCATTGCCAATCTTCCTTTTTTTTTTTTTTTTTGCTTGAGGAAGATTTGCCCTGGCTAACATCTGTGTGAATGTTCCTCTATTTTTTATGTGGGTTGCTGCCACAACATGGCTTGAGAGTGGTGTAGGTCCGCGTCCGGGACCCAGACCCATAACCACCGGGCTGCCGAAGTGATGTGTGCCAGACTTAAGCATTACACCATGGGGCCAGCCCCTCTGAACATATTTTTAAAAAAGCAACTGAACCTAGGATTAGTTCCTATGAGTCACATAGCTTTATTATTTAATCTTCTTATAATCAGAAAGTCATTTCCTAGTGCTGTACTTACATGACTTACTTATTTTTAAATCATAAAACAGAATATTATATATATTCCTCACAAAATATCTTTCTAGACACTGATTAAATAATAGACATACAATTTATTCTGAAAGGATTTATAAGCCAGTAGAGGGCACACAGGAAACATCTAGCACACACTACACAGTAAAATATTCCCTGAATGAATGAACTAATTATAATGCAAAGAAGAATGAAATAACTATCATAATAAAGATATAAACATAATATTTTAGCAGAAAGGAAAAGAGAATTTCACTTTAACCCAAGACTGCAAGAAAGATTTCATTGCATAAGAAATTTTACTGAATTTGCAAAGATGAAAAAAATGTTGAAACACACTGTATTGCATTATAATTTTTGGTTTCCTTGTGTGCCTCTCTCATTTGACTGTGTTTCTTTCATGGCAGTGATCCATCCTAATGTTAAATGTCCTTAATACCAAATATAGTACCTGGCCTAGTTCAGATACTCACTGCATTCTTGTTTAATGGATAGGTAAGTTATGGAGAAGGCTAGAAAATAATATAAGGTTGAGAAAATATTATAAGTAAAGTGGCACAGTGGGTTCTCTTTCGACTGTAATTGTAATGGAGGTTTCATGGGGAGGTCATTTGAAAAAGACAGCAGAAATGTCAGTTAATGTCACATAATAGCAGTTGTGGTTGCTATGGTAAGGATGCTAATGTGCAGAGCCACAGCACTATCTGTGAGACAGGTGTTATATAATTGGCATAGTCTCCTAGGAAAACACTAATCGCTAATGAAAAGGATGCAATGAAAAAGTTCAATGTTAGAGTGGGAAGATGAGATCAGAAACTATTGCAATAATCCAAGACAGAATGTGAAGTGTCATAATTAGGGCAATGTCAGAAATTTTTAAAAAGTTATGTTACATACAATTCACATCATGGAGATGCAAATTACAGAATTCCTGGCTGATTTTTTAGTTGAGCTATTAAGAAAAGAGAAGTCCAGAAGCCTACCCTGTGCATCTGAGAAGACTGAGATGACTTTAAAGGAAATAGTTCTCTAACCTCTTATGTCTCCCCTAATCCTTCCCCATCCTTCTTGTCCTTGGTAACTCTTATTTATCCCTCAGATTTTTCCAGGTTTTGTACTCCCTCTGTGCATCTAAGCTAGTTTTCACTTATGTTAGCATTTAACTTATTTTTTAATTTCATCTTTCTCTAAGATGTTTTCATCTTAAAGGGAGGGGTGATTTCTGGCTTATTCAAAGTTGTGTCCCAATATTTAGTACCTTATTTAGTATATTAAATGTAATGAATCTTTTCTAAATAATTCTTTAATTGTACATATATGTACACAAAGGTAAGCTGTTTTTTCTGCTGTGTTCCTGGTCATCAATTTTTGTTTATTCATTCACTTAAACACATCTGAACATTTCCATATCCTGTGAACTGCTCTGGATGATAAGGACAGGTCAGATATAAGACAGCCACATTCTCCATGGAATTGTTTGCTTGAAGTTTCTTGATATCACTTTCTCTCTCTCTTGCAGCGATACACAGGGAAAAAAGAACTGTTGAAACTTTATTCTGTCATCAGTAACTTTCCCAGATTTTTTTCAAATCCAATGCTCATGAATTGACCACCTTCTTCTGAGCTATCCGTCTCTATCCAAAATCCGTAATAGAACAAAAACTTAAATAAATATAATACAGTATGTAGAGTGTATTTACAAATTATGATAGTATCAAACAGGCTGATAATTTCTGTAACTTTTTATCATTATAAACACATATTTATGGAATTATCTAATATATATGATATAGATGGAAATGTTTTCTGTAGAAATTTATTCTCAAGAAAATGTGTCTTTCAAGAAACCAGATGAAAAGTAATAAAAACACTATTTAAACAAAATTTTTCATTCATTTGTTTTCTCTTTTGTCTCAGAAGACAGTGAAATTATCTGGCTGCTACATTAACAGCTTATTAAGAGATCGTGAGGCAAAGCGATCTAGAGATTTATTAGTGCATGTTAAAAGCAGTGAAGTCTTTGTTTCGGTTTGTAATTCCAACCAAAGGAAAGTCAATCACTGGTTTTGGCACAAAAGGTGAACTTAGCATTTTGTTATGCACATAACAGACATTTGATAAATACTGAGTAACTGAATAACTGTGGTGATAAACTCTTTACTGTTTGGGCCAAAGTGGAAAAATTGCTCATTAATTCATTAATTTCAAGTAAATATAGTTTCTAATAGATTCTGCATGTAAGTTAAAAAAAGCTTGGAATGTATGAAATTCTTCAGTCTTATATGGGAAAATTAAGAACAGCAGTAAAGTATATATTTCAGACATTTATTAAAATAGAAAGAATGATAATCTTTCTATTACTGTTTATTTATAAGGCATACATCCAAGAGCCCAGTCCATCTCAACGTGCTTACATAAAAGGATCACACTATATCTATTGTTAAGAAACTTGCTGTTTTTCACTTAATAATATGGCTTGGAGAACTTTCCATATCTGTACATCAAGATATAGGCTATGGGCTTATAATTTATTGAATATATATTTTTTGTTTCCATATTTTTCATTATAATCTGTGCTGTTGTGAATATCTCTCTCTCACACTCTTCACACACGTGCACACACACACAGAAAGAGAGAGAAAGAGAACTAGATGTTAAACTGCTAGAACAAAATTTATGCATTTTTCTTTTGCATAGACAATTCTAATTCCCTCTCCAAGAAGATGGAAAATTTCACACTCCTACCAAGAATGTGTGATGATATCTACTTCATCACACACTTATTAACAATGGATATTATTAATATTTCTCTTTTTTCTGCTATGATTGAAAAATGATATATGGATGTTTTTGTTTAATTAAATTTTCCGACAGTAATTTTGCTATTGAATGGGAAAATTATAAATTTCTTATTTTATATTAAGCCATATTAATTCATATTAGTTTATATATATTTTAAGGGTATTTTGTGTTTTCACATCATTACCATTTTATTATTATTATATTATTTTAGTATGATGTTTAGGGCGATGAATTTTTTGTCTGGTAAATAAAGGTTTGTATCTTTTTAATATTAGGCAAATTTTTTATGCTTTTCTAGAATACATTTATAAGAAGTTTTGGCTTTACCTTTGACTACTTATTTTATTTCTTCAATAGGTATTAGTCTAGTCAGGTTTTCTACCTCTTTTTGATCAGTTTTGGTGTTTCATGTATTCTTAAGAACTTGTTATATCTAGATTTTAAAATGTATTTTTATAAAGTTGCATTATGCCCATTTCTTTCGTTTATTTATTTATTTATTTATCTAGTAACATTTATTTATACCTTTACTAAATTTTCTTAATTATCTTTGATAGCTTTAACAAAGATGTTTTTTAATTATTTTATTGATTAGGCTTACATTTTTATTTTAAATTTCATTAATTTTGGCTTATGCTTATCATTTTACCTGAAAACTGACTATCTTCCCTAGATATGGTATGAAAAATTCTAATTGCCTTTGATTTCTGAATTAACTTAAATGAGAGTTTAAATTTTCTTTTTAATTTTATATATAAGTGGACATACTTTTAGGAGTATCCTTTTGTTATTTTACTGTAGATCTACTGCATTCTGGTTAAGTAGTGTGGGTATGTAGGATACTTAAGTTTTTGAAACTTATTTCAATTTCTGTGTTTCCTAATAAATGAAGTTTGAAAATAATACTTCTTTGGGGTATTTATTAACCATATGCTATTTTTCTTTACTCATTTATTGAATGCTTGATTTCTCACTCTTTGAGAGAGACTTATGGAAGTTTATCAGGATAAACACAAATTTTTAAATTTTCCCTTACTTTTAATATTTTTGTGCTTTATACATTTCATAGCTATATTGTTAAATGTAAAAAAATATATTTATTATGTTCTGTCTCCTGAGTGAATGTAAACTTTTACTAATATAAAATATTACTCGTTTCCATTTAACGCATTATGTCTTAAATTCTATTTTCACTGATGTACTAGAATACTTTAACATTCTTCATTATATACTGTTCTCTCCCCATATCTAGCCACAAGCTAGTTTTATGTACAGTATCAGTTCATATTTTTAATTAATGTACATTTTTACAAATTGTTATTTATATGTAATTATTTGTTTTATTTCCCTCAACAATGTGTCGTATATCCCACATTGTTGGGGGGTTTGACTTTTGTTTTCTTCAATTTATCATCTATGAATTTTGCCAGAAATGTTCATAAAATATCTTTATTTGCTTCTTATATTGGAATTCTAGTTTTTCTTGGCATAAGATAATAGGTTAAAATAATTTCCTTTTAGACTACAGTTGTCTTTTAGCAGCAATAAAAAACTTTATGCTAAGGATTTTCTGTCGTTGCTTTTATTTCTATTTATTTTTGGAATTCTGAAACTTCACAAGAATATGTCTAAATTTGTCTCATTAAAATATGTTGAGTGGTTTTTTGCATTTTTTTCTGATTAGAGCCTTGTAAGGCCTTTCAATCTTAAGAAGACCATTTTTCCATGACTCTGAGAAATTTATTCAGTCATGTCTTTCTTTTCCTCTGTTCATTCTTTCCGTACTCTCTTTTTATTTACTTCTCTTTAGATGGACTTGGAACATGTGGATACATCTTTTCATTTTTCCTAAGTTTTCTCATGTATTCTAACGCTTTGCCCTTTGCTGGCCATTCGGGTGGAAATTCTCAATTAGACCTTACAGTTTACTAAATCATTATTCAGTCACATTTATTTTGTTCCTTTTAAATACGTTGTTTTAATTTCTTTTTAAAAAGGGACTGTTTCTTTGTGTTAGCTGTGTATTTTTATTGAAGATATTGAATATGTATTTTTCCTTAAACTCAGTTACTTTGGTGTGGTCCTTTTGTAGGGATCCCTGTCTTTGTGTGAAACCTTTGATTTTATATATATCTGTTGATTCAATGTTGTGTCTTCTTAATTGCATATGATCATTGATATTGCCTTGTCAGTGAACTTATGTTGTTATTATAGCTAAAAACTCAGCGTGATTCTGAAGAAGGGAGAGTGTGCAGTTATAGCAGTCGCCTATCCCTTTGGGGGCTCAAGAGTTTGGGGGCTTCTCTACTTTCTTTCTCCAGCCAGAGCCTGCCATGTCAGAGACCTTGCTTTACAGAGTCACTGCTTCAGCACGGGAGCCTGAGTCAGAGGTGTATTCTATCTTTTGGTTTTTGCCAAAACCGAAAAGATTCCACCAAAAAACTGTTAGAATAAATGAATTCAGTAAAGTAGCAAGATACAAAATCAATATACAGAAGTCTGTGGAGTTTATATACACTAATAACAAACTATCAGAAAGAAATATGAAGAAAGCAATTCTATTTACAACTGTATCAAAAAGAATAAAATACCTAGAAATAAATTTAATCAAGGAGGGGAAAGAATTATAAACTGAAAATTATAAGACACTGATGAAAGAAACTGAAGACACAAATAAATGGAAAGATTTTGTGATCATGAATTGGAAGAATTACTATTGTTACATTGTCCATACTACCCAAAACATTCTACAGTCGTTGCAATCTCTATCAAAATTCCAGTGGCATTTTTCGCAGAATTAGAACAAATAATCCTAAAATTTGCATGGAATCACAAAAGACTCCAAATTGCCGAAGCAATCTTGAGCAAGAAGAACAAATCTGGAGGTATCATGCTCTCTGATTTCCAACTGTACTACAAAACTACAGTAATCAAAACAGTAAGGTACTGGCACAAAAACAGAGGCATAGATAAATGGAATAGAATAGAAAGCCCAGAAATAAACTCACACTTATACGGTCAATTAATCTACCACAAACGAGACAAGAATATACAATGGGGAAAAGATAATCCCCTCAATAAACGATGGGAAAACTGGAACAGCTACGTGTAAAAAAAATGTGCATACAAAAGAACTGGTCCATTTTCTTGCACCATGTACAAAAGTAAACTCAAAATGGAGTAAAGCCTTGAATGTAAGACCTGAAACCATAAAACTCCTAGAAGAAAACATAGGCAGTCAGCTCTTTGACATCAGTCTTAGCAATATTTATTTGGATCTGTCTCCTCAGACAAGGGCAACAAAACCAAAAATAAACAAATGGGACTGTATCAAACTAAAAAGCTTTTGCATAGTTAAGGAAACCACCAACAAAATGAAAATGCAACCTACTGAATGAGAGAAGATATTTGCAAGTGATGTATCGAATAAAGGTTAATATCCAAAATCTATAAAGAGCTCATACAACTCAATATCAAAAAAACAAACAATCCAATTAAAAAATGGAAGAAGACCTGAACAGACATTTTTCCAAAGAAGACATACAGATGGCCAACAGACACACGAAAAGATGCTCAACATCACTAATCATCAGGCAAATGTCAATCAAAACTACAATGAAATATCATTTCACACCTACCAGAATGGCTATTATCAGAAAGATAATAAATAACAAGTGTTGGAGAGGATGTGGAGAAAAGGGAACCCTCATACACTGTTGATGGGAATGTAAATTGGTGCAACCACTATGGAAAACAATATGGAGTTTCCTTAAAAAATTAAAAGTAGAACTACCATATGATTCAGAAATTCCACTTCTGGGTATTTATCTGAGGAAAACAAGGACACTAATTCAAAAAGATATGTACCCCTATGTTCATTGCAGCATTATTTACAATAGCCGAGATATGGAAGCAGTCTAAATATCCATTGATAGCTTAATAGATAAGGAAAATGTGGTATGTATGTATGTATATATATAGAGTATTACATAGCCATAAAAAAGAATGGAATCTTGCCATTTGCAACAACATGGATGGACCTAGAAAGTATTATGCTAAGTGAAACAAGTCAGACAGAGAAAGACAAATACTGTATGATTTCACTTATATGTGGAATCTAAAAAACAAAACAAAAAAACCAAACAAAATGGAAACAAACCATAGATACAAAGAACAAACTGGTGGTTGAGAGAGGAGGGGTGTGGGGTGGTAGGCAAAATAGGTGAGAGGATTAAGTACAAACTTCCAGTTATAATTAGTACAAACTTCCAGTTATAAAACAATTAAGTCACAGGGATGTAATGTACAGCATAGTGACTATAGTTAATAACATCTTAATAACTTTGTATGGTGACAGACGTTTACTAGACTTACCGTGGTGATCCCTTTGTAATGTATATAAATATTGAATCACTATGTTCTTTACCTGAAACTAATGTAATATTGTATGTTAACTATATTTCAATAAAATATATATATTAATAAAAATACTCTGGTTGGTTGTGGAATTCATAACAATTCTTTTGCTGTATATTATGCTTGAAGTTCATCTGGTTGCATTTGCCTTGGATCTGCACTAATATATTTAGTGTTATTGCAAATTCAGGAAAAAAATATAACCACATTCATGTTTAACACTAACATTCTTCATACTCACTGTCACCTTTGTTCTTTTCTTATAGGGTGGTTTGGTTATAAAACAAAGTGTGAATAATAACAGTGGGAAATAACATTCTAGTGCTTTATTAGGAAAGAGTGCTAAGCTGGTGAAAATAGGAAGGCTTTTATTTGTAGCTACTATCTTTCACAATGTAATTATCTAACATCAGTCACTTGGCTAATAGGATGTAACTTTCAATCATTAACTTTGATAGGATACGACTTCAGAAGAACTGCACAGACAATTGGAAACAAGAAGCCTACTTAGAAGTTGTAGAGAAAGGACAAGACAAATCTTTACTGCAGAAATTCAGAATGTGTGTTAATTTCTTCCCCATGTTCACAAAGTCTATCCATTGTTCTTAACAAGAATTGTTTTGAATGACAGCAAGATATTGCTATAAAGTTCTATAATAATCTTCTGAGGTTATTGTGATATGCTCCTTCATTTCTAAATTTTTACTGCTGCAGTGGCAAAATACAGGTTACAAAACAGGGATTTTTTTTTGTTTTTGGTGAGGAAGATTGGCCCAGAGCTAACATCTGTTGCCAATATTCCTCTTTTTGCTTGAGGAAGACTGCTGCTGAGCTAACATCTATGCCAGTCTTCCTCTGTTTTGTATGTGGGATGCTGCCACACCATGGCTTGATGAGCAGTGTGTAGGTCCGTGCCCAGAATCCAAACCCGCGAACCTCATGCCGCTGAAGCAGAGTACGCGAACGTAACCGCTATGCCACAGGGCTCCAAGGATTTTGTTTTTAATGGTGAAGGAAATGATGATAAGCAAAACAGATATGTTTGCATAGATTTGTGAATGTCAAGTAGCAGAATTTCACTGCCAATCATGAGGTTATCACAAATTAAGTCCTCTAAATTCAGGCATTAAACTCAACACATGTGAAGATGTACTCCATAAGCTTATGCCTCTTCACCATGCTGTGAGAAGACAAACTAAGATCACGTAGCCTATCTGTGACCCATCTTTGTGGTTCTTATGATTACAAGATGTCCTCAGTCATAACCATCAGGAAACTTGAAAAAATTCTTTTATTATTTACAGGTCCTGGAAACTACATGACACACTTAGGGTCACACAGCAAGGTCTCATGTTGAAAGAGAGAGAAAATGAATGCAGGAAGGTCTGGGCTTCTGTTTTTACTGGGGTCAAGGGTGGAGACCTAGGGTTTCTTGGGCTCACTATTTATTGGTGAATTTAAAACATAAGTGTGGGAATTCAAAGTGTGAGAAGAGAAAAAACCAAGTGGCCCAAATGGTCTGTTATTGAAATCAACCAAGATCTCTAAAACAAGCAGCCTCAGGAGAGACCTGCCTCTATCTCTGGCCCTGTGGCTGGCAATGTGTTTATTCAAAATAGCTATCTTTGAAGTGGTTGTTTCTTGGAAGTGAATACCTGGACAATCAAAGCTTAAGTAAGGCAGTTGCATTACAAAAAGAAAAGCCAACTGTCAGAGCTTATACTACACTAGCACATAGCCTGAAATTGAAATCATGTTAAGATAATCAGCACTAACAATGCTGTAAGGAACTTATTAATATCCTTATATTTTTTGTAGGAGGAAAGAACAATCTTTTAGAATAATATTTCAAAGTACGAACTTAAAATCATAGATAAATAAAAAGTCATGGTATTTTAAAACTTAAACTCAGAGGTTCTAGAAAACCTCTTCAAATCCTTGCTCTATTATATACTGGCCATATACACTGGGTAAGGTACTTATCTTCTCTGGGCAATAGTTTCCTATTGTGTAAAGGGATGCTATGTTTTGGATCTAGTGTATTGGGTGGTGGTGTGGATTAATTAAGAGAATTCATCTAAAGTACTTAGCATCATGTCTTACACATTGTAAATGCTCAATAAATCATTGCCATTTGGAAGAAAAGCATAATGGCATTTTTACAACATACTTAGAACTGTATTTGGCTGATTCCTTTCATTTTCACTGCAACTTAAGAAGGCACCTATATTAATTTCATTAATAACAGATATATAAAATATGAGACACGTAAGAAAACAGATACATATGCATGCATATATGTATACATACACATATAGGCAGAGAGACTATTCATTCACATATCAGACAAGTTGAACTTGAGAAGAAATAGTGTATTACAGATAAAAAAGATTTACAGGTATACCACAAATATTTAAATTGTTTCACTTTAAAAATGGAAATAATTTATTTCCTCTGCTTATACAAACAATAAAAGTGTGATGCAAAAAACAAATCAGGTAGTATATAAAGAAATAAAGCAGTAGCTTTTATTCATCTAGCTCAAAAATATCCACTGTTAACATTATTGTGTTTTTCTATGAATATGCAAACACCATTATATTTTTAATGATAGGTTATTGATGTTCATACTATTTCATAACATTTTTCATTTAAAGATATGTTATGAATTTCAAAATATTAAGTAATCTAATTGGTGGAAATATTTCTCTTTTGTCATCATTAGTATCTATAAATATTTGTTAAGGTAATAAATACCTGAATATTTGTATCATCACATCTTACCTTGACAATGAACACAGATGTACATTATTTTTATAAGTGAATTTAAATAAATTCTATTAATGTACATTTATCTAAGTGACCCATTCTTGAGGAACATTTAGGTTGTTCTCATATTTTTTCTGTTTTTAGTAACTCATAGTACATTAATCTACATACACTTCACTTGGCCAACACCAGAAATTGAGATTGAGAAAGATGGTGCACCAACTGGCAGCCACAGTCTCCCATTGCTTGAACTGCACTCTGCATCTAAAGATCAAGAAGTAACTTCCAGAACTATTGGCTCCAAAGTCACGACATACTTACCAAGTAGATGTCTTGCCTCTTGTATCCTCTTCTCTCTCTGTCTCTCTCCATTTCTGTCTCTCTGTCCCTCCCTCTTCTCTCTCTGATCTTTCTTCTCTCTCCCTTATTTTAATTCAGTTTTCAATTCAGATCTCATATGAATACTTCTGATGTTAGAAATCTAAATCACATATAGAACCCTAGCTGCTGTGAACTCATGGAATATATTTCTTTGCTTTCTAATCTCTGCAGAACAGGAAGTTATATGGGTATATGGGAAGGAGGTTGGGAGGGATGACGGATAAGTTAGAATACTGAATATGCCACATCCTCTGGCTCTGGCTCTCCAGCTTTATCTACAAGAAACATTGTTATAGTTTCCCAGATTTTCTACAGCAAACTTCCAATAACTCTTTCTGGAAAGGCAGTTTCTATCAAAGTCTGATATCTTCCTTCAATTTGGTTTCAATCTGTACTGTATGCTTCAGACACTCCAAGTTTTGGAGATGCTATTAACTAGTACAATATGAAATTATGGAAATTTATTTCTCTACAGATATTCCCTTTATTTTCTCAGAGAGCATAGAAAGGCTAGCCTTTCCAGTTACCTTCTGTATTATTCCTTCTGATCTATTTCAGGAAAATAGTTGCTCAGATATTTTACTAGAAATCACCACCTTAATTTACCAATTAGGTGGCATTGAAAACTTTCCTGTATCTGATTGTGAGTTTTACCAAGTATAAAAACAAATATACGGCTTTTCTCTACAAGCTCCTAATTTTGAAGCTGATCTGAATGTCTTGATCTAAAGGGCAGTTAATCCATTTAAAATGATGTATTATTAAATCAGATCAAGACATTTAGATCAAGTTTTCTCAATCTTGGTATTACTGACATTTTGAGCCATAAAATTACTTGTTGTGGAGTGTCATGTGTGGGACTTTACCAGCATCCCTTGCCTCTCCCCAGTAGATATAAGTAGCACCCCTAGTTGGGACCAAAAATGTCTCCAGACATTGCCAAAATGCCCCTGGGAGCCATAATTGCCCCCAGTGAGAAACAGTGCTTCAGATGTTATTTTCAGTGTTTCCACTAAGTAACTAAGCAGCACCTTTACAAAACTGTGAGTTCTAGAGTAGTATATAGTTAACATAATATTCAGGCAAACATTCTTATTGAAAGTTTGGCTCAACTTCTTATTTGTGAAATAATATAACCTAAAAGAGTTGATAGTGAGGGTAAAAATTCAGAAAAATTTTTGGATGCATTTACATTCTCTTGCCTTTTGCTTTATAACATAACTGTTAATCCTGGTACTGATTTAAGAAAGTAAATGGGTGTTAGAAGGAATCCTCACTGCCTAATAAAATGCATGCTATATGACTGTTAACTTTCTTTTGGGGCAGAATATATGACTACTAGTCATGTCATACAAAGACAACCATATATTTACTTATCATGTACCTGACTGAGGAGCTAGAGTTCAGATGTCCATCTTCATTCATAAAATCAGCTTAGGTAACATTATTTTTATAAATTTAATCTCCCATGAGAAGGGATACAGG
The DNA here is from genome assembly GCF_057802395.1 of Ceratotherium simum simum. Lineage (NCBI taxonomy): Eukaryota > Metazoa > Chordata > Mammalia > Perissodactyla > Rhinocerotidae > Ceratotherium > Ceratotherium simum. The sequence continues at coordinate 36,674,175 of NC_141908.1, read as the reverse complement.
AATAAATGAACTACATATGATGCAAGGATTAGGCATGCATTTGTAAAAGTCACATATATGCCCAAAATATGTGTATATTCACTCATTAAACTGGAACTGAGTTGCCTGAAGAGATGGAATTACAAAGTCTATGTCTTCCAAGTATATTTTGAAATATTATTATATATAATAGTTTACTTATTTTTTAATGATATTTTATTATAAACTCTAGCCTAGCTTGTTATCAGTAAGATGCTAAGGCAAGGTAAATACTGTAAATTATTAGTAATCAGTGTTACAGAAATTATTTTCCATAAATCACTTTTCATGATATGAAGTATGTTTAGAAATTATATCATTTTTTTCTAAAAATTATATGAGTTAGAAAGTTAAATTGATTTTTTATTAAACGTGGTAAAATGATATGCCATTTTGGTAAATATAATGGCAATTTCTGTTTAGGTTTCATTATGAACTAAAGTGGGAAGATTTTTTGATAAATTATGTTTTTCTGGAGTTTGAGAGTTTTTTAGAATATCATGAATTTGTCCAATTTTTGTAAATAATATGTGAATAAATAAAACGGTATTTAGATTGCATTTAAGGCATAAATTGATCTTACCAATTTATCTTCTAGGAAATTCTCAAAAGAAAAAAAAATAAGGAAATAAATATGCAAGATAATTCCAGAAAGATAAATACAAAAGATTCAGAAAACCTCTGAATTTATCATTTTTTCCATTCATCTTTACTAAGGCAAGAACATCCATAAATTAACATGCATGAATAGATTAAGGGAAAAATAAGGTATTGCTCAATATTTACGCCATATTACTTGACCTCAAAGTTATAGAGACAAATATAAGAGGACGTATATGAGTTTTTTATTCGTATGGTTAGCAAGGCTGTTGTCTAACTATGTGTAATAATTGGTATTTCTTTTAAGAGCTTCACAGAATTTTACATTTCCCATTATTTCTAGTAAAATTCTTTCATGAGATTTGCTTTAAGTTTGAGTTCATGCCATTTTTAAGTCATAAAAATAAGTGGAACATGTCAATGCAATAAAAGTCCTTGTCTAACAAAAGCTGAAATTATCCATTTTCATCCTGTATGAATCTCTTAGTATAATAACTTTCCTCTGACATCAGATTAAAGTATTTTCTGCTTCTCTGAAGTAATAGGCTGGGATGGACAAATAAATCTACCAGTCACCTCAGTTAACAAGAAGTTTTATTATCTACCTTCAGCTGCAAAGAGACATTTTCTATCTTTTTCTATTGTAATCATACAATCAGTATTTTCATCCCATAGTGTTCATTTTATAACTTTTATCCTTTTCTGCTTTTGTCCTTTAAAACGTCTGCAAATAATACTTTAAAGAACTGAGCAGTTATTTAAATGCAAAGATAAGATTTTAAAATATAATTATATATTTATACGTTTGCATAAGGCTGAAAGAAAAATATCCTACTTATATACATGTGGAATTGTTACCTCTCCTTAGAGCCAGGGTGATAATGACCCCTAGATCTTCTATGCAATATCCCTATCTGACAATATATCACTCACTCATTCATTCCTTCATTCATTCTTTTAACAGATGTTTATTGAGTCAGGACTGTCTCTTCAGCGATGGGACACAGTGGTGAACAAGACTGGAGCGTCCCTGCTTTAGTGGCGCTTACATTCTAGTGTCAGGAGGTAGGTTACAAACAAAAATTAGTACACTTAATAAATTCATCTATTATGATTGCCTGAGAAAAATAAAACAGATTGACGGAATAGAGAGTGACTTGTGGAAAAAATAATCTATCATTTAAAAAAAAAAATCTAATTGAGTCTTCATTTGGCATGAAATACAGAAAAACAGAGCATAGTTAAGGAATTAGAGATAATATATACATAGTATGAGCAAAGCAGACAGTTGTTACATTTTAAATCTAATTTGCTCTGGGATAAATCCAGTTTTAAATGTTTCAGATTTAAAGCACATGTCTACTTTAAGGAAAATAAATTGTATACGTAAAAGAAGATTAAATTGAAAAATAGTAAAACTGTATAGCTGAGACACTCTGCCTTATTACACTAACTGTATACTAATTGTATAATTATCCTCTATGCAGATTGGGCTTTTGTGATGGGAGCGTGCAAATAAATAGAGGAAAAGAAATTTACAAGTTAACAATTTTCTATCTGGAAAATATTTGTACCTCCATCTAGCTATTTCCTATACCTAGAATTTTCTCCCTGACTCTACCACCAGCTGACCTACCCATGGCTTTGCTAATTTATTCCCAAACTCATAGTAGTTTAAAGAAAACTCTCAACAAGTATTTTCCTCAAAATAGGTCAGTGTTTCCATTTTACTCTCATAATGTCACGTAGATTTCTTCATCACAACAATCATTCTGCTGTGTCTTTGCCAGGCTCTTTGTCTGCTCCCTCCTCCACGCTGAGCAACTGGAACATACCTGAGTGACTTGGAGCTAGCTGTATTTATCTTGAGACTAATCTCGGCAATTAACAAAACCAAAAAATTTTAACACCTTCAGAAGAAAACTATACACATATGTTAAATTATATATATATAGTTTATACACACACACAAACACAGTAAAATATCCTAAAATTCCTCAATTCCTCTCAAAATGATCTCCATTTCCTCTCCCAGGCAATTGCTCAATCTGTCTCTTGGTCTCAGTCAGTCTTAAATATAACATTGGAATTTCCCCTCATTTTCATAATCAGCATCCTTTTACTTTTCTCTATGTTTATCTCCCTCATCTCTTCACAAATAATAGAAAAATTTAACTTTTTGAAATATTCACCTTCAAATATTACCCTGATCTGACAGCCAAAATACGGCAGCCAAGCACCCTGAAGAAAGGATTCTTCCTCCAGGAGGAATGTTTCTGCCACAACAATAAACTCCTTGAGGGCAGATGTCATTTTCCCCATCATTTTTCCTCAACCTCACACAGTGCCAAACCCAGCAGAGCCACTCAATAAACATCTACTGATTTTTCATGAATAAAGGAGGGAAAAGAAATCAACGGAAATAGAAGAGACCCCGCTTTCCGGGAAGAGCGTCACCATTTATGTTTCGCTTCATCATTTTTCTTTTGCACCAGATTATGAAAAAGCAAAAAATTAATAAAGACTGAAGGAGAAAAAAGGTAGTTGTGAAGTCTCCACTGAGATCCAAACTCCCTTTTAGAGAGTTACAGAATCAAGACCGTTTTAAATAACAGTAATTATTAATCCTGGACCCCAGGGCTTTAAATTTCCTACAAAAAAAACTTGAGAGCTGACGAAAGAGCAGTGAGATTGCTCCAAAAATACTTTAAAAAAAAAATTGTGACAGTTATCAGAGTATTGCTTCTCAGCTCCAAATTCACTTTTCAACACCTGCTCTGGAATGACAACAGAATTCTGGAAACATTCCTCCTTTGCGGTGAACATGATGTAAAGCTTCCCCAGGAGAGGGCGATGGGGGTCACTGCAGGAGGAAGGGCTACTCTTCCTTCAGGCCGCAGCACTGTTGCTCAGCAATATGGATATAAGGACCATTTGGTTGCTCTTTGCCTCAGTCAGGCACCTAGAGCGCAAGGCCCCTTGGCAGCAAACCTGCAGCCCTGGGGGGCCTGGTGACCACCTCCCTCTCTGCAGACACTGTCCTCTGCACAGTTTCCTGTTTCCTGGAGGTTGCTTTCTGCTCTCCCAGTGACGGTGCACCAGCTCTGACCCTGGCAACCATACCATGAGCTACAACCAACCCTCTCCTGAGTCTGAACTCCAGCCTTGGAGAGGGGCCCCTCTTTAAGTTTGTTTCTTTCTTGGGTACTTTCCTTTAGCCCTAGGATTGAATATTTCCAAATATGTGCAATGATTGCCAAGAAATCATAGACAACCAGAAATTGAATGAATTACTTAAATCCAATGAATTTCAAAAATCACCACGATCCTTCAAATTTATTTTATAAAAAAGAAATACAGGCACACCTTGGAGTTATTGCTGGGTTTGGTTCCAGACCACTACAATAAAGCAAATATCAAAACAAAGTGAGTCACACAAATTTTTTGGTTTCTCAGTGCACATAAAAGTTATGTTTGCACTATACTGTAGTTTATGAAGTATGCAATAGCATTATGTCTAAAAAAACAGTGCACATACTTTAATTAAAAAATATTTTATTGCTGAAAATGCTGCCATTGTCTGAGCCTTCAATGAGTCCTAATCTTTCAACTGATGGAGGGTCATGTAAAAAACTCAAGATCTGCGAAGTGTAAGAAAGAGAAGCCCAATAAAATGAGGTATGCCTGGATTTAGAAGATGTTAGATTTCTTAGTATGTCGCTATGATTTAGGTTACAGGCCTCCAAAATAAGAATGACAAAAACTTGCCAAGATGTTAAAACTGACTTGGTCAGAATAAAAATTAACCAGTTAAGTGATGAAATCATATTACAATGATTTTGTTTTTCTTTTCTTTTTTCAACTTTTAATGACTTTCATCACAAAGAAACTACTTATGGACTATGGCTATATCCACGGCTATGGACTTTTCAGTATTAAAACAATGCAGGTTATACTTCTTACAAGTAGAAAACAGAGTCAAAATTCTATTAGTGATTGACAACAGCAGTAACTATTTCAATGTTATTACTTTACATTTGTCTTTGTATATATTTTCTACCATGTCTAACTTCATATTTTTTAACATTTGGATTAAAACTGCTAGTATTAAATTTTACAAGTTTTAAAATTGGCCAAACCCTATGCTGTGACTATGTGTGTCTTCCAGTCACCTGGCCTTGAAGAAATTTCCATCTCCCGGGGAGATTACTGACACATCATTTAAAAATGTTCCTTGATGTTCGTGAAAGGTAGTTTTGCATGTGAAGATTCAGTAACACGAAATATATAATTAAAAGATTTCATTTAATTTTCAGAGTTTATAATTTTGTGAGAAAGATTAGTTAATTATATTACTTTTAGATACCCAATAGCTCCTAGGTATCTAGTTTCTTGCCTGGCTCTTCCAATTCTTAGCTTATCAGAAGTGTGAATTTCTGTAGAAAGTTCTTCCTACAGTATCGCAGAACAACTATATCTACCTCCTTTTCTCTTTTTTTTTTTTTTTTTTTTTAATTTTTTGTTTATTGCAGTAACATTGGTTTATAACATTGTAAAAATTTCAGGTGTACATCATTGTACTTCTATTTCTGCATGGACTACATCATGTTCACCACCAAAATACTAATTACAACCCATCACCACACACATGTACCCAATTATCCCTTTCACCCTCCTCCCTCCCCCCTTCCCCTCTGGTAACCACCAATCCAATCTCTGTCCCTATGTGTTTGTTTATTGTTGTTATTATCTACTACTTAATGAAGGAAATCATACGGTATTTGACCTTCTCCCTCTGACTTATTTCACTTTGCATCATGCCCTCAATGTCCATCCATGTTGTCACAAATGGCTGGATTTCATCGTTTCTTATGGCTGAGTAGTATTCCATTGTGTATATATACCACAGCTTTTTATCCATTCGTCCCTTGATGGGCACTTAGGTTGCTTCCAAGTCTTGGCTATCGTGAATAAGGCTGCAATGAACACAGGGGTGCATGTACCTTTGCAAATTGGTGTTTTCAAGTTCTTTGGATAAATACCCAACAGTGGAATAGCTGGATCATATGGTAGTTCTATCGTTGATTTTTGAGGAATCTCCATACTGTTTTCCATAGTGGCTGCACCAGTTTGCACTCCCACCAGCAGTGTATGAGAGTTCCCTTCTCTCCACAACCTCTCCAACACATGTTGTTTCCTGTCTTGTTAATTATAGCCATTCTGACGGGCGTGAGGTGATATCTCATTGTAGTTTTGATTTGCATTTCCCTGATAGTTAGTGATTTTGAACATCTTTTCATGTGTCTGTTGGCCATCTGTATATCTTCTTTGGAGAAATGTCTGTTCAGGTCTTTTGCCCATTTTTTAATTGGGTTGGTAGTTTTTTTGTTGTTGAGATGCATGAGTTCTTTATATATTTTGGAGATTAAGCCCTTATCAGATGTATGGTTTGCAAATATCTTCTCCCAATTGTTAGGTTGTCTTTTCGTTTTGTTGATGGTTTCCTTTGCTGTGCAGAAGCTTTTTAGTTTGATGTAGTCCCATTTGTTTATAGTCCCATTTCTATTGTTTCTCTTGCCCGGTCAGATGTGGTGTTTGAAAAGATGTTGCTAAGACTGATGTCGAAGAGCGTACTGCCTATGTTTTCTTCTAGAAGTTTCACAGTTTCAGGTCTTACATTCAAGTCTTTAATCCATTTGGAGTTAATTTTTGTGTATGGTGTAAGGTAAGAGTCTACTTTCATTTTTTTGCATATGGCTATCCAGTTTTCCCAACACCATTTGTTGAAGAGACTTTCTTTTCCCCATTGTATGTTCTTGGCTCCTTTGTCAAAGATTAGCTGTCCATAGATGTGTGGGTTTATTTCTGGGCTTTCGATTCTATTCCATTGATCTGTGTGTCTGTTTTTGTGCCAGTACCATGCTGTTTTGGTTACTATAGCTTTGTAGTAGATTTTGAAATCAGGGAGTGTGATACCTCCAGCTTTGTTCTTTTTTCTCAGGATTCCTTTAGCTATTCGGGGTCTTTTGTTGTTCCATATAAATTTTAGGATTCTTTGTTCTATTTCTGTGAAAAATGTTGTTGGAACTTTGATAGGGATTGCATTGAATCTATAGATGGCTTTAGGAAGTATGGACATCTTAACTATGTTAATTCTTCCAATCCAAGAGCACGGAATATCTTTCCATTTCTTTGTGTCTTCTTCAATTTCTTTCAGAAATGTTTTATAGTTTTCGTGTACAGATCTTTCACCTCTTTGGTTAAGTTTATTCCTAGGTATTTTATTCTTTTTGTTGCAATTGTAAATGGGATGGTATTCTTAATTTCTCTTTCTGCTACTTCGTTGTTAGTGTACAGAAATGCAACTGATTTTTGTATGTTGATTTTGTATCCTGCAACTTTACCATATTCGTTTATTACTTCTAAAAGTTTTCTGGTGGATTCTTTAGGGTTTTCTATATATAAAATCATGTCATCTGCAAATAGTGACAGTTTCACTTCTTCCTTTCCAATTTGGATCCCTTTTATTTCTTTCTCTTGCCTGATTGCTCTGGCTAGGACTTCCAATACTATGTTAAATAGGAGTGGTGACAGTGGGCATCCTTGTCTGGTTCCTGTTCTTAGAGGGATAGCTTTCAGTTTTTCACCATTGAGGATGATATTAGCTGTGGGTTTCTCATATATGGTCTTTATTATGTTGAGGTACTTTCCTTCTATACCCATTTTATTCAGAGTTTTTATCATAAATGGATGCTGGATCTTGTCAAATGCTTTCTCTGCATCTATTGAGATGATCATGTGATTTTTGTTCTTCATTTTATTAATGTGGTGTATTACGTTGATTGATTTGCGAATGTTAAACCATCCCTGCATCCCTGGAATAAATCCCACTTGATCATGGTGTATAATCTTTTTAACGTATTGTTGTATGCGATTTGCTAGTATTTTGTTGAGGATTTTCGCATCGATGTTCATCAGTGATATTGGCCTGTAATTTTCTTTTTGTGTTGTCCTTGTCTGGTTTTGGTATCAGGGTAATGTCAGCTTCGTAGAATGAGTTAGGGAGCTTCCCCCCCTCCTCAATTTTTGGAAGAGTTTGAGAAGGATAGGTATTAAGTCTTCTTTGAATGTTTGGTAGAATTCACCAGGGAAGCCGTCTGGTCCTGGACTTTTATTTTTGGGGAGGTTTTTGATTACTGTTTCGATCTCCTTACTGGTGATTGGTCTATTCAAATTCTCTACTTCTTCTTGATCCAGTTTTGGAAGGTTGTATGATTCTAAGAATTTATCCATTTCTTCCAGATTGTCGAATTGGTTGGCATATAGTTTTTCATAGTATTCTCTTATAATCTTTTGTATTTCTGAGGTGTCTGTTGTAACCTCTCCTCTTTCATTTCTGATTTTACTTATTTGTGCCTTCTCTCTTTTTTCTTGGTGAGTCTAGCTAAAGGTTTGTCTATTTTGTTGATCTTTTCAAAGAACCAGCTCTTGGTTTTATTAATTTTTCTATTGTTTTTTGGTCTCTATTTCATTTATTTCTGCTCTGATTTTTATTATTTCCCTTCTTCTACTGATTTTGGGCTTTGTTTGTTCTTCTTTTTCCAGTTCCTTTAGGTGCATTGTTAGATTGTTTATTTGAGATTTTTCTTGTTTGTTGAGATAGGCCTGTATTGCTATAAACTTCCCTCTTAGAACCGCTTTTGCTGTATCCCATAAATTCTGGCATGTCGTATTTTCATTTTCATTTGTCTCCAGGTATTTTTTGATTTCTTCTTTGATTTCTTCGTTAACCCACTCGTTGTTCAGTAGCATTTTGTTTAGTCTCCATGTATTTGTGGCTTTTCTGATTTTCTTCCTATAGTTGATTTCTAGTTTCATACCTTTGTGGTCAGAAAAGATGCTTGGTATTATTTCAATCTTCTTAAATTTATGGAGACTTGTTTTGTGGCCTAATATGTGATCAATCCTGGAGAACGTTCCATGTGCATTTGAAAAGAACGTGTATTCTTCGGTTTTTGGATGGAATGTTCTGTATATATCTACTAGGTCCATCTGTTGTAGTGTGTCGTTTAAGGCCAATGTTTCCTTATTGATCTTCTGTTTGGATGATCTATCCGTTGGTGTAAGTGGAGTGTTAAAGTCCCCTACTATTATTGTGTTACTGTCTATTTCTGTTTTTATGTCTGTTAATAATTGCTTTATATATTTAGGTGCACCTACATTGGGTGCGTAGATATTTACAAGTGTTATATCCTCTTGTTGGATTGTTCCCTTGATCATTATGTAATGCCCTTCTTTGTCTCGTTTTACAGTTTTTGTTTTAAAGTCTATTTTGTCTGATATGAGTACTGCTACCCCAGCTTTCTTTTCATTGCCATTTGCGTGGAGTATCTTTTTCCATCCCTTCACTTTCAGTTTGTGAGTGTCTTTAGGTCTGAAGTGTGTCTCTTGTATGCAGCATATATATGGGTCTTGTTTTTTTATGCAGTCAGCCTCCCCATGCCTTTTAATTGGAGCATTTAGTCCATTGACGTTTAAAGTAGCTATTGATAAGTATGTACTTACTGCCATTTTTTAACTTTTTTTTTTTTTCCTCAGTGTTTTAGTAGTCCTTCTCTGTTCCTTCCTTCTTCTATACAGAATTGATGGTCACTTTAGTTTGACCTCTGTCTGAAAGCTGTACTCTTTAACTACCCTCCTCCCTCCTTTTATGTTTTTGATATCATATGCAACCTCTTTTTTGTGCATTTGTATCCATTACGTTCAAATCGTGGAAATAGATAATTTTTCCTATTTGTGGTCTTCTCTTTTCCCCTTAAATCAGTCCCTTTAACATTTCTTGTAACACTGGTTTCTTGGAGACAAACTCCTTTAATTTTTGCTTATCTGGGAAAATTTTGATCTCTCCTTCCATTTTGAACGATAACCTTGCTGGGTAGAGTAGTCTTGGCTGTAAGTTTTTCCTTTTAGCACTTTAAATATATCATGCCATTCTCTTCTAGCCTGTAAGGTTTCTGCTGAGAAGTCAGCTGATAGCCTTATGGGGTTTCCTTTGTATGTAACTTGACATTCTCTTGCGGCTTTTAGGATTCTCTCTTTATCTTTAATTCTGGACATTTTGATTATGATGTGTCTTGGTGTGGGCCTCTTTGGGTTTATCTTGTTTGGGGCTCTCTGTGCCTCCTGTACCTGGATGTCTGTTTCCTTCCTTAGGTTAGGGAAGTTTTCATCTATTATTTCTTGAAATAGATTCTCTGCCCCCTTGTCTCGCTCTTCTCCTTCCGGGACACCTATAACACGGGTGTTAGTGCGCTTTCTGTTGCCCCAGTGGTCCCTTAGACTGTCCTCACTCTTTTTAATTCTTTTCTCTTTTACCTGTTCACCTTGGGTAATTTCTTCTAGTCTTTCTTCCAGCTCACAGATCCGTTCTTCTGTATCCTCTACTCTGCTTTTGAGTCCCTCTAATGAGTTTTTCATTTCCAGTATTGTATTCTTCATTTCTGATTGGTTCTTTTTATATCTTCCATTTCTTTGTTGACATTCTCACTGAGTCCATCTATTCTTCTCCCCAGATCAGTGAGCATCCTTAACACTCTTAGTTTGAACTCTCTGTTGGGTAGGTTGCTCATTTCTGTTTCACTAAGTTCCTTTTCTGGGGTTTTGTCCTGTTCCCTTACTTGGAATGTATTCTTTGCCTCTTCATTTTGCCTCTTTCCCTGTGCTTGTGTCTACGTATTAGGTAGGTCAGCTACGTCTCCTGCTCTTGGATAGGTGACCTTATGTAAGTGATGGCTTAGGAGGCTTCCAGTGTGCTTCCCTCAGTTCTCAATGTTCCAGGGGTGACCCCTATGTGGGCTACGTGTATCCTTCTGCTGTGGCCTGTTTGCTCTCCCTGTAGGCGCCCAGGGGGGCTGAGTTATGCTCCTGGCCAGCTGTTGTAATGCTCAGCTGCTTGTAGTTGTTGTGGGCCCTTCAGTCTCTTTATCAGCTGTGGGGAGCCCCAGCACAGTTGGCTGCAAGTTCTAATACCACATTTGTGTTGCAGTATTTCTTTTAAGTGAGTAGGCCCCCACCGTGGCAGGTTGTTAGGCTCAGGGCCTTACAATTGCTGTAAGCCTATAGCCTATTAGGTCTCTTGTCAGCTCTCTGAGGATTGCAGCTGGGTGGGGCTGGCCTCAGGCACAGGAGCACCCAATTGTTTCAGGTTTTGGAAGGTGGAGCAAACCTCCTATGTGGGTCTTTGAGAAGTACAAGTCTTCTGCGGCTGAGAAGCCCTGCCTCCCACAGGACCACACACACAGTCAACACAGTCCTGCCCCGTGTGAGCGCCCCGACCACCCCAAGTGGACCCAGTCTCTCCAGGGCGGGAGCCCCACACACTCTGCCACCGCCCCACACTCTCCACCCGCTCCTTGTGCACACCCTGCCCCGCTCAAGTCAGCTCAGTTGCCAGGCTGCAGAGAATCCAGTCACCAATCTATGCAGGCCCACACGTTGCCTGAGGGCTTGTTGTTGGGTGGGGCTAGTCTCTAGGGTGGGCTGCCTGCCCTGGCTGAGCTGGATTAAATCGGTGCTCTAGCGGGTGGAGCAGACCCTGGGCTAGCAGGTCTCAGGGAGAACTCCAATGGCGTCTGTGTCAGCACGCTCACACCAGGCCACAACAATGGCCGCCGCCAATGTCCCAGTCCCTGGAGAGGTCCCACCCCTCACCGAGATGCACCCAGGGCCTATCAGGTGAGTCTCTTGTCACCGAAGCACTGTGCACCTTTCTTTCTGGTGATTTTAGGATGCTTTCTGGAACGGGTGAGTTTGTGCGCGGGCCCTTTAAGAGCCAGTTTTAGTTTCTTTGTGAACCGGGTTTTCTGGGGGTACTCCCCAATGCTTTAGTAGCAGGCAAAGTCAGATATTATGCTGCTGGTCTCAATTGTGCTGGGTCCACAAAATGCCCACAGCAGGGGCGCTCCCCGGCTCAGGGCCCCGCGCCTCCAGGGAGGCTGCGTACCTGTGAGCTGCTCCCGGCGGCCGTGAAGCCGGCGGCTTGTGAAGGCGGCGTTTTTCCTCTCCGGAAGGGAGTCTCTGCCTCTTCTACTCCAGTTAGGATTGTCCGTTGTTGCAGGAGTTCCTCTTATCCAGTTTTCAGTTCTGTCTCAGGGGTAATTTTTCCACGAGTAGTTGTAAATTGGCTGTGTCCACGGGAGGAGGTGAGTTCAGAGTCTGCCTACGCCGCCATCTTGACTCCGCCCCCCCTTTTCTCTTTTTTAAAACACAAATTATTATTTATCATTTTTTATTTTGGTAAAATATACGTAATATAAAATCTACCATTTCAACCGCTTTTAAGTGTAAGGTTTAAGGGCATTGAGTACATTCACACTGTCGTGCAACTATCACCACCGTCCATCTCCAGGATGTTTTCATCTGAAAACATTCACCAGAATGTTGCAAACTGAAAACTCTGTACCCATTAATCACTCCCCATTTTTTCCTTTCCTCTTTATACTCTGTTTTCCAACTTGCATTTTTTCCACTCAACAAAAGGCCATAGGCATCATTCCATGATAATAAATGTTTATGACAGTACCATATAACATTGTATATTCAAATTTATGTACTTTCTGCTGAGCCACTCATCCTGAGCACCCTTCCATAAGAGCACTTAAAAACCACCTTATATAAAACCATATATTCATTTTTCTGTCACTCTAGAAAGATTTTGAGCTTCACAAGTATAAAGCACAAATCTTACTCAAATGTTTATCTTTGGCCAAGCATAGTACTTGGCTTGCAGTAAATGATTGATAAGTGTGTATTGAGTGAATAAATTAGTGAGTGAAGGAGAATATCTCTTTGGACTGAGGAACAAAAGATACTGTAGCTGCAGATTCTGGGCAACAATCTCAGAGAAATAAATCACATCAATAAGTTATAGTTAGCGAATACCTAAAGCCCAGGGTTTCGTAGTGTACCTATGAGAGGTACACCTATGGTTTCTGAGATATACTGATGCTTTGCTTTTTAATTTATGATGAGCTCTCTGAACATATGTCTTCGTTTTGCTAGTTTTTTGCAGTTTCAAGCAGTATTTGTAGAAATATGTCACTTGTGCTTAATATAATTGTTTATAAAGGACCAATTTTGACAGAAGTTTTATAGTAAATTGCAAACATGATTTTAACAGTAACTATTTTACTTGTTCAAAAGACAACAGGAATCACTGAGAGACTTCCATAGGTCAAGAACCAGTTACGTATAAGCCTACAACAGATCAATCAAAGAAGAAATAGAACACAGAAATAATTGTCTTATAAAGAATGTCTGAGAACATGGAGGTGCATACAATAGTTTCTGGTAAACAAATCTGGCTGAAGAACAAGCTTTGATTCCCTGCTCGTTATCTCTTGTGCATCTACTATAGGGATTTGCTCTGTGGTTGTGGTGAGACTTGCATAAAGTATCTTATAGATATAACTATTTTATGCTGATAACAACTAAACTTCAATCACATACAAAAACTCTAGCCTTTTACTTCCCTATTTTATGTTTTTGATGTCGCAATTTACCTTTTTTATATTGTGTTATCTATTAACCAATTATTGTAGCTACAGTTATTTTTAATACTTTGTGGCTCTTATAACCTGTTAAATGGTTTACACACTACCATGTTACATAGAATATTCTGAATTTGACTGTATATTTAACTTTACCAGTGTGTTGTATATTTTCATATGTTTTATTGCTACTAACTATTGTCCTTTCATTGCAGCTTGAAGAACTCCTTTCAACATTTCTTGTAAGGCAGGTCTAGGAGTGATAAACTCCTTCAGCTTTGGTTTTTTGGGGAAAGTCTTTATCTGTCCTTTTCTGATGGATAACTTTGCCAGATAGAGTAATCTTTGTTGGCAATTTTTTTCTTTCAGCACTTTGAATATATCATCCCACTCTATCCTGGCCTGTAAGATTTCTGTTGAGAAATCTGCTAATAGCCTTAAGAGGGTTCTCTTGTAAGTTACAAGCTTCTTTTCTCTTTCTGCTCTTTCCCTTTGATTTTTGACGGTTTTATTGTAATGTGTTTGGAGAAGACCTCTTTACACTGAGTTTGTTGGAGAACTACAAGCTTCATGAACTTAGATGTCCAAATCTCTCCCCAGATTTGGGAACGTCTCAGCTATTATTTATTTAAATCAACATTTTGTCTCCTTCTTCCTCTCTTCTCTTTCTTGGACTCCAATAAATTGCAGATTATGGGCCGGCCCCGTGGCTTAGCGGTTAAGTGCGTGCTCTCCGCTGCCGGCGGCCCGGGTTCGGATCCCGGGTGCGCACCGAGGCACCACTCCTCCAGCCATGCTGAGGCCGCATCCCACATACAGCAACTAGAAGGATGTGCAGCTATGACAGACAACTATGTACTGGGGCTTTGGGGGAAAAATAAATAAATAAAATCTTTAAAAAAAAAAAAAATTGCAGATTATTTCTTTTGATGGTATCCCCATAGTTCACCTAGGCTTTCTTCACTCTTTTTTATTCTTTTTTCTGTTCTCCTCTGACTGGATAATTTCAAAGTGTCTATCTTCTAATTTACAGATTCTCTCTTCTGCTTGATCCATTCTATTATTGATGCTCTCTGTTGCATTTTTCATTTCATTCATTGTACTTTTCAACTCCAGAATTTCTGGGGGTTTTTATTATTATTACTTGTGTCTCTTTGTTAAACTTTTCATTTTGTTCATGTATTGTTTTCCTGATTTCATTGAATTGTCTTATTGTATTTTCTTGTAGCTCATTGAGTTTCTTTAATATGGCTATTTTACATTCATCAGGTAAATCACAGATCTCCATATGTTTGGGATCAGTGACTTAAACGTTATTGAGATCCTTTGGTGAGTCATATTTCCTTGATTTTCACGTTCCTTGAAGTCTTGCATTGCTGTCTTAGCATTTGAAGCAACAGCCACCTCCTCCAGTCTTTATAACCTCTTTGAGAGAGAAACACCTTCCTTCAGCCCTGCTAAGGATTCTGAGGCTTTCTCTATGGATATGCCTGCTTCACAATTCTTGCCTCCTTTTGTGGCAGAATTCTTAAGCTTATATGCTTTCACTTGATCCTGCAGAGCCAGGCCATGTGCTGACAACATCTCTTTTACTTTCCCAATGGTATCCTCCCACAGGCCTACAGATTTGAGCCAGTTTTCTGCACGTGCTCACTAGCTGTCTTCAAAAGCCCACTCTTGCCACCATGGGGCGTGTGCACAGGGAATTGGTCATGGGTTGGAGAGTAGGAGTGGATGAGGTGCGTGGAGCACTAGCGGTGTTTCTGGGCCAGCAGAGGGAATCCACAGTGGCTTGTGGGCAGGCCTCCTGTTGGATTCCTTGACATAATTAGTAGGATCTACTTCCCCTTTGCTGTGTTCTGTTCTGAGCATTGGCTGGTATTCCCCCATCTTCTTACTGCCCCCTAGTCATGAAACTCATGCATCAGGGCTCTGGATGTGGTGAGAGAGAATGGGCCTCTTTGGCGACATCCTGCACAGCTGGGGAAGCTGAGCACTCACTCACACGCTCTCACTTTCCCCTGCGGGAGAAATCACAGGCTGAGAAGAGCTCTCTTGGCACTGAGCCGTTGCTGCCTTTGGGGAGGGGTAACGCAGGTAAAGTCAAACTGTTTCTCTTATCCTCTCAAATGTGTCCAGTCTTGCATTTTTTACTCCAAAAGTATGGTGGAACTTCTTCATTGAAATCCTGGACCTTCACAAAGTCTCTCTCATCTGTGGGCTATTGTCTACTTCAGTGTTCTCCAGGGTCGCTCAGACTGGCCAGGAAGGGCTGGAGCCAGTTCATGAGCACTTCAGGGTCCAGAGTCATGACCAAGATCTGTATGCTTATTACCTGACACAGTGGTGGGCTAGACTCCTGGGTCCATTTGCATAGGGTGCTGATGACAGAACCAAAGCCAAACGGGGCTTTAGCAGAGTTCTCCTGGTTATAAAGTTGTTTCTGGGTCTATTGTTGGGACCTCAGTGGGTAAGTCAGCTACCTGGGTTCAGGCTTGCCTTCTCTCTCCTTGCTTTTGGACAGCCCTGGAGTGTCACAATCTCCTACCTTGTATACCACAGCTCCCACTTAAGCATTTTTGTCTGTGGATGGGTGACAAATTGTTGTTGTTGAAGGGGGGCTATGAACAAGGATGTCTTATTTGGCCATCTTATTGATATCATTCCAGTTATTCTATTTTAAAAGTTGTTAACTTTCATACCGCTTTATGTGTCAAAAGTGCCTCAGATCTTTTATCTAACTCATCTTTGATGTCTGTTGGAGACAGATACTCTCTGAAATGCAGAATAGCCTACATTTGCATTTAACATCCAAATGGGGGTGTCTGGGGCTCTCTGTAACAATTTGGGCTCCCTTTCCTTCTACGGCCTCATTAACAGTGTTGCATCTTTGAGGGCAGTTTGACTGAGACGTCTCTATTAGAATGGGATGCTCCAGATCTTTAGACCTTTGATCATTTCTGTTTTACATGGTGTTTTTCCATCAGACAGAGGGTACTGCCAGAGTTGCAATGAGTTAATCCTTCAATAAATGCAGTCAGTGTAGCTTATTTGAAATAAAAATAGACGATGTTAATAAGCTTAACTTTACAGCAATCCAGCTTCATTTAAAGGAATTCCTCTGGGAATGTACATTAGACTGCTTTTAGCAGATTGCTAATCTGAAAAGTCATAACTTTATAAAAAGTTATAAATATCTTTTTTAGTGTTCTGAGTGTATTTAATACGAATAGAGTAGTTTAAAACTTATTAAATAAACCAACATCATTTATGAATAAAATCGAGAATTACCAAATAAACAATTTAAGGCTCAATATTAGTATCCTTTACACATTTTTATTAAATCTGAACAATTATTGAATCTAATTATCTCTAAGAATTAAAATGCAAGTTATATAAGCAGAAAGGAAAAATTTCCATTTATACTTAAATCTCTGTCAAATGTTTGCTGTGAGCTTCTGATATATAGATAAACACAGTCATGATATTGTAGACTCAGGAAGAATGTGCCATTAATGAGAGGATTAAACTGATTGTGTCAATTTTTTAATAGTCTGGTTAAATGCATAAAGTCTCTGTAAAAAATGTCCAAGCCCAGATTCTTCATACAATTTTACAGATCCATCAACTGTCTACAGTCTCTACATGGATCTTTTAGGTCCTACGCTATCCAAGTTAAGATACTACATATATGCACAAACTACCTCATATCGTCATATGAAAACCTATAGAATATACGTTTATAGAATATACCTTAAATGAACTTGCATGTACTCTTAGTACAAATAAAGCTAGTTAATCAGATGGAAGTCATTACTGCAATCTTTAGGTATTCTCTTTATTGACTAATCTATTCAGGGGAGAACATTATTGATATTTGAGAAAAACATACCCCTAGTCATAAAAATTGAAGCTACAATGTAGATATTGCCATTCAGACAGGCATTACAACAGCTATTTTAAAGTACCAAATACCTACTTCTAATATGGAGAACAAAATACTTACCATAATTTTGCACTTCTGTAAACTCGTGGATAGAAATGTGACACAGTGTTGTTAGAATTTAATAGGGTACTTCCAAAGAATATCCCGAGCCCCAAACCAGTTTTATTGGTATGAAGTATCTCTATTAAAATATGAAGTAGACCACTTTTTATTGCTTCTCACTTCACTTTTTTTTTTTTTTCGCTGAGGAAGATTCGCCATGAGCTAGTATCTGTTGCCAATCTTCCTCTTTTTGCTTAAGGAAGATTCGTCTTGAGCTAACCTCTGTGCCAATTCTCTGTTTTGCATTTGGGTTGCCACCACAGCACGGCCGTTGATGAGTGGTGTAGGTTTGCGCCTGGGAACCAAACCCAGGCAGCTGAAGTGGAGCACACCGAACTTAACCACTAGGCCATGGGGCTGGTCCCTCATTTCACTTCTTTTTATTTGGGGAGAATGAAATTGAAAACATGTCGTATTTTCCCTTGACTATAAGTATCAAACAATTGTATTACAGAACTAATACAGCATAAGTGGTTAAAATCAAATCATGTGATTTCTAACCCACCAAGGAAAGACTTAATTAGTCAGATGCATTTATTAAAATATTGAGGTAATAAAACTAAAACAAGAATTAATAAAAGCAAGTAATTTTTTAACCTCTTCTATATAATACATTATGTTAAGTTCATTAAATGTATTTTCCCCATATTTAAAAATAACTATAAAGTAATACGGATTCCAATTTTATAGCAGAGGAAATTGAGAAATAGCAGTGTCAGATGTCTTATCCAAGTGTCAAACCATAATTCCAAACAAATTTTATCTAGTTCTAAAATTTTCTCTTTCTAATATGGAATGAGGCATCTCTAAAAGTAAATAGAATCTTGATCATGCATTGCATTGAATTTATCTTCTTTGTGTTAATAGATGTAATTTTGAGCTTAAATTCTATTTTTTCTACTTATTCAATTTTGAAAATAAATTTTACTTTTGTAAAATAATAAATGAGTTCTTTTAAGATTAAATCACAGTAAGCAGTTTCTCAGTTTCTTTTATTTTAAATTTAGATAGAATTCACATATTATAAAAGTCAAGCTTCAAAGTGTAAAATGCAGTGGTTTTTAGTATATTCACAAAGTTGTGCAACTATCATCATATATAATTACAGAATATTTTCATCAATCCTAAAAGAAATTCTGTACCTAGCAGTCGGTACAAATTCCCCTTTCCCCCATCCCCTGGCAACCACGAATCTAATTTCTGTCGCCATGAATTTGTTTATTCTGAATATTTTATAAATAAAATCATATAACATATGGTCTTTTGTGTCTGGTTTCTTTTAATAAGTATAAAGTTTCCTAAGTTCATCCATGTAGTAGTAGTTCATTTCTTTTATGACTAAATAATATTCCATTGCATGGATATACCACATGTTGTTTTTCCATTCATCAGTTGATGAACATTTGAATTGTTCCCACTCCTTGGCTACAGTGAATAATGATGCTATTAACATTGAAATATGTATTTTTTTTTTTTCTGTGTAGACCTATGTTCTCAATTCTCTTAGGTATATACCTAGGAATGGATTTGGCTGAATCATACGGCAATTCTATGTTTAATTTATAGAGGAACAGCCAAATTGTGTTTTTTTCTATTTTTTCTTTTTTGCTTTTGCTTTGGGGTCATATATAAGAAACTATTGCCTAATCCAAGGTCATGAAGATTTACACCTATGCTTCCTTCCAGAAGTTTTATAGTTTTAGCTCTTACATTTAGTTCTTAGATCCATTTTAAGTTAATTTTTGTGTATGATGCGAGGTAGCAGTCAATCTTGTGTTTTGCATGTAGATATCCAGTTGTCTCAGTACCATTTATTAAAGAAACTATTATATCATCATTCAGTGGTTTTGGCACCTTTTTCAAAAATCAATTGACCGTAGATGTTTCAGTTTATTTCTGGACTTTCAGTCTGTTCCATTGTTTTTGTTGATTTTCTCTATTGTTTTCCCATCTCTGTTTCACTAATTTCCACTCTAATCTTTCTTATTTCCTTACTTCTATCATGTACATAGTGAATCATGTCTCTTTTACTGCTTTGAAGATTTTCTCTTTGCTTTGACTCTCAACTGTTGGATTCTGTCACGTCTGGAATTGGATCTCTGAGTTTATCCAACTTTAAGTTGGCTGAATTTCTTGCATGTGTAAATTAATATTTTTCATCAATTTTTGGAATTTTTTAAACATATTTCTTGAAATACTCTTTCTTCCCCTTTCTCTCTCTCATCTCTTTCTGGGAACCTATTATGCACGTGTTGATATACTTTATGTTATCCCTCTGAGGGATATGTAGGTCTCTGAGGTTCTGGTCATTTTTATTCATTCTTTTTCTTTTTCTTCCTCAGACTGGATCATCTCAATTGACCTAATTTCAATTTAGCTAATTCTTTCTTATGCCAGATCAAACCTACTATTGAACCCCTCTGGTGAATTTCTCATTTTTTTTTTATACTTATTACTTACAGAATTACCTATTACTTTCTTTTTATTGATATTCTCTATTTGGTGAGACAATGTCATACTTTCTTTTCATTCCTTAGACATGGTTTCCTTTAGTTCTTTCAACAGATTTAAAATAGTAGATTTAAAGTCTTTGTCTAATAATTACAGTTTCCTGGGGGAGTTTCAACTGACTGATTTTTTATGGGACTTACAATCTTGTTTTTTTACAAGTCTCATAACTTTTGGCTGAAAACTGGACACTTTTAATAGTATAATATGGCAACTCTAGGAACCAGTTTCCACCTTCCCTAGAGTTTATTGTTGTTACTGTTTGTTGTTGGTTTTTTTATTGTTGTTGTTGCTATTTGTTTATTTAATGACCTTCCTGAACAACTTCTGTAAAGTCCATATTCTTTGTCATCTGTGGCTGCTAAAGTCTCTAGTCTGTTGGCTTAGTGGTCAGCTAATGATAGGACAAGATTTTTTTAAATTCTTGGAATCAGTAAGTCTCCCAATCTCTGCTGAAGGACTCCATATGCATATTGGACCATGCCTTCAATGCTCAGGCAGGCAGTTCACAACTATGTCGGAGCCTTCCTTTCTCATTGATGGAGGTCAGTCAGAAGTGAGAACTTAGAGCCTTCTCCAGTCTCTTGTGAGCATCTGCACAGCCATGTTTATACACAGCTTCATGCATGTGGTGGCCTTCTAGATTCCCAAGAATATGTCAGAATTTTTCAAAGCCCTTTATGTCATCTTATTCTCCAATGCAATGCATATTGCTGCCTCATGAAGATGTGATGTTAAACTATTGTTGCTGATTGTTTTCAACAAACACCCCCAGGGAAAAGGATGTTTGTATTGGGCAAGGTCTGAGTCAGATCAAATAAAGACAAGCCTTATAAATGAGAGTTTTTAGGGAACTACCAAACAGGTAAATTAAAGACAGTCATCTGGAAATAGGGCTTTGGGAGAAATCCAACCCTGTTCTGCCACCTCAAGTGGCTGATAGACTGCTGGTTTTCACTGTGATTGTGGAGCTGTTAGTTTTTAACACTACCATGAAGCTGCAGAGAAGGCAATGGGAATAGGGCAAGTTAAAACACCACAAACCTCACTGTTCTTACTGAGATTTACCTTTTATTCCTAATTAAATCTTCCCCAGATTGTTATAAGCCTTTGGTTCATTTCCAGAGTTCTGAAAAAGTTGATTTTGAAAATTTTTGGCAGTGTCCTCATTGCTTTTGCAAATGACAATTTTCAAAATTTCCTCCTTCACCTTTTTTACTGACGTCACTCTTTATCAAATTATTAAGCTATAAAATGGAATGACTATCAAATTGCGTGTTTAAATTAATAAATTATGTTAAATGTATTTAAATGTGTTTATTAAAACCCAAATGTTTAATTAGTTAGTTTGTAAACAACTATGGCTTTCTGAAAAATCAAATAGGAAAACACAAAATCAAAATGAGTTCTAATCCTAAGTATGTATTTAAATTGAATTTGGAAAAACATTTACTACATGAGAATTTAAATCCAATATTTAATTCTAAAGAGATAAATAGAGCTAAATATGAAAATGGTTGCTAGAATTTTAAGTAATTTCATTGTTATGTGATAGTCTCTGAGTTGAGATACGTTTCAATTTTAGAAGTAACTTTGATTAAAATTGGAAATATCCTAAATCAAGCCAAATGCTAAACTGGGCTCAAGATCTAATTGTTATGTTATCTTTCCCAAAATGCTTATTAACTATACTATGATTCAGGTTTCTTGGCAATATTGTCTGGATAAATTGTAGTTTGATATATCTTAGATGTTTAAAATAAATGTCTTGAGTTCTATCTGCACCAGCTTTGCTTAAAATGTTGTAACTAAATATACAGAGAAATTTTAATTGTTCATGACTGTTCTTCCATAAAATAAAGAACACATACCAGTTTTATGTTGATCAGGAAATTTAAAGAAAATGATTGCTCTGTGATTTCTCATTTCTACTTATTGAATGAATAGGCCTTTCTTTCAAACATAAAAATGGCAGATTGTAGCTCCCTAGCATTTCTATTTGGAATCCTAGTTATTCTAAAAATGAACACTGCTGATCGGCTTCTATGTAAATTTCCAACATTTGCTATTCTATTTTAATAGCT
This sequence comes from Ceratotherium simum simum, assembly GCF_057802395.1. NCBI lineage: Eukaryota > Metazoa > Chordata > Mammalia > Perissodactyla > Rhinocerotidae > Ceratotherium > Ceratotherium simum. The sequence continues at coordinate 36,652,369 of NC_141908.1, read as the reverse complement.
GAATACATTGGAGGACTAGGAAATCGCATCATCAGTGTAGGTAAGGAATTTATTTGGCAAAGGAAGAAGCTGAAGATTATCTTCTTTATATAACAAGTGCACAAAGGGAGCTGCAGTGTGTAACTAGCAAGATAAAACCACTTATTGGTATAAGCATCTGAATTGCATTCGATAATGGCCTTTTTATTTTAATTCCAAACAAATCGTGCATGACAACCTCACTCTTAAGTCCAAAGTAGGACTATTATAAGGCTTCTGGCTTGAATGAAACATCCAGGGTTGCCAGGATACCACCGTAGGCGGCTGCCAGGGCAGTCTACAATAGTTCGTTGAGCTCCCGGCTGGCTCCAGTGGTAATCCCGCTCAACTCTAAGGGCTGAAAAATCAGCCTTTAAATTCAGTAATAGTGAGATAATGTGTTTTCCTGCTCAGCACTGAATTATGTTTATTCACTGTTTCTCCCTAAAAGTCAAACCCTTGCTATTGCTAAACAACCTAGTGCTGAAAAGCTAGCTGAGTTGCAGAAGGGCTTTTCTTTCTTTCTTTTTTGTCTCAGGAAAGAATATACACTCTCAATTGTGTAATAGCCATGTTACCTTCATTGCAACTGCATTGCAAGAGGAGACACCAGATGCCGATATAGAAGTTCATCTCCTTGATTAATGTGGTTCATCCAATGCACCAGGGAATGGTTATTATACTTAAATTAACATTTCTTACCTTGCCTGCATTCTTTGTACCTTTATGAGAACTAAAAGAGGTTTAGTCAACTGTTCTTGAAATGTGTGTATAGGTGTATATTTAATTAACCAAGAGTAGTATAGTATTTTTCAGCTATGTGAGCATATGTGTGTTTGTGATGTACATATATGTGTGTGCATTTCTGTGTGTATATTAGACTCTGTGTATTTATCAATTTTAATTCATAGTATAATATATTTATTTTGTATAGTATAAATTATTTATTTGGGTTATTAATTATCTACCTTGAGCACACAGTGTTCTATACATAAACACATAGTGGTAAACAAGATTAAGTCCCTAATTTCCTCAAGTTTATATTCTGGTGGAGGAGGTAGAAAGTAACTGTATTAGTGTCCTATGGCTTCTGTAACAAGTTGCCACAAATTTAGTGGATTATAAAAACACAAATTTATTCTCTTATAGTTTTGGAGGTCAGAAGTCTAAAATTGAGGTAGAATTGTGTTCTTTCTGGAGGCTTCAGAGGAGAATCTATTTCCTTGCCTTTTTTGGCTTCTAAAGCCTGCTTGCATTCCTTAACTTATGACTTCCTTCATGCAGCACTCCAACTTCTTGCTTCCATTATCACGTCTTCTACACCTCTGATTCTCTGCCTCCATTTTATAAGGACCCTTGTGATTACATTAGCCTACCTAGATAATCCAGGATATTACTGTCATCTCAAAATCCTTAATTTAATCATATTTGCAAAGTCCCTTTTATGATGGAAGGTAATAGGTTCTGGAGATTAGGACGTGGACATCTTGGAGGGGACTTGTAGGAGGGTGGCATTATTCAGCCTACCACAGTGAGCAAGCAAAGTTTTTGAAATACAAAATAATATCAGATACTGATCAATGCTATGGATAAAATATAAGCAAGGTAAGGGGATACTGAGTACTAGCAGCCAGTAAAGATAGAATGATCAGAGACATGAAAAGGGGATATTGAGCAGCAACTTGAATAAAGCAAGAGAGAGAAGCAATAGAGGATCTGGCAGAAGCACTTTCAGCAGAGGGAGCAGCCCATGCAGGTGTCCTAAGTTAGGCACAAATTTGACATGTACAAGAATCAGACTGAGCAAGGGCAAAGCTCACTGAGGTAGGTAAGAAACAGAAAAAGTGGAGCTTTGTAGGTCATGGTAAGGACAATTATTCATCAGTAACTCTCTGTATCCATGACATGTGGTAATCTATCATTCTGCTGGGGTTCAATTCTGAACTCTGTGTTTACTGCTATGAGGTTTATCTGCAGAAATGAGCCACCAGGCTTGTGAGGGAGATTAACTAATGACCCAGCAAGGTATCTGCCGTTCTCTACTTGTGTGTAGGAAAAGTCTCACCTGAAGTGATAAAACCTATGTTTTTTTGTTAGATTAGCCGGTAAAGAAAGTCATAGCCTATTTATGTGGACAGAAATGGAGAAAGACTCAAGTTATGTAACAAGAGAAGGTTCTTAGCTAGAAAATAAAAATTTGAGTTAAGTTAATGTTTAGAAGACTGAATTCAGTAGAGATTCAAATTTATGGCTTGTATAAGTCTAACATAGTTCATATTTTATGAAACTGTTTCAGCTAGTTCTTTAGACAATACAAAATTGTTCAGCAGCATGAGCTGAAAGTTTAGACAAAGTTGAGCATGGTTAATTTCTTATTTCAGAATATGGAAAAGGAACAAATGATTTCAGCCTTCAGGTCTTGCCATACCATATCCATCAAAAACTTCCAGCTAGTCTTATTTCTTAAATATCTTTTAATTCCTGATTTTTTCTCCATTACCACCATTTGATTCTAAGACACTATCATCTCTCACCTGTCTATTATATAGGTCCCTTACTCAGAGTTCCTCCATTACTCCTACTATACTTCCAACGGCCCAATTTATTTCCACAGTGTGGACATAGTGATCTCTTATTTAAAAAAATTTTTAAATGCAGCATGTAATTCCCCTCCTTAAAACATTTTAGGATTTTCTTAATGAAGTTAACTTCCGTAAGAAGCTGCAAGATCAAACTCTTATTTTCTCAACACCCTCTGATTACAATTTCAAGCAAATATGTTTTCTTTCTGCCCTGTGCCTTTATACAAGCTATTTTTACTTCTTAAAGGCTGACTACCTCCCAATTACAATTAACAATTGCTAGTCATCCTTCAGATCTCAATTCACATATCACCTTCTCAAAGAAGCCCATTCGAGAAGACATATCACTATAATGCGTTTGCATGTCTCTATACTTCTTCTTCAGTGCTGTTTTCACAACTGCTCATTACAAGATTTTTAATGACTTGTCTGCATCTCTATCAACCACAAGACTTATGATCTTTGAGTATAAAGACTAAGTTTGTCATATTAACCAGTGCCCCAAAGACTTTAAATGCCATGAGTGCCAGGGGGGACTCTGTTCATTTCTTCTTAATATTATGTTTCCAGCTTCTAGCACAATGTCTTCCCGTGGTAGGCACTCAGAAAATATTTGTTACATTGATAAATAATAAATGAAAAGTTAAAGATGCAACATGCCTAACCTATAACACTGTTGGTCATTAAATCCATTCTCTGCACATTGAAAATGAGGTAGGGGGCTGTTGGCTGTCTTTTAAACATCCTCCCTACTCTGTAGTTTTCATATGAAGGCTCTGTTTTCAATTCTCACAGCTTGCATAGTGTGAAGAGCCGTGTGCAAATATTTGCCTGAGGTTTCCATTTGCATAGAGAAGAGCCTTGTTCTTTGAGAAGTATCATTCACAAAATATATAGGATAATGGTACTAAAAATTGAACATATGTATTCAAAATTCACAGTAGATATTCACTCACAAATATACCACAAAGTTTTAATTTGAAGTAGGTTAAGCAATTTAAAGACCTAAAAAAAATAAAGAGGCACATAACAAGCTTATTGTTATAGAAGAGAAATTATGATTGCTCTATTTTGGTTTAACCCTTCAGTAAAAAGAAGAATCCTTCACAGATAGAATGATATAAACAGAAATATCTGTATCCAATATCAAATTAATCAATAAAAGGAAAATAACACATCTCAAAATAAATATTAAAGTATTACTTAAATTGCCTGGAGCATGAGTTTTATTTTTTTTCTATATCATTTTTCTTAAAGCATTGGACATGTTTTATGCACCAAAGACATTTATGAAAATATATTAGAGACTGTAAAATTATCCTTTCTCCTTTATTCTTTAGAAAGTCCTCTGTAGTTTTAAATGTATAGTTTGGGATAGAATAATATTAACATTTCTTTAAAGTTTCTTGTGAATTTCATGTAACCAAATAAGAATGTATTTTTCTTCCTGAGCAGAGCTGACAACCCCTAGGCATCATGCTATAATTCTTGTAATCACCTAGATGTAAATGGGGGAAAGTAAGAAGTTATTCTTCAAATGAGATGGTTTAGCTAGACTATCCATTTATTTAGGACTAAATGAAAAAAATGTATCTTTAAATAAAAATTCAGTAAATTGATATTAAGAGGTGGAAATATTTCCTTCTTTAGAAGCAATCGTCTCTTTTCATTCTGGCTTGTAATGGCTAAAATTTATTGAGAGTCTACCATATGCCAGGCACTTTGTGGGCAGCTTATATAAATTATTCCTTTTGTTTCTAAAAATAACTCATTGCACGAGCATTATTATTCCTTTTGTGGAGATAAAGAAACTGAGGCTCAAAAATTTAAGAATCTTCCTCCATATGTAAAAGGAGGCACAACAAGGATATCAAAACAGAATGAAATTTTGCTCCAAAGCCTTGTTTTTATGATTTGGTTAAAATTTTTCTATAAATCTGTGTATTTAAGAAGGCTACGTATATCATCAAAAGTGAAAGTGGGGCGTGGTCAGTCTATTGAATAAATTATTTGTTAAATGTTACGTGGATAGGGCACGAAAATAGATAAGCACTGTCTTTGAGGTGTTTATCTGTACTCTTAGGAGAGAGACAGGCAAGTATGTCAAACAAAGGGAATTGGAAAGATACACAACAGAGTGTTGTGTCATCGGTGAAAATAGAGCAACCAACTCTATCAGACATTCAGAAGAAGTCTCCACAGAACGGATGCCATATGAGTGTGTCTTGGTGGCTAACTAAAACTTCGCAAGTTGAAGAAAGGATGTTGGGCATTGAAAATGGAGGAAATACATTGCTGATAGGTTTTGAGGGTAAAAATTCATCACATCAATTTACTTATGTAGGTTTTGCACAATTTAAAAATAGGGTAATCTGACAGATGTAGAATAACTTTTCCACCCTAAACTGTAGGCTTCTGCCCAGCAAAGGAAGAAAGGAAGACCGAATAGGCTGGATATACACATATATATCCTAGTAGAAAACATGGAATAGCGGCAGGTGCATGGTGCTGTGGGCTATTGGAACTCAAAGAATTAGAAAACAATTGGACTACCCATGCTCAGTTTTCTTCTTTAAGTTCACCACTAGGAAGCCATTCTTACTAAGTGTGTTGGAGTGAGGAAAGAAGTTTGACAAAACAGAAATAATTTTCTGATTACTATTCCCCCCTAACTAGAGTGGAATGGAAGTTTCTTATGGACACATGAATGTAAGTGATGGATGTGCTTAATATTTTCCAGCTTTTTCTTCTCTTACTTGTTTTAACAATTAATCCAGTAGTCAACCTCTTCAGGGAAAAAGAAAGGGCAGTACTGTATCACCTTCATGAGGCTCCGAACTATCCACTGCTTCTCTGAGTTTCCTGAATCCAAGGTGGGTAGTTTAGCTTTTCCCACAGGAAGGCTCTGAAATGGGTCCAAATCATTAACTCCAAGACCATGATGCTCCTTAAGTCAAAACTTTACTCTCTATTCCATTTGTCAATCAAAATATACAAGCCATGTCCAATATAATTCACCAGAAGCTATGTGGTGAGCTCAAAGGACAGCTTTTTTTTTTTTTTCTTTTTCTTTTTTTTGTCTTTTTTGTTTATTGCAGTAACATTGGCTTATAACATTGTAAAAATTTCAGGTGTACATCATTATACTTCTATTTCTGCATAGATCACATCATGTTCACCACCAAAATACTAATTACAACCCATCACCACACATGTACCGAATTATTCCTTTCACCCTCCTCCCTCCCAGCTTCCCCTCTGGTGACCACCAATCCAATCTCTGTCGCTATGTGTTTGTTTATTGTTATTATTATCTACTACTTAATGAAGGAAATCATATGGTATTTGACCTTCTCCCTCTGAGTTATTTCACTTTGCATTATACCCTCAATGTCCATCCATGTGGTCACAAATGGCTGGATTTCATCGTTTCTTATGGCTGAGTAGTATTCCATTGTGTATATATACCACATCTTCTTTATCCATTCGTCCCTTGATGGGCACTTAGGTTGCTTCCAAGTTCAAAGGACAGCTTAAATGCACTTCACACAATAAATTAGCCATGTAGCATCTTCCACATATGAATAATATAAATTCCATTTGATTATCCAAATCTCAAAGAGTAATCAAGGCTAATATGATATTATATTTTCCTTGAATTTTATAACTAAAAAAAGCAAAGTCCAAATTCATTAAGGTTTAGTTCAAAGATGTCATAAACCAAACATTTTCCTAGCCAATTTCTTACTCTTTCCCATCTCCAACAAGTGAGCTTTTACTCTGATGCCTAGGGAGATCTGGATTCTTTCAGCAACTGCAACATCATCTGCCTTCCACCAGAACAAGTGTAATTTTTTTCAAGTCCTTTGAGGTTAAATCAAATCAACCTCAAATTTCTCGTGTCCCACACATAATGTTAACACAGCGTTAAACACATGAAATTGAGAAAATAAAAATAATTCTGAGCACCTAAAGCAGTTATTAAAAGCAAAAGTATGCTTCCAGAACCCAGGACTGATTTTCGTACAATCCAGGCCAATGTGATCGCTTTCCAAGACCCAAGCAGAGACTCAGAGGTATCTTAAAACAGAAAGCACAGAAAGACAGTATGAGAGGAAATGAGAAATCTTAGATTCAGTTCTTTTGGAAATCTGACATCTTTAGGATTAGTGATGCCACTGATATTTGCATATCTGGAAGAAAAAAAAATCCACCTATGCATACAGCATCCCTACTCAGCTAAGGGAATTCACCATGCTTTCCGCACGGAAGTTTCAAAATTTGATATAGTGTTGGGCAACATTACCAGGCATCACTTGAAGCAGACTTTCATCTCTATGTCATGCATTAAGTATGTGCGTTTTCCTTTTAAAATCTGTGTTCTGAACTTTCTGGGCTGCATGGAGTGTAAACTATGTCTCTTTTTTCCTGCTGTGTCTCTGCATTTATTTTAGCTAGATTATCATTTGGAACAGATACTTGAATGAAGCAGCTCTTGGTGCATCTGAAGCCCATGTGCCTAGAACGCTAGTAAGGAAAACCACCTTTGGAGTGCCCTCTTCAGAAAACCCAGTGCCTTGCCTAAATTTTGTATTTTCTAGGACTTGAATAATTTGTGCTTCTTCAGTGGCAGCAGAAATATTTCCTTCTGCCACATCACTCTCAGTAGCAGTGGGAAGGGCCTCTGACATTTTATCTCTTTTGTGCTTCCCTACTTTAGCCAGGCTCAGCTCAGTGTTTTAACATTTATAACTGGATTCTTAAGTTTGTCTCTTTTCTTTGCTACTACATTCTGCACACCTACTCTTTGCTGGATCTTGTCCTTTCCTTCTGTTCCATACTTATCATCTCTCCTTCATCTTCCCTCAGCTTTCAGCACACTCTGGATTAGGAGGCTAAATTCCAGAATATGTAGGTGATATCACATGTTTCCTTTTCCAACTCTATCTTCTTTTCTGTTCTGCATTATGAAACTGGGGCCTTTAGGGACGTTCTCACTCCTCTCATGGTTTTCCCCATGCCCCTAAATCCCGTCTTTCTACAGAGAGTATCAAAAGAGTGATTTTGAGTCTCTTTCAGAGACTGGGGAGCAGTGAATTGCCTCTAGTTTTCTTTCCTCCTGTGTGTATAGATTTTAAAGTGTATTGCAGAAATCTTCCATTGTTTGTGCTTTGAAGGTATGGTTTATTTTCTTTAATATGGAATTTTCTTTACCCTTTTTCTAGGTAGGGTGAGATTTAAAAGAAGAATGTAGAGTAATGATACTTTTAGATAGACTCCAACCTTATTTTGACTCATTTAATCGTTACGCTGTACACAAACATTTATGTAAACTCTCCACATGAAGTAAAAGGAAATTTTGATATGATATTAAAACCTAGGTCATAGTCCTAGCCCCTGTACTTAATAAGCTTGTGACTTTTGATGAGTAACTTAATCTCTTTGATTGTCACTTCTGCAGCTATAAAATGAAAATTTAAAAAACAAAACAAAAATCCTTGTCTTATCTTTCTCACAATCTCAACTGCATTTAAAAAACGACAAATACTATGCCTATAAAATTCTAGTTGTTTGTATATATTTTATATGTTTGAATTTTCATGTGTTGAATTTCTTTAAGACACAGATGTATGATTTTGTCTTATTTATATTTTAAGAATTTTTATTTTTGTACCGCATATAGATATCCACAAAGAGATTTTCATAGATATCATTAAACTTTGCAAAAAGTCTTGTAGGTAGATATTGTTACTCTGAAAATTTGGCCTATGGTCCATAAAACAAATTTTGTACTAAAGTTGATCTGGATGCACTTTTAATGCATATTAAATAAAATGGACTTTTTCTCTTATGGACAAATTAGGTCATGGGGATGTTTTATAATGTCTAGTTCTTAATTAGATAACAGAACATGCTGACCAGATAATCATATAGCCAGCAATTAGGGCTCATTGAATATTTTCTAATTTAGGAGATGAAAAAGCACTAAAAAGAGTAGCATACTAAAGTCTCTTAAAAACAAGGAGTCAATGAAAAGAAGAAATAGACTGACTGAGGCAGAGTCTTTTAAGATACAAGAAGAATGTGGCCTGAAACATAGAAGACTTGGTCAGAAGAATGGTTCCTCAGAGACTCTGGAGTAGCATGGCTAATCTAGATATAGATTATAGAATTTCTCAATGTCTCATTTAATTTTCTTTAAAATAATTAAATTACTTAAGTTTAACTGACATTGATTTTTATGAATCACTTTCATGTCTAAGTTTTCAAAGGTAATAGCTATTATTTATACCAGTGGGGAAAAAAATGGCTTTATAAATAACATGGGAATGCTTTCTCATTACATATAAGAGCTACAGGTAATAGAGCAGGGTAAAAATTAAAGTAATCATTATAGTCGAATAGTGGCAAAGCTAACTTGTATTACCTGATCACCAAGCTCCTTTTTAAAAGATTTTTAAAATATTTCTATTATAAAGTTTGGAAATATATCATGATAAATATTTAAATATACACATAAACATATATTTGTAAAATATGTATCAAACTTTTAGTGACTGTAATATAACTATCTTATAATAGCTTAAAACAGTGAGATTGGTGGTGCAAAGTATGAATTTCTATATCTTTCTTTATATACTCAAGGTTCTCTATTTACCAACTTTCAACTAACCAAAAAACCCAATTGCAAAATCTAGTCAATCTTGATGTCCAGACTATGTCAGCTGTTGCTATATGGTTTCACTTTGTTTTTATGAAGAAATCATGTTATCAACAGTCTTTCAGATTCTAATCATTTTTAGCTAGGGAATCTTCTCTCTATCAAAAAAAGATTGAGGAATAGCTGATTTCTGCTCTGTTTTTTGGTTTTCATGCAATTTCCTAATTTTTATTTACAAATCACTTCTTATAGAATTAAAATATAGCTAGAATTTTTACACACCATTCAAATTAAAGGTTGAAATAAATTTCTAAATTCATTCACTGATGTCCTTATGCCCTGATAAATATCCACTTTTGGTTTACCTATTCATTAATTGATGCCAGCAATTGTGTTCAATTTCAATCTAAATGTTTAGTTATTTTAATGCAGTGATTTAAATCTTTTATAACAAAAATGTTTATTTTTAGATTAGCCTTAGGAATTAGATAGTAAATACAGTTATAATTTATCAGCTTGCTAATTGCTTTAGTATCTTATATTTGTACCTAATATTTAAGACAAATGTCAGCATAGGCAAGTCTAGTCAATTGCTGAAAATCCGAGTAAAACTAAATCTCAGTGTAGTATCACTGCTCTTCTTCCTGTCTCCTTGTAGTAGCAAAATTGCCTTCTCTCTACCTGTTGAAATTGTAAATTTTCCTATCTTGTTTCTCTTAACTCGGGTCCACGACCTCTGAGCAGCTCAAATAAGTGAAAAGTAATAGGAAAATTGAATTTTTACACATATATTGGTGTGAGGGCGGACTCCAACACACTTCCGCCAGAGCAGCGAGAATCACAGTTGTCGGGAATGGCAATTAAGTTTTAACCAAATAGCACTTATCTTATGAATTAGTGTGTTAATTTGAATTTTGTTCTTTTTAATTGTGTTTAGTTTTACATTAAATGTAATGTGTTTTTGTAGTTACATAAAAGCTATTTGCAGGAAGAGATTACAATAGTCACCCCTTACCAGCAGTTTCACTTTCCCAGGTTTCAGTTAACCCCAGTCACCCACGGTCTGAAAATATTAAATGGAAAATTTCTGAAATAAACAATTCATAAGTTTTAAATTGAGTGCTGTTCTGAGTAACATGATGAAATCTCAAGCAGACCTGCCCGGGACGTGAATCATCCCTTTGACCAGCAAATCCACGCAGTATACGCTACCCACCCATTAGTCACTTAGTAGCTGTCTTGGTTATCAGATCGACTGTTGTGGCATCGCAGTGATGTGTAACTCTTCTTTTACTTAATAATGGCCCCAAAGTGCAAGAGTAGTGATGCTGGCAATTCGGATATTCTCAAGAGAAGCTATGAAGTCCTTCCCTTATGTGAAAAACGTGCAAGTTCTCAACTTAAAAAGAAAAGAAAAATAATTACATGCTGAGGTTGCTAAGATCTATAGTAAAAGTGAATCTTCTATCCACGAAATTATGAAGAAAGAAAAAGAAATTCATGCAAGTTTTGCATTGCACCTCAAATATGTATGTATAGGAAAAAAACATAGTATATATCAGGTTGGGTACTATTTGCAGTTTCAGACATCCACTGGGGTTCTTGGAACACACATCTTATGGTAAGGGGGGACTACTGTATACTCAGTTGTGTTTATGGATACTCACTCGGAGCATTAATTTGATTCACAGAGCTCAAATAATTTATTTGGCAATACAATGACATCTATTTTCTTAACTTAGAACAGGTAACTGAACTCCATTCACTAATCCCATTTAATCACGTGTTAGGAGACTATGGGTCTTGCACTTTTATAAGTATTTACTATGTTCTACATCACTTATAAATAAATAATCATCATTGTTTCTCTAGCAACATTGCATTAAGGAATTTCCTTCAAAGTGACAGAGATATTTCCATTATAAAAATTTTAAAATGGAATTTAAAAACAGATGACTTGATACTAATGATTCCATGATGCAACAAACTGTAATCATCTTAATAATACCAAATGAATGCATTATATTTGGAAAAATTTCTTGGGACATTTATAAATTATCTAAGGCTATTTCAAGCCAATTTAATAAGTATTGACGTAGTGTACCAGTGATGACTCCCAAGTCACTTAACTTTTCACGTATTCATTAGATTCTTGGCAACCAATTTGCTGAAAAATTCATTGATCAAAGTGAATTATTAATATCAGGAAATAAAATAGATTCAGAATCTTATAATTCTTTCATGATTATTAAATAATTATACTTGAGGTGTCAGTATGATCACATCGTGGAAAGACTATATGGGAAAAGAGACGCCATGCAATCATTTAAACATACATTTTATATCCATGGCAGATAGTTTAAGCCATGAGCCAGAAGCTGTTTTAATTTTGATCACAAGTAGTGAGGAAGACTGTGGGTTTCTACTCTCAGTCCTAAAAATGGAAAGGAAACCCATATTTAAGGTAGGAAATGAAATTAATGGAACGGAAACAAGTTGCTGTAATGTCTCCATAATCTAAACCAGTGATTCAAATGCCAGTTTAGACTATTATATTTAAAGTTATATTGTTAACTGGATTTTTGATTACTGGATATTATAAGTTCCACAAAATATTTAAGGATGGTGGCAACTTCTTTAAATCTAAATATAATATTTTTAAAATAATGCCAGTAATATTTTAGATGTTTAGGCAAATGTTAAAATTTTAAGGATTCTAAGTACGAAGGAAATGAGCTGGTTATTAACAATTTTCCTCAGTTATTTCCTATATAATTTGAGCAGACGTAAAATGTTATTTGATGCAGATGCGAATGTTATTTGACTATATGCTCATCTGCAAAGTTGTAGTGTTGGTCTTCATGATTTCTAAGCTCATGTATCTAAAATTATACGTGTCTCTCAGAAGGCCAAAACTGTGTGATCTCACTTATATGTGAAATCTAAAAAAGTCTAACTCATAGAACAAGAGAGTAGAAAGGTGGTTTCCAGGGGCTGGTGACTGGGAAAAGTGGGGAGATGTTGGTCAAAGGTTACAAAATTTCAGTTGTAAGTAATTAAGTTCTGGAAATCTAATGCACAGCATGGTGATTATAGTTAATAATACTGTATTTGTACATTTGAAATTTGCTAACAGAGTAGATCTTAAGTGTTCTCGCCACGAAGAAACAAAGGAAGCTATGTGAGGTGATCAATGTGTTAATTAACTTGATTGTGGTAATCATTTCACAATGATGTATTAAATCATTATGTTTTACACTTTAAAAAAGTCATGGTGTACTATCTAAATATATATAGTTTTTATTTGTCATTACCTCAATAAAGCTGGAAAAAATAAAATAAAAAATAAAACTTTAATAAAGTATTGTAAAAAATAAAAAATGATGCTCTAATTTTAATATTAATGAATTAACTCATTCAAATTGTTCACACAAACAAAAAGCAAACCTAATAGAATATAAGGGAAAATTCAAGAATTTAAAAATATGAAAAGTAGAATAATTCTTTCTAAATTTAATTTTAATGGGTATATCAAAAATTAAGAAATCAGTAAGAAAAGCAACAATTTACCCCTAAAAATTATAAAAGAAAAAAGGGTAATGATAATGACAAATGACAAAATGACAATAAAAGTGAATCTTTAAAATTTAAAAATATGTGTCTACATTTAACAAATTATTTCTGATAGAAATAATTTTATAGAAAGACGTAAATTTTCAATATTGCCTCAAGAAGCTCATGAAAACATGAACAGACATATAAAAAACTAAATTTATCAATATCATCTTAGGTCTGATATAGGTACAGGATTGAATTATTTCACACTCTTAACTAACAGGTTATTTAAACTCTTCAACTAAATGGTTTCCCAATTCAATAAACTATCAGCAAATAGAGTCCAGACTTTGTAAAAATAATAATACACAGCAAAAGCTAAGGTTTATAACTGGTATATTAAGCAATTCTGTGTTAAGAAACTAAGTAACAAAAGAAAAAGTGATTGATTCAGAAAAGAAAGAATACAAATACCAACGAAGACATGAAAAAATGTTATCATCCAGTAATTTATTGTGTGTTGGTAAAACAAATAGATTAGTTAAATGCCATTTAAAAATCTGACAATACTTGTTTTGGGGTATAGTATGGTGCTGCTGGCATATTCTTGTCCATAATTAATGGTTATGAAAACAGTCATAAGCTTTCAACCCAGCAACAAGCACCAAAAGCTTGAACATACACTTTCTATTCAATTCTGTAATGCCATGTGTAGGAAGTTATCCTAAGGAAATAATTAAGGAATTATGCATAACATTGTCCAAGATGTTAATTGTAGTATTATGTGATAGAAAAAAATATATTCAATAAGGGATGGTGAGATAAACATTGTATCAGAACTCTAAAATATTTTGACATTAAAAATACTTGATGATATGAAAAACTATTCCTGATACATATTTAGTGGAAAAATCAAGCTATAATAACTTAAGAATATAATATTACATAATATTTCTTTTTAAGAATAAGAAATGTACATGGAACTTAGAAAAACATCTGGAAGGATATAAACCAACAGCAGTATTTGTTGTGCTATGCTGTTTGTTATTTTTGTTATGCTTGATACATATAAATATATTTATAATAACCATAAATTATATTCACTTGAAATTTCTTACAGCATTCAGGAAGAGAGGTTCAAAACAATTTAGATATTTTTATAAATCTAAAAAATAAATATTTTGAGAATATTCTTATTTTGGAATACTCCTCATGAGATTCTTGAAATAATGGCAGTATTGAGAACATCCATCTCCAAGGGGCTAATATTTAACACTATTGAGATCTGTGGGTAAATGTTCAACATAAAGATATAAACAAACAAATGTTTGCATTTATCTGTGAACAACATATTCTGCAACAAATGGAATGCATTATCCAGCTTCACTTAATTTTCTCTGACATTAGAAGTCTATGTATATGATGTAATTTTGAAAGAAGAGAACATTCAGAGGAAGAGAGAATTTCAAGGTGGAATGTATGGTAAGAAAAAAAGGCAGTTAGAATTTAGATTTAAAAGATAATGAAGTTTCTTTTTTTAAAATGTTGATGCCAGTTACATAAAAAGCTCTGAAAAGATTATTTGACTTTTGGTGAACCTCAAGAATATTTATCATTTGGTTTCATACACAATGATATATATAAATTGAAAGTTTACACTTGTGGGCCACTACATTTTTTCTAATTATAACATTAAAATGAGTCTTATTATGCTGTATTTAGTATACTTTATTACTGATTGCTATTTTGTATCATAAAATATAATTATGTGTACATATTATATAATAACAAAATTATCAATGTCCTGTTAATTAAAATGGTATTTTCTGCTCAGTGAAGGGTAAAATTCATCTAATACTAATGTTTGAAATTATAAATACAGAGAAGAGGTCAGGCATTAAAGCTATTTGTGAGATATGTAAAAGCAACTAATGGTCTGTTAGAATAACATTAGAAAATGATTAATTTGGGGTATTAAATGATCATCTTCAAAAAAGAACTGCATTCCACAGAGCTCAGAGGTACCCTGGACATGTTTTGTTTATTACTAAGTATTTGGGGCTCTCTATACTTTAAAGCCACCCGAATCAAAGCAATTCTACTTTTATCTGTCTTTATTGATCTTCTTATGAAAATTTTGTTGCTAGAAAACAAATTTTTGTTTTCAAGGTCAAAAATGTTTGAAAAGAGTCTGTGCTATAGAATATTAAAGAGTATTTTCTTTCCACTGTTTAATGGGAAGATGTGCACTGCACATGATTTTTTATTAAATAAACTTATTTATAGGAGATCAATAGTTTTAAAAAGTTGGATTGCTGTAGACATATGACATTAAAGCATTTATTACATATATTTACTATATGTTTTGTGGTCACATATTTCTTCAAACTCTTAAAAGTAACATTTAATTGCCTTTGAAATTAATTTTATCAAAATAAAATGGACATGATTCTGTTAAAACAAAAGAGTATCAAATAAATGAATCCTCAATATTTTCAAAATTACAAATGTTTTGGTGCTAAAAACAGCACCTTTCTATGTGTATCAGAGCCTAAAAATTACCAGTTTAAACCAGTTGATCTAAAAGTAAATAGTGTTGTTAATGAGGTTTTAAAAACTACACTTCCTTCTTTCACTATCCATAAAAGAAATCTGACCTTAGTTTTATCTATTTTTATATGACTCACTCATAACTTATAATATTTTTAGTGTTCAATTCATGTGGGATTTATTTTTATGTATGGCCTGAGATAGAAATCTGGATTTATTTTAATAGATTGCTAACTGTCCTGTATATTGAACAGTCTATTTTCCACACGTTTAAATTACCATTTTCTTTCATCCCCAAAGCCCTAGTACATAGTCGTATATTCTAGTTGTAAGTCCTTCCAGTTCTTCTATGTGAGCCACCCCCAAAGTATGGCTACCGACAGACAAGTGGTGTGGTTCCGTGCCTAGGAACTGAACCTTGGCCACTGAGGTGGAGCGTGCCGAACTTTAACCAATAGGCCATCAGGGCTGGCTCTAAATGACAATTTTTATCATATAAAGACTCTAGACTTAAAAAGTGCTACCAAGTATTGAAAAGAATTTTATTCCATAAACCTAGATTTTGACATTGATGGCCAATTTCCATTCTGAAATAAATGCCAGATGGAGTCATAAACATTTAAATAATCAGAACCTGGTCTGGATGAAGTGAACCATGGTGAGTATGTAAAGAGAGAAGAAGTGCAATCATAGGATACTAATGAACAAAGATGTTTAAGAGATTAGAGAGGAGGTGAAAGAAATGTGGGAGAAAATCTAGGGTAGCTGTTCCTCATAAGCCAAAAACCACACTCTGGAGAGCAGAAGTAAGCACTAGGCAATATGCTTTAAAAAGTTCAAATATGGGAAAAAATATATTGTGTCCTTTGTCCTTAGTAAAAACAATGTGATAGGTAACTTTGGCCAGAATAGTTTCAGAGAAGTAATGGACCAAAACTCTGAGAACTGAAATGCTGCTTCTGAAATATTACAAAATATTGGGATCTAGAAACTGGGAATCTGATTTTTTTTTCACCAATTTCATATACAACATAAGTGTTAAAATGGCATTGAAGTTAGTTGCCCACAATATAAATGAAATAGAATGAAGTGAAACCACAAAAACAAGGAAATAGTTCTGTGTTTTTAGTTTAGAGAATTTTAAGTGATTGACAAGGGAAAATTGTACATATTTCATATTAAACACAATTCCTAGTATTGTAGCTATTTATGTGAAAAGTATTTATAATATGCTTACTTTAAATGATAATACTTTAATTGTTTCTTTAAGGGTAAAATGATTTTATTCTTGATTTTAGGGGCACAATTTCTGTCATTAAAATTTGTTTGAATAGGGGAATCTAATTCTATTTAAGAAAAAGTCCTAAAGAAATTACATAGAAAATATGTATAACTGTACTTTTTTCCTCCTGTGGAGATTCTCAAAAGGGTTTATAATCCCAGATCAACTGAGATCTATTGCTATAGAAGAGACATTACTGTGATTGTAATAACAAAACTCCATTTTTGATATTATGTTTACATTGAAAATTATATATAATTATGTCAAATGATTAGTATACAACACATACTCAATAAGTATTATTTATTAATTAAGCTTGACCTTAAAAATGAATGGAACTTTCATATTGGAGACGGTGACCAAGGGAAGATATAATGATAGAGGTGGTAAAGTAATCCCAGATCAGATCAAAAACTAAAGGAAGCAAGTAAAGCTTGAAAATGCAAGGTGTGTCTGCAAAACACCTTAGGTGTATCTAAACATCCTTATGTCTGTATTGATATATCATCTGTTCAATGAGGATATATATTATGATATATTTAAAATATAATTCGTATTAAATTAATTAAAGTGTAATTACATTAGTTAGACCATGTGGATACCAAGTCAAGTCTAAGTCCTGCTATATCTCAAGAAGTTTGTAGCCAAGTGGGATTTAGGGAAAAAGCCATAGAAAAAAACAGAAAGTGTATTTTGGAGGGGTTTTTTTTAGGAAATGAAGAGAGTTTTTGAGGAGGAGAGTGACGGGCTGGCAGTATGGAAATGAGCGCAGCACATCCAATGATTAGATCAGCAAAGGAGTGCAAGGTTCAGGGGAGAGATCAACAGGCTGGAACATCAACACTTCTCCCTAGGTTGTCAATCCCATAGGTCCAAATCAGCATTTCAAACCTTTGTAAGAAATCATTGATTAGCCTTTAAATGTAATTGTTTTATTGTTGTTTTTGTTTTATACAAAAAAGCTATGAACTAGAAAAGTAAGAAAATTCTATTACTCTTTCCTTTATTTTCACTGTTCCTTGCTCCTTCCCTTTTTTTGATTCTTCTTTTTGTTTCTGAATACTTTGGTTTTACTGAAACACTTAAATGAAACCCACCTCTAAGGAAAGTGTCATCACTTTTCAATCACATGCTAAACTCAGGCCTTTTTGTATTGATGAGGAGTCAGAAATAATTGACGACCAAAGTATAACAGAGTGGCAGTTCTCACCCAATTTCCTGGAGTGTGTGATATATTTATCTCTATGTGTATGTGTTGTCCACTCCTTCTTTCTGCTGTAGCAACACCTTGAGAGAGTAAAAGCCCAAACTTTTTCAGCATTCCTAGTCTCTCTGTGGAATCTATTGCAGACAAGATTTCTTCTTATTCTGTGTGCAGAGTGGAAAAGGAGCGCCCCAGTGGTACGTAGCTGTTCCAGTCACCAGGACTTGTGCTACTGCTTTCCTCTTCCCTCTTTTCCTCATGTCGAGGCTCAGTCACGAAATACGGTGATATGCCTATCTTGGTAATGCAAATTTCCCTTGTGCTTCATGGTTTTTTTAGTATTTTGTCTTTGATCTTAGGTCTAAGATATTCCTTATAACATATCATGCCTGTACTCTGAGTGCTTTTAGTACCATTGGGATTTCTGTTTCTTTCATATTTCATATTGGGGCTAACTTGTTCAACACACAGGACTCCGCATCATCAT
The DNA here is from genome assembly GCF_057802395.1 of Ceratotherium simum simum. Classification (NCBI taxonomy): domain Eukaryota; kingdom Metazoa; phylum Chordata; class Mammalia; order Perissodactyla; family Rhinocerotidae; genus Ceratotherium; species Ceratotherium simum. Next base: position 36,634,030 of record NC_141908.1, on the reverse strand, counting down.
ATTCAGCTGGCTCTACTAAATTTGACACAAGGCAATTATTTTATTATCAGAGTCTCTTTCGTTTTTAAGGTAGTTCTCTCCACTTGAAATCGGGGATAATGGTTTAGAGTTAATCTCATTTAATTATTCAGTGATTGGTTTTAATCACATCTTACATAAAAATCCCAAGTGTTTTCCAATAACAGAAAAACATGTTGGTTTACTTAACCTATTCGTTCTCATTTTTCTATCACTGTATATGCAAAATAAATGTGTACTTATTGAAAAACAAATACAAATACCTTGATTTTGGAGAAAATGGGAATATTTTTAAATTTTCAATGTCTTCCTTTTGTAGACCATTCTTTTAAAAATATATACATTTATCCATTTTCAAGTATTTTAAATTATGTCTGTGATAATTTTTTTTTTGGCTTATACTTTCCCAGCTGTATTCTGAGTTGGATGTTAATGTCTCAGCCACACCCAAAGGTATGTCTTTATTTTTCTGTAAATGTTTTATAAATGAATGAACACTGAATCACGAAAGCTTTCTTATGTTCAATTTTGGAAATCATACTTTTTAAAATTTTATTACAGTTGATCACCTTATGTCGAAACACTTTCAAACGAAATTTTAGCTATAAAAGGATCGACTGTTTTCTGGGGTAAAAGATAGTAAGTTTAAAGATATTGATTCCATTGATATTATTTATTCTCTGGTACTTGTAAAATATTCTAGTCCTATTTAAACCTTGTCTTTGGAATATTTTTCCTTGAAAAATTGATTTTCAGATATTACACTATAATTCACATTTGAAGGTCCATTAAAATAAGTCAAAAAGTCAGGGCATTTCATCTAGTTCCTGAAGGAACAAATATTCTAATGTATCTCTAATCTTCTGGCGTCATGTGCTTATCAGAAAAAGGAAGATCATCAAGTGTCACAAATTTTTTGATATATGGACTTGTGATAGTGTAACACCATTGTAAAGAATCTAGTCTCCACTTCTTTCTTTCTCTTGAAATGTTGTTAAGTGAAGTTTCTTAATCACAGATCAGGTCATAGAACCCCCTTCCTATCTAGTATTAAATTAATAGCTCAGAGCTTAGTAACATTTTGAATTATACTAACACCAGAGACTGAACATCAGATTGAACCAAGGTTGGTATAATAATGTAAATTTGAACAGCTAGCCCTGAAGACAGTCTCAATTTTTTTAAAAATTCTATTTTTATGCCCCGAGCCTGTACAGCCTCAGTGGTATCTATTTATTCAACAAGTAATTACTGATTATCTGCGGTCTATCAGGAATATGTGAGGTATTGGAGATTAATATGCAAATAAGATCCAGCTTTGCATCAAGGATTCTTTTAGCCTGCTAAGAGAGACAGCCCTACAAACAGTTACCATATAACTTGAGAAATTCTGTAGTAGACCATTGCCTAGGAAGTTATAAGAGCAAAAACATGGAAGGAAGGAGCACACTTACTCTGCCTTGTATAAACAGATCTTCAGAGAAATGGTGTTAGGACTGAGAGTATGTGAAGTAGATGGGACCGGAAAGAACATTCCAGAGCAAGGTAACTGCATCTGTCAATCTATGAAGGCATGAGCAGGACCAAGCACCCACATGTTGTACGCTGTTTACTGGGATGGGAAAAGAGCTCATTTCAGTGTTATTAGAGATGAACTTTTCCTCGGTTTTCAAAATTACTTTAGCGTTCATAACAATTTTATTTCTAATGTGAAATAATTTATTTTAAGTAAGATGTATGGCCTTCTTTATTCTTGTTAAGGTAATAATACTGGTGGCGTATCTGAAGTAATATAATATAGTTTAACTAATTTTCTTTATTTTGAAAAGAAAGCTTAAAACATCATAGCTGTTCTCCACAGGATAATCTTGGGAGTGTCCTATATTTCTCGCATCCTCCTCTTCTCCAAGGATCTGACTATATCTCCGACATCAACACTGAGTTGCTCTCAGTTTCCAGATGCCCAAGAAACCCCTTGTATGATCCACAGATAACATCTGGAACTCTAAGTTTTTTTTTCTTCAACTTCAACGTATTATTAGAAACCTCAAATCCCCTCATAAAATTGAAATTAGGACCGTAAGGAATAAACATCGTCTAATTCTAACTACCCGTCTAATCATCCATAGGGTTGACATGACATCTACTTTCAACAGGAACCGCGATGTAAAATGAAACCTTCCCTACTTAGAATGCCAAGTAGCTAATAATCCGTATTAAACATAGGAGATTTTGCCTAATAAGGAGTTAAAGAAGACCATGGCATAATAATTTCTTTTCTCATTATCGTATGAAAGATTGATATTCAAGAAACTTATATAACATGAATGGATGAGGAACGTGTATGGATAAAAGAGGAAGTTTTAAGCATATTCCAAATATAACACAGAGGGACCTTGATAAGATCTGCAGATAATTGTACCTGGCAACAGCAATTGCAAAGAAGGTACTTTGTTTTAAGTAAAGATGTCTGGCCAGTTCTCAAACAAAAGAGTCAAAAATCCCTGTGTCTACAAATTGTTACAGCAGCCACATAATAGAGGATTCTTTTTAGTTATTCATGGCATTGAGATGAGAGTGGGAGGTAAGCCAACATGGCCAGTGATAACCTATACTCTACAGAGGCATGTAGAAGGATGCTCTTTGTTAGAGTTTTGTGATTTCAAATGTACCAATTATAATTACTGAAGAGACGCTACCATTTTAAGGCATGATGATCTTTATATGACAGGGAATAAGCCAAAATTAAAATTAAATTATACCTACTTAAAGAAAAAGGATGGAACCGTGCTCTTTTTACATTCTACATCTATAATTTAGCATGCCAGTTCAGATACGAGTGGCAATGGATTTCTTATTCTCAGTTACCTTGTGGGTGTAATAGCGTAGTTAAGACTTACTCAAAATTTGTAACTATAATGTCTGTCTTGCAATACTTTGACTTTAATTCTACTAAAATAATAAGTAATCATTATAGTTGGAATTCTTAATGGAGAAGTGTGGGAAGATTCCCTGGGACCAAGAAAAACAGGAGAAAAATTCTGGACTTTTCCAGAAGAAACATTAATTCCAGTGACCAGTGGACAACCTCAACATTTTTATTAGTGTAATGGAGTATAGAGAGAAAAAGAAATATTCTTTGAAACTGATGGGTACAGCCTCAGATAATTGTCCAAGCCTGTATAGTAGAAATATTCCAACAGAGTTATACCACTAATTTTCCAAGAATTTCCAAAGCAGAATAGACTTAGTAGAATTATTCAACAAGAATATGTCCTGGATTGATTAATTTTAGGTTAATGTCTGTAAGGTCACGTATTACAAGCCCTGAATGTATGAATTAACAAAAACAAACCCGTTTCTATTGTTGCCCTGAATCAGTGACAACAAAATGAGAACATACATAATTTTTATATCCACATTATTAGATTATGAAGCTCCAAACCGTCTTGCCAGATATTAATCCCCTACAAAAAGGGTCCTTTCTTGAGTTATTTCTGGGGCTTTCTCAAAGTGCGGTGATCTGCATAGATCCCTTTGTTCCAGCCTTCTTTGCTGTTTGTGCCAATGCCATCCCTCATGGCATGACCACTATCCTGGGTAGATCTGTCCTCAGCTGATCAGCACTACCCATGCTCCCACTTTTGTCTCAGCACTCAAAGTTGATATCTGAGCTGCTGCTTTCACTGCCACTGCTACTCTATGAAAAGTAGAGGCTGATTATGCGGCTGATTATGCCTAGTTTACCTCCACATCAACATAATAATAATAGCTTACTGTTTCTTCTACCACCCTGCCCCCCTCCACCTCCAGATACACTCCAAGTTTTCATGTCTCAGAGCCTAGGTTAATAATTTAAAATCCCAGACACAGGTAGAACTTCCTCCCTCTATCATATCAGTCTCATTACTTTCCCCAGAATTAACTAGCTCACAGAATGTTTGACTATGGAATCATGGATCCCCTTAACAAGGAAGCAGAATATCTGCCTCATCCACTAATATTCAGTCTCATCCTCTAGTCCAAAGGAGATTCTTAAAATATAAATAAATAAATAAAGTAGCTACTATGAACATTAGCATGAAGATCTTCTCTCTTTTTTTTTATGAACATATGTTTTCATTTCTCATCAGTAAATACTAGGTAGGCGACCTAGTAATTTTACTCCTAGGTATTTACCCAAGAGAAATGAAAGCATATGTTTGCAGACAGACTTCTATATGAATGTTCACGGAAGTTTTATTCATTATAGTAAAAAAAAAAAAAAAAAAAAAACTAGAAACAACACAAATATCCTTCAATAAGAGAATGGATTTTAAAAAATGTGGTACAGTCATACAGTAGAAATCAACTCAGAAATAAAAATGAACAAACTTTGATATTGCGACAATGATACTGAACCTCTTAATCTCAAATTCGTGCACCTGATGCAGAGCCATCCAAACGTGGAGACATCAGTGCTTGGAGATGGAGAAAGATGTATCTGAACTGGCCAAAACAAGTAAGTGGGAGCCTGGGTTCACTCAAATCTGCCTCTCCCAGAACAGGAAGCAAGGGGTTTTATAGAGCTAAGGGGTTGGCAGGAGGAGCTTCGCAGAAACGAAGGGGTCACTCTCGATAAGCCCCTGGAAATCTGACTTCTGGGCTTCAACCGCTGCTGAGGGCCCAGCGGCCGGCCGTTGGGTGATCACAACCTCTCCGAAGGCATTCTCTTTCTTCTGCAAAACAAGCTCACAAATCCTCAAGACCCCCAAGTCACTCCTCAAGTTAAACAGGAAAATAACAAATTGGTTTAACATGTACAGTAACCCTCTGGTGCCTGGCTTCAACAACATGAGTGAATCTCTCCAGCACTACACTGATTGAAAGAAGGTAGGCACAAAAGAATGTGCACTGTATGGTTCCATTTGTGTGAATTTTTTTTTTTTTTTTTTTGTGGGGAAGATCAGCCCTGAGCTAACATCCACGCCAATCCTCCTCTTTTTGCTGAGGAAGACTGGCCCTGGGCTAACATCTGTGCCCATCTTCCTCCACTTTATACAGGATGCCGCCATAGCATGGCCTGACAAGCGGTGCCTCAGTGCGCGCCAGGGGTCTGAACCCGGGCCGCCAGCAGTGGAGTGCACGCACTTAACTGCTATGCCACAGGGCTGGCCACTGTGTGAAATTTTTGAACAGCCAAAATAAAGATATGGTGATATAAATCAGGTCAATGATAGCCTGGGCTTGGGGAGTAGAGGTGGGACCACCAACTGCAAAGATACAAATGTTCTATATTTTACTATTTTTTTTTTCAAGACCTAGGGAACATATCTTCCCAAAGTCTGAGGCACTTAGTTCTTATCCTGCTACTCCTATCTTTAAAACCACTTTACTGAAAGCATCTTCATATGCACACTCTCAATTGATTTTATAACTACTCCTCTACATCCAACTCATATATTAAATAGGGCAGATATTAGTATGCCTTTTTGCATGCTTTTGCACATTTTGAAATGGTTGAGTAGCCTGGACCTGGCTTCTCTTTTCAGCTCAAAGCCATTGTACCTACCAATGCAATATATAACTCATCTATTTACTAATTAGTAATTTACTAATAGATAACAGAGTTCAAAAAGTTTCTTTGTGATAGCCAATAAAAAAATTAAAAAAGGAAAATACTTTGCCTTCTTTATCTTTTTCAGTGTATTTATAATGATAATCTAGTTTTGACTTGTGCTAACTTAGAATTTTGAAGTTTGGCCTGAGTTAGAAGGTGATATATCCTTGATTTATTCAAATAGCATCTAACTTCTATATCATATAATAATTTATGACATTCGTTAATTATACCCTTTCATCGTCTTACCATCTGGTCATTTCCCTACAGAGTAAACTTTTATAAAGCTATTTCCAAAAATACATTTTTCATGTTTCTAATACTTCACAAAGTCATCTTTACTCTTTTCCCTTGATATTTTTAGTCTTATCTCAATGTTGCCACTGTTGCATTGCAAAAGGTTTTCTATTAGAAATGGTACTAACTTTAAAATGATGTCCTTAAAATAACACTACAGAAGAATTATTTATTTTCTCTTTTGGCAAAGAAAATATACTGCAACAACTTTATAAACTTGTTCAGCAAAGTCAGCCAAGAGCCATGTACAACGTATGCTGTATACACGAGGGCAGTGCATTGGCTTGAATTCTTAACTAATTGTATGTTACAGCAGAGAAAACTTTAAAAGTATTTTCAAAAGTAAGTACCACATAAAACTTGCATTTACCTCATAAAATCTATCATAACCAAATTTCCGAGTGTCATGGAAGTTATCATTGCTCCCATTGTCACTAGATTTAGTCTCTTTAACAAATACACTGAAGTTGTGACCATTGAGCAAAATGAGATTGATATTTCAGGTAATGTCTTAGTAAATATAAACATATGTGCATTATCACACACAATCTCTTCTATTATAATTTAGCCAAAGTTATTTTTTTGGTTTATATAGCTTGCATATTTGAAACTGCATCAGATTAACATTTGACATGTATAGGCACACAATATGTCTTTTCCAATCTCTGGAACAACTATTCCAATAACTTGTATTTATGTTTTTATTCCATTTTCTAGTTGTCAATGAACCTATAGGCAAATTTACTAAGGTCGATTCTGATTTTTCTTAGATTCTAGATATTTTGTACCATCTTTACTTCTTTACTGAATTAATGCGGAGTCATTTGTACGGCCTTGAGTAAGCCGGAATGCTTAGATTTATTTCTATGTTGCTGAAATTACAAAAAACCTGAGCTTGAAGAATGTAATACATAATATGATCCAATATTAGTTATGCTTTATTTTTATATACTCAAACTACACATTTAAGGGAAAAGGTATCAGGTATTATGTTAAGAACATGTAATTATGTTTGAGGAGACGTACTCTGTCCACATGGTATAAAATGAAACTGAGTTCAAGTCCTAGTTTTATCATTTACTAACAAATTGTATTTGAGTAAGTCACTCCTACTTCAGTCTCCTCATCGTGAAAAGGTGCAGAGGAGGGGCAGGATGTTCAATTTGAAAAAGGGGAGGTAGAAACTTACAGGCATTTCTCTTCCTCTCTCCAAGTTTACCTTGACTGCTTAATACACTTGAAATTGCTTTCTTAATTAGTGCGAAAATGGTAGCAAATTTGGAAATGGTTGTTGATGCAGTAGTTTTAACTGAAAAATTTGTGAGAAGTCTGGCCCCTTGCTACATGATTTATACAAGATATATTTATACAGGATATAACTATCTTTTCATATTTATACAAGATATATAAAGCCAGGCTAAACTCAAAAACTTCATAATTAATTCTAAATTGCTTATATTTTGGAAAATAAAAGAAAATGGGTGTGAATTGTACTCTTCTAAAACCAAACTTTGGTCTCAGAAGCAGAGAATAAATTAAGAAAAAATATGAAATATATGCTATCTTTGATTTTTATTTTTTATTGGTTTGAATATATACGAAAAAGTGTGCCTATCCTAATTGTACAGTTTGATGAATTTTCATAAACAGAATACACCTGCATAATTAACACCCTGATTAAGAAATACAGCATTACTAGAAACCCAGAGGTCTGCTTCACTACCTCTTCCAGTAACTAGCCACCACCCACATTACAAGTGTAATCACTATCTTGACTTCTAAAAGCATACTTTAGTTTTGCATATTTTCTACTGTACGTAAATGAAATTATATAATTGTTTCATTGTATGAATATGCCAACATTTACTTTTCATTCACCTATTGATGAACATTTGAGTAGGTTCTAGTGTTTGGCTATTCCAAATTATGCTAAAGTGGCCATTTTGAAACTGTCTTTTGAAAAATATAAATACACATTCTGTTGGGTATGTACTTAGAAGAAGAATTATTGGGATATAGGGGATGTGTATATTCAGCTTTCGTAGATACTCATGTGATTTTTTTCAAAGTGATTTTATCTCATTTCATTCCCATCAGCAACGCATAAGAGTTCCTGTTACTTCACATCCTTGCCCATGCTTGGTATTATCAGGTTTTTAAAAATTTTGGCATTTCTAATGTGTGCAGTAGTAGTATTACATTGTGCTGTTAATTTGAATTTCTCTGACAACTAATGTTGTTAACTATCTTTTCATGTGTCTTATTTATTCTTCTTTCTGATGTGCCTTCAAGTCTGTTTCCCATTTTTCCTTTCAGTTGTGTCACATTGACATTATGCAATTCCAAAGATCTCTGTGAAATATAGGTTTTTTTTTACAAAAATAGATACATGAAGAATAAGAAAATCGGAATTTGAAGGATGCCAGAGGATCTCTATTAAGAGCTGCTTTTCTTTTCTTTCCTGCAAACAAATTAAACTTCACTGAGTGTCCAAGCATAGTTTTCATGGGGTCGGAATACCACAAAAGCTACACCTGGAATTTGTCACTAACAAGCATTGCCATTGATTACAATTTGTGTCATGTTGCTATGAGCATTATCTAACAATAAATTAGCTCTGCCTAGATGTTCTGTGTTCTTACATAACATTTTTGTTTCTGTGCAGCCACTTACCTTTGCTGTAGCACAGCTCTGTTCCTTCCCAGGCTGGCTTCTCTACCACTAGTGGGCTTCTAGTTTTCACCATTATGGATTATCGGTGTGTGTGTGTATGTGTTTTATAATGATTTGTAGTAATTCTTCATGCATTTTGGATATGAGTTCTTTGTTAAATATCTGAATGCAAATATCTTCTCCAATTCTATGAGATTTTTTTTATTCTCTTAGATTGTTTTGTTAAACAGAAATTTTAAATTTTAGTATAATCCAACTATCACTTTTCCCCTGGATGATTATCACTTTTTGTCTTAATCTACTCTAAATTAACATAGGTGTTTTTCTATGTTTTCTTCTATAAGATGTGTTATTTTATTTTCCCGTTTAGATCAACAATCTCTATGAAACTAAATTTTGTGTATAGTGTGAAGTAGGAGTTGGGATACATTTTGCTTACCCACATGATCCAGCACATTTTATCGAAAAGATTATCTTTATCCTATCACACTGCACTGTCAACTTATCATAAATCAGATGATCATATATACATAGGTCTTTTTCTAGACTAACTCTTTTGGTCATTTTCTCTACAGTAGTGACAATACCATATTGTTTTAATCATCTGGTAGATTTTGTTTTGTTTTTTCTTTTTCAAGATTGCCTTAGCTATTCTTGGTTCCATGCATTTCCATATGATTTTCAGAATCACCTTGCCAATTTCAGAGGAAAAAAAAATGAAAACAGGCTTTTACCTGGATGATATTATATATACACATATATAAATATATTGTGTCCTGTTTACAATGAAAAATGAAAGCCATGTATGGAATTCCATTGTGATTTTGAATTTAATTCTTATAAAAGTGAATAACTCCTGTGTAATAAGAGTCAAAGAGAAGAAAATGATGAATAAAACACTCAATAAATCAAATTTGATAAAGATGGCTAATGATGTCACTTAAGAACCAGAAAAATATAACAAGAATTTATGTGTGGGGGAGGGGTAGTGGAAGAAGATTGTAGCTTATAATTCAAATTTTACATTTGATTTTCCTTCAATAGAATTTGTAAATTATCCAACATCAAAAAATAACATAAACAGAGATCAAAGTATTTGAGTAGCATTCTAAGCGTTGGAGAGATTTATAACATAATGTTAACAAACTTTTTCAATTTGAGATAAAAAATATGTGTATGACGACTTTATGCATGGTAAAGTCCTCAGTTGACTGAGAAGTAAATCTAAAATGTCTGGAAGTTGACAAGTTGGAATGAATTAATAAGAATCTAGTTTTACAAAGATATTATGACCTATTTACAATTTTTTTAAAAACCTCCAAATTAGGTGAACATTTAAACAGTGCATTTAAGCAACTGAAATAACTAGTGTCACATATCTGTAATACTTTCTGTAATATACATATATATCTTGTAATAATGAGAAGTTAATACATAGAAGTTCAAGAAGCCTAAAAAAGGAATTTTTGTAAGATTCTAAAACTGATAAGGTATCACTTTTAGGTATTTCAATATTAAATTATCTTAAAATTGTCTCATATATTATTGGCTATCATTTGAAGAGGTATTGTGATTTACCAATTGCCTATCATCAATCTGTTTTTAATATAAAGCTAAAATAATATATTCCTTTCCAAATGCCAAAAAAATCATTCAATAAGTAAAACATTAGACTAAAAAGTGGCAATCAGACGTGGAATTAATTGGAATAGCTTTGTTCCCTATGGATATTTAATGAATGATATTTTCCTTAATCTCTGAATATACCCAGTAATCATGCTATTTACAAAGTTTTAAACAAATATTGTCCCGTATAAGAATCTTACATATTTTTGTTTTTTAGGTATATGTAACATGACATTGGCTGTATTCTGAAACTCAAAAATATTTGTGTCAAGAGAAAAGACTCTTAATGAGGCTAGTTAAATTGAAAAACAATGCTCCTGAAAGTAGTTGTAAGTGATATTTACTCATGAGAACTTCACATTTTTTTTCAGAAAGTATCTATCTCTACTGGTTAACATATCTTTTAGATTGATCTTAGGCAAAAAGTCATTAGAATAATGGGGAAATATCTAGTATATTAACTTTCCCAGTTTATGATTGTGTATCATTGAGAAGTGCTAGTACATACTTTCAATAAAATTTTCTTTCATGTAAATTTGACAATATTTTCTCTTCAAAACCGGGAAAATATGAAATAATTTGGGAACAGTTTTCAGGAATTAACAGAAAAGGATAAAGAGATCTGACTATATGCATGCAACAACAGTTTAACTCTATTGTTTTGAATAATATGAGTTTCTATCTTCCTCTTGGTCCTTCATTTTACACATCTTTTTTCTCCCATACTTTAAGACACCCTTCAAGGTACAGAGAGAGCTGTTGTTAACCATCTAATTTATCCCGCTATCTCACCCCTCAGCTATGTGTGCTTAATATTCTCCATTTGGGCAGCTCTTCAGAAGAGCTGATTTTGGACAGAAAGAAATTAGGAGAACTGTCACTCTCAGAAAGTCATTGAAATGGTATTTCTAGTGCCCTATGCCTGGGTTCTGACTTAGCCTGCGTGTTTTTTCTTTTTTAATCAGATTTTTTCTCTGTGTACCGGTACCGTGGTTATCCATACTAAGATTTGTGCCATTGACCACTATTTCTTCTGACTTCTTAGACCTGCCCATTGTTTGCCTAGTTATACAAAATTAGCCGGGGACTCCTCTCCTTTCTTTTCTTTTTCACTGCCCACTTGCTTGCTTCCCTTATCTTAAGGAACTTCTGCCCACTCTGTGTGACTAAACTTATGCTTCCGTCCCCTCTTCTGTCCCTCAAATCTCCATCAGCCCTGTCCTGATGCCTCCCAAGTCCCAGCTTGACAAAATCTGTAAATTGTTTTAGCCAAGAGTATTTAAGTTGTTGGTAGGTTGGGATGAAAAAGAATTGAGGATATTCGGATCTGCTCAGAGTAATTCAGTTAAGACTGAATTGACTATATACTAAGTGGGTTTCCTAAATTAAATCCAGCCAAACTTCATAATTTTATTGCACAGTTTTTGTTTGATTTTGCTCTTTTAGTTTAAGTAGTGTTAAATAATGACAATATAGTCATCTTGTAGCTATAGCTTTAGTGTACTTGTTCTTCTGGAGTGGATAATTATATTTAACATAATATCACAGAACCATCTGAAATATGTCCTGAAGAAATGAGACCTGAGAGATGGCTGATTTAAAAAAGAAAAAAAAAAGATGATTTGGCCAAAAATATTTGGAGTTATCATTCATCCTAGATTCTCTTTTGGGGATGTTTACAATGCACATTATAATAATAAGATCCTTTAGTTAAAAAAATATATATTTTTTAAGCCGTTTTCTTCCAAACTTATTTGGGAGATTTTGGTAATGAACCACACTATTCTCCTCTTTTGTCTGAGTGTGCAATAGTTATTATATCAGTCTGCACAATACACTTTGTATCAATCATCACTAGATCGGTGTTTATTTCCCTCACTCATTATAGAAATGGGTAGAAATGGCCTCTGAGTACTATGCTTTAAGAACTTTGACTGCTTATCTTATTCATATTACTTAATACTCAACTTCCAATTGAGTAACTACCAATTTTGTTGAACTCCATAGCTTGGTAATAGTAGAAAGAGCTTCTGTAGTGGATCCAAATAAAGACAGATCTATTTCTTCCTTTCTCTACTTACTACCTTTGTAGCCTTGAGCAATTTCATTAAACTCTCTGGGTCTCAGATTTCTCATCCTGAAAACAGCCTTAATAGAGTTACCTTCTTGTCTTGCAGAGAATTAAATGAGATGAGAGGCATTAAGTACACAGCACAGATCCTGCGACATAGCATTCAATAAATGCCAGTAGTTGCTGAGAGCCATTTTTGAATATTTTCTGAAAGTCATTGTTATGTACAGTATTCATTTAAAATTCTTTCTGAGCACATCATAGAATTCAAAATCGTGGATCCAGACTTGTTCCATACGTGAGGAAATAAATTTTTAAATGTTCTCTTGTGGTATGATAATAGGTTTACCTAAAGGCGTAGTCAAAATTTCAGTTAAATTTAACAGTTAAAAAAGAGCACGCCTATTTTAGATAAGGTTATTTAATATAATTCTTGTTGATAAAGGTACATCAACGTTCCTTTTTATCTAGCTATGAGTCAAAACATCAAGAAACACTTGGAAGAAAGCTCACTTAAACTTTCAGGATATTTATTTTTATGGTCTTCTTATTTCAAGGTTATATTTGAAAGATTATTAAGTTGTAAAATTGGAATTCTTTTTATAATAATACTGAATATATTTGATGATGTATTTTAGACAGTGCTCTGTTTTCCTTCACATTTGTCAAGCTTCTTATTTGATTAAAAATATATAAATATATTAGAAATAAAAGAACATCTTTCATGTGTTTTGAGACTAAATAATGAATACTGAAACTTAGAGATAGTTGGGAGAGAAGTTTGAGTTTTAAAAAATGAAAAGCCCCATTCAGAACATAAGTATATAAATAGATATATGTAGGTATATTGATTTCAAACACGCCCTTTAAAGACTGGTAGATACTGAGGCATGCTGTGCAGATCCTCCTCCGGAACTGAGGCCTCATCTAACAGCTCAAAGTCTAGTCTCCTCAGGAATTTCCTGTAGCCAAAGGAGGATGGCTCATCCACAGTGACATGCCCTGTCGGGGCAGCCAGCATCCTAAGACTGCTCATATGGGGATTTCAAAAGACCCAGGCCCCTGGTGTCAAAAATGACAACTCTGAAGGGTGCTGCAATTCAGGAGCTCCCTGAATGAGTGATTGAGGCCTCTGGTGCTACTGTCCATTCTGTTCCCATTTCCTCACATGGGTGTTTTTCTCCAAAACACTCCCTATTCAACCTCCTGGTTGCAAACTCGATTTTCAGTCTGTTTCCCTAGGGAAACCAACCAACACAAATCCTGAAAGAAGTGTGACAAATGATTCAGTTACAACTCAAAGCACTCATAGTATGTCCCTCAAACCCGTTGTATCCCCAAAACTCTGTTTAAAAAAAAAAAAGTGAATCGTGAGGCAGAAAAAACCCTACCAATGGAAAATGGAGGATCTATGATGAAAATAATTGAGAATAATCACATAAAGTACTTAATTTATTATGCAGAAAATGTATCTGAAAGCTCTACTATTCCTGACAATTTTTAAATGCTAATTGGTACAGTCAATCAGTTGAGTTCTTTCATATTTATTCAGGTGAAACTGATATATGAGGCCTCCCATTCCCTGTTACCCTGTCATAGTTCCTGAAAATCACACAGAAAGTCACTCATTGTAACATGCTTTCTAGCATAGCAAACATACTAGTCCAAATGTTTTCATTAGTTTATTGTCAGAAGGTGATTTGGATTAACAATCTATCTAAACTCCAACACCAATGACTTGTAAGTACTGATTAGAGTGAAAACAACACACTAGATCGTGAAAAGTAAGGATATGCTTTAGTAGTGGAGAAAGAATTGCATTTGGTTCCTGGGCAACCAACTGGAAGGAAAAAGAATGACAAGGATAATAAAAGGATGCTCCACTGCATATGAGCTAGACATACTCTATTCCTAAAAGAAGTTTAAGCCTGCATATATACCTGAAAAAAAAAAAAGCCCATAATTTAGACAAAGAGAAAAACTACGCTTATGGATTATGAACTTAGTGCCAAGTGTTTAACCTGAAAACAAAACCTTGGAAATCAAGATTCAGGCTCAGCTCTTAAATCATGGGTCATCTCATAAAATCTAACATAAATATTTTTTCTGAGGGTTTGATCTAATAATTTTCAGCCTCTTAGGCTCAGACTCTGTTATGATTTGAAAACAACTTCAGATTCTGTATTTGGAAACCTGTATTACTACTGTCTATAAACTGATAAGAGTTCTAAAAAAAGCAAGATGAAGATTATAGTAAAATAAGTGCTTAGACTCTATGAAGAATAACCAGTGTCCTTGTTCTTAAGAAAAACTTACCTGAGTTTGTAAATCCTATATTCCCAGGACAGATAGACTGTATTAAATCCCAACTGCTCTGTCCATTTACTCTGTGATCCAGGGTGAGTCCCTTAGTAAAACAAAAATTCCACTTTCTCAAATGGGGATGATAAAGTACCCATCTCATGGGATATTTACAAGAATTAAATAAAACTTTGTATGCAGTGTTTAGTACAGAGTTTGCATAGTAGGTAACAGTTCACCAACAGTTAGTTTATTTGAGCCATTTCCAATAATTGAAATTCTATTATTCATCTTATCTTGACACTTAAGTCTAACACTTTTTCAATAATCCTAATTTATTTTAATCAAAATTAATCATTGGAACATTAGGATTACATTTTAAATATATTCATATAATGCATAAATTTTTCAATAAATAATTAGACGTAGATAAACATTGTAAATAAATAGTATTTTATAAATCCGTATTTTTCCCCACAGAGCTGTGTAAATCTTATTAAGATGATAAATTATGTAATTTTGTAAGTCTTTTTCATCTAATCTGAGGATTGTGTAGCACTAGGTAGAATTTAAGTACCTTGATGTACTCTAGAGCTGATTTTCAACTGCCATATTATTATTTTGACCTCTTAAAATCTTTTTAGAGCCTCTTATATAAAATATAAATGTATTGTGATTGAGTGGCAGGTGTACAAAGTCTCACCTACAAAACAAAAAATACTGTTCTCTTTTATTCCAAAGCATAAGAAATAAAGATCGCTATTACAATTTGAAAAAGGAAAAATTATAGAATTAAATGAATATAAAAGAAATAAGGCTGAAAAACCATTGATTTACTAAAGTATCTATTTTAAGAAGTTAAAAACAAAAGGAAAGCAAACATAATGAAAGTGGCAGTTAGAAACTATTAAGACAGACGAGTAAAAAATCAAAGTAGAAAACAAATATAAAATGGAGAAATACACAAATTATAAAGTTCAGATTTTGTAAAGTTTAATAAAGTCAATTAATATCTTACAAGAATGATAAAAAAGAATACACAAATTGAAGAGATTAGAAATATCAGCAACAAATTGAAAATAAAAATTTAAAGATGATGCTAATTACAAAAGTATAAAAAATATAAAATACATGGAAATAAAACTAACTAGAGTTGTGTAAGATCTCTAAAAACAAATCAAAACAAAAGAAACTATCAAACATGTTTGGGAGAAATTAAAGACTAATTAGGATTATACTATATTCATGGATTTGAAGACAACATTGTAAAGATGTTAATTTTTGTCAAATTGATCTATAGATTTAATGTAATTCAAAGCACATTCCCACTATACTGTTTTATGAAAATTGACACCCTGATTCTCACGTAAAAATGCAAATGACCAATAATGACCAAGACAATTGTGGTACTGGAGGACTTAACACCACCAGATATTTAACTTTCATAAATTCCAGTGTGAGTAAACAGTGAGGTATTGGCACATGTATAAACTGATCAGTGGAACAGAATGTAGAGTACAGAGGCACACTCATGGATATACAGTCTGCTGATTACGACATAACAAAAAATTAACCAAAAAAAGGGAAAATTGACAAATTGAATTTTATTAAAATTAAGAAATTCTGTTTCTCAAATGATAGTATGAAGAGTTTGAAAAGGCAAGGCATAGAGAGAAGATTATACACACACATATATGCATGAATAACAAATATTGAGAATACCAACAGAAGTGTTTCAGTTCAAAAATATCAAGATAGACAACCCAATAAAAACATAAGCTAAAGACGTGGGCAGGTACTTCAAGTAAAGGTCATCCAAATGATCCATAAACATGAAAAGATGCTCAACCTCATTCACCGTCAGGAAAATGAAAATAAAAACAATGAAATATCACTCCATGCTCACTAGAATGACTAAAATATTACAAAATACTGGCATTTCTAAGTGTTCGTGAGGATACGGAACTCTCATATACTGATGTAACTTGGTATACTCCCTTTGGAAAACTGACAATATTTACTGAAGCTAAACACATATATTTTGTAAAGCAGTAATTCTGTATCTATGCATATGCCTAAGAAGATGCTTACATATATTCATCAAAATACATGTAAAACAATCTTTATATCAGGGTTATTTATAATAGCTAAAATGTCCATCATTGTTAAATAAATATAGAATGGCAAATTCACATTATGGAAAGCTTTACATCAATGAAAACGAATGAACTATAATTATGTGTAACCACATTGATAAATCTCATTGATGTAATGTTAAGCCAAAAAGCTAGAACAAAATGTGTACATACAGTATGATTTCATTTATATACATTTCAGATGTAGGCAAAAGTAGTCAATGGTGATAGACGTTCAGAAGGAGGTCATCTTCCATGGTGAAAGCAATGACTGTGAAACACATTTAATCATCCTAAGTTATTAATGCGTCATGAGACGTGCAATTGTCAGGAGTGGAACACATTACATTTCCTCTCTTTAGTTTCTAATTTCTTTTGTAAGTGAAGTTTCTAAACTACAGGATTGCCTTTGCCTTTAGTAGCAAATGGTGAAGAACACTTAACAAGTAGATTCTAAAAGAAATATGATCCAATATGCTAGCCCCATTGATCCAAAGTTGTCCTGTTTTAAAGATCTATTATATCCCATGAATCTTAATTGAAGTATATGTGTTCAGAATAATGCAAGTCAGATTCACTTAAATTCTCCTTATTTTATTTCCCTATAAACCAAATATCAATATCTCGCAACGGTGAGGCTGGCAACCAAATTAAATGTCGACCTCAGGTTTGTCATGTTGTGGACCCGTTTATAATCTTCCCCAGTCTCAATTAGCAGAGTAAGAAAGGAAAGGTATTTTTAATTATCTTATTGATCCATTCATCACCTGAATAATGTCGAAACATACAGTGATTTGTTTTTCTAAATCTGACTTCAGGAACCACAGCCAAAATTGTCAAGCTCCCAGCTGTACTCATTCTCTGCCACAATCTAAATTGTACACTCATGAGTCTCACTCCCCTCCTCCCCATTTTATTATGTGTTTCACAGTGTGTAATTTCGCTAAAACAAGTCCTTTAATTATACATTGCCAAAAGTGTCACCTACTGTTAAATGATTCCTGTGCTGCAGACAGAGAAACTGTGGGTTCTGCAAGGTTCTGAAGTTTCCATTACGTGCACAGGCCCCAAGAGCAGCTGTTAACAAATCTGTTGGTGGTTTTGTGTAGAAAGGAGCCAGATCGTGCTCCTGCTGTACTTTTGGTCAGAGAAAGCAATTTGCATTTTGACAGGCATAGTGGGCAGGAGAAAAGACAGCACAGGTATAATAACAGCTCAACATGAAACATTTGGACCAACATATTACTAATATTTGAAAGTTTGATTAAATAATGAGCAGTGATCAGAGAGAAGTTTATCTTGGGAGAACAGTAATATTAAAGGTATTTATTGATCAATTGAATAAGAATGCATTATTCTTAGGTATTTTTTTAAATAAATGCATAATTTAATATTCTATTAGACTTTAACATGAATCTAATTTGATCAAAATCAAGTAGATTAAGACAAATTTGGGTAGTGCTGTGGATCGATTTTGTCTTTAAGAAAACTTTAAAAATATTTAAATTCTCTGTTCTCTTTTTATATTATAATTATTATAATATAAAAGGTTTATATTATAAAACCTTTATCTATGTTGGACGTGATTATTTATCCCACATAATTTTTAAATTATAATAAATTATATATAAATACAGATTATATAACTTTTCCTGGTGACCAAAATATCTACATTTGCATTGTAGTTTCTATTCTATTTTTTTTTTTAATCAGACCTTAAACATAGTGATTTAGAATAGAGAATGGCCCTTGCTGGATTTAAATGTTAACTCTAAATTTACTGGCTATGTTATTGTAGCCAAATTATTTTACTTTAAGTTCTTCACTGGGTAATAGAGTTAATACCTTCAAAATTTTTTACATTGACCATAGATCTCAACATAAAATAATTTACTGCATAAAATGTTAATAAGAAAGAAATACTTGCTAACTGTGGTAGAGGTTGATTGTATTCACCAATATCTGGTTCTTCTCTGCTGACTGAACATACCTAAATACTTTCCCCAGCCTCTTTGCTTCTGAGCAGGACCATGAGAAAGTATTCTGGCTGATGAAAGGTATATGGCAGAACTGTATATTGCTTCCAGAACTGACAAAAGGAAATCTTCAACACACACACTCTCTATCTTCTCTCAGAGGCCCTAGAAAATGGCAGACATTATAAGGTGGGGCATACCTGAGTCAGAGCTTGGAAAAGAGCTCTCCACAAGAACTGCTTAACAAGGACCAACTGCATTGGACTTCACACAAATGAGATTAAAATTTTATTGCATTAGCCCCAGAGATTTGGGGGACCCTTTGTTCTCACAGTCACCCTCCCCTGACTAATATTATTATTATGTAGATATTTAAGCAGGATATGCATACATTTTTTAATGAAAATTGATCTATATTAATTTGCTTAACCTAGCAAGGTTTTGTTTTTTTATTGTTATTGTTGTTCTTTGCTGTTTTTGGTAATTAAGCTAGACAATTTAAAGGCTAATGGAAACTCTAGATGAGAAACTTCAAACACAAGGACTAAAATACAGTACTTTAACAACTAAGAAAAAATGCATAATTTTTTTAAGACTTTTAAATCTTATCTTAACTATCCGTTATATAACGTAAAATAAGCAGATGATTTTAAGGAGATCATTTTATTCTATTTGCCAGTTTGCAAAGCACCCTTGCTATGCTTTAATTGTTAGCTCCATAGAAACACATGAATCTTTCCTTTTTAAAGAAATAATGGCTTATAAGCAAGTATACTAAGGACATGTATTTAGTTATCAATAAATAGTATGCTAACTCTATTATTCTTAGGTATATAATAGTTTTTAGACTAAAAACACAATCTCATTGCTTGCAGTTATTATATTCTGAGCAATTTTGGGGGGACACCTTTTTTTTTTTTTTTTGGTGAAGAAGATTGGCCCTGACCTAACATCTGTTGCCAAACATCCTCTTTTTGTTTGAGGAAGATTGTCCCTGAGCTAACATCTGTGCCCATCTTCGTCTATTTTGTATGTGCGATGCCTCCACAGCATGGCTTGATGAGCAGTGTGTAGATCCACGCCTGAGATCCGAACCTGCGAACCCAGGGCCGCTGAAGCAGAGCATGCGAACTTAACCACTACGCCACTGGGCCAGCCTGAACTAATCAATTTTTATATACTATAATAGATTAGTATAACTAGGTCAGCACATTTATTTAATAAAAGAGGTTGAGAATAAAGTAACATTATATATATGATGTTTTATGTAATCATATATATGATGATTCCTTGAAAAATGAACTAAAAATCAATATATAAAAAAAGAAAAAATAGCATTCTGAGATAAAACTTTTAAAATAATACTACTTAGACAAGTATACTGTAATATTTTTCACTGACATAGATCTATAGTGAATGGAGAACACACTCTGAAGACAAAAAGATAATGATTTATTTTAGTGACTCTCTGTATGACTAACACATTTCTCATGTATACATTTTCCCTTGAAGCTCCCAGAACAGCAGCAGTCCATGGAATGCCCTGAAATGTCCCAAGCGTACACTTGCATTATCACATATTCCATTTTCCTATATTCCCCACCTACTGCTTTGTTTTCCTTTCCCCCTCTGCTCATCCCTGTTCCACTAACTTTCTAATATCCCACTGCTCAATACATTCCTTGTGCCTCCAACTTGATGCTTTGCCTGTCAATCATCACTCCATTCAAGGTGTTATAATGACTTAGTCCCACAATGAGTGTAGCTTTATAGAAATGATATTTCCAGATCGCCTGTCGCAGACTTGTCAATACTGCAGCTTTGAGCAATGTAGACAGAATCTTAATAAACTTTGCCTCTGGATAAGTTTGAGTTATAGTGTTGATTGGGAAGTTCCCAGTAGCTTCAGAGATACCTGAACAGATGTTGAAAATACAACCAGTTAAGCCAGTGGGGTGAGGCAGGCCAAGTATTAAGATATAGAATGAATGGGTCTAGAGAGTTTCAGTCTAGACAGTTAAGAATCAGAATGGGATAAACCCATGTGAAGTGAACATATGCCTGATGAGATGTTTGCCTTCATCCACCAAGCAACTTTTGGATCAATCAGGCAGACTGAACACACAAAGAGGAAACATCCCAAATAGCCAAGCCATTGAAGCTATCCTAATACATATCAACATAGAAATATTTCTAAAAGCTTTGTTCAATATGAAGAATCACAGTGTTTTACCTTTCCTTCTCTTTATTGCCAGACTTCTTGAAAATTCTATAAAATGACCTGCCTTTATATTTTCAACTCCCATTCCTTCCTCAACTCTTTACATCTGATTTCTTTCTCCACTACTCTATTAAGATTTCTGCCTTAAGGGCCATAGATAGACTTCTAATTGCTACACCTATAAATTGTTTCTAAGCCATCACCTTAGGCATTGTTTACCCACACTTTTATTAATGAAATGCTGTTCTCTCTTAGACTCAGTGACATTTTTTTTCTGATTTTGCTTCTATGTCACACATTTGTGCCTCTATTAGTTTTTAAATTGTTTTTGAATTAGCTGAACCAGATTATATTTCAATGTACTTGTAAGACTCTTCGTATTCTAACTGCAATGGACTGATCTCTCAAAATACTTGCTGTCACATTATACGCTTCAGACTTGCTGAGCTTCTCTTATTTGCTTGTACGTGGCATTTGTATGAGCCATCCTCTCTAAGGGGTCCTTTGTTCTTTCATTATAAATTATACTCAGCAAGACGGCCTTAAAGTTTCCCTCAGCTTGACTAAACTTTAAACAAGCTTCTTCCTGCTGCTGAGCCCCTGACCTCCCTCTCATGTAGTTTTTTACAGAACCAGACAGTCTAACCACAGAGGTCCATTACCTCCTTTTTCTTATAGCATTTATTTTAGAAAATTTGTAATTGCAAATTCTTTCTCTGCCCTTTTGAGGTGTAAATATTTTAAAAGGCCTCTTACTGTCTTTCTCTGGGAGCCATCCCTTTGAAATGAAATCATCAAGGAGGATAACATCCCTATTTCCCAGTCTCTGTGGGAGGGTAGGAGCCTAACTTCAGTGGGAGCCTTGCTCCAAGTTGTAATATTACTTCCCGCTATAAAGATACAAGAAAGTTTACTTTTCCTTTGGGTAAGGCCTATTAGCAAGTATAGATGGCCTATGATCTCCCACCAGAGCTATATGGAAATGGCCACCTGACAGACACTTGGTTTTCAGTAAGGAACACCTTCAGATCATAGCAACCTTGATAGAAGGAAACTAGGGTGGGGAGAAGGTTGGTGGAACAAACAGCCTGATCATACATCCTCTCTCCTGCTATTCGCCTGCCAATACCCATCTGAAAGTCAGAGGTTAAGAAAGCCTACGATGAGGTCATATGGGCCACAGAGCAAGGTGAGCTAGTTGATTCATCAATCTATCCACTCATCCCTTCTACAAACATTATTATGTGACAGCATTATATTGGGTCCTGGAAAAAAAAAAGATGCAATACAGCGTTACGTTAATAATTGCACTGTAGTTGCAGTTATAGAAACATTTCCAAATGCTGTGGAATTCCAGGAGATAAAGTCAGGGAAGTAGTGAAATCTTTACTACCACATGAATCAGGGCTTATAGATAAATATATTGCCAGAAAAGAAGGGGAAGCAAGGTTTGCTAGACACGAGTAGCTCCATATATCTATACTACAGTAATCAATGAAAGAGATAAAGAGTGTTCAAAGATGTTGGTAAAATGATAGAGAGAGAGAGAGAGATAATATCATCATGGAGATCACGAAAGAAGAGTGTTTCTGGTGGTGTGGGTCAACAGTGTCTGAAATGTGGAACGCTCAAAGAGAATCGAAACTGAAAATTGACCTTTGGGTTTTGATTGTGAGAAGAGTATTATTGATCTTCACAAGATTTGCAGGTGGAAAATTACAAAAAGTTGAGCTTTTATTCCAAGTTGAAGATATCTGAGCAGTTATTACACAAAAATTTTTGAAAAATGGTTTGTGATTAGAAGGAAGTGTTAGCTTGAGTTGAAGTACACTGTTTTTCTCATTTTTTTCTATTTTCTTTGCTGGAGGAGAAGATTTTAACAGTGGATTCTATCCCTACTGCCTTCTAAACCCTGCCTTTCTCATCATAGAAAAGGAAAAGAAAAGATTAAACCATTATTGTACAAATAGCACACGAGATGTTTAAACTTGATATTACCATGTCTACATAAATGTTGAGCCGTGTCTACACGAATCCTCAATGTGTGTTCATTTCTCAAGAACTCAGAAGTAAATTCAGTATTTTTAATTTATCAGATCGTTCAATAAAATATTTTTCTCTCTTTCATTTTCTGATTTTAAGCTACAAAGCTTCAAAGAAGTTGTCAACTACAACCTATTAATTATGAATTTCTGCTTTTTTTATTGAAAATCATTTTAGTGACAGTTCTAGATAGTATTTGAGAATTATTAGTTATGCATTTGATTATAAGTACTATGAGAAGATATTTTATACCTTAGTATTTTTAAATTTTATTTTGGAAAATTATATCTGATCCTATTTATAAGAGTTGCAAGAGAGAATAAAGATTAAATATAAGGAAAGACAATATCAGTCTATAAGATAAAGATGAAGCAGGTCCAGGTGGAAAAGCAATTTCAATATAAATTCAAATCAAAGTCTAGATAGATCATACTGAGAATATAACTTTTAGTGACAAAAATAAAAAGATATATTAATCTAACAAATTATGTTAATATACCTTTATTTCCTCGTATTTTAGGGTTCCATTGTCAGTTAAGACTTTCTACAACTGTGGTAGCCAGAGATTTTAATTGAATTCTTATCATGTGTCAGTAAATTTGTGTAGAGTTTAATATGTTTAAAGTCATTCAGCTAGTAAGGGGACAATACAGGATTTTTTGCTAGGTAGTCCATAAGTACTATTGTGCAGCATTTCACATTGTAATATTATTGCATATATCTATTCTGCACTCTAGACTGTAAGCTCCTAAGGCAGAAATTTACTTTTTACACCTATGAAAATTTTTTTTTTTACTAGCACAGTGACTATCAATGGATGATTTAATTGGAATCTAAATATACAGATCACAGCACCATTAAAAGGGCACCAGGTATACATGGCAGAAGTTTACATTAAATTATATTGGAAATGCCTAGAAGTCAATCAGTGGCTTCATGAAAATTCTGACATGCTGAGCAAACACTAAGGGACTGGCCAAGTTTATGAATGAGCCAGAGAATGTCTTACCTTGAGATTGGCAGATTTGGTTTCAAGCTGCTCTGGGGAAATATTAATCAGAGTCTGAAAGCCAAGATTTAGAAAAAATGCCTATAGATAGATAGATATAGAGAGATTGATAGAGATAAATGGGTATCAGTAGTCAAAAGCAAACTTGGGTTACATCTGAGAACCGAGAGTCAGCTGATGTAGGCTAAAAGCAGGCAAGCTGGAGTCATGAATTCATAACGTTATGTAGGTCATTATACAACGCCAGTAAGCACAGACTTAGGAGAATCTAGATAGAAATTTTTGTTTCTGTAATCTCTTCTATAGTTAGGGCCACATGTGGGTGGTCCTGCCTGTCAGAAGAAGGCAAATTTAACCAGAGGGAGAATCAAAAGTAAGAGTTTTTATTTTCTCTTTCAGGGGAGTAGATAGATCTAGGATTATAGGAAGACATCTCTTACATGGAAAATGATAGCAAAACATGTTTCATTGTTAACATACGACAAGCAGTTCATACTCTTATGAAATTAGATTTGTAAAATTTGTCTGCCATATAGAGTAGAATCAAGGGTGCAATAACTGATTTTCTTTATTTTAATGAACATGTATCTATTCGTGGTCTTGTTGAATCAAGCTTTGGTTAGATATAAACGTACACCCTCTTATGACTGAGTGAAACTTCCTGCCCTATTTCCCCCACATTAAAGGAATCTTGGCATCCTCAGAGGATAATATAAGGGCTAATAACAAGTTTTCAATATGCAGTTCTGATTTAAGGTTATGAATCTTGCAAAATATTTGAAATCATTAGGATTTTTTCAGTTGGCCTTTCAATGGGAAATAAAACAAATCTGGAGTTTTAGAGTTTTTCAAATTTTTTTTTTTTTTTAATTTTCCTTCAAAGTTGAAGAAACAAATATTTTGATAGTAAGTTTTGGAGTGGAACATGATGCCACACGAAGAAATTAGCAACCATGCTGAAATTCCCAAGCAATTACAAAACTCTATTTCCCTCCTGAATTTATCACACATGTAGGCCTTTGTGTTAGATGACGATGTTTTACAAGTATAATCATGTATGGATTTGGACATCCAGTTGCGTCAGAAGTGCTCCGTGGAGGAGGTGATATTTGGTGTTGTGGGGGAGTGTCTTTGAAGGAAGGCAACTACTTTCTCAGGGGAA
The DNA here is from genome assembly GCF_057802395.1 of Ceratotherium simum simum. Taxonomy (NCBI): domain Eukaryota; kingdom Metazoa; phylum Chordata; class Mammalia; order Perissodactyla; family Rhinocerotidae; genus Ceratotherium; species Ceratotherium simum. The sequence goes on along the minus strand of NC_141908.1, from coordinate 36,608,899 downwards.
AAATCACATAATGTGTGATCAGAGGGAGAAACGAAAAAGCAGAAATGGAGAGGGTGGTGTGTTGCCATTTCTGAATAAATAAGCTTGTTGAGACTTGTGTGACAAAACAAAACAACTTGTGAATCAAATGCATGATTTAATTTTATATTTTCTTTCTAGAAATTTTTTCTTCCTTATACAAATTGTGATTAATCATTAGTTAAACTACCAAATAAAAATGCTTGAAGGAATGTCAGAACAAATATTTTAAATAGTAGACACTATAATTTTTAAAAGTCTTGCCTGGAAACCCAATTAGATACCACAGTTCCCTGCAATTAAGCAGAAAATATATCAAAATGCTGTTTCTAAAAACCACATCTGACCGTATTTCCAAGCTGAAAAATAATTCATTAACCAAGACAATTCTAACTATAATTCCTAAGTAAGCTTTCTATTGTGAATTTCTTTAGAAATTTATAAATTATTCTATTGACTTTTTGAAGACAATACAGACTGTATGTTAATAATCTGTTTGATAAAATGAGTATTTATTATCTGAAATTTTTTAGGATTCAGGACACTAAGAACTTATTTTATTTTTACTGCCTTTATTATTATTCTTCCAGAACTAAAACACTCTTAATTCTGAAACTTTATTTTGTAATATATAATAATATGGTCTTTTGATTCTAGATATAAAAATGACTCATAAAACAGGAAACCAAGCTTCGGAAGTCATACTTTTACTTTTAGGGTTAGATTGTTCTATTCAAGTGTATAACCTGAAATAACAGCATAGTAATCAAGGGGAAAAATTGCCAGCTAATATATATATATGTATGTGTGTGTGTGTATACATACATATATACACACACAAGCACATGTGTGCACACACACATACGTGTTCTCTGAGATTAATTAAGATTCACATTTGCTTGAGTATGTCTTGTGAACTAGGGGCCACTAGGAACTTATTTGCAAGCAGACAAAGCTCATCTCGAGAAAGGAATAAGTGTAGGAGAGTTTTAGACATATACAAGCATGCTTAAAGAACTATCTGTTGGGTTAGTTAGATAGGCAGGGAAGCGTCTATTTGCATATGGGAGGAGGTGTTGAGGTCTCTTCTAAAAAAAAATTTATCCCGAGGCCATAAAGACCCAGACCCTACAGACAGCCTATAACACCAACAAAAGTACAGTTAGGAGCAGTAATTCTGAACAACTTTGGTGTCTATTAGTTAGATTATTTTTACCCAGCCCAGCAGTGTGAGGAACTATAAATAAAAACCTGAATCTGTAAAACATTGAACCACAAGCAATATTGATTTAAGACATTAAAGATACTGCTAAAGGAGAGCGGTAGAAGATTCACAAAAGTAATCCTCCCTAATTCCCACAGATACCATTGTTTTTGTACCAGGCACCAGTGTTGGTAGAACAGCAGAAATAAACCATAGCAGGGTATTAAGGGCCTGGAAAAGGAACAGTGGTACCTGGAAGGAGCCAGTGAGTGAGGAGCCCTGGAGCACTATCAGCGGTGGTGCTGGCAACACTGCTCAAGTCTTTCTTCAGAGCAGGAAACTTTTCTCCCCAAGTGCCTTAGGCTATATCCTTTCCTCTCTCTGACTCAGTCTGTGTTCCGTATATCTGGAACGCTCGTTATGCTTATATTGGATATATCAACTTTCTCATGTCATTTATGTTCTATTTCCCAATTTATGTTCTTTCCTCCTCTTTTTGCTCCCAGTTCAGCAATAATTTATGCAAGAGATTTTCTAAATAACTAACGTGCTTCCATGAAGTACTCACGGTGGTATCTGTTGCCTCCATGTTCTGGCAATCCTATTTTCTATTTCTCTATTATTATCATCATATTTAAATAATTTCCCTTTTATCATAAAGCCTGCTTTTATATTATTCGTGCAAAATAATCCTTAACCTGTTTCCTGTAGACTTTCTCTTTCATTGAAGGCCATTTGCTCTAAGTGTTCAGAATTTTAAGCCACCCCCAACCCCTGGCTTCTCATTCTTACTGGAGATTTAGCTTATTCAGTATTGGTAGTTGATTGAGGCTCTCTCAGCAACTGTGTAGGTTCACTTCCTTCAAACTGAAGCTACAGAAACATGGAAAATTTCTACTTTTTTTCCCCTTGGTAGCTTTAAAGTGTCACAATTGATGAAAAGAAGTGTCATAGCCATAGCCACAAAGATATAGGTAGGAACTTGGAAAATGTTTATCCTGAAAGCCTGAAGTCAATTAGGGAAAGGAGGTTTTTGTCGTTGGTTTCTTTTTTGTTTTTTTGTTTTTTTGTTTTTTTGGTGTGGAAGATCAGCCCTGAGATAACATCCATTGACAATCCTCCACTTTTTGCCAAAGATGATTGGCCCTGGGCTAACATCCGTGCCCATCTTCCCCTACTTTATATGGGATGCCACCACAGCATGGCTTGACAAGTGGTGCATAGGTCTACACCCAGGATCTGAACACGAGAACCCCGTGCCACTGAAGCGGAGGGCGCGAATTTAACCCTACATCACCGGTCCAATCCTTTGTTGTTTTTTGTTTTTACCCTTCAGTAACTGACCTGGATGATTTCATTCTCCATTGTGACTTCCCCTACACATTTCTTTAGCGGGTGACTGGTCTGTGCAGGCTCGTAATTGATTTGGAAGCTTGGGACATATTCCATTTATTTTCTGCGCTGGTCACCTTCGTGAGTCCTTTACTATCCGACTCCTATCTGTTACTTTTTTAGACTCCACTCCAATCAAATTGTCATTGTATAGCAGGAATGTGGACAAATGTGGTCTCTCATTCCCTCACCAGCGAAAGGATCCTAATTTATCTATAGCCAGGCTACTCCGGATCCTTAGAGACCAGTATTCCATTTCATTCTCACCTTCTCTTTTTGAGGTATCCAGGGAACAGGACATCTCTCCAATTCTTATTGGTTTCAGTTAAGAAACTGAAAACAAATAGGTGTCAAATGCATGGGCTTTTTAGACCTTTACATTGGTCCTAAAAGTCACTGCAGATAGATAGACAGATAAGATAGATAGATAAGATAGAGAGAGAGAGATCTATGTACATGCATATACAGGTAACAGCTTTATTGAGATATAGTTCACATACCATACAATTTTCCCATTTAAAGTGTACAATTCAATGGTTTTTAGTATATTCACAGAGTTGTGCAACTATCACCATAATCAATTTTAGAGGATATTTGTTACCTCGAAATGACAGCCCATACCTTTTAGCTATCACTCCCATATCCCCACACCCTAGAAAACCCTTAACATACTCTCTGTCTTTATAGATTTGCCTATTCAAGACTTTCATATAGGTAGAATCATATCATGTGTAATCTTTTGCAGCTGGGTTCTTTCCCTTGACATAATGTTTTCAAAGTTCATCATGTTGTGGCATATATTAGTATTTCACTTGTTTTTATGATTGAACAATATTCTACTATATGAGTATATGACATTTTACTTATTCGTTCATTAGTTGATCAACATTTGAGTTGTTTCCACTTTTTTATTACGAATAATGCTGCTATGAACATTCATGTACAAGTTTTTGTGTGTACATATGTTTTTGTTTCTTTGGAGTATATTCCTAGAAGTTGAATTGCTGAGTCAAATGATAACTGTACATTTAACTTTTTGAAGAAATGCCAGACTATTTTCTAAGGTGACTCTACCACTTTTCATTCTCACCAGTAGTTATGAGAGTTCCAATTTCTTCACGTCTTTGCTAACACTTTTTATTATCTGTCTTTTTGATTATAACCATCTTGGGAAGTGTGAAGTGGTATTTTATTGTGATTTTGATTGGCATTTCCCTGATGACTAATGATGTTGAGCATATTTTCATGAACTTATTGGCCATTTGTATGTTTTCTTTGGTGAAGTTTGTTGATAGTGTCCATAGATTGTTTTGGCTATACTGGGCCCCTCAAATTTCTATATGAATTTTAGGGTCCATTTGTCAACTTCTATAAAGAATTCAGCCAGGATTCTGATAGAGATGACACTAAACCTAAAAAAATATATTTTTTTAATTGAGCAAGATGAAGATTTAAACCTGTCAGTATTAAACATCCTAGAAATTTTGAGTTCATGAGCAGACTCTGGTTCTTTTCATTTGTTCCTGTGGATATCAGTCCCCCCTGGAATCCTTTCCTTACTCTAGTACAGCTTAGCTCCCACAAAATTCTTTTCTATTATTATTATCAAATATATTACATTTATACATTTTACAGGCTCAATAATAGAATTTTATATACATACACACACCTATATGTTGTTTTATATGCTTGCTTTTTAAATCATTAAAGAAAAAAGGAGGAACCATATACATATACACCATCATTTATAATTACATAATTACTTTTACCATTGTGCTGTTTTCTCAGGGGGATGTGAAATATTACCTGGGATCATTTGCTTTCATCCTGAAGAATGTTCTTTGGTATTTCTTTGAGACATATCTGCCATCAACAAATTCCCTCAGTTTTTGTTTGTCTGTGAATGTTTTTACTTTTCCTTAATATTTGAAAATTAGTTTTGCTGAATACCATTCTTGGTTGATAGTATTTTCTTTCAGCGTTTTGAATATGTCATCCCACTGCCTCTGACCTCTAGTTTTTCTGGTGAAGAGTTAGCTTTTAATCTTACTGGAATTTCCTTGTAAGTGACAAGTTATTTTTTTCTTGCTGCTTTCAATATTTGCTCCTTTGACTTTGCATTTTTCTTTTTTACTTTTTTGGTGTATTTTAATTAATTTTTGCAGACATATAATTCACATACCATAAAACTTATTCTTTTAAAGTATACAAATCACTGGTTTTTATTTTTTAATTTTTCTCCAGCTTAGTTGAGATATTATTGGTATACAATGTATGAAAGTTTAAAGCGCAAAATATGGTAATTTGATACATGTATATATTGCAAAATGATTACCACCATAAGGTTAGTTCACACTTCCTTTCTCTCACCTGATTGCCTTTTGTGTATGTATGTAGTGATAACATTTAAGATCTACTCTCCTAACAACTTTCAAGTATATAATAAAATATTGTTAATTATAGTCATGATGTCATACATTAGGTCCTCAGAACTTATTCATGTAATGGCTGAAGTTTGCATCCTTTAACTGACATCTCCCTATTTGCCCTGCCCCCAGCAGCTGGCAACCACTATTCTACTCTGTGTTCAACTTGTTTAGAGTCTACATGTAGGTGAGAACATACAATATTCAACCTTTTCTTTCTGATTTATTTCACTTAGCATAATTCCCTCAAGGTCCATCCATGCTGTTGCAAAAGGTAAGATTACCTTCTTCGTGACAGAATAATATTTCATTGTGTATATGTATCACATTTTCTTTATCCATTCATCAATTGATAGACACTTAGGTTGTTTTCATGTTTGGCTATTGTATTTTTATTGTATTGTATTGTATTTGTTGTCCTTAAAGCTGAAGTGAGTCTCTTGTAGGTTTTTGTTTTTTGTGGTTACCATAAGGCTAATATAAACCATCTCATAGATACAAAAGTCTATGTTATGTGATAACACCTTAGCTTCTATTGCTTACAAAAACTCTACACTTTTACTCTCGCTCCCCGTATTTTATGTTTTTCATACCACTATTTACCTCTTTTTATATTGTGGATCCATTAGCAAATTATTTTAGCTGTAGTTATTTTTAATACTTTTGTCCTTTAACCTTCATACTAAAGTGTTTAACACACCACCACATTACAGTATCAGAGTATTGTGAATTTGAACATATACATTTTTTCTTTACCAGTACGCTTTATATTTTCGTATGCCTTCATGTTACTAGTTAACATGCTTTCATTTCACCTTGAAGAACTTACAGCTTTTCTTATAATGCAAATCTAGTGGTGATGAATTCCCCCAGCCTTTGCTTTTTGGGAAATCTTTATTTGTCCTTCATTTCTGGATAACAACTTTGCCGGGTAAAGTATTCTTGGTTAGCAGTTATTTTTTTCTTTCAGCACTCTGAATATATCATCCCACTCTCTCTTGGCCTGCAAGGTTTCTTCTGAGAAATCCACTGATAGCTTTTTGGGGGTTCCCTTGTATGTGAGTAAATTTTTTTTTCTCTTGATGCTTTAAAATTCTCTCTTTGCCTTTGATAATAGACAGTTTTATTGTGATGTGTTGTGGAGAAGATCATTTGAGTTGAAATTTCTTTAAAGAAGCTTTCTGCCTCTTTCTCCCTGTCTTCTCCTTCTGGGACTTCAATAATGTGTAGATTGTTTCTTTTAATGGTATCTCATGATTCACACAGGCTTTCTTCACTCTCTTACATTCTTTTTTTCTTTTTCCTCCTCTGACTGGATGATTTGAAATAACTTTTATTTTAGTTCACTTATTCTTTCTTCTGCTTAGTTGAGTCTGCATAAAGCTCTCTAATGAAGTCTTCAGTTTAGTCATTGTATTCTTATAACTCTAGGATTTTTGTTTGTTTTTAATAGTTTCTATGACTTTGCTGAACTTTTCATTCTGTTCATGCATCCTTTTTCTAATTTTATTTAGTTGTCTATCTGTGTTTTATTGTGATTCACCAAATTTTTTTAAGAAGATTATCTGAATTCTTTGCCTGATAGTTCATAGAGCTCCATTTCTCTAGGGTCAGTCACTGGAGTTTTACTAGTTTCCTTTGGTGATGTCATGTCTCCCTTATTATTCATGATCCTTGTGGCTTTGTGTTGGTATCCGCACACTTGCAGAAGTAGGCACCTCTTCCAGTCTTACAGACTGGCTTCTGCAGGCAAATCCCTTCACGAGTCATCTCATCCGGAGATTCTGAGTGGCTTGTATGGCGTTGTCTGTGGGTGGGCTTACTGTGAGAGTCCTTGGGTGGACAGATCCGGTGCCTGAGTCAGCAGGTGGTAGGCCTGGAGCTTAGATACGGACACCAACCTGGTACCTAGGTCTAAGGTGGGTGCCTGGAGCCTGGGTTCACTAGAGTGAGCCTGCCCCTTGAGTCTTGAATGGCAATGGTCCAGGATCTAAGTCTGCATGGGCGGAGCTGGATCTTGGGTCCACAAGGGCCAGCCTGGCACAAGAACCATTGCAGTGGCTTGACATATTGGTCTGTAGGTGCCAGTCCACTACTGGGATGGGATGGGAGCCTGGTTTCATGGGAACCTGCCCAGAGGCTTAGGCCACAGGAGCTTGCCTCACGTTAAGGTGACTCTGGAACCTGGGCTCATGAGAGTTGACTCATAACCTGGAGCCTCAGGGGCTGGCCTCAGGATTGGTCTGTAGGAGCCAGCCTGCCATTGGGGTGGGACAAAAGCCTGGGTCGGCAGGAGCCAGTCTGGATTCTAGATCTGCAGGGGCTGGCCTGGTGCTCGGGTGGGCCAGTGGCCTGGGATCCTGGGAGCCAGCCTGATGCTGGGGTGAATCAAAGGCTTGAGTTCATGGTAGTTGGCTTGGCACTGGTCCCTGATGGGAGCCTGGGTTTGAGGGTGCCTGCCTCGAGCCTGGGTTTGCAGGGGCTGATTGGGATCCTGGGTTCACAGGAGCCCACTGGATGCCTGATGTTGTGGGAGCTGCCCAAGACCATGGAATCTGGTGGGCGCTGGGGTGAGAGGATAGCCTGGGTTCATGAGAGCCTACCTGAGCCTAGTGCCACCGAGGCTGCTTGGGGCCACCACAGGAGCTGGCAAGTGCTGAGGTGATTCAAGAGCTTGGGTTCAAAGGAAACTGCTAGGAGCCTGATGCCTTGGAAACCACCTGGGGTCTCAGGAGCCCCATACTTTTTCTTTTTGTGCAAGACTTTATTTCCTGCATTTAGAAGAATTTGTGCTCCATAGTTGTGTAGATAATAATCACATTTCCCCTGATATTGCTCAGCTCAATAAGTTAAACTGACTCTCCTGTTATCGTAACAAATATGTGTTAAGAAAAAAAATTAAACCATCACATTAAACCTGTTATTATAATTTCTGCTTCATGAAACTCAATATTTTTAGGACATTTACTACTGACAAGTTTAAATTTTCATCTTGCTCATTTTGAAAAATAATAAATTTTAGGATTTTATTCTTAGACCTATCCTCCCTATTTTTAACTTCTATTCTCTCATATTACCACAGAAACAACATATGTTTTTATGTAGTCAACAAATTTTATTTAAAGAGTAAGCATTCTAGAAAGACAACATGAGTAGCTCCATGGAGCTCCTCCATGAAACTGGTGTTGGATATATATATATATCCAATATTTAAATCTCTGGAAATGATCCTAAGAGCATACAGTAAATGAAGAATTCCTTCCTTACTTACTACTACTTACTAAAACTTAGTGAGAACAGTGACAGTCTGTTAAACCATGATTCACAATATCCCTCCCCACTCCCAGCGAAATGTGACCTCCACTCTAGGTAGGTATAACCAAGAATACCGGACCGAGGTCTCTCTTTCCCCCAATTGCCCATTGTGGACTATGGCATCTTCTTGAGAGGGTAAGATGTCAATATTTCTTACCCCACCCTCCTGTTACCTGTTGCAGAGGCTAAGTTCTTGTTGAACGCACCTGAGAAGTTGGGGGGTACCCTTCTTCTACTCAGTCCCCACCCATGGGACAGAGGGTCTACCTTTGGCACATTTGCTGAGAATACTGAGGCCGTGATTGCCATCCTGTTGGCTCATTATAAGGGGAGTTTCTATGCCAGGAGAGGCAAGCCAAAGGCAAGAATGTCAATCAGAGAGAAGCATGCCACTACCCAGCTCCAGAGATATGACACATATATTTCCAGAGGAAGAAGCAGGCCATAAAAAGAGAGCTCAAAGTCTTTTCCTAGAGGAACTGACTTTATTTGAAACAGAGTGTGAAGAAGTTCAAACCTAAGGGCATCCTCAAAATCAGTGGAGGTTTTTGGTGCAAAGCGTTTAAGAGGAGATTAACAACTTCATTTGCCATACGTTAAATCATAGGCCTATTGGTTTATCAGAGAGAACCAAGAAAAGAGACAACTAAGAAGAACCTACTTAAAGTTGGGGCCAACTTAAAATATTGAACTCAAATGATCTTGGCTAGTGGAGGAACAGAAATAAAGTCAGTGTGGCTGTACCACGATAGATGAGGAAGAAAATGAGTATATTTTTTAGTCTTTTGGCCATCATACCTCCTAATCAAATCAGTATTATATAATCAACTACGATCTAGAGCTAAGTATTATGTAAAAACGTAGTTCTCATTCTGTACCCCAAATTTTATAAATTCTATGATGCATTATTATTATTACTAAAATGATCTCCTGTGCCTGTCATATCTGATCATTGTTAAAATACAGATATTTTGTGACGAGAACTATTCTCAAGTTAAATTTGATTCTCATGTTATCTGTCTATATCTGATGTTACTCTAAAATGCTTGGGATATAAGTCATGATATAAAAATTTATTTACTTCTCCTTGTTGAATTTCTAGTTTACCTAGTCTGTTCCCATAAGTGTTCTATAACCCCATCCAGGCAGACTGTTAGTTAACTTGGAATCACTCCAGTCTAGAGCAGGTTCAGCGTTGTTAATCACGCAAAGTAGGCAAAGACCCATCATGTAGGAACTCCTAAAATGATGTAGACAGTGTGAAAGAGCAGAGAGAAGTATATCATTCATAATAGGAACAAACAAAGGTAAGTTTTGTTACCATCCTTGATTCCTTCCTTTCTTTGTCCATCACTTTCTCCCTTTGCATTGGAAGAACCTGAGACAGGTCTCAGGGCTGTCTATATTTTCGTACATCCTAATGTCAAGGACAGCAGTGGTTTGGAAGGAAATATAGTGTAGTGGGAAATTGTAGGTTTGGGTACCAATGAACTTGAGCTTGTGTTCTAGTATCAATTTTTACTAGCCGTGTGACCTTCCAAAATTTATCTAAGCCTCTTGAGTATTAGTTTATTCTCCAATAGATTATAGCTGGTTGTAACATCCCACAGAGATGTTATGAGTAATAAAAAGTATAAAGTATAAAGAAGCACTTTGTAAACCGTTATTGTCATATTATTTACCATTATTTTGCCTGGTTTTACCTAAGAAGTTAAAATATGCAGCTATAGGAATTTTCACAGTTAAAGGTTCATTCATAAGTTTAACAATCATATTTCTGGCAGTTTTTTAGTTTATGAAGATGCAGTGTTCTACTACATAGCATATATTCTATTGGAGACTTTGTAATTCTTAGTGTCATTTGAGAAAAATTGGTAAATACTATAAAAAGAAATGAAGACTATAACTTTTTTGAAATCCAGAGACAGTGTTTTGGAACTTCTTCATCCAAAACCAATCCAAGTTAATTTGAGATATTACTTTAGAGTCTTTTCCATTGTTCTTTGCTTAAATCATTTGCAAGAGAGAGAGATCATGAGGGCACTTGAGCTAAAGCTGCATCTGGCATTTGTCAGGGATAGGGGAATGTGCAGAGTCAGGAGGATTGGGCTGTGGGAAGGACAGGCATCAGGTGCTGTTTTCTGTTTTAACAGTTAATAAACACATTGAGGAATTTTGCTCACACTTCTGTTGTATTCTAATTATTTATAGTTCATTTCCCTAGCTTTGTCATACCACTTTCTGCCCCAAGTATCTGGAGATATCTGAAAGCAGCTGCTAGAGAACAGTGACTTCAGGTCATGGACTGGGTTGGATTTAACATCGTCATGTTTGAGAATATATTATGTTGGTTTCTCCTTCCTACAGTGGCAACAAAACTTCTCTTGCTTTATTGATCATTTCCAAGCTATTCCAAAGAGTGACAATCCATAGATAGATTGAAGAAAAAAACCAATGGCAAAGAGGAAGTATTACATTCATCCAAGAAGACTTCTGCTTATGTTGCTTGACATGATATATTCAAATTCGGTTGTGTCACTTAAGGAAAAATATTCCAGAAAAAGTTAAGTGTTCTTGAAAGATAGAAATTTGATTAAAACGCAGAAATGCCCAGAGGGTTTACTGTCAACTTTCTTATTTTAAAAATTCACACATTACATTAAATTGGACATGCACAAGTTTTGGACATGCAGAGGATTAAAAGGTTGAGAAAAACCTTAAAAATACCAAAATGAAGTAGGAGGAGTTGAAGAAAAACGTAAAATAATGGCAAGCATTGAAGAAAATAGCTCCCTTGGTTAAAAACTTCCATATGGAATAGCATATTGAGTTGCTTCTCAAAGAGTGGGAAAACTGTACTTTGCACCAGATTGATTGAATCTGGCCTTCTGCAGAACAGAGGATTCTATACACCTGTCTAGAAAATGGAGAAAAACGAGCTCACGTGAAGTGTTATGTGTAGTTTTTAGCTATGTTTCTTAAAAACAAGGCATTAACTACCCTTTAATTGTAATTTAAAATTTTTATTTTAGAAACTATGAGATAATACCATATTTAAATATTTTTTCAAGCTATGAACATTATTAGAATTCATTCTTCTGGCCTGAAATATTTGTCAGCATGAACCCTGTGAATGAACACAAGATATTAGTCACAAAAATGGTTCCAAGTTCGCCCCACCTTATAGATTCTTTAAATATAAAGATCAATAGCTTGGCTCACCAGGAATTATGAAAAATTCATATTCTGATACGATTATGTATATAAATATGTGTGCAAATGTATTCATTTTTATGGTTATACATAAACCAAAGTAACAAATGAATCTTATCTCTAAGCCTTTTTTATATATCATTTTATACATTTTCATATTTCAAAGAGAGATAATACAGTCTTCTTGATACTAAAGCAGGGTAACCCTAATAGTGAAATTATGTTAAAAGTCAAGTGAAAAAATGGATAACCCATGAGGGCACTATATAGAGGTGGCATTAAATAATTCTGAAGTCTACATGCATTTCTATACAATTGCTTTCAGTCGAAAAGTCTCTATCAAAAATTAAACAGAGTAATTTTTAGTTAATCGTGGAATTAATGCAACTGAAATGATTCAAGAATACTTCATGTAAGGAATTATATGTAGAAATAAGTGGAGAAAATCAGCTATACTTTGAAAAGATATTCTTCAGTCACACAACAAATTGCTCATAGAGCTATTCTAAACAGCGTAAATTAGGAGAGATATAAAAACATAAATGAATAGAATTGACAGATCTTTCCAATATTAAATTTTTATAACTGCATGAAAACATGTAAATATGTTAATTTACAATAAAAATAGTTGAGGACAATTCATCAAATAAGGATGCAAAGTTCTAAATTCAATAACTGGTTGATCTTCTTATTTTGGATGCCAAACAGAAATGTAAGGTTTCAGAGTGAATTTTTTTGCTTTATACTTGTCTTTCATTGCTACTAGATAAATTGCAAAATGGACATTTTTCAAAAAAAACATTGCCTGGCATGCTGAAGAGAAAAAAAAATACTATAAATTTAATCAGATATTAAGAAATTATTGAAAATGTGGCACCATTTAAAAATCTTGTAGTCACAAATATGGTGTTACTGCTGGCTAATTTTAACCTTGAAGCTGAAATAGAAACTAAAAATTATCTAATTCAACAGACCTCAATTAAAGGATGAAGGTATGATGACTCAGAGTTCTTAAGATCATGTAGCAAGTAGTGTCAAGAACTTGGAACAGAAAACTTCCTGAATTAACATTCATTTCTCTTTTGATTAGGCATTCAATCTCTCAGTTTTATTTTGGCTTGTCTTCGGTTTTATCCGTTATTCTAGAGTCCATTCATAGATGATGTTTAGTGGGGGTAAGGAGCCAGGAAGATTTTTAATACCTAATAAAATGTTTTGAAATTTTAAATAACCAATATTGTTATTCTAAAGTGTGTGTGTGTGATTTTCAAGCAATGAATTAACAGTGCTAATTTAAAGGAATTGTCTTCAATATATATGGCTTCAGCCATCTTTGTGAGTTTATCATTCATATGCACATTAAATTCATCCATGTATTTTTAGCTGAGAAAGTTACTCAAGCATCATTTCTTGTCAAAATTATTATAATGCCATAATGATGTGTTTAAAGAGCTATAATTAAGAGTAAGTTAGAAATGTCATTTGAAACTCAAAACTGAATAAGGATTATAGTTTAACCTAATTACTCTATTGCAAATTATCTCAGCCTTTCAAGAACTTCTAAATAAACTTTCATTATATTTTCACAAAATATGTGCCACCTAAAATAATTCTGATGATAAAGCTCCTGATTAAAATCATGTGTTTATTTGAGAGAAAACAATTTGATAATCTCATTTATTAATAGAAATATCTAAAAATTTCATATTTGGCAATGTTCAAAAATGAGGGAATCAAAGCTGAACATATTGAAATAACATCCAATTTTCTATGAATTGGCAACTATTTCCATTTGTTTTGTGAATTCACAGGAATTGAGACTGGAAAAAAACATATCTATATTTTCTCAGGTGAAATTATCTTCTATTTGGAAAATATCTGTGAACCATACTAAAAGAAATTAAATCTTCTTATATTTATGGTAAAATGCCAAGCAAAAAAAAAAGGTAAGAAGATAATTATCTGTTCATTTCTGTTCCATGATAGTTTTTTCCAAGTTGTTTCTAATGACCATGTATTGTAGGCAGACAACCTGCTCTCGGACTGAATCAAATGGAGGGTCAATAAGCCACTTGGTCTGAATGGTAGAGGATTTAAAAATATATTCATTTGATTGCTCAACACCTGGAGTAGAAGTTACTATGCACTTCCCACCTTTCCAATAATCTCCTATGTTAAATTTTAACAGAGAAAACATGCCCTACTCCCTTGAGTTTTTAGGTGCCTAGGATTACTCAATTCCTTTTAGATGGGCGTTAATCAAGCTATCTATGGTGAGAAACAATTCTTTCTTTCTTTTTTATTTGTGTGGAAGATTAGCCCTGAGCTAACATCTTTTGCCAATTCTCCTGTTTTGGCTGAGGAAGATTGGCCCTGAGCTAACATCTGTGCCCATCTTCCTCTATTTTATATGTGGGACGCCTGCCACAGCATGGCTTGATAAGCGGTACATAAGTCCGTGCCAGGGATCAGAACCCGCAAACCCCAGGCTGCTGAAGTGAAGCACACAAACTTAATCACTATGCCTCTGGGCCAGCCCCCAAATTTTCTTTTTATTATTAATTTCCAATATATTAGTTTTGTACATGAATACTTTTGTAAAATAAAATAAGTAACTAGAAGGTTTAAAAAATGCACACAAACACAAGCAAAACTTTTCCATTATTGGATTCAATAGACACAATATTATTATTATGATAGTATTTTTATGATATAAAATTTTCAAACTTTTTGATATTAATCTCTTTGCTGCTGATAATTTACCTGCAGGCATTGGTTCGCAGACTTTGCTTTGAGTAGCACTGCTTTAGTGATGGGATCATGGGAGGAAGAATTAACTTCTTTCTGGCTTATCCTTGCTAGTTCCATTTCCTGAAAATGATATCCTTCTCATTGTCTGTGGTCTTTTGTCACACAGAATTCCTAAATTGGCTTTGGGTGGGTCTGCCTGACTTATTTCTCTTATTCATTTGTTTAATCAAGTCCTCTAACTCTTTCCCTAAACTTTACTCCTTTTTAGACCTCTATCTCTTGCCTAGAGCTAAAGAGACTCCGCTACGCTTGTTGGTATAGGCATTAAATGATCCCCAAGTCATTGCCCTGCCAACCAAATAGGTCTCTACCTAAATGTATCCCAGCTTCCCTTTCACTCTGAAGTATAGCTTGATGCTGTGTTGCTTACCCTAACTCAAAGGCTCTTTACTGAGTTTTCTGGACTCCTAGATTATCCACAGATTTACTTTAGGAGGTTCATGAATCTAATAAATTATTTGCAACATTTTGTGCATTGGTCCGCACATGTATGTTCAAATCTTATGTTTAAAAAGATTTACTGTCACAATTTTTATGGAAATATTATTATGCTATAAAGCAATAAACTGTAATAGATTTAAAATTCCAATCTTCTTGATAGGTAATTTGGACTCAAAGCAATAATAGCGTAATCATCTATATCACTACCACTCATCATAGCAAGGCATTATTTCTCAGGAGTTGTTTAAAAAATTATACAATCCTTACCTTCTAGATTATACTCATGCTCTAAGTATAGGCTACTTCCAGCATTAAAGAAAAAACCAAGCATATTTCTATCAACATCCAAATCTACAGCATGTGGTCGTGAGCAACAGTCACAGTAAAGATTTGAAGGCTATTACCATAGACTCAGCAATGTGAGGAAGATGCAGTCAGCCATCGCTGGTTAGAAGATGAAAGGGGACCACAAACAAAGAAATATGGGCAGCCTCTAGAAGCTGGAAAAAGTGAGAAAATACCCTTACCCCTAGAAACCTCTAGAAAGGAATACAACCCTGCTAATTCCTTCATTTTAGCCAAGTGAGACCCATTTCAGACATCTGACCTTGAGAATTTTAAGACAATAAATTTGTGTTGTTTTAAGCTACAAACGTGATTGTGACAAGGCATATATCATATTTTATAATACAAATGACTGTCTTGAATGAAAAAATTCTAAATCTTCAATGAATATATGAGAAACATTTACTTGCCAAAATTTATCCTGAGGTTCTTCTCTAGTTTCATTTTTCTACTTTTTTTCCCCTCCCAAAATCACAGTAAATGATCATGGAATTGCATAATGGATAAAGACATTGACTACATATATCTGTTTTAACATTTTTAATTTCTCAAAAGCTTTTTTAATAAGTCAGTGTGTCTATGGTTAATAATTTGAAGAAGCCATTTGATAATCAGATTGTAGGTGGGTACACACTTGCATAGAAAAGCGAATTATTAGACAAATTGAAAAATGAAGGAAGCTGTATTCAGGTTTAATTTTTTCATTTTTGATGCATGCCTATGGAGCAGCAAAGACAAATTACAATTTCTAATAAATGGTTGGAATGTGTAACATTTTCAAGAAACCACAACTAAAGAACTCTGTGCACTGCAGAATACATATTGAAGTGGAAGATGTTGTGTGGGCAGTAAGTTTAAAGAGCTATAGTAAGTGTCTGTGTGTGTGCGTGTGAGTGAGAGAGAATTAATGTCTATGTCTATCCCATATTGAAATATTGAAAGTGAGTTATTTTAATTAAAAATATATTTGCATCTAAAAATGACTTATCTTTTCATCTACACCAGAATCAACTTTATAGAGTCCTAAAATAATACTTGTCTTAAGAAATAGAAATACATTTCATAATTATGCCCGTTTCACTTCTGTGATCATATCAATGTTTTATGAGATGAAAACATTGTGTAAAATGAATTGGATTGTACCAAGTGAAAATAAATTATTTCCCACTAATTGATAAATGTTTATCAAGTGCTTAATGAGTGAAAACCATGGATTTGATATTATAAAAAATGTAACAATGTAGGCTGTATCTCCCAAGCCCTTTAAATTTATGGTCTAGTGAAAAACATTTTCACTTTAAAAACATTTTCACATTAAAAACATAATAACAACAACAACAAAAAACTTGTCACAAACTCTTCCATGTTTATTTGTTAAACAAGTTGCTATGACATCACAATAGGGTTATTAAAGTAAGCATTTTATTCCTAGAATTAATCTACCTAAAATGGCTAACAAAGTCCCAATTGAATAAAATTAATTCCTCAATTGCTATGAGAAAGTTTCATAGCTGTGTGATGGCACAGGATTTATATAACCAGCTGTAAGATTCTCTAATACACAGTATGACATTAATTTATTTAAACATATTTCTATATATTTTAAAGTGTGGGAGAAAGAAGAAAGAGGGGAGGGAGAGAGAGAAATATTGATTATATTCTATATCTTGAACAGTATGTTTTATTCACATACTTACAGAAATGCGTACAGATATTTCCAGTGTAGATATCTGAATGATAATTAGTATTGATTTTTATATTTGGCTTGTATATAGTTTTCAAGGTTTCAGTGTTTTACATATACTGCTCTCATATTCAGAGAAAAAATAATTACAGCAAAACAATAAATAAACATAAAACGATAAAAAAACACAAAAGAATAAAGATCCAAAGGAAAATGATTCAGCTTCAAAAGATATTTATGTTTATGCCATAATGAATTTCTTCATTTTCCCAAACACAGCATTCTTTCTCTCTCTATCTCTCACTTTCAAGACAGAAAAAAGTGAAATGCATAGATTTAAACTTTAGATAATTACTGTAACTGCTGTTTGGAGAATAGGTTAAGTAGGGACACAGAAACCATTATAGGATGTTGTTACAAGAATCTAGCCAAGAAATGATAGCAATATGATTTAGAAAGGTATGAATAGAGATAGGGGGAAGTCCCATAGATGGTTTTAAGAGTTATTTAGAAGAAAGTATAGACAGAAAATTATGATTGCTCAATTTCAGAGTATGAGAAAGAAAGAAGATAAAAAAATTGCTATACTTTCTAACTTAGAAACCAAGAGATGGGGCCGGCCTTGTGGCTTAGCTGTTGAGTGCACACGCTCCGCTACTGGCTGCCCGGGTTCGGATCCCAGGCACGCACCAAGGCACCACTTGTCCCGCCATGCTGAGGCAGCGTCCCACATTCAGCAACTACAAGGATGTGCAACTATGACATACAACTATCTACTGGGGCTTTGGGGAAAAAAAAAAGGAGGAGGATTGGCAATAGATGTTAGCTTAGAGCTGGTCTTCCTCAGCAAAAAGAGCAGGATTGGCATGGATGTTAGCTCAGGGCTGGTCTTCCTCACCAAAAAAAAAAAAAAAAAGGAAACCAAGAGATGATGATGCAATTCATTGAGATAGGAAACAGTGGTGCAAGTGGGAAAATAGAGTCACATTTGGAAAATTGAATTGTGAGATGTCTATATTAGAAACAGGACAGTTGTCTAGTAAGCAATTAGACGTGCAGGTTTGATTTGCAAGTCATCAATATATGATGTGTTTGAATTGTCCTAGGCAGTGGGTAGGAGAAATCTGAGGGCATGTATAGAGCAATAAGAAGAGAGAGTCAGGAATAAACTACATAAAATCAAAACATTTAAAAATAGAAAGAAGAAAAGGGTACCAAAGGGGTTAATGTCACAAAAACCAAGAGTAGTGAACTTCACTTTTTTCATACCAATTTTTTATAACATTTTCATTTCAAATACTACAGCAAGTGAATGTAATAAAACAATTGAGATGTGGTGGGTTGTTCAATATCAACAATTAGGTTGATAATGAAATTGTGAAAACTAGGAAGTGAGTTTCTTTCCTCTTGAGGTAAAATTTTCCTACTTGCTGCTTGATGCCCTTCAACATCTTCCTACTCCCAGGGGAGTTATGATAAACATTACTTGTAGCTATACACTTCTCTCCATCTTCTCAGTCCTTGTGTCAATAACTCCTGAAATCTGAAACACAAAAAATTATATGGTTTATTTATATGTGGTGTAAGTGAGCTAACCATGCAATCTATTGCAGTTATTTTTAATCAACTTTATTGAGGTATAAATCACATACAACAAAATAAACCCATTGAAAGTGTATAGTTCAATGAGTTTGATAAATGTATGTAGCTGTGAAATCACCACCACAATCAAGATATATTAAACACGTCTACCACCCTTTAGAGTTCGCTTATATTCCTTTGAAATCTAATCCATGGCAAACTTCAACCCAGGCAACCACTGATCTACTTTTAGTCACTATAGATTAGATTACCAGTTTTCTAGAATTGTATACATCGAACAATACATTCCTTACTCTTTTATGTCTAGTATCTTTCACTCAGCATAATGTCTTTTATGTCTAGTATCTTTCACTCATACATCTGTGTTGTTAACAGTTTTTGGCTGCTATGAACACAGCTGCTGTGAAATTCATGTACAAGTTTTTATGAGGATGTGATGTTTTCATTTTTCTCCAGAACTGTCTTAGTGCATTCAGACTGCTATAACAAAAACACCATAGGGTCTAGCTTAAACAACAAACCTTTATTTCTCACAGTCCTGGAGGCTGAAAGTCCTACAACAGGTGCTGGCAGATTCAGTGTCTGGTGAGGACCCACTTCCTGGTTCATAGATGGCCATCTTTTTTGCCATCCTCACATGGCAGAAGGGGAGAGCAAGATTCCGGGGGTCTCTTTTATAACGGCGCTAATCTCATTCATGAGTGCTTTGCCCTCATGTCCTAAACATCTCCTAAAGGCCCCACCTCCACATACTATCACATTAGGGATGAGGTTTCATCATATTCATTTTGAGGGGACATTGTTGAACCCAGAAGGATCAAATATGAGGAGTAGAGCTAAAATAGCCCTTGAGTAATGTTACTCTAGTAATGCCATATCACCACTCCAAAATAAGCCTTAAAAGGAACAAATTCATTCATGAGTAACCTAACCACCTACCAAAACAAAATTTAACATTCTTTAAAGAAATACAACAAAATTCTGATACTCACAATGTAAATCCTCCTGCCCAGTATACAACAAAAAATTACTAGCCATGTGAAAAAACAGGAAAAAGTGATTCATAACCAATCAAATAAACAGAGACCTGGTAATGACAGAGATGATGAAATTACCAGACAAGGATTTGAAAACAAGGAGCTATTATAAATACGTCAAAAATTAATGAAAATACAAAGAAGAGAGAAAGAAACTATAAAAAATGAATGGAATTTCTATATTTGAGAAAATACATCAGAAATGAAAATTCATAAAATGGGTTCAAAAGAAGACGAGGCACAAGAAGAATAATCAGTGAACTTGAGGAGAGGGAAATAGAATCTATTGAAATTGAAATACAGCTAAAACAAGAGTAAAAATAAATAAAAAAACAGAGCTTCAGTGATCTGGCTGACAATATCAAAGAGTCTAAAATATATAAGTAAAATATACGTAATTTCTAGTCTCAGAAAGAGAAGGGGAAGCAGAAATATAAGAAAGAATGGTTGCAAATTTCCCAAACTTGAATGGAAGATTAAACCCACAGACTCAATATGCTCAACAAGTACCAAGAAATCAATAGCAATATATCATAATCAAATTCCTAAAAACCAATGATAAAGAGAAAACCTTACAAGAGCTAGAGGAAAAAATATGTACAGAGAAACAATGAAATGCCCGTTCATGAAATTCTCATCAGAAACAATGCAAATCAAAATATAATGAATGACGTCTTTGGAATGGTGAAAGAAAAAAAAAACCTGCTAATCTAGAATCTATATTCAGCAAAAATATATTTAAAAAGTAATACAAAATTAAGACATAGAAAAGCGATTAAATGATGTTTACAGGCATGATGTTATTTATGTAAAAATATTTTAATAAAGTTAAACATATTGGACCTTACCATAGTGAGCTCGTTAATTAAAGTAAAGCAGCATTTTTTTTTTTTTAAGATTTTATTTATTTTATTTTTTCCCCCCAAAGCCCCAGTAGATAGTTGTATGTCATAGCTGCACATCCCTCCAGTTGCTGCATGTGGGACTCGGCCCCAGGATGGACAGAGAAGTGGTGCCTCGATGCACACCCGGGATCCGAACCCGGGCCACCAGCATCGCAGCACGCGCACTTAACCACCAAGCCACAGGGCCGGCCCAAAAGCAGCATTTTTTAATGGAACAAAAATAAACTTCTGTGAATCCAAAGAAGTGACTTTGAGCCCATTTAAGTCTCTAGCAATCTTGATTTCTGTCTCTCTGAGTTTCACGTTCATTTTCAGCAAATGGTAAATTGAGTCTAATTCCCAAACTATATTTTAGGAAACACTAGTCCCATAACATGATTAATAAAACAAAATTTCATGACAAAGTACTGCTTAAAAATGCTACTTGTAAATATTAATACATTAAAGGCTATAAGAACTCCTAAAATAAAGGCATTTGTTAATAATTGTTTAATAACTGAATAATTGAAAAATATCTGGGTAGTAATATATTTTTCTAGATCAACATTCAATACTATTCTTTTTACTCCTTCAAGGAAATGTTCCTACTTCCATTTCAAATTTCATATTTTATACCTCAAGCTCCATACACTACTATATTCCAAATGGCACAATATTGGTTTCCAAGGATACAATTAATACAATGCTCAGAGTCCTTACAGATTTGATTATTGTCTTCATAGCAATCGACTATATCAAAAAACACAAAGGTACCATAACTGTTATGTCAGAGCAGTGATATTTTGTCTATGATAAATCAGATATATGGAGAAATTAAAAACTTAATCCATTAATTTAACCATATTATTTTCTTACTGCTACTGTAACAAATTACTACAAACTTAATGGCTTAAAACAAGACAAATATTATCTGTTTTTCCTGGATGTCAGAAGCCTGAAATAGTTCTCAGTGGGGTAAAATCAAGGTGTTGG
Organism: Ceratotherium simum simum; assembly: GCF_057802395.1. Classification (NCBI taxonomy): domain Eukaryota; kingdom Metazoa; phylum Chordata; class Mammalia; order Perissodactyla; family Rhinocerotidae; genus Ceratotherium; species Ceratotherium simum. The sequence goes on along the minus strand of NC_141908.1, from coordinate 36,587,534 downwards.
AAAGTCCACATTCCTTCCTGGAGGTTCTAGAGAAAATCTGTTTTTTTGTCTTTTCCAGCTTCTTGGTTTATAGGCCCTTCCTCTGTCTTCAAACCCAGCTGTGTAGCATCTTCAAATCTTTGTCTCTATGACTCTCATGCATCTCTCTTTTGGTTTTATTAGGACCTTTTTGTTTACATTGGCCAACTGGATAATCCAAGATGATCTCTCCATCTCAATGTCCTTAATTTATTCACATTTGCAAATTCCCTTTTGCCGTGTAAGGTAACATGTTCCCAGGTTCTGAAGATTAGGATGTGAACTCTTTGGTGATGAAAATTGTGAACAATTTTCTGACTACCACATTAACAAATATTAATTTAGCATCTACTGGTGATGGGCACTTCATAGGCATCTTCCTTACCACAAAGTGATGATCAGTGACATATCTGTGAACAAAGGAGATACACGCTTCTGCCCTTATAGAGCTTACATTCTAGCAAAAGGAGACATAACAAAAAATAAATATAATAAGTATATAATATTTTAGGAGTCGATAAGTACTATGGAAAAAAGATAGAACACAGTAGGGTAACATAGGATTGAGGGTGGATGGAACAATTTATACACAGTAGTCACAATAGAGAACATCAAGAAGATGATTTTTGGTCCATTCCATGCAGATATCAGGAGGAAGAACATCTCAGGCAGAGGGAATAGCTAACACAAATGCCATAAGGTGGTAGCATGCATGTTATTCTAAGAGAGAGCAGGAGAGTGGTGTGGTTGGACTATAGTGAAAGAAGTGTGGCTGGAGGAGAGCAGTAGCTCAGAAATCAGGTCAAAAAAGTAATAGAAAGGGGAAAAAAACCAAATTATATAAGACTTGTAGGCATTTACAAGGACCTTGACTTTCCTGTACATGAAATCGAAAGTATCGTAGGATTTTCAGCAATCAACAAAATGATTTCATTCATGTTTTTAAGCATCACTCTCACTTATGTGTTGGAGAAGGGAAAACTACTTAAAGTGGCTATCTGGGCAAACTGGTGGTGGTTTAGAGGAAGGTGTAGCAGTGTACATGATGAGACCCGGCTGGATTTGAGATATTTTGAAGGAGAGCTAACAAAATTTTCTGAAAGAATGGATGTAAGAAAAAAATAGAAACTAGGTGACTCCAAGGATTTGGTTGTTCAACTACAGTTGCCAGCCACTGAATTCAGAAGACTACCTGTGGAACAAGTTTGTGAGGAAAGCTAGATAGTGGAGTTTGGGCATGTTATCTGGAGATATCTATTAGAATTACAAGTTACAATGTCATTTAGGAAGTTAGATATTAGATTTCTAACATAGGTGAGATGTTTATACTCAAAGAGTTATGTTGTTTGTAATATTCTAGACATAGATAACTCCTGTGGTGAACTTGTATATTTATATCTTTTTAGAAAAAGAGATACATAATCTATAACTGACATTTAGTGATAAAATGAGCATTGAAAAAGAATAAAAGTTTTCCTGAGAGCATTTAAATAAATATCACAGCTCTCTAGAAGTCCTTTCAAATTCCAAATTTCAAGGTATATGAAATATATGGTTGGATATATCTGGCAGACAGGAACCACTATTTCACTGGAGTGTGTGAAGGGCCAGAGGAAAGAGTAGGATGATAGGCATGGAAAACTCTCACTTTGGCAAGAGATATACCCACTTTTTTCTTTTTCTGTAATAAAATGAAATAGAAAAATAGAAGAAAAAATAATTCAGAGTATTTCTGCTTGAAAGATGAGTGCAAAGCTAGGCAGAGCTCTAGGCCAATTGTGGAGTACATAATAAAAATCAATCAAGAAAATCAGAGTGTCATGCAATCTGAAACACTTAGATTTGGGCTCTTTAAGTGAAATTATTTTTGCTCTAAGAAAATTCATATTATGTGGCTTAAATAGAGTTCTAAGAATATTTACTTAACAACAAACAGTTGATATTGTATATGTATTTTTGTATCTGCATGTGTGTTTGTGTGTGTGTGTGTGTGTGTGTGTGTGCGTAAGAGAGAGAGAGGAATAGGGTAAGAGGTAGTCAATAAACCATAAAAATCTAAACTGAAAATCTAAAAACATTTTTTTCTATTTAAGTAAATTATATATTCCTCTATAGAGGAATTTTGTATCTGGCTCTTTGCTCCAGATGTTTCTTAATTTTTTTTTTTTTTTCCAGGAAGATCAGCCCTGAGCTAACATCCGTGCCAATCCTCCTCTTTCTGCTGAGGAAGACAGGCCCTGAGCTAACATCTATTGCCAATCCTCCTTCTTTTTTTGTCCCCCCCATTTTCTCCCAAAGCCCCAGTAGATAGTTGTACTTCATAGTTGCACATCCCTCTAGTTGTTGTATGTGGGACGCTGCCTCAGCATGGCCAGAGAATCGGTGCGTCAGTGCGTGCCCGGGATCCGAACCCGGGCCGCCAGTAGCTGAGCACCCGCACTTAACGGCTAAGCCCCGGGACCGGCCCCCAGATGTTTCTCATCTTAGAAAAATTTCATTGTATTGATGCATGCTGAAAAGAAACTCATTCAAATAAAGTAACAAACATGGAAGCAGTGAGTATAGAGGAAAAGGAATCAGGAATTTACCACTTGTTTAGACATTTCGGTGCTTTTCTGAAATTTGGATTGGTGCTCAGCAAGGAGCCGGTATGGATGATGGTATTGACATTGCTCCCAGGTTACTTTTGAAATGTAACTGCATTTTTTTCTTTCCTGTTAACCTATTTCTACACAACTGCTCCTTAAATTATCTGTGTTCATTATTTTACATGGTATTTTAATTTATAAAATAAAATGTATTTCCAAGCACACAGTTCAGTGTTCTCAGGAATTTTTCTTTTGAGACTGGGTAGGCACATCACAGATTTCTGATGCTTCATTGTCTAAGTTTGCCATGATGAAATTTGTGATTCCCTGAGCATTTATCTTATGACTATGTAGGTCAGACTGACAAATAAAAGTTTATAAAAAAAATAAAAGATAAGAAGAGTTGAATTCTTTGCTTACAAACATGTAAACAATTATGACTCAAATATGTTGTGAATATTTTCCTCAAACCAAGTTTACATAAACTGTCAGTGATTAAAATTCAGAGACAAATTTTCTGCTCACTGTAGCCTCATGTTCTTGAACGACAAAGATAAATGAGATTTTGGGAAAAGGGGGTTGAGACAAGAGTGCAGTTGAGTGGTTTTCTTAATAGGTGCTCATCTTTCTTTTTGGAAGTTAATTGTTTGATAATTAAAGCTTAGTGCATTGTCTTAATCCCATCACACAAATGTTGTATATAAATTATATTGTAACGAATGAATATAGACAACACAGGCTGCACAATTAAGGCATAAAGTTTTAACTAAAACAACATTTCCAATCTGTGATGTGCGTCATTCATTTATGAATCTTATAAAAGATGCATGCCTGTGCCCTGCTAACTCAGAATCTTTGTTAATGGGGCTAACTAGGAAAAAATTAACGTTTTCCTAGTGTGAGTCAAAAACACACGCAAACATACCAAATTATAAGAGCAACTGAACTGAAATATTCTTGTTTGATAACAAGTTTAAAAATTATTATAAATTGCTGTAAAATGAAATTAGAGTTTTAAAATTCCTATCTTGTCACTGAGCAGTATTAAACACTGAAAATGTGAGTTTACTGATAGGTGTTATTTAAAAGATCAATAAAACCAGCCTTTCTGCATATAGGGGTGGGGTGGAGGGGATGAGCAGTTAAGTAAGAATTTAGCTGTAATTGATATCTTAGAATAGTATCCAAAGAAAAGAACAATCTCCAGCAAATGTATAATATTACTTTTTGTCTATGCCGTGTATCTACTGAGTTTATGAAGTAACAAGCAAGGGAAGAACTTGTCACGAATACATTTTTTTATTTTTTATTTTATATACAGCAATATTACATTTTGTAGTATATAGTTCAGTTAAGTTTTGACAAATACATAGTATCATGTAACCACCACTACAATCAGAATATAGAACAATTTCCTCACCATAAAAAATTCCCTACTGCTGAACCTTTGTAGTCAAATCCCTCCCCATCCCACCAGCCCCAGACAAACATCAATCTATCCTCAGTGCCTATAGATTTGCATTTTCCAGAATGTCACATAACTCTTTTTCTGTCTGGTTTCTTTTATTAGTACAGCGCATTTTAGATTCAGCCATGTTTTGGACATTTAGTTGTTCATTTGATTTTATTTCTGAAAAGTATTATACTGTATGGGGGCACTAGTATGTTTATCCATTCACCTGTTAAGGATATTGGGCTATTTCCAATATTTGCTGATTACGAATAATGCTGATATATACATTTGTATGTAAGTTTTTGAGTGAACTAAAGTTTTATTTTCTCTAAGATTAGAATTCTTAGGTCATATAGCAAGTGTATATCTAACTTTATAAGAAAGTACCAAACTATTTTCCAAAGTGGCTGTGTTCCTCACAAGCAATTTACGAGATTTCCAGTTCTGCATCCTCACCAACACTTACTATTACGAGCTTTTCATTCATTCACTCATTTATTCATTTTTATCCATTCATTTTAGCCACTCTAAAAGGTGTATGGGGAATCTCATGTGGTTTTAATTTGCATTTCCTTAATGACCAAATATGTTGAGTGCTTCTCAAGTGATTTTCTGCCATCTGTATATCTTCTTTAGTAAAGTGTTCAAATCTTTTGCTTATTTTTAAATTATGGTTGATTAATTGTTAATTGTTGAGTTTTGAGACTGCTTAACATTTCTTTTTTTCCAGCTTTATTGATATATAATTGACAAATAAAAATTGTGTATATTTAAGGGGTACAATATGATTTTTTTTTGGAGGAAGATTCACCCTGAGCTAACAACCGTGCCAATCTTTCTCTATTTTGTATGTGGGTTACTGCTACAGCATGACCACTGATGAATGGTGTGGGTCCATGCCCAGGAACTGAATCCGGGCCACCAAAGCAGAGTGTGCCAAACTTAACCACTAGACCATGAGGCTGGCACCCAATATGATATTTTGATATAGATATACATTGTAAAATGATTGCCACAGTCAAGCTAATTAACATATTCATCATCTCACATGGCTATCATTTTTTTGTGTGAAAAAAACACTTAAGATCTACTCTCTTAGCAAATTTCAAGTACACAATACAGGATTAATTATTAACTATAGTCACCATGCTGTGCATTAGATCTCCAGAACTTATCCCGTATAACTGAAACTTTGTACCCTGTGACCAAAATCTCCTCATTTCCTCCAGACCCCAGCCCCTGGTAACCACCTTTCTACTTTCTGCTTTTGTGAGTTGAACTTTTTTAGATTCCACACATAAATGACATCATGCAGTATTTGTCTTTTTGTATCTGGCTTATTTCACTTAGTATCATGTCATCCAGATTCAACCATGTTGTTGCAAATACTAAGATTTCCTTCTTTTTAGGCTGAATAATATTCATATTATTATATAACATATGCATATATATATATATATATATATATATACATACATATATATACACCACATCTTCTCTATCCATTCATCTGTCAATGATAGTATTAGCATACAGATCTTGCACATATTATATAGATATATACATGACATTTCATTGTTTTGGAGTTACTATAGATGGTTCTGTTTTTAACTTCAATTTCCTAATATTTATTTTAATATATAGAAATATGATTGATTTTTTAATACTGGCCTTATGTCCTGTGACATCCCTAAAATCCTAATTAGTTGTAGGTGGAGTTCTTTTAGTCTAAATTTTGGGATTTTCCATGTAGAAAATTATATCATCTAAAAATAGACACAGTTGTATTTCTTTGTTTCTAATATATATGCCTTTTAATTATTTTTCTTAACTTATTACACTAGTAAGAGTGGGCATTCTTGCCTTATTTTCTGTCTTAGGAGGAAAGAATTCAGCTTTTCAACATTAAGTATAATATTAGCTATATTTTTTTAGTTGATGCATGTCATCAGGCAAAGGATGTTCCCCTCTATTCCTAGCTTGCCAAGAAGTTTAATCATGAATTGATATTAAATATTGCCAAATTCTTTCTCTTTGTCAATTGGTATGATCATGTTAATATGGTAAATTACATTGATTGACTTTTTTTTTTTTTGGCGAGGAAGATTGACCCTGAGATAACATCTGTTGCCAATCTTCCTCTTTTTGCTTGACGAAGACTGTCTCTAAGCTAACATCCATGCCAGTTTTCCTCTACTTTTTGTATGTGGGACACTCCACTGCATGGCTTGATGAGCGGTGCATATGTCCGCACCCAGGATTTGAACCCGCGAACCCCAGGCCATCGAAGTGGAGTGCATGAACTTAACTACTACACCACTGGGTCCCCCTACATTGATTGGTTTTTGAATGTTAAATCAGCTTGGCATTCCTGGGATAAATTCAACTTGGTTATGGAGCATTATCTTTTTTATATATTGCTGTATTTGCTGTGTTAATTTTTTGTTGAGAATCTGTAAATCATCTTCATGAAGAATACTGGTTGGTAGTGGTTTTTTTTTTACTGTATGTCACTGTCTTTTAAAAAAAAATTAAATCAGGGTAATCCTGGCTTTACAAAATGAGGGAACTGTTTCCATTTCTTCAGTTTTCTTGAAGAGATTCAACAGAATTAGTGTTATATCTTCCTTAAGTGTTTGGCATGTGAAAAGTAAAAGCTGTCCTTCTTGGGGCTGCACATGTGATTGCAGAGGTCATGCACTGCACATTTCCAGAATCATCACCTCCCCCACTGAATGCAATGGCCCTGCTTTTACATGCAAACGAAGGCCATTCAGAAGGTCCCCCCAATGTGTTTGCATTCCCATTTGCAGGTTTCTCTCCCTGGTTCACCAAGAAATCCACTCTGCTATACAAAAGAGCACCTTTTCCTAATACCATAAATACCACTTCCTACTGTGGGAGATCAAGATTTGGCCACCCTGAAATATATCTCTTTACCTTGGTTGTTTTCTCTGATGGACATTTGACCTCCCCCACTAACTGCCTAAAGAATTTGACATAGAAGATCTGTTCCAGGAAGAAGTTACTATCTGATGGCTGTAATATAATGTAAAATAGATGTTACAATAGGAAAGGCACCAACAAGCCCATCTTATCAAAAATTCTGTCTCTCTGGCCACATTCTCTAGATGGACCTGCAAGGAGTTGCCAGACAAACATTTATATTTATAAGGGAAATACCCATTTATACAGGTATCTCCCTCTCTGTATTGGGAAGAGGGGGGATGACCTCACTTCTCGAAACTAACCAGTGTGGAAAGTGAGGCCTTAAATCTGCATAATAACCTTACTCTTGTTTACTGTGCTTTAGTGGTAATCTCCTGTAACTGACTCCCCCCACCCCCAACATCCTCCTTTGTCTTTAGCTGAAGATAATATTTAAGACGAGAATTTCTGCTATTATGTTGAGAAACTCAGTGTCCCTGGTTTCTCCCATGTATACATGTTATTAAACTTGTTATTATTTTCTCCTGCTAACCTGTCTTAATTATTTGGCCAGCCATAAGAACCTTAAGGGAAAGGGCAGAGGGGGATTCTCCCTCTTCCCCCACACTACAATATCATGTATTTCCTATAATATCATGTGCTCTCTGGAATGGAGTCCACTTTGGGGCAAAATGGCAAGAGAAAAGAGAGGAAAAAAAATAATAGCTGTTCTTAGCACACTTTAAGACAACAGAGGTCCCTTTCCTAGTCTCTCTGAACAGAGGCATATTTTCTCTCAGTGTTCTAGGTACCTATGTGGTACTGCCAGTAGATGTTTCAGGGATGGGTATGTGATGCAGCTCTGGCCAACAGAGCATTGTATTGCGTTCCATTCTGCCCACGGAGGTTGGTTCAGGTACAGGAATGTGCATCAATCAAAGGCAATCGGAGCTGATCTAGGGATTTTGTAAAATGACCAGTAGAGATGTTTGTTTATTCCAGTTTACTTAAAGCAATATAAAAGCAAGCATGGAGATTCAGGAGACTGCAATTGGGCCTCTGATGTGCAGCGTATGTATGAGAGTGAATAAAACTTAGAGGAAAGTAGAATCATAAGTGATACACCAATACACACACATCGAGAAAGAAAGAGTAAATCAGACCCTGATGATGTCATGTGAGAGACCTGGATTCTCTAGATACTGAAGAATATTTTATTCCTGGGCTTTTCAGTTAAATGATCCAATAAATACCTCTTCTTTTAGACAGCTTAAACCAATTTAAGTTGGATTTTTCTGTCATTTGCAGCCAAAAATTTACTAGTATATTACACAATCCCTTCTGGTGCCCAATATCATAATTCAGTATTTTTCAAACTTGCATGATCATAAGAATCAGTTGGTATTTATTAAAAATGCAGATTCCCAGATCACTCATCTAGTGATTCTGTTTTAGTAAGCATTCTGTTTTTAAGAAAAGTCTGGAGATGAATTTTATGGTCAGGAAGTATGAAAATCATTATAGTTGTATAATATCTGTAAAATAAGAAAAAATATTAATGTGCTATCACATCTCACTTGCTGAATACTATATAATCCTCTGATATGCCTAGCAAACCAGCATACAGCCACAGAATCATAAAATCTTAGAGATGGAAGGAATGGTAGATAAAGTCTGGTCCAACAGTCCATTTTTTATAATAAGAAAATTGCAGCTGAGAGAAATAAAGTCACATATATAAATCCCATAGGGAGTTAGCAGCAGAGCAAATAGTACGTGAAAATCCTGCTAGCTTCCATTTATTTTATTACCAAAATCGCATTTCTAAATTAGAAAAGCATTTTAAAAAGTACATAAATAGCAGGATGCTGAAAATCTACCTTTATTCTTCATGGACATAGAAAATTAACTATAAGAGCTTATAGCGTGTTCTAAATTCTTAGCGTACTTTATTGTGAATGGGCGCTCATTATTTGACCATAGTAACAATAATGAATCCTTTACTATTTAAACACACTCTAAACACTTATCCTAAGTCGTGCTCTGATTTTGTAAACATATCCTCTGATGCTTATATACCAAGTCTTTTATTTATAGTAAAATATTGAGAGCTATCACTAATGAAAGGATTTTAAGACTAGACAAGTCCATTTTTTAAAATTAATCTGAGAATTAACGCAAGAAATTGTTTGAAGAATCAGGTGATCTAAAAGCAGTGGTTTAAAATAAGAAATTCATAAAATTTTATACACCAAATAAGGATTTTTCAAATTTATTTCCCCAGTGTTCAGTAAAGATCTATAAACCATAAAGACTCGCACCAGAGATGACTGCTTAAAGGGGTTATATAAGATCATTTGATAGCTTTACAGGAACAAAACTTCTTCACATTATAAAGTAAAGCATTCTAAACTGAACATCTTCATCATTTTTCCTTGCCTTGAGTAGTAAAAATCAAAGTGATGACCAGCTATAGCTAGAATTGTTAAAGAAAATCTTCCTTTAATGTCACAAAAAGTGATATTCTAAACTATTTGTTACCATCTCAAAACTCCTTAAAAATATGTAACTCATTGTACAGATAAAATAAGACACGGGCATTGCTCTTATAAAGAATTGTCTCAAAGCACTGTATTTATTATTACATGCTGAAAATATATGTATGCATTTACATAAATATTACAGTCACATGAATTCATTGCATGCGTGTTTTGTTCTGTATAGTAAGTTTTTCACCTAGGAAATGTTTCTGAGTGTATTTAAATGTAAAAGGGCAATCTTGTTATCTATTTTTAATGAAAATAAGTAAATACTCTCAGTTGGGGAATGGATTTGGAAGAAAAAGTAGAAGTGTTTATGCCATTGTGCAATGTTTGTTAATATTATATTGAAATAAAAATAGAAAAATATTAAGTCCCAAGATCATCTAAACCACTGTTTTCCAAGTTTGGTTGTATATCGGAATGTACATGGATGCCTTTCAGAAAAACAGACTCCTCATTCTAAGCCTATTAAATTTGAATTTTTAGGAAGTGGTGCCATAGATTGTGTATTTTTTAAGAAAGTTTTCACCTGGGTGTCTAGAGGATGATCAGTATGATGATCACTGAGCTCCCTCTCTGTCTGAGTCCTGCATCCTGTCTAAAGGAGGATGTGGACAGCAGCATGTTTTCTCACATCTTGAGCAACTACACACATCTACCAAGCCTCTTTGTAGCCATCAAAGGTTTGAATGTTCAGAAGATCACCAAACTAAGATGTGTTTATGTATCTTTCTTTCAGGCGAACAGCAATAGCAAAAAATAAGGTTGATAAGATTGTCTGATGAGGGTATTAGAAGCTATGGTAGTGTTGATTGTTTAAAAGCACTTTAAACATTTCTGAATTTTAATTTAATTGAAAGAGTGAAAATCAAGATATTTTATATAAACTCTAATATCTATGCATTTGTGATCTAGCTACAGGGAATAGTTCTATTTATTTCTAAGAGAATCAAAGAGACAGACAAGCACTGTGACAGCTTCTTAATGTGGTTTGTTGTAGGGACTTTTAATAATGTGCTATTTTCATCCTGTGCTTTTCCCAAAACCACAGTGTCAGTTTGGATCTGCAGAGATTAAGGATAGAAACACTAAATACTTTTTTATGCAGTACTTCCAATTCTTTGGGGGTTTGAACTGCCCACCACCTCCACTGTCTGAATTTCAAATCTTTTTAAAGGTTGAGAGCCACATTTGAAGTGTTATGCTCTTGATTTGTTTTGATTTGTAAATCTCTCTGAGACATCCACGTAAGCTGTTTATTATACGAATGACAGCAACCGTTTTCCATCTTTTGAGTGGTATTCCTACTCACTTCTTTGAATGAGAGAAGTGCAATAGCTCACTGAAGCATATGCACTTATAACTGTCTTCATGCTGAAGGATATCCATTTCCCACCAAACTATAGTTTGTTATTATGAGAAGTTCAAAGAAAATACGCTAGGTTATTTTAACATGTGAATTACCATGCAACACATTTATTTTCTCCCGGCAAGAAGTACCACATGCACTGTGAAAAAAATATCAGATGTGCTTTTTTGTTACCTAAGATAGTAACTAACACTTACTAGCTTCCCTCACTTTTATTTATTTTTCTTTCTTTATATTGCTTGGCTGCATTCAGTTGAATCATTTCTTTTTCCTATTCTTGTTGCTGTTTGTTCTATTATGAAACTTTAAAATATCACTTTGTGAATCATGTAAGCCAAAGAACAGGAAGCCTAAAGCAAGTAGTGTGGATAAGGACAAATAATCGTTTTTATAACTTTTCCGCTGAATGAGAACACATTAACACAACGAGAAAAATGATTTCATAAAGAAAACTATAAAAATAGTAGATTTGGGAACATGGTTCAGATTATTTTGGAATTCAGGGTTTAACTTTTTATTTCCAGTGTTAACAGATAGTGAGTGTACCATAGCAGAAACTCTTACTTCTTCTTCCAAAGTTCCTTCTAAACTAGGAATATTTGCTTCTTTTCATTATAAACAGTCACTCAAAAACATGATAATCACATAAATCTATTACCCACATAAAAACCTCATCAAATTTTATGAAATACTTTGCCTCAGCTTGAATTTCTTTATTTAGAAGGATGCGATAAAATAGTTTGCATAAGGAATAGTTGTGAGTATATTCCAAAGACTGTTTGCAAAAAAATCTCCCAAGCTTTCATTATCCCACAGCTTAGTTTATCCTCATGGTCTGCATGAACTGTGGCCAAAGTTCTAGCATAGGTTCCAAGAGAAGGAACAGAAAATACCTATAGGACAAAGTGGAAGCTCCTAGGCTAATAAAGTAACCTTGCCAAAGGGGAGACTGGAGCTCATGACTAGTATCGGCCTCTTCTTTTATTGAGTTAACAGAACTTCTGAGCTAGTCCTTTGCTCAGCTTGCCAAAATGGTGAGGAAATGAGCCTACAAAGGCCATCCAGATTTGTCTTTTGGATGCTGAGAGAGCAAAATCATCACTTATCTTCTGTCCTCCTAAAATCATATGCCTTTGGAGAGAGACTCTCTTTCTTGAAATAGAATTGTTTTCTAAGTAGTAGAAATCTACTTTCTTGGTTCCATTTTCAATCGTTTGAGATGCTATAAACAAGTGTTTGTAGAGAGTTGATCAAAATGAGATTGTGACATAAAACTATACTCTAATTTTTAAATCAAATCAAATTTCAAGATTTTAAGAACATCACAGAAATATTTTAAATTTCTTTATTGGCATATATACTGAAAATTCTTCTGGAAGTATGTACCTCACTTTTACCAAATAAACACAAAGGAAGATACATCCCAAGAGGTGGATTGTTAATATGAGGGAAAGGAGTCAGTAGCTATTAGATCCTACACAATTCTCACTGAATTGATTATTTTTTTTTAATTTTATTGAGGTCACATTTGTTTATAACATTATATAATTTTCAGGTGGACATCATTATATTTCAACTTCTGTATAGACTACATCATGTTCATCACCAAAAGTCTAGTTGTCATCCGTCACCACACACACGTGCCCATTTACCCCTTTCACCCTCTCCCCACTTCCTTCCCCCCGGTAACCACCAGTCTGTTCCCCTTATCTATGTGTTTGTTTATCGTCCACATATGAGTGAAAAGATGCTCAACATCATTAATCATTAGGGAAATGCAAATTAAAACCATAATAAAATACTACTACACTGGTATTAGAATGGCTAAAAAAAAAAAAACTCTGAAAATTCCGAATATGGTGAGGAGGCTGAGCAAGTGATATTCCCATACATTGCTGATGAAAATGCAAAATGGTATACTCACTTTGGAAAACAGTTTGGCAGTGTCTTATGAAGTTAAAAATATACTTACTGTATCATCCATCAATATCATTCCTCGGTATTTACCCAAGAAAAATAAAAACTCATGATCACAAAGAAGACTGTCAGAATATTTATAATAGATTTGTTCATAAGCACCTGAAACCGGAAATAACCTGGCTGTCCTCCACTGGGTGAATGGATAAACAAACTGTGGTACAGCTGTACTATGGAATATTACTCAGCAATAAAATCTAATGAGCAATTGACACACATAACGACATGGATGAATTGCAAACATATTACATTAACTGAAACAAGACAGACTCAAATGTCTACCTACTGCATAATTCCATTTGTATGGTATCCTGGAAATAGTAAAACTAAAGGAATAGAAAACAGCCCAGTGGTTTCCAGAAGTTATTAACGACCGTAAGAGAGAATTTAGGGGATTGACGTAACTGGTCTATATTTTGATTAGTAGTGGTGCTTACACAACTGCTTGTATTTTTTAATACAAATAAAATTGTTCAACAGATAAGAGTGAATTTTACTCTATGGAAACTTTAAAGAAAGAATTAAAATTTAAAAAAGAATAGATGTAAAATAGCAGATTAAATTTGTGCTTGATAAGACAAAGAGTGAACTAACATTGCAATTAGAGAAAATGTGCCAAGACACATGACAGACCATCGCCACAAAGTGACATGTAATGAAGTATGATATGTTCACAGGTGAGCTTCCCTTATTTACATTGTGACATAGGATAAAGTAGTGACAGATTGTCACCTGACTTATATTTCCTGTCTTGCAATATCACCATCTGATGGAAATATACTTTGCCTCTTTGTATTTAAAAAGACCTCAGAGATCATATCTTTAGGTTGGTAGCAGGAAATGGAAGATAGATTGGGGGGCAGGGAAGGAAAACACAGTGATAATATAAGAACCTAAGTAGAAGCTGTCTGGCAGATTTCTATAGACAGTATAAGACTGAAAAAACAATAAGCAACAATAAATAAATACCTTAATACGTACTTTTCAAAGTCTGTATCTCCTCTTGTGCTACCGAAAAATGACAAAAACAATATGGAAATCATATGAAATACTAAATAGTTTATTAATACAATTCAAGGAAATTCCTGAATTTATTTTGTTTCCACTAGTTTACTAATATTTGATTCTAAGTTTGCTGAAAGGGAGTCTTCCTTCTGCAATCTTTTTTTTTTTTTTTTTTTTTTTTTGCTGAGGAAGATCAGCCCTGAGCTAACATCTGTGCCAGTCTTCCTCTACTTTATATGTGGGTTGTCGTCACAGCATGACTGACGGGTGGCATAAGTCTGCGCCTGGGATCCAAAACTGTGAAGCCAGGCTGCCAAAGTGGAGCATGCCAAACTTTTAACCAGTATGCCACAGGGCCAGCCCCCACTCTGCAAGCATTTTTGCTGCTTTTGCTCAAATTAAGTAATTTACCTCATTTCCAAAGAAATGTGTTTTGGTCTTAATTGATCCTAAAACATTTTGTACTTTGATAGATCAAATTGGGTTTGGTTTTAAAAGCTTTATTTTTTTTAAAACTTAATTATATTTTCCTATAAGTGTTCATTAATATACTACACAATATTTTAAATGTAGTAATCATGTAATCAAGTATTGCAATCTCATGCATATTTTTAATGCAATCATCATATATTTTAATAGTGTGCAAGGAAAAACAATATTTTTAATCCCATCCTTATCTAATTGATGCAAAGACATAAATTGTGATATTTCTAGCAAGCAAGGTTAATTTTAAACATTATGGTGTTAATCCTATAATAATCCACATTCCTTTAGTAATATTGATTTTATTATTTTGCATTTTTAGGATCATATTTTAAAATAAATCTGAAAAACATAATTTCATACTGATTTTGAACTTTAATTTTGCATTAACTGGATCAAAATATATTATAATCATCTCAAATAGCAAACTCAATTTTTTAAAACAATTTATTTGCGTAGCCATCTGTCTTTTGTATAAAAAAGATGTTCATATACATTTTCATGCCATTTTACAATTTATGAATTAGTCTCTTGTTAATATGTTAACAGCCTATCTTTAACTCTTAACTTTATCAATAGCAATAATAACAACATTTGTGAATTGTGATCTTGATGTAAGAATCTTGGTTTCTAAGATATGTAATAAATGGTTAAAATACTAATGGCGATTTTCTCATGCCTACTACCATTCTGCTTACCAGCCACAGGTGGTGCTCCACCAGTTTGTCCAAGCAGTGACATTGGAAAGTTGAATATGTTGGCCATAAAATAATTTATAAATATTGGCAGACATTTGGTGTCCTTTCTCAATACTTTCAAAAATAATATTGTAATACTTTTCATTCTGTGGGAGACAACACTTATACATAAGCGGCAAAGTATCATACTGACACATGATATTCTCATGTGATGGTAATGAAAATGTGCTTAACTACAATTCATCATACAACTGATTATCCACATCTTTTGTGATTGCATCAATCTTTCTTAAAACAGAATCGTTTCTTAGAGTAGGAGAAAATATATTTGGATTTTTTCCTCCCTTTTAGTAACCTTTCACAGCTGAGAAGTTTAATTTCTTTTTTTCTAATAGTATGTGGCTTGGCATATTCTATGGTCATTTGTGCTATTCCTAAAGAAAAAATTTATCTTTTTCCTTCTTTAATGTTAAGGGTTTTTGTTTTAACATTTAAATGACAGTATAGAGTTTTCAAAATTTTTCTCTAAATCTTGGAAGTGTGTTATATTTGGCCAAATTTATTAACATGTTTCATTGTAAAATATTCAATTCAGCTTAATATTTCAGTTTCATTAGAATAAAAATAGTATTGGCAGATTAGGTACAGTGATAATTGTTTTTTGTGGCAGATACTTAAAACCCAATTTGAAATATACAACCAAATAATGTCAATATATATTATTTGTAGTTAACATATTGGAATAAGTAGTAAATCCTTAAGAAATAAATATTTTTAAATGTTAACATAAAGTCAAACGCAAACACAGGTTGGCACTAGTATACTGCACTGGCAACTAAAACCTCCAATTAGTTTTTCTATGAGTGGTATGATTTCTAAAATTCAACTACACTTGATAAATTTGGAACCAGCTAGAATATAATCACTCCTCAATTTACTTATTAGATTTATTTGTAGAAAATTCACTATCAATTATAGCCAGGCAAAAGTATTTTTTGTGGATTTACATTTTAAAAGACAAGTTTTAAGTAGGTTTTTAATGTATATCATTATCCATCAAGTCATTTGAAAGTTGAAAGATGAAACCATCATTTCTTGTTTTAAGTTGCCTTACCCATGGCAGAATGTCTTGTATCTCTAAGACTTACCCACTAAATGCTAGCATCATCATCCTATCATTGAAACAAAAAGGGATCCCAAATTCAGATAATGTCCCCTAGGAATTGCACTGCCCAGATGAGATTTCACTACCACAGACCATTGACCCCTTAATCCATCCTGTGTGTTTCCTAAAGCATCATATTGATCATGTCACCACTCTGCTTAAAATTTACAAAAGTTAGCCTCCAGATTCCTTAGTCTGGCATCCAGTATCTTCCACCATGTAGCCACATAATCCAATTTAATTTATCTCTTCCAAGATACCTTATCTTAATGCTTTAGTTAGCAACGAACTTTTGCTCACTTTGAACTGTTTTTCTTTTTCAGCTACATAGCGTTTATATTGTTCTACATTCCAGTTTTGGTTTCTGTCTCTACCTTGATTTGCACGTCATGTGGACTTGGTATAGGTACATTATTTATCCTAATTGGGTTTGCGTAGAATTTTTAGTCACTAGAAATAAATTCCTAACATACGCAAAATTATTATTCTATGCCACAAATATTATTCACATATTACATCCACAAATAGAATAATATTAAGGTGTTAAGAAAACGTTCTTGCATTAAAATCTTTTGGGAATACAGTTTGTCCCAAAGCTCAAATAAAAAGATGTAAATACAAACATCTTTTTCAGATATTTAATTGCATCTGATCTGTGGCAACTTAATTAATAGATTTGCTTGGTTCCCAAATCACTTTTAACTAGAGAGTCTCATTCTCTCTGGACTCCTAGAATTTCCACTACATTTCTCTTGGCTCAAAATTGACAAGAAAGGGATTTTGGTCCAATAAAAAAATAAAGCTTTCAAATTCAGGCTGAGCCTATATGTATGCAGTTGAATCAAAACAATCTGTAGGTTTCAGTGGGGCCAATTTACTACAGAGTCTGCATCATTCTCCCAGTGACAGAAAAGCTAGAAATGACGGTTCCAGCTGTTGAAGACACAATGTGCATAAGTCACTGTAAATTAGATCTACAAAACCATTCAGTACAGAGCAATATACCACGGAAATGTAGGCACAGCCAAAGGTATTTGCTAAACTCTCTGAAGCCCAGAGGCTTCAATATGAAAGGAAAAATTGCTCTCCATGTTATATATGGATCCTTGAATAACAACAACAAAGATATATATAGCTTTATGTTTATTAATGAAAGATATAAATGAATAAGAAATCAGAGAACAAAGAGAAATCTTAATGGCTAATTAAAAAAATATTGTACTTAGCAAGTTTCAGAGAAGATAAGAAAAAACAATTTTTATATTAATTAGAAATCAATAAATTAATGGGACAGGTAATTCCCTTCCTGGATAATTACAAATATGGAAAATTGGGACTAGCAGAGAATGGCCTGGGATTATACAAATATATACAAAACTGGACTCTTCATTCAACTCTGCCACTTATTGGCTTAGTGACCTTGTTCAAAGTATTTAATTTTTGTGGGACTTAGTTTCACCTAATTTCCTTAGGCCTTATTTTTCTTATTTAAAAAAGAGTTGCTGGTCTTTATAACATCTTTCTATTATTAGAAATTCAAAGCTTGTTTATGGCGTATATTAACACAAAGTTTCCTACTCAGTTCATTTGCAAAACAAATCTTTTAATGAATCCTTTCCTTGAAAAATATCTTTGTATATCACATGCCTTGGTTTGCCACTTAAGCATGTGTAAATCTGACACACTGTTTTAAAGAATGATACATTTTATTTTGTTTGCACAAATATGTGGTATTTTAGCTGAATTACTTGCTAAACATTCCCAGATGGTCCTATTTACTTACTTCACGTTTTATTAGAGTTGATATAATGGAAGGTCCACGTATTTCCTAAGATGCTTGTGCAATGTTCATCCTGGGTTCACATGGGAATCAAACCACAACCCTAAGACTAGATTTAAAGTTACCTAGTGCCTCACTCAATTCACATTAAGTGATGAGAATTAGGAACACTCTGATTAGTATCCAGCCAGCCAATGCTACTGCCATAGAGAGCATACATGTGACTACATTACATGAATTTGTATTGCAAAAATATTTTCACCTGCACAAAGGGAATAATCTCGCCTATAAAGTAGCATAAATGGGGGCCAGACCGGTGGCGTAGCGGTTAAGTGCGCGCGCTCTGCTGAAGTGGCCTGGGGTTCGGATCCCGGGCACGTGTCAATGCCCCGCTTGTCCGGCCATGCTGTGGTGGCATCCCGTATAGAGGAAGATGGGCACAGATGTTAGCCCAGGGCCAGTCTTCCTCAGCAAAAAGAGGAGGATTGGCGACAGATGTTAGCTCCGGCCTAATCTTCCTCACACACACACACAAAAAAAACAATAAAGTAGCATAAACGATTGTTATCTACGTAAGTGTAGCAAATCAACATTTTTTTTCTGTTAATCATAAGAAAAATCAAATTTTACAGATATATAGTTTTCTAGAATGACCTAGATATTAACACGTATTTGTACTGAAAATAAAAATATCAAAAAGAAATCTTGAAGAACTTTAAATTTGGCAATAATATTGTACTGGAATAACCCTCCCACCATAAACAACTATAAAATTGGGTAAAATGTATGTGACAACTCTCTCCAGGCTTTCACAAGAGTCAAGTCAAGACTGCAAGTCCTGATAGAAGAAAACTTCATGATTTCCCTACTAACTGTCCTAGCTCTGTCCTGGAGATATTTTCCCAACTATGATTCCTTGAGTTGGAGGCCAACAGAGTATGGCATCTCCTCCAAGATGAGGAGTCAGAGAACAGAAAGCTGAAATGACAAAAAGAGAAAGAGGCACAGAAAGGAGTTCCATAGCGAAGAGGTGTGTGGACTATCTGGGAGTCCACGGCTAAGGGCTAGGTTGCATATCTATAGAGTGTGACTGCCTGAGACTTACCAGAGTACACCTACCACAAGGTTGAGAATAAAACACAGATGCTAGAAATTGAGTAGTGTTGATGGACTTTGGAGATTTGGTTTAAATGAAGAGGAGAAATGTTATTAATGCCTCATTAACACTTGCACATCCAGCCCAAGTACCACAAAGGTCAAATCATAGAAGTAGAGACCCACTTACACTAAGGTTTGCTCAAGTCCCACAAAAACAAAGCCTAAAACCAAGACCTGGCAAGATATGCTGGGGACTATACCAGTGAAGTTAAGTTCCAAAGAGTAGCCAAAGGAGACATGCATATTAAATGTAATATCATATCATGGATGGGATCCTGGAATGGAAGAAAAGTACAGTAAGTACAAACTAAGGAAATCTGAATAAACTGTGGACTTTAGTTAACAACAATGTATCAATATTCTTTCATTAATTGTAACAATTGTGCCACACTAACGTAAGATGATAATAACAAGAGAAACTGGGTGTGTGGTATATGGGGACTCTGTAATACCTTCACCATTTTTTTGTGAATCTAAAATTGTTCTAAAATAAAGTGAAAAACTTTTTAAAAGGACTATGTAATACTACCACTCAACCTACATAACGGTTAAAATTAGTGCCATTGCCATTCGACAGGAAAGGAGACTAAGACAAAATACATTAGTGGAACTTGCCAAAGGTCACAGAGGTAGTATATGTTGATGATCTTAAATGTATGAGTACTCAGATGGTACTCTGAGGCCTGATTGCTTTCCAGTGGGCATTCTGACTCTGCGAATTGTAGAAACTGAGTCCAGGCAGTGACAGTCAATGATTGACTGCTGTAGACAGCAAATACAAAATGCTAGGATTCTACTATGGACATGATTTAATTATCCTTCTTTACTTCTAGTTTTCAGGGTTAAATAAAATGGCTGTAACTTTCTTCACTACTTTTGCTTTCTTGATCAGAAAAGAAATCTTTTCTATTTGAAGTAGTCCCACTACAGTTAATATGTTTTATTGAAAAAGCAGGAGCAATGAAAACTATCTAAGGGCATTTTGAGAAGAATTGTGAAAGATATGAAGATCATCCTGAATTTAAAGTCCATTTCTCAGACTTTAAACTTAATATATCTGATCTCCTTACAGGAAAAGAAAGTTACTCATCGCGGTGTTCACCTGTGCAGACTGTCTCTTGGGAAAAGATTGTATACACTTTCATCTGTGTTGTTTCCAGGTTCTCTGATGTGTTTGCCTGAGGCTATTTGCACATATCCATCTATTTTCCAATAAAACCAAACTACATCTATCAGAGTTAAATCCAAATATTCCCCCCAAAGAGTGTTAAACCTATATAGAATCCCTAAGCTTAATTTGATTATAGTTGTGGGTTTCAGGAATCTTTCAATTATGTCTCCTGGGTTGCTGAAAATGTGTAGTCCTGTGACACTAAGGAATGTACTATATGAAAATTTTGTGTTCATGGGACAATTTAGTGTCCCAGATCCTCAGGTTTCTCTCCTCTAGTTTTTTCTTGTTCTGATTTCTGACTATTGCTAAATTGGTAGCTTCTCTTGTTTATATATACCCCTTCTCTTTGCTACCCATTAACACAAGTGTGGAACAAACCCATGTTCCCTATAGCTACCCCAAATACATTTTATTCAAGTCGGCTATTTGTAATAAAAATTTAATAAATAAAGTAGATTTGCACTATTTTTATTTGCCCAACATTCACTTCCCTTTTTAGGGAATAATATCCAGATGTTGCATCTTCAGTATTCAGCCAATATACTTCAGTAAAGCTCACTCCAACCTAGGTCCAAGGGATAGTCAGGCAGCCTCGGGAAGCCAAGCTTAACATTCCATCTCTGAGAGTCTGATACACCTCAGACCAACCACATCTAAGATAACAGAGCAGCAAGGTGGATGATGGAAGCGCTATTTGAAGTCTGAAGCAAGCCATGTCTGAAGTGGGGTCTAGTTCTTCCTTTTTCAGTCCATATGATCCAATGAATACTCTTTTTTGCTGATGTCAAGCTGGATGGAAGTCATAGCATCTGCAATTAGAAAAATACTATCTGATACAATGTAGGCAGAGGGGGAGGGGAATACTAGGAACAAATTCACAGAGAGTAAATAGCCCTGTTTATAAAACGTCATCTCATCACCACTATGAATATCTCAGTGAGCATCTTTTAACCTCCCTTCCAGCCCTCATCACCTTGCTGCTTCCTCCCTCTTCTATCACAGTTCATCATGTCTGCTTTCTTCTCCAGAGATGCCTCTCCTCCTTTCTCGCTAACTGACTCATAAAACTAAGCATTTTGCCCAGTTTATTACACAGACAAGATAGAATTTTTACAGAATTGATCAGCCAAATTATTGTTTTTTTAATGTTCAAAGGCAACACAGACACATAGTGCAAAATTAGAAAGTTACCAAAGGATACACAATGAAAAGGGAGTTTTCTTATTCCCCTACTTCCCAGACATCCAATTTTGCTCCCTCGAGACATGTATTGTTACCAGTTTAAACGAAGACATTTGAGAAAAATCTTTGAAATTTTCTGTGGATTTTTAAAGAGAATCAGTAGATTACACTTTCATAGAGCTTTTCAACAAAGAATATTGCTTCAGCTAAATTATAATAAATCATTATGTAAGGAATATGTAAAATAATTAGAAATATAATTTTATGCTTCTTAGGAAAGTACATAGAAATTGCCTTTTCTGTTTCCCTGTAAATTTATTCCATAAAAGGGATTAATAAGTATGTATGAATTAAATAAAATAGAAAAAATGATTCTATATCCCTTAGTTACTATGTATATTATTTTAAAGTTTACATCAAAGAAATAAAAGGAGAATATTATTATAAATTATATAAAAACATACATATTTTGAAATTTGCAAATAAAATGAAATATTCTCTTAAAGTTAATTGTCAATCAGTATCTTGGTTTTCTTTTTAAAATTGTACATCCTAAAATTAAAAATTAATTAGTCTTCATGTCTCACTAAATTTTTTCAACTATGATTTACAAAACAGATCAACCATAAAAGAGCATATATTAAAAAGGAAAAATTGAAATGTCAGTGAAATAAAATAGTCTTGTGTTTACTTTAACTAGATACATATTCTTGGAGCTCGGCATTGGCCTGGTCCAGTTCTCTCCATCCAGGCTCTATACACATGCAGGAGACATGGACTTGAGCACAGACACATACACACTCATTGCACCATCTAGTTGTTTTACGCTGATTTTTATGTAGTGTTTTTCACTACTACTTTTGATTATCTGTGAAATGCATAAAAGTAGAATTAAAATCCTCTTTGTGACAAGTTACCAACATGGTTGAGCTAGTTCTGTCAGTTTTGATCTTTTCATTATTTTGCATTGTTTCCATTATTTTGGATAAAGAATTTGCAATTTTATTCAAGAGGATGGATCATTCTTTTTCAAGCTCCCTGTAGTGCTCAGTATGAGCTCATCTTTTTTACCTGTATATCTTATATTTTGAAATACCTAAACCGCTAACAAAGCTTTTAGGCTGTACTTAGGTAGCAATTTCCCTACTTTATCCCTAGGAAAATTGCACTGTAAAGAAGCACATTTTACCAAGTATTAATGTTCTCATAATCTCACCATGACAAGCTATTTTTTGTCCCCTTCTCACCAAAGTAATGTCTTCAATGTAATAAGTCTGAAAGGTCAGGTCTCTAATGGTCATTGAAACTAGAGGCGTAGAATGTCCATTTTTTATTCCAAGTAGAGCTAATAACAGTAGAGAAGGGGAGCTGAACAGTATAATCCATACTGAAAAGGAAATTAAGTTGCATTATCCTGTCATGGAAAAATGTCCCTTTTGGCTTCAGCATCATAGATATTGATTATAGTTCTAATAACGGTGTGACATCTTCTTAAAAAAGGAATTGAAAAATTGAAAAAAGTGCAAAAGATTTATTTAAAACTTGTAGAAAGAAAAAAAAGGAGACAAAACTAGGCAGTGTTTTGAGTTTAAAATTCAATGCATTGAAAAGTAAAACATGCTTTCAGAGGTCCCAAAATCTCTCTTCCATCGGCCCAGCCAGAGTACAAGTATTTTTTTTTCTATTATTTACAACCCAACACATTCAGTCTACTTCTAAAAGCTCAGAACTTCTTTATTAGCCTGCATCCAGGAAGAGCCTTTAAAGATAAGTAAGCATCGAGGATGAGATCATGGGGAAGAGTTTGGGTAATTCTGGTTGATTACTGCAAACGGACTCCTGAATAGGAGAATCATGGGAGAAGAATTAGAAAGTTCATGTTGTGAATCTGAATTCATTATAATAAAGATGATTCAACAATATTTGAAATGGTATTTTTTCCCTTCATCTTTTTCATCAAGGAAGTATTTTTTTTGCAAAAGTTTTACATGTGGACTCAGTACCTTTCATTTCTGCAACATTTATACATTACAGAACACTGTCATATATATGACTCAATGTGATTGCCAGTTTTTCTCCTAAAAACTCACCTAAATATTTTGGTCTTATCTTTCAGCTTAGCTTTAAAAGCATTAATATGCTATTAAGTTAAAGATTGTCAAATGGTTGAAAGAGTCATCATCCTTTCAAAGATTGCACTGGTTGAAACTAATTTTCAGCATCACATCTTCTCTTATTGATGTCATCATGAAAGTGTTAATTCTCAAATTCACTGTTTAGCTTTGTTAAGTAAGATACACATAAATATATAGCAAAGTAAATATTATTACTAAGGAACGACTGGACATCAGAACATTCGAGGGAGGTATTGATAATGAATTGAAGACATGCTACAGAAAACACATGGGATTGTGTAAAGTGTGTTAGAGTGAGAAAGAAAAATATGAATTAAAGAGAAAGTAACTGAAAAAGAAATAGAAATGTATGTAATGTTTGTTGAGGAGAAATGAAGGTAAGGAAAGAAAAAAGGATATCGACAGGCTTTTTAGTTAACTTTTCTGGTCAGATTTTGATGATTATTTGTCAATAGTTAATTTTTTCTTTTAGTTTAAAAGTTCACACAAGATTCAAGTTTGCTTAACCTAACACACATTTCTCCACTAATCTGATAGTTAATCAGATTTCTTTTATTAAATTAGATTTGTAAGTTAAATAGTGATAATTCATACTGCAGCATGAACATTTTTACGTGGAAAAAGAAAAAAATGATCCTAATCCTCAAGGGACTGATCTTAAATTCTAAGATTTCTTAATAAGTTCCTTGATTGCCTGTGTAGATTGAGAATTTTCTACTTCTAGCAAATATTCAAATAAATGATACTAATCATAAAATGTATTCTAATTATATTTATACTACATGTCAATTGTTTTCATGCAAGTACCTAACAGATATAGTAATGTTGCAGATATTTGGAATAATTTCAAAATTCCAGAACATAACCAAGAACCCAAGTATAAGAGATATTAACTATTAGAGTTTCCACAGATAAAATAATTATTGACATAAATCATTGACCTTATGCTTAATTGGCTTCCCAGCCCATAGTAGTTTAGAAACAACGAAAAGAAAGAAAGAAGGAGCTGTCAGAGGTGTAACACAGTGACAGGAATAGAATTAGTCTCCAATAGAAGAGATAATGAAAAACTCTCAAGTAGACACATTACTCTGTTTATTCATTTAATGTTAATGAATAAAGTTCCAATTGTGACTGCCTTATCAAAAACTTTAATAAATATTCAATGTTAAAAGGGGTGGTCATGAACATACATATTATAATTATTTTCATAATAAATACAGTTTAAATTAAAACATTTTATTTATTGCACTGGAGGTTCAACTTACCTGGAAAATGTACTTATATGGAGCAAGCATCTAGCAGTCATGTGCTTAAATTCATGAGCCTGAGTCAATTCTTAGTTTCCAAATAATCACATAGACTTAACACTTAAGATGAGCAATATCAGTCAACTTAGGCTGCATTAGGTTAAAAAAAACACATACGATCCAATAGTTTAAAATAACAAAGGTTTCTTTCTCTCTACTGTGGCAATTCCATCATGGAACAGTTGCGTGTCCTCTCCACCCTGGAGCTCAGGGTGATGGCAGGAGGAAATGAGAGAAGTAGCAGATCATGAGATGGCTCTTAATGTTCCTAAGTGGGACATGTTACGTGTACTTTATATCTACATTCCATTCAGCAAAGCAATTCAGACGATCATGTCTCAATTGTATGATTTAAAATGTATAACTTTTCTGCAGCAACGGACTTGATAAAAAGAAACGGTGAATATTTTGAGAATTAATATGATCTGCCAAAAAGATTACCATTTTACTTTCCTTCAGTCTGTTCTAGAGTTATTGTCCAAGGATATTAAAATGCAGTGGATTGTAATCAATAAGTTTAGATCTCACCCAAATTTTGATCATTTTGAGGCTAATAAATAACATCAAGGTGCCATTGATCTATTATGCATAAAATGTGACTTTCCTATTTTTGCTTTATTTATTTGCTTGAAATTATTTATTTATTTGCTTGAAATAATTGTTTGCAAAAATAGTCCAATTCTTAGCTGATCAAAAGGAAAAAATAATTTAAGGTATAAGTGCTCATTTAAGTATGAAGCAAAGTAAGCACTTTGGTAGTTAACATTCTTTAAAGATAGAAATAAATTGCTGATAATTTTCCCCTCATATTTTTAAAAACTTTCTATTTTGAGATAATTGTGTATTCACGTGCAGCTGTAAGAAATAATGCAAAGAAATGCTGTCTACCCTTTACTCAGATTCCTCTAATGGTAACGTCTTGCAAAACTACAGAACAATATCATAACCAGGATACTGACGTTGATGCAATTCACCAATCTGATTCAGATTTCCTAAATTCTACTTTTATTCACTTGTATGTGTGTATACTTACTTCTATGCAATTTTTCCACATCTGTGGAATCATGTGCTCATCAGCACAGTCAAGATACAAAAGAGTTCCATTAACACAAGGATCCCTTATGTTTGCTTTTATAATCACACTCATCTCCCTCTCCACCCTCTCCAGTCCTAATCCGCGCAGTATGCACTAATCTGTTCTCTATTCCTATCATTTTGTCATTTTAATAACTCTATATAAATGGAATCATACAATATGTAATCCTTTGGGATAGATGTTTTTTGACTCAACACATTTCCCTTGAGACTCATCCAAGTTCTACCATGTATCAATTATTAGTTCTTTTTGGTTGCTGAGTAGTATTCAATAGTATGGATATGCCACAGTTTGTTTAATAAATCATTCACCTATTGAACGACATCTGGGTTATTTTCAGTTTTAGCCTATTACAAAGTTTGCCATTTTATTATTTGTATTCTGTGTTTCTCCTGGTTCTCATTCCTCTATTTCTCTTTTCTTACCTCCCTATGGATTGCATAAATATTTTTTAGGATTCCATCTCGAATAAGGTGTTTTTCTCTATATTTTTATTAGTGATCTCCCTGAGTATTACAAAATACATTGTGACCTATCACAGTCTGCTGGTACCAACCTTTTACCACTTCAAGTGAAATGTGGAAATTTGACTTCTCTTTAGGTCCCTTTACTCTCCCCTCTTTTCAATATCATTGTCTTGACTATTAGTTGGTATTACAATTTTTATTTCAATCATCAAATATGATTTAAAAAACTCATGAGGATAAAAATGGTCTATTGTATGTACCCATATTTTTGCTCTTATTATTGTTCCTCATTTTGATATTGCAAGGTTTCTTTTTTATTTATTTTTATTTTTTTATTTTTTCTTTTTTGTGAGGAGGACTAGCCCTGAGCTAACATCCAATGCCAATCCTCCCCTTTTTTCTTGAGGAAGACTGGCCTTGAGCCAACATCTGTGCCCATCTTCCTCCACTCCACATGCGACGCTGCCACAGCATGGCCTACCAAGCAGTGCATCAGTGCGCACCGGGGATCCGAGACCGCGAACCCTGGGCCGCCAAAGCGGAGCGCGCGCGCACTCAACTTCTTGTGCCACTGGGCTGGCCCCAAAGATTTCTTTTTTATTTTTATTTATTTATTTTTTTGGAAAGGAAGATCAGCCCTGAGCTAACATCTGTTGCCAATCCTCCTGTTTTTGCTGAGGGAGATTGGCCCTGGGCTCACATCCATGCCCATCTTCCTCTACTTTATACGTTGGATGCCTGCCACAGCCTGGCTTGATAAGCAGTGCATAGGTCTGCACCCGGGATCTGAACCTGCGAACCATTCCCAGGCTGCCAAAGCAGAGCACGTGAACTTAACCACTATGCCACTGGGCCAACCCCAAGATATTTTTTATATCATTTCATTTCAGTTTGAGAACATTCTTTTAGCCATGCTTTAAGGGTAGATCAGCTAGAGACAAATTATTTTAGTTTTCTTTTATCTGAGAATGTCTTTATTTCCCCTTCATTCTTGAAGAATGTTTCACCAGATACAGAATTTGAGATAGATAGGTAGATAGATAAATAGATAGATAGATAGATAGATAGATAGATAGATAGATAGATACACAGATACATAGCTACATAGATACATAGATAGATAGATACATAGGTAAATACAGTCCCTTGCTTTCAACACTTGAAAAATGATGTGCCACTTTCCTCTGATCTCCATGATTCATGATTTCAGATGAGAAATCCGTAATTTGAATTGGTATTCCTCTGTAGGTAATGTGTCATTTATCTCTAGCTGCTTTTAAGACTTCTTTTCTTTATCTTTAATTTTCAGAAGTCTAATTATGATGTGTCTTGGCATGGATTTCTTTGGATTTTTCATATTTGGGATTCTCACAGCTTCTTCTATCAGTATGTTTACGTCTTACACCAATTTGGGGAAGAATTCAGCAGTTATTTCCTTGGTTACTCTTTCAATCCCATTGTTTTTCTCTTCTGATTCTAGAACTCTGATGGTGTGAATATTGGATTCCTGCCCACCTCTTGCCACAGGTCCCTGATAGTCTGTTTTCTCCTGTTGTTCAGATTGAGTAAATTCTATAAATCTACCGTCAACTTCACTCCTTCTATCTTCTGTCATCTCCATTCTACTATGGAGTCCATCTACAAAGTTTTTATTTTGGTTATTATATTTTTTGGTGCTATAATTTCCATTTTATTCTTTCTTATAGCATACTTCTTGCCTGAGATTTTCTAAAGTTTTTCATTTGTTTCAAAAGAATTTATAATTGCTTGTTGAAGTAGTTTTATGATGACTGCTTTAAAATACTTGTCAGATAATCTCAACATATGAAGTATTTTGTGTTGGCATCACTTGATTGCCTTTTCCCATCCAATTTGTGTTTTCCTGGTTCTTGATGTGATGAATTCATTTTGATTCCTGGACATTTTTGACTCCTAGACATTGAGTATTCTGGACATTTTTGCTAATAGAAGCTTCTAGGTCTTATTTAAATCTTTTATTTTAGCAGACAACTACACCATTTATGTTTAGCATGCAGGTCTTGATCTAATTTTGTGGGGTTTTGTTTCCACGTCAATCTAATTTTCAAAACATTTGCAGCGCTATATTGGTCTTCTTGGTTTATCTGGTGCCTCTAGGGCTCCCCCTGTCATCTGCTGGTGCTGTCTGGACAAGCTGAAGGAGTTTCCCTAGGCTAGCTGGGCTTCCTGGTGCTTCAGATCCAGGAGGATCAAGAGGCTTCCTGGCCTGTGCTGCTTGTTATGGTGAAATCATTCTTGCTGGTGGGATCCAGCCTCCTAGCATGTGCTTATTTGATGGGATTTCCCCTTGCCAGTGCCCCACCCCAGACACTCATTGTCTCTCAGTGTGAGAGGGATGCCTCAGGCCCAGCGGGAAAGGACAGCTCTTTCCCTGGCTGCTTATTGGTGGGCTCCTGTGAAGCTGGAATCACCTAGTGTTGTTGGTGGGACATTTTTTTAGTCTGGAGCAAAACAATGAGTCTACCTTGGTCACCTTCTTTTACTAGGTTGGGAGCTGAGATAATGTGGGCTTGGGTCACCTTTTCTGCTGGGTGGCGGTCATTAGATATCTTGCATCTATATTGTTCCTCTAGTCTTAGGAGTCCTAACAGTTAGCCTTCCTCCTTTCACCTTTCACAGTTCCTCTTGGGTTGCCTCTTGAGTTATTTCCAGGGGTTATAATTGTACTTAGTGGGGAGGAGCAGAGAGAAATGAAGGTATAACACATGATCTGGAGCAGAAGACTTTAATGCCCATCTCTTCTTTTTAAATTAAAATTAGAACAGGAACCCTCATACACAGCTGGTGGGAATGCAAATTGGTGCAGCCTCTATGCAAAACGGTATGGAGATTCCTCAAAGAATTAAAAATAGAGATGCCCTATGATCCAGCCATCCCACTACTGGGAATCTATCCAACGAACCTGAAATCAACAATCCAAAGAGGCTTATGGACCCCTATGTTCATTGCAGCATTATTCACCATAGCCAAGAAGTGGAAGCAACCTAAGTGTCCCTCGACTGATGATTGGATTAAGAAAATGTGGTATATATATACAATGGAATACTACTCAGCCATAAAAAAAGACAAAATGGTCCCATTCGCAACAACATGGATTGGCCTGGAGCGTATTATGTTAAGTGAAATAAGCCAGAAAGAGAAAGACAAACACTGTATGATCTCACTCATATGTGGAACATAAACCAACACATGGACAGAGAAAACTGGACTGTGGTTACCAGGGGCAGAGGGTGTGGGGGTGGGCACAAGGGGTGAAGGGAGTCATATATATGGTGATGGACAAACAAAAATGTACAACCCAAAATTTCACAATGTTAGAAACCATTAAAACATCAATAAAAAAAAAAAACTTCAATAAAAAAAATAAATAAATAAACAAAAAATTAAAATTAGATCAATTTGAAAGTAAAGTTTCAGAATATGAATTTACTTCCATTGTCTTATAGAATCTAGTATTAAAGTATAGGCAATGGTTAAATGGCACTCTTGTTCATCCTAAACTAAATCCCACCAATTTTTTAAATTGAACTTAACTTAAATCCTACCAAATCCTTAAAGCCTTCTCTCATGAATCCATCTCTAAGTAATCTTTCTTTCCATTATATTTCCTTAATTATTTTCTGTTTTATCATACTATATTTGTAATTAACATTTCTTTTATTGTGTGTCCACCAAGTAAATTATCAGCTTCTAGAAGGAAGATACATATTTTATGTTAATTTTCATTATCTACAAGCCTTCAACATACACACACACACACAAAATTACATCTAACTTGAAGCCTTGACTTGACTAGCTTATGCATGCCAGCTCTGTTTTTTAAAGTTCTTTGTAAATCTTCTCCTTTCCAGGAAATAATTGTCCTTGATATCATTGTTTTTATAGAGATCTTTGGGCTTATAGCATAGACACTTGGATGTATGAAAATAACTCACATGTAAGCCATTGATAATTTTGCATCTTTATCTTACTATCCCTACAGCTCTGAACCCATTGAACGCTCTATGTAAATGTATTAATTTTAGGTGTGGACTTTTTTATAGAATTTCTGAGAAGGGACTGGTTTCTGCCATTGTTATTATGATGAGTTCACATATCAAATTTTACCAAGTATGGAATTTAATGAAACTGAAGATTCTGAAGGAAGAAAATAAGAAAGAACTCGCAGATTACTGCTTGAGGCAATGGTAAAAGAGTTTACTTCAGCCACTTTCTCATTGAAAATGATCACAAAAGATGGCAAATCAAAAAAAAAAAACATTTCAAGGCATTGGATAGTTGCAAAATCATCAGGGAAATATCAAAGAATCCATATTTCAAGAGACAAAGCCCATAGAGGTGAGTCTCACATTGGTACTGCTGTCTCTTCAAGACATTTGCTGGTTCAAAATGTGACTAAGAGGCTGTGAAGCCAAAGGAAGAAGCAACAGCTGAGAAGTTGAGCTGGTAGTAAATGTGGCTGAGGGGCAACACCCACAAAGGAAGAAGGACCCTGATAAGTGTTATGAGTTTACCAGACACCTCATTTCATAATGGATTAATCAGCCGCTGTCCTAACATCTGACAAAATAAAAGTAAGTAGTCTCTAGAGGAAGATAAACATTATCAGAGCTTGAAATTGTCTCTATGTGTTTTTAAATACACAATGTCTGTGATTAAAAAATAACCAAGTATGCAGAAATACAAGAACTGGAATTGGTCAATATCTTAGAGAATAACCAGACAGCAGAAAGAGACTTAACTAAAGACTCAGTTATTGGAGTTAATAGAAATGAGCATTAAAATAATTATGATTAATATTCAAGAAATTAAATATGAAGATGAAGAATATCAGCAGAAAAATGAAAATCATAAAAAAGAATCAAATAGAAATTAGAGAACTTAAAAATATAAAAATTAAAATTAAGAACACAATAGATTTAATTAGAGTTATGCAGTTGTGGGAGATCAGAATTGGCCACTCCAAAATGTTTCTCTTTTGCATGAGGATTATTTTGGGCTGGTTACTTTTAAGAAACTGCAGAAGGGAAAGAAGCTCTGAAAAGCAGAAGCTACTTTTTGTAAGAGACATTTACATTTACAAGGGAAATCTCCGTTTGTAAAGGTATCTTCTCTCTGTACGAGGAAGAAGGAGGTATGACCTTATCTCTAGAAACTCTTATCAGCGTAGAAGGTGAAGGTAAGGACTTAAATCTGCATACTCTTGTTTGCTGTGCTTTCTGGTAATCTCCCACAGCTGACTCCCTACCTCTAATATCCTCCTTTGTCTTTAGCTGACGGTAGTACTTAAGGTGACAACCTCTGCCATCTTGTCGAGATACTCAGTTACCCAGTGGGTCTCTCACAGGTATACATGTTATAAAGCTTTGTTTGATTTTCTCCTGCTATTCAGTCTCATGTCAATTTAATTTGTAGCCAAACCAGAAAGGACCCAGAGTGGGTAGAGGACAGTCTTCCTTCCCTTCACAGTACTGAGAGTAAATTACTAAAATAAAAGATAGGTCATAGAAACTATACACACTGAAGAATAAAGTAACAAAAATGAAGCAAAATGTAGAAAAAAATATATGAGATACATAGCACAAGCCATAAATATCTAAAATATATAAACTTAGACTACAAGGAAGTAAGCAGAGAGAAAATGAGGCACAAAAAATATTTTAGTAAATAATAGTCTAACATTTTCTAAAACTAGTAAAAGACATCAAACCAAGGTTTCAAAACTTGCTGTGAACTTGAAGCAAGGTAATCACAAAGAAAACCAAGCCTGCAGCCAAAATAAAAGAAAGGAAAAAAGACACCAGCCAAAGAAAAGAAAAAATTAAACAGGTTGATAAAAAGAGGACAGAGGAATGACATCTTCAAAGTGATGAATAAAATAACTGACAAACTAGAGCTCTATATTTATCAAAAACGTCCTTTAAAACTGAAGGCAATGTACAGACAAATAAAGACTGGGAGAAATTATCACCAGAAAACTGACGTGAATGTAAATACTGAAGGAAGTTATTAAGTCGGAAAGGAAACAACCACAGATGGAAACACAATTAACATCGTAGTTAATGGAGAACAATAAAAAACATCCTCTCCTCCCCTGAAATTAAGAACAAGACGAGGCTGCCTGCCATCATCGGTTCTATTTAACATTGTACAAGAGGTCCTATTCAGTACAAAAGAAAAAAGACCAGAAGAAAAAAATTAAAGTTTAATGATTGGCCCATGAGAAATAAAGCAGTCATTATTCACAGACAATAAATTCATATGAAATTAAAAGCAGGAAAGACAAGTCTATTGCATTAGAAGTCAGATTAGGGTTATCTTTGTAGAAGAGCTAGAAGATTGTGATGGAGGGATTGGGAAGAGGCATAAGAAGACCCCTGGGCCTCTGATTGTACTGTCTTGATCTAAATGGTGATTACATGGGTGTGTTCACTTAATGAAAATTCACTCAACTCTGTAAGTTATACTTTGAGGAAAATTTGTGTACATGCATACATACATACATATATACATGGAAGAAAGCAATCAGTCTACAAGCACCTCAGGAGCAGGAATATTTTCTAGAGCATCCCCTTTCAAACCAAGTTTAAAACTTCCATAATTGGCGCACTACTAATTTTTGAGTCACTGCACATCTAAATATTTTCAATTCTCTTCATGGTGGAATTAGAGATGATTTTTATTACACGTTGTTTTCATTTTCCAAATATTTAACAATCAATACAAATTGCTTATAAAGTTGGAATTACCCATAAATAGAAAGCAAGTAACAACCCACCGTAATAAATAAAATGATAGAACCCAAAGTGATAGCCTTGTCTGTTGCTGATGACTTGAGTCCAACTGATATCAACTACAATGGCAACTTATGGAGGCAGGTGACATGACCTTTCTTAGTTGTTCTCATGTCATGGTGTTAGGAAAATGAAGATTGGTTCTTAATGAGAAAGATAAAAGTAGCATCTGACATCTGGAACTGATTCGATGTTCACAGATAAATGTCAATCCTATTACAAGCTATCTGTTTTGTTCTCCATTCGGACATAAGCAATCTTGCAGAATACCAAACTCACAAACTCAGGTAAGGATATTCTGAAACTATGATAAAATGACCCCAAACAAGGTCATTTCACAATTTTTTCTCAGCATAGACAAAATCAATGTCATTGTACCACCCTCAAAATGCTGAACAATCGCCTCTCAGCTAAAATCAGTGACTGCTACTTCTGTAGCAAATACAACTTCATCTTCATTCTAGTCTCCCTTCCCTATAGATGAGATTTGTTGAGATCCTGAATCATAGAACTGCCCCTGATTTATGACAGCATTCATAAAGATTCTAGAACAAGCCCCTCTCTCCTTAGACACTCCCCCAAATCACCTAACCAAATCCTAAATCTTTTGAAATTTTTTCTCTAACACCTTTTACTGAAACACTCATGTTCTCCCATGGTGTGTATTGTCCCTCACTGCAACAGGTAATCAACTTAATTTCTTTAACTTCATGTGTCTCCCTGGTGAACCTTTGCTGGAGGACGCTGACATACATAGAAGATTCTACTTTCTTGATAGTTTACTGAGTATTGAGCAATATTCTATTTTGGTGAGATTTACAGTCAAATTCCTTTCTACGCTAGGCATTCTGGGTAAAAGAAATGACCCATAACATTAATTTTTTGCCTTTAAAATATTAGTAACAGGAAAAGAATAATTTATGTTGGTAAACTGTACTTGTTTACATGACCCAAGTAAATGCAGACACGGAAATAGTTTCTTGAAATTAATAATTAATAGTATTTAAACCTAACAACATATAAAATTCACTTGTAGTCCTGATTCAAAACTTCCAGTGGCACTCATCTCATGTTATTTTTAATCCAATGGATAAAATACTCATCTCTAGGTATTTAGGCAACCTCAGAACATATCAGTAACAAGATCTTCCTATGCAAGTCACAAGGCTGGACACTTTATTTTCCAAGATAAAAACCATCAAAGGACATTATAACCAGTTTTATATTCACGGGTGTAGAAATCACTCTTAGGCATTCAGGGAAATCTAGTCAAATTAAAGTAAGTAACAGCGATATTTTAAAGTATTTGGTGAACAATCTGTCCAGAGTTATTGTGAAAAGTAGCTGGACAAATCAGAGACAACTTAGTTTTCAGATAGTTGGAGAAGGTGGTCCAGAAAAAGCTTGCAAGCATTCTACTTCAGGAGTTCTAAGAAAGGGCAGTAGGTGTGGTTGATAATTCGTCATTGTCAATTCCTCTCTCATAGGTTGCATAATATTACCCCCTTAAAAGTATTCCTACAAGCTTATAATAAACGGCAAAAATCTAGTTTAGGCTAATTAGATCAAACAAAATAAACCGAAGTATGAGGACAGTTTAAAGCAGAATTTTCCTTTTAAATCAACATACATAACAAAATTTAATATTTAAAACTCAATTTTACTTAAGACAATAAAATGTCAAAATAAGGAGACAGCAAAATGCCTTATAATAACAAAGTCAAGAAAACAAAGATAAGTGGAGCCATAAATGCATGAATCTGTATTAGGAAGGACAAAATAGGGTGTTTGGTATCAATCTTAGAGTGCATTTAAGATGAATGCAAGTCCCTAGAGTTTCTTTCACCAAAAATGCATTTCTAATTACAAAGTCTGAAAGATGATGCTTCATGTGAAAGATATAATTTTAAAATTATAGTAAAGTTAAATATAAAACACAAAAGAATGTTAAATACATTTAATTTGTCTTGTATTCCCTCTTTCAAATTCTCATTTTTTTTTCAATACAAACTTCACTCAGATGCAACAAAAGTACTTGATTGTCAGATTGCAGAGTATCCTCATTAAGAATGTCTAATTTTTGTCATATGTATTTAACTTTATGTGTGTTTGTGTGAAGATTTAGATGCAAAGAGAAAGAGACTCTAAAAGTAAATTCTGATATGACTTAGTATAGGATATTGGGAGGATTTTGTGAAATTTAAAAGAACAACCCATAAAGAGGAGAAAAAGAATATTTACAGATATAAGATTCATAATTTCAAAAATTTTCAAGTTGACGTGTTAATCAATTGGCCATATCCATAATTTCTAAAATAATTACCAGGTAAATATGGATAGAAAAAGAGCACTTAACAACTGCATTTAGGCAACTTCAGATGTTATAGTTGAGTTTCTCCTGAGACCAATCATTCTTCTGATATACTTGGGTATACCCTAAATACTGCATTATTTCATGAAAATAGTTGCTTTCTATCGCAGAGTACATGTGTTTCTCTATATGTAGATGGACACGTGAACATGTAAAGATAATGTTTAGGTAAGTTTTTCCACATTACTAATTTATAACTTTTAATCATTTCTGTCAATTCATTATAGCATGTTTCCTTATAGTCAATTCTTTTTTTCCCAGCTTTATTGATATATAATTGACACATAATATTGTGTAAGTTTAAGGTGTACAATGTAATGATGTAATGCATGTATATATTGCAAAATGATTACCACAATAAGGTTGGTTAACACCTCCATTACCTCTTATTATTACCTTTTTTTTTTTCTTTTGGTGAGAACATTTAAGATCTACTCATAACTTTCAAGTATATAATACGGTATTCTTAACGATAGTCACATGCTGTACATTAGATCACCAAAATTATTCAACTTATAACTGTAAATTTGTACCCTTTGACCAATATCTCCTTATCTCCACCTCCCAGCCCCTGGAAATTACCATGCTACTCCATGTTTCTATGAATTTGGCTTTTTTAATTCCACATATAAGTGAGATCATATAGAATTTGTCCTTCTTTATCTGATTTTTCTCACTTACTATAATGCCCTCAAGGTCCATCCATGTTGTCACAAATGGCAGGATTTCTTTCTTTTCTATGGCTGAATAATATCCGTTGTATATATACCACATCTTCTTTATGCATTTGTTGGTTGATTGACACTTAAGTTGTTTCCATGTCTTGGCTTATGTGAATAATGCTGCAATGAATAGTGCAGATATCTCTTCAAGATGGTGATTTCATTTCTTTCAGATATATCCCCAGAAATGGGATTGACGGATCATATGGTAGTTCTATTTTTAATTTTTTTGAGGAACATCCATACTGTTTACCTTAGTGACTGCATTAATTTACATTCTCACCAACAGTACATAAGCATTTCCTTATCCTTGTCAACACATCTCTTGTCTTTGATAACAACCATTCTAATAGATGTGAAGTGATATCTCATTGTGGTTTTGATTTGCATTTCCCTGACTATTAGAGTTGAGCATCTTGACACGTATCTGTAGACCATAGTAGGTCTTTGGAAAAATGTCTAGTCAGGTCTTCTCCCCTCTTTTTTTTTTTTTTTGCTGAGGAAGATTAGCCCTGTGCTAACATCTGTGCCAGTCTTCCTCTACCTTATATGTGGGTCACCGCCACAGTGTGGCTGATAAGTGGTGTATGTCTATGCCTGGGATCCAAACCTGCGAACCCCGGGCTAATGAAGCAGAATGTGCTGAAGTTAACCACTACGCCATGGGGCCGGCTCCCCATTTTTTAAACAGATTGTTTGGGCTTTTTTTTGCTATCGAGTTGTATGAGTTCCTTATATATTTTGGATATTAACCCCTTATCAGATATATGGTTTGCAAGTATTTTCTCCCATTCCATAGGTTGTCTTTTTATTTTGGCGACTATTTCTTTTGCTGTGCAGATGCATTTTAGTTTGATATAGCTCCACTTGTTTACTATGCTTTTGTTGCCTGTGCTTTTGCTGTAATATCCAAAAAAAATCATTGCTAACACGAATATTAAGGAGCATGTTTTTCTGCTAGAAGTTTTATCATTTATGTCTTCAGTCCATTTTGAGTTAATTTTTGTGAATAGTGTAAGCTATGGGTCTAATTTCATTCTTTATCATGTGATTATTCAGTTTTCCCTCCACCTTTTATTGAAGAGACCATCTTTCCCCATTGAGTATTTTTGGCTTCCTCATCAAATACTAGTTGACTGTATATACATGGATTTATTTCTGGCTCTCAATTCTGTTCCATTGGTCTATGTGTCTGTTTGTATGCCAGTACCATATTGTTTTGATTAGTATAGCTTTGTAATAAAGTTTAAAATCAGGAATTGTGATGTCTACAGCTTTGTTCTTCTTTCTCAGGATTGTTTGGCTATTCAGTCTTCTGTGGTTCCATATAAATTTGAAGATTGTTTTTTCTATTCCTGTGAAAAATTTCATTGGAATATTGATAGAGATTGCATTGACTCTATAGATGGCTTGAGTATAATGGACATTTTAACACTATTAATTGATTTTTCCAACCAATGAACATGAGATATCTTTTCATTTATTTGTATCTTCTTCAATTTAATTTCCAGTTTTCCTCCTGTTATTGATTTCTAGTTTCATACCACTGTGGTCTATTTTCATGCCATTCATACCAAGATACTTGGTATGTTTTCAATCTGCTTAAATTTGCTAAGATTTGTTTTATGACCTAGCATACACTCTATCCTGGAGAATGTTCCATGTGTGCTTGAGAAGAATAAGTATTCAGCTACCATTGGGTGGAATGTTCTGTATATGTATGTTAGAGCCATCTTCTTTAGAGTATAGTTAAAGTCCAATGTTTCCTTATTGACTTTCTATCTGGATGATCTATTCATGGCTGAAAGTGGGGTATAAAACTCCGCTGCTATTATTGTATTGTTGTCTATTTCTCCCTTCAGATTTGTTAGTGTTTGCTTAATATATTTTGGTGCTCTTGTTACCGGACACAAACACAGGTTCTTTACCTGCCACACAAGAGAGGCCAAATAAAAACTGGAATGCCAGGCTTAAGGCAAGGAAAGCGTTTTTATTTGGGGTGATGTCAGTGGGGAGACAAGAGTGAGCCCTCAAATTCATCGCATCTCCCCAAAAGATGGGAGGTAAGCAGTTTTAAAGATTGTGAGAAATGTAGCTGCTTGTAGGGTGGGGGAGCCTGTGGCCTTGCTGGTTTGTGCTTTCCCACTAGCCTACATTTTGCCTCGTGAGGCTTCTTGCAGGGAGGAGGATGGTGAGATAAGGGAATCTGCAGGTGGGTGTCCTTGGTTGTTTGCCTCCTTGATGGGTGGTGGATCCTGGCATCAGGAAGCCAAGGAGTTGGGGTCTGGGAAGCTTCAGCTTCTTGATATTTTCTGAATATCAGTTTCCCTGCAATAAAACTTCAAAAGACTGATAACTAGCCAAAACTTCAGTGTAAGCCCAGTGTGAGGCCACCTGGGCTTTTAACAATTTGTAAATTCTATCTGCCTTGTGAAGTTCAGGGATACAAAAATTTTAAAAATCGATATTTACATATGAATGTAACTTAGAGAAGCAGGGAAAGGGGATGAGTCCTTTTGGTTTTAACCTCATATATGCTGAGTTTACCATAGGGGAACTGATATCAAGGCCGGCATCACTCTGATGTTGGGTGCATATATATTTACAATTTTTATACCCTTTTGATGAATTGAACCCTTTATCATTTTACAATGACATTCTTTTTCTCTTGTTAGAGTTTTTGACCTAGAGTCTATTTTGTCTGATATAAGTAAAGCTACCCCCCTACTTTCTTTTCGTTTTCATTTGTGTGGAATATCTTTTTCTATTTCTTCACTTTGAGCTTTATGTGTCCTCTGGTAGGTAGCACATAGTTGGGTCTTGTTTTTTTATCCCTCTATGGCTTTGATTAAAGTCACTCTATGCCTTTGATTAAAGAATTCAATCCATTTTCATTTAGAGTAATTATTGATAGGTAAGTACTTACTAATGCCCCCTTATTCGTTGTTTTCAGGCTATTTTGTAGTTCCCTTGTGCCTTTCATCCTCTCTTGCTGTCTTCCTTGGTGAACTGATGATTTTCCATAGTGGCGTGCTTTGATTCCCTTCTCTTTACTTTATCTTTTGTATATCTACCATAGGTTTTTGCTTTGTGGTTACCATGAAGCTTACATAAAACATCTTATAGATATAACAGTCTGTTTTATGCTGACAATAACTTAACTTGGATTGCATATAAAAACTTTATGCTTTTACTCCCCACCAACATTTTATGTTTTTGATGTCACAACTTATATCTTTTTATATTGTGTATCTATTGAAAAAGAATTGTAGCTATGGTTATTTTTAATACTTTTGTCCTTCAACTTTTAGACTAGAGTGAAGTGGTCAACACACCACCATATTACAATATTGGACTATTCTGAACTTGACTGCATACTTCCTTTTACCAGTGTATTTTATATTTTTATATGTTTTCATGTTACTAATTAGTGTCCTTTCATGTCAGCTTGAAAATCTGTTTTTCACATTTTTTGTAAGACAGGTCTAGTGGTGATGAACTCCTTCAGCTTTTATTTGCTTGGAAAAGTCTTTATCTCTCTTTCATTTCTGAAGAAAAGCTTTGCTGGATTGAGTATTGTTGATTGGCAGTTTTTTTCTTTCGCCACTTTGAATGTATCAGCTCACTCTTCCCTGGCCTGCAATTTATCTGTTGAGAAATCCACTGATAACCTTATGGGAGCTCCCTTGTATATGAGGGATTTTTTTTCTCTCCCTGCTTTTAAAATTCTCTCTCTGTCTTTGAGTTTAGATACTTTTATTATAATGTGTCTTAGAGGAGATTTCTTTGGGTTGAATATGTTTGGGGACCTATGAGCTTCATGAACTTCGATATCCAAATCTACCACCAAATTTGGGAAGTTTTCAGCCATTATTTCTTTAAATAAGCTTTCTGACCCTTTGTTCCTCTCTTCTCCTTCTGGGATTTCAATAATTAATTTTTTTTTTAAGGTATCCCATAGTTCACATCAGTTTTCTTCACTCTTTTGTATTCTCTTGTCTTTGTTCTCTTGTGACAGGATAATTTCAAAAGACATGTCTTCTACTTCACAGATTCTTTCTACTGCTTGATTGAGCCTGTTGTTAATGCTCTCTGTTGCATTTTTCATTTTTTCAGCCCCAGAATTTGTTTTTTTTTTTTTTTTATGATTTCTATCTCTGTAAAACTTCTCATTTTGATCATGTATTGTTTCCTAATTTCATTGAATTGCCTTTCTGTGTTTTCTTGTAGCCTGCTGGGCTTCCTTAAAACAATTATTTTGAATTCTTTATTTGACAAATTCTAGATCTCCATTTCTTTGGAGTCAGTTATTGGAGAATTATTGTATACTTTTTGTGGTGTCATGTTTCCTTGATATTTCATGTTCCTTGAAGTCTTTCATTGCTGGTTTCAGTTGTGAAGAAGCAGTCACCTCCTTCACTATTTACTGACTGGCAATGTGAGAGAAATACCTTCCATCAGCTCTGTAAGGGATTCTCAGGCTTTCTCAGACATTTTCTATGGACATTCTTGCACCATACTTCTTGTTTCCACTTGTGGAGAAATTCGTAAGGCTAAATGCCTTCTCTCAATTATGCAAAACCATCCTGGGTGCTGAGACCCTCCCTTTTGCTTTCCCTAGGGCAAATGCTCAAGTTTGTGTGGTTTCTCCCAATCCCAAAGAGTCAGACTGGCTTTCTTTGCATGCTCACTAGCCATCTATAAAGACCTGGTCTTGCTGCTGTTGGGAGTGCACACAGGGATCTGGCCATAGAGTGGTAGGGTGTGTGAATGATGTGCACAGAGTGTTGGGGGGCCCATGGGACAATTGGGGAAATCTACAGCTGAGGTGTCCCCAGTGGCTTGTGAGCAGAATTCTTGATGGAATCCTCAACATGGTTAACAGCATCCACATCCCTTTGATGTCCTTCAA
Organism: Ceratotherium simum simum; assembly: GCF_057802395.1. Classification (NCBI taxonomy): domain Eukaryota; kingdom Metazoa; phylum Chordata; class Mammalia; order Perissodactyla; family Rhinocerotidae; genus Ceratotherium; species Ceratotherium simum. Next base: position 36,546,167 of record NC_141908.1, on the reverse strand, counting down.
GAGCCCTGTCTGCTGTTCTAGTCGCTCCCTGCCTCCCAATCACATAGCATACCTTGGTGTTTTGGATGGGATGAGAAAGAAGTAGGTCTCTTTGGCAACATCCTGCATAGCTGGGGAAAGCCAGACACTCATCACACTCTCTTACTTTCCCATGTGGGAGAAATCACAGGCCAAGAAGTTCTTTCTTGGCACTGAGCTGTGCCACTATTGGTGAGGAATGACATGGGTAAAGTGAAACTGTTCCTCTTATCCTCTTCAATGAGTCCAACCTTACATTTTTTTGATCCAACAGTGTACTAGAATTTCTCCGCTGGACTCCCAGCCTTCTACAAAGGCTATCTTGTCTCTGGGTAATTGTCTAAATTAGTGTTCTTTTGGGGAAAGGTAGTAGAAAACTCTTATTCTGCCATGATAAGGATGTCACTCTCTCTTATAGTTATTCTTTAAAGTCAATTTCTTACAGAACATTTAGTTCATGAGTCTAAAGTGTCACCATTTTCATGAAGAAAATAGTCAGTTTATTTGACTTTTCCCCATGGTAAAAATGCTTTTTTCCCACTTTCTGATTTCTAAAACTCATGAAATTAAAAAATATATAAAGCAATTATAGTAAATAGCAATTGATATATAGAAAATACATTCATGGGGTAATATGTTAATAATGTGATAATATATAGTATTTAATAATTATATTATTTTTACAAAATGTATTCAGTTAATCAGAAGTACTAAGGTAGATATTGGATTTTACACATTGAAATAATCATAAATATTGAATTTGTGGACCCTGCTTTACTACTAGAATAGTAAAGTTATAAATCATTAAGTTACAAATTCCATTTTTACCTAATGAATCCCGGAATACTATTAATAGTAAACTACATAGAAATTATACAATATATCATAAAGTTACAGTTGAACTCTATTTAAGAATTTTTGGTTTTTTTGTGTGAGGAAGATTAGCCCTGAGCTAACATCCGATACCAATCCTCCTCTTTTTGCTGAGGAAGATTGGACCTGAGCTAACATCTGTGCCATCTTCCTCTACTTTATATGGGACGCCATCACAGCCTGGCTTCACAAGCAGTGCATTGGTGCACGCCCGAGATCTGAACCTATGAACCCCGGGCCGCCAAAGCAGAGCGTGCACACTTAACCACCACGCCACCGGGCCAGCCCCAAAGAATTTTTTAAAGTACATAAATAAGAATAAGAATGGTTTCTTAAATTCCAAATATGCTTCATCTGCATTAGTGGAAAGTGTGCAAGCTAATATGATTTCAAAATTTCCAGGGTTCTTTTTTTCCACATTCTTATTTCAAACATCATGTAGCTCCATTTATTACAGACCTGATCTGGTCATTTTTTTCTAATTCAATTATGTTTATTTTTCCTAATTTATTTGTGTATTCTCACTTAAAGAATGTTTTTTCCCTGCAGGGAGAAAATGAGCTTGCTCCCCATACATCATTATTTCAATTCTCTGTTTGCAAGTACATATGCACTTTTAACAATAGATCACACATTTACTCATTAAAAATCAATGTTTTTGAAATAACAAATCACATAATAAAAATATGTTTACATTACATCTTATACACATTATACATTTATTAAAACAAAAAACTAGAAAAAATTAATTCAACTATATACATTTATAATTTAAACAATTGAAACTTTTACATTTATATCATAATGAAATGAAGTGCCTGTCACTTAAGTAGCTTTAAAATGGCAAAATTTCATATGTCATTTTGAACATCATACACTGGATGGCTTAACAGCACAGTTTGAAACATTTTCCCCTTCAGGGGAATTCTGTTAACCCAATAGATTATAACAAATGACAACTAAATCAAGTTGCAATTTACTGTTGCACAGCACAATATGCTATCAAAAAATTAAAAAAAGGAAATTACCAGTTGCTTAAATTATCATCTCATGTAAGATTTTGGACAATATTACTCAGACTCAAATTTAAAAGTAGTGGCTCTCAATTCTTGCTGATATATTGACTCATCTAGACAACTTTAAAAATTCTGACGCTTGGGTTCTTGTTTCAGTGCTTCTGATATAAATGCTCTGGTGTGGGGCCTGGGCAAGAGTATATTTTTATAAAGTTACCACCCTAAGTATAAACTGTAGTCAGAGTTGAGCAATATTGCCTTAAAAGTCAGCTATGTGTTTACTTTAAACATATTTTTAGTTAAAATGAGTAGTTATTATACCTACAATTCTTAGACTCCACCGAATATTACTAACTATGGCTATTCAGATTTTGCAGAAGAAAAGAGTTCAACTTTGTGTCAAAAATAAGTCAAGGTGAAGATAAATAATTTCAAAGCATGTTGAGAAATCATAACGTTTAAAAAGTATATTTCTTTCTAAGGGCACAAAAGCCTATTTCAGTCAATGAAATACTCTACAGAATGATACCAGAAAAACATTGTCTTTGAGTCAGACCAACATGGAAACAGAGACTCTATTGTTTAATATTGAGTCAATTACTTACTTTCCTAAACCTTGATTTCTTCCTTTGAAAATTAGAAAAATCCCCTATACTCATTTTGAAAATTAATTTAAGATAGCAAATAAATAATTTAGTGGATACATAGTGAATACCAGTTCTCCTCCAGAGTGTTTTTACTTTTTTTGTGCATTACAAAAATAATTATGCAACTATAAAGTCAAATATTTTATTCTTGAATAAAATATGTATGAGTCTTCTTTGAAGCTCACCTAGTAATTATACACTAATTAACCCAAACTAATTAAACCAATGAAGTAAGAATTGACTATTGAAATTGAAAATGGAGTTGTTTTATAAATGGACCCACCCATAAATATTGTATTACCAATCCAAGTCTATTCATAATATGATTTAATCAAATTTTAATTAGCCATCAAGATTTCATAAATATATCAGTTATGTAAGGTAAATTACATCTCTAGTTTTTCAGTATCACGATGGTAGAAAATATTCCCTTTGGATGATTAAATACAATATAATTTTTTACCTTGATTACATAATATCTTCTCCATTATATGCACATTCACATTCTTCTTATTATGCTCTTTATTTTCAGGCTCAGAGTTTCTGTCTATGGTCAATACATTCAGAATTCTGCTGCAAATCTATCTGGTCGTAATTTCTAGCTAAATATTTTGATAAAACGAGACAAGATCTATTAATTTCTAGAGATCCAGAAAGGCTATATTCAAAAACCCAAATGGGTTATCTATTCTCTAAACTGGCCTTCTTTGTTCAGATGCCCAGACTAACCGGCTCAAATTGAGGACTGTGGGATACAGAGTATGGCACCTATGAAACAGGGAACACTTTAAGCAACTTCCATAACACAGGGCTATGCTGAGGCATAGCTTTTGCAGTATAAGCAAACAGAATGCCTTTCTTCACTGTAATCTCTTGCTGTGGCTAACTACCCTCTCTACACTTGAAGTCTACAGGTTTTAGCAGTGTTTGAATATCATACTCTCTCTTACTTCCGTGATTTTACATTTGCAGTTCTTTAGCAGGAATGACCTTTCATTTTTTATTCCCCTGGTTAACTACTCTTCATCCCTTAAATTCACCTTGGTGTTGCCTCTTCTGGGAAACCACCCCTACAATCTGCCTGCTGAGTGGGTAGAAAGCCTGGCCTCTGCTTCTGACAGCACATAGCATTCTCATTCCACTTGAAGAACTTCTCAGAGTCCGCAGGTATTGCTCACCTCTGGGTAGAGATCTGGCCCACAGACAAGTTTATTTGTCTTACATAGGTACTAACAAGATTACCAATAATTAACAACCGGGACATTTCACACAAAAGTCCAGATATGTAACTTCTTGGGAAAAGTGGATAAATCCAGTAACACTGGAGTGACATGACAATAATTGTCCGGGCTCAGAAGGTGCTGCCTCCCAGACAGGGAGTGACTAGGTGCTCTCCAGTTCTCAAAAGTACCACACAGCCTAGTTTTCTTCTAATCTGTAAATTTCTTTCCGTTTCCTAAACAGTATAGTACTAAGAGCTCTTATCCTGGCATTGTTAAAACTTTGCTTCTTTCTCTGACTTGATCATTTATTAGGTATTCTTAAACAAGTCTCTTAGTCTTTTTGTTACTTATTTTGCTCATCTTAACACTGTAAAGGTAATATTATTGTTCTACATTTCATAATAAGGTCTTTTATGAAGACCAATGTGTTAAAGTGTATGAAAATGAAACTGAGTTAGCATGAGAGACTCGAAGTCTAAACACCACCCCCCTACCATCCCCATCCCCTCCCTTGCCTTATTCTTGCATTGTGCTTTGGAGAAACACTTAGAACTGCACGTGGGCAAGGTAATTAGTAGCCAGTCGGTAACCAGTAGAGAAAATGACTTGTTAGCAGAAGATTTAAGTCCTCTGCCCAAACTGTTCCTTCTTCCCCTAATAAGAAAATAACTAATGTTTTCTCAAACTTCTCAGGAATGTCTCATTTAGCAGATATGAAACTTTTGTTTACAGAGAGGCAGCCAATGGTCTTCGGTCATTCAACACCTGGCACTCCTGAACCCCTTCCCCTTTCTTTGCTTCTTTAGTTACATTCATATGTAAATATCAGTTTCTTTAACCTTTGTATCCCTGAGCTTCACAACACAGATAGAAGTTACAGATTGTTAAAGCCCAGGTGGCCTCGTGCTGGGCTCACATTAAACTTTTGGCTAATTATGGGTCTTGAAGTTTATTACAGGGAAACTGATGTCCAGAGAATACCAAGAGGCTAAAGCTTCCCAGATGCTAACCCCTCAGATTCTGGCCCCAGAATCCACCATCCATCACAGATGCAGACAACCAAGGACGCTCACCTGTGGATTCCCTTATCTCACCATCCCCCTCTCTGCAAGCAGCCTCACAAGGCCAAATGCAGGCTGGTGGGAAGGGGCCAATCTGCAACGCCATACGGTCCCCCTCCCCTGCCTAAAACCCCAAATAAAAACCCCTACCTTTTTTCCTTGGAGGAGGTGGATTTGAGTCTTACCTCCCATCTCCTCGTCTGACTGCCTTTCTATAATAATAAAAGCTCTTTTCCTTGCCGTAAGCCTGGCGTTCCAGTTTTTTATTTTTGGCCCCTCTTGTGTGGTGGGTAAAATGAACATGTTTTGTGTTCATTAAAAAAATACGACATAACTTTAATTTTAAGACACATCAATCACTATATGCAAAGAGCATTAGTGAGAAGATTGAACAAAAGGAATTCTTCACCTAGTAATAGACAAAATGGGTATAGTTTATGTGAAATGATGAAAAAAATCTATAAGGATAACATTGTTGTGGCTTTTGGTGACTATGAACTTCATAACATAGAAAGGAATGATTTCAAGGAAAGAAAAGTAAGTTATGTCTGTGGTTTATTTAATAAAGTTGGAAATCAAAACTAAGCACAATCAAAATAAAGATTTGTTACTCAAGTCAAATTAAAATTAATGCAAAGGAGAAAATTTCATCAAATTAGTAACACATGCTAAATTAAAATCATTAACAAGAGTATACTAATCATAAAGAAAATGTGCACTTATAATTTATACAAAAGAAATAATACTGTGGCTTCATGAAAATCAAAACCTAAAGAAAAACTAAATATTGAAAAATTTCACTGCTCAATTTATAAAACTATCGTTCTGTGACATAGAGTATCTATTACATGCAGAATATTCTAATAGATACTTAGTATATATATAAAAGAGTAATTTATTAATTAAGTAATTAATATTACACATTTTATGGACTGACACAAACATTTAAAAAGTTGAAGCATTTACTTTAGTTATCTCTTTTTTTCTACTCTAAAGGCACGTTGAACTGTAAGAAATACAGTATAAACAAAAAACACTTCTTGAGATGTTTCAATATTAACACTTTAAACATTCTTGGATGTAATTAGATTCAAGTGTCTTCAAAATATATCCCAGAAAAATAAAATTTTCCTTATAGAGTTATTATTTCCAACAAATGTTTACTGCACTATACCCTGAAAGTGCAAAAAGGAAAATTCATGACACTATCACACAAGACGTGGTGGATTAGTTTATTTTCCTCTCAGCATGGATTACCAGGAATGAGGCAGATTCTCTTCTGTCTGTTCTATCTAAAGACAAATGTTTATCTAGTTCTTTTATGACTAAACTTTTATGTTGAAAGATCAGTGTTGGCATCATGGTGGCAACATCCAATACAAACAGAACTCCAACACTTTCTTCTGGTTCATGATTCATGTTCTGAACATACCTGAAATTACCCCAGATCCATTGTAACTCAAACTAATTTTGCACTTCTTTTTCATGTGCTCTTGATTTCATCTGTCCTTTCTGTCTCTTGGACAGGATCTGGATCAATTAAATGAGGGCATACATTGGTATCATCAAAGATAAGAGTAACTACTCATATACATGTATCAAAGCATGCTTTCCTGCCTATTGCTGTGTCATATGTTAATCTTGATGGATACTGAGAGGAAAAGTTGAGGTAATATGAGTTGTTATATGAACTACTCTGCAATTTTTCTACCACTGGTTTAAAAATAACTCTGATGAAATCAAGTCTATTTCCAGATAAGTATAGTTAGAATTATTTGTACACAATCCAGGTAATGAAATATTTGGAGAATTCTTACAAAAGCAGATATGCTATAGTGACTTAGCAGGAAGGCCTGCTAAATTTTTAATTAATTAATTAACTAGTCCATTTATTCCGCAAATGTGTTGAAAATTTGCTTATGTTCTAGATAAATAAAATATAATCTTCCTTAAAGGAGCCCAAGAACAAGACAGATGATTAAACATATGACTGCAATTAATGGGATAAATACTAAAGTGAAGAATCAGTGAATAGAGTGAGTCATTCTCATTTCAAAGGTCATGGAAAAGGTTACAAACATAAGCTTTCCAGCATGGTATTAAATGAGGTGTAGAAGTTCTCTAGAAATTATGCAGGAGAAGAAAAAATGAAGGACATTCCAGGTAGTATCTTGAAGAAATGTGATGCATTTGGGATATTACAAGTTGTTCAATGTGTTCAAAGGGTCAGTTGCAGCAGAGGAGCAGAAGGAGAAGGAGACATGGGCCAGCTTACAGAAAGCCTTGCTGATATGCCATATATTACCTTAATCACATCAGCAAAGTCCCTTTTGCCATATAAGGTAACATTCACAGATTCTGGGGACTAGGACATTGATATCTTTGAGGGCCATTATTTAGCCTATCAAAGTCACTGAGTGGCATATATGGGGACAGATCCTAAGAGCACAACAAAGGCTTGGAAAACTGATCTGGCATTGGTACCACAGCCCACAAAAGGTGGCTGAAGACTTTTGGCCTTTATCTAACAGAAGTATAAATATTCTCCTTAAGATTTAATCAAGATTCAGATTCCCATCAAATAATACTGAAAATTACCAGGATAGAATCTAAAACTGCTCTGCGTAGAAAAAACCAGGAAAATCTCAATTTGCATATGAGAAGATAATAAACACTATTTAACATCCTACAATGCACAGGTCAGGCCACATGCCCCCACATACAGACACATAAACAAATATTCAACAAAGAATTATCTGGTTCAAATATCAAAAGCACAAACCTGAGAAACCTGTCATTCAGAAATAGTATTTTGAAGGACTATGTATTTCCCACCACAAATTGTGGAGGCCAGGAAGAAACTGTACAATAATTGTAAAGGGCAAAAGAAAAGAACTTTCAACCTAGAATTCCGTGTCCAGTGAAAATTAACTTCATGAATGAAATGAAATAAAGACATTCTTAGAAGAAGGAAACTAAGGGAACTTTTTTGCCGGCAGACTTGCTCTAAGTTGCTAAAGGAATTTTTGCATACAAAATGGAAATGACTCCAGAAGGAAACTTCAAAATTAAGAATAAAGAAAAATAACCAAAATGGTATATATATGGGTAAATATAATGGACTGTTCTTCTCTAGAGTTCATTATAGTATGTTTGAGTGTTAAATCAAAATATATAATATTGTCTAATGGGGTTTGCAGTGTTTGTAGATATGATATGTAACATAACCATAACATAATCAGGAGAGGGCAAATGGACCTGAATGGTAGTTCAGATTTCTAAATTATACTTGAAGAGGTAAAATATTGACTCTAAACAAATGTAAAAGGTTAAGTATTTGCAGTTTAATCCATAGAGATACTATTAAAAAATAGAGATATAGTCAAAAATAAAATAGATGAATTAAAATGGAATGCTAAAAATTGTTCAAATAACACAAAAGGAGGAATAAAAGGGAGAAAAATAAGAACAAAAATAAAAGGGAGCAAATAGGAAACAAATAAAATTAAAAATCTAAATTAAATCATATCAATAATTATATTAAATATAAATTATTTAAACATACCAATTAAAAGACTTTGCCAGAATTGATTAAAAAATGACTTTTTGCAAAAGCACTCACATTCATTGAGTGCAGGCTGTGTAATCTATGAGTACATCAGTCTTTTGAAAGATGTCAGTTCAAAGTATACATAATGAAATGCGCTTATGGAAAAATGAAGCCATCAGTTCTGACTTGATTAGACAGAATTTTACTGAGAATTTATCATCAAAATTATCTCAGAATTCTCTCTAAATCTTGAGATGGTGAAAATATTTTTTAAATATCTTAATATGATTAATAGATATTTATTAAGTGCTTATTATGCCTAGAGTAATATAATAACATTAGTCTGGTTATGTATATTATGTAATAGTTTATTTTTGTGAACAATATATAGTCTATAGTACATTGGAGTTTATATTAAGTTGTGTGATTTACTTAATAGAATTGGAGTATATTATTTTTAAATCAATATCAAAATTTATTTATTGACTATAAACCCCTTAGTCAGAAATATAACCACATTAAGAGAAAACACTGGGCTTTTCATGGCAATTCACATAATGACCCAGTTTCCAGGAAGGTTTTTTGGTGAAAAGTGATGTTGCTTATACAAAAGTATTCCTAGCAGAAATGTTTTCCCCTGAGCTAATTTGAATCAAAATATTGCTATAAATATTTTACAATTATCAGTAAAACGTGTACTGAGAAAAATCAGAACAAAAATAGAGCTTCTGTCTCAAAAGATTGCATTATTTGCTAGTGGATTTGAGTTGGCACCAATACTGGGACAGAAGGAAATACCTAGAATAGCAACAACAGGCTCTTCAGGCTCTTGTGAATCGATTTTTTCCCCAAATACCAAACAACTCTGTCTGTGTGTGTGATACTGTCAAGGGGAAAAGGGATAAAATAATTTTATGAGAATTGAAAATATTTGTGTGAGCCTGTTTAAAAAAATTATATATCAACTTCATATGTGGAATCAGAGGAAGAAAATTTCAATTTTGTTGAAGTATTTAAGGAAGATGCTTATTTAAGGAAATTTTCCTTAAATTTCCTTAAAGGGAAATTCCTTTAGGGAATGTACTCCATCTTTCCTCTTTTATTACTATGTGTTTATAGAGCAATAATCTAACAAAAATAGAAGATTATTGAAAGTTAGAAATCAGAGTGAGGTCACAGCTCCCTCTATTTGGCTTAAGATTCTGGAAAGAGCAGTAAAGAGCAGAGGTTTGAATCTTTTCAAATATACTTACCAAAGATTTATTCTTCAGCCTCCTCCCCTAGTCCACCGTTACGCCTCATGCTCTGCACATCACACGCAAGTATCCACAAAGGCACCATGGACTGTTATTTCCTGAATTGTGGGTAATATAAATGTGACGGTAAAACATTTCAATGGTTTTCAATAATCTAAATGTGATCTCCTTGTTGTCCAGTTGTCCCTGATGATGCTGGGTGTGGAGTAAGTTGTAAAGAGTAAATGAGATATAAGTGAAAGTGAGTCCTTTTAGAGAACCTGTAACTTAAGAAACTGTGAAAAAATAGTATCAACTAGTGCCTTGCATTTTGTGATCAATATATACAAATGTATAGATTTGATAAATAAATGAAAAGAAATAAGATATATTGGAGTATATGAGGAAGCCTTTTGGTTTAAAACTAATTCAGCCTGACCTTGTTTTTCCAAAAGGGCCTGACACGGCCTGTTAAGCATACGTCATATATCTGCTTTAAACCTTTACTATGTCCCAAAGACAAGAATGATGCCCTTAAATATAGGGATGTAACTTCCCCCCATATGGGTATTTCTTTAAGGATAAACATCTCTTCCTGGAAAGTAAGGATTAATTACCAACCTGCTGTGCTCAACTTGCAACGCTGACCTGCTGACCACCTACCTGCTGTCAGATAAGCATCTCCTGACAGTAGTAAAAGAGATATTCCTGTCATATGTGGTGTATGCTCTTTGTTGCAAGGTGGTATACAACCACTCTGTACACCCCACTTCTTCTTTGTTGTCCTTCCTTCCTTGGGGAAGGAAGGCCCCAGGCTATGGTCCTCAGACCTGGCTCATAATAAACTCATCCCGATTTTGATTTATAGATTGATTATGGATCATTTGCATCAACAGATTTCATACTTTAAGGAAAGAGACTTTTCTATTTTTTCCTTTCTACACTACTTAAACCCCTATCCAAGAGTGCAGAATTCCTTTCTAGGAAAACAAAGGGTTTTGTTCCAATTCTGGTCTGACCTAGAGGTGAATACAAAAAAAAAAGAGATTCAGAAAATTTTCTATGCCACTCATAGGACTGAAAGTTTCTCTCAAGAGTAATTCAATTTTCAGGAGGCCAACTTCTGGACTAGTTGAATCTCCAAATAATAAATGGGGTCCTCAAAGAAGAGTGTCCTGGATGATTAAACCCCACCATTTAAAGTAGATCAGTTCTTAAGAGAAATAGCTTCTGAGGCAGTCCTGCACTTAGACCCTGCAGTGAGGGCAAGCTCTTTTTGCCTCAAGAAGCTTGTGATTGCTGTGTTCATCCAAAAAAAATCACTGAATCTTATGCAATTCTACTTTTTTACGGAAACCTTGGCAATAAAGAGTAAACTTGAGGGTAATAGAAAATGATGGGGAAAATGGTAGTTCAGACTAAGTGATATAATATGGAATGTATTTCACTTTTACCATGTGGAGAGAAATAAAAGACTATCAAGAGTTATGGAAAGTACCAACAAAGTAATAGAATTCCAAGTATGCTCTCTATGAATAAAGGTCATATTGATACTGCTTCCTGGCTGATATTTTAATTTTTTTCATGTGAATGCATTTCCTGGATTCATATTTGAGTTCATACCTTGAGTTCTTACTAGAATTTTTACTTCTCACTTCTGTGTAGAGGGATGTATGTCTATTTTCTTTCTTAACATAAAATTATTTTATTTTCTGTCATGACAACTATTAAAAACCACTTTTAAGATTACATATACAAAAAACGCACAAAACTAAATATTTATGTGCCTAACCCAAATTTGAAATTAATTTTATAATTCTTGAGTTCTGGTTTTCTTTTGACCTTCATTTCAAATCTTTTCAACATCTTTGCATTGCTAATCTCTTCCCAATAATGCTAAAGATGGAACAAAGGTATCTGCTATCTATGGCAGGTGCTGAGGTAAATGTTCTATTATCATTGAGATAAATGCAAATTTAGTGCAATCTAAGTTCCCTCTTAGCATTTATTTTAGTTCTCTAGTATGAGGAATTTTGCAATATGTAGACCAATTACTGAAAATGTATGTGATTAGATGCCCTGTAGGGAGGAGGTACATCGTAAAAAAGAAATTAAAATTTTTGAGAAGACTCCTGGAAATTCAGAAACTACAAACAGGCAGAAGTGGGGTTTTACTCTCTAACCACTATAGTTGATACCGGCTCAAGACAATGTTGACATGAGAGAAGCCATATTGTAGAAAAGAAACTATAGGGTAACTTTGAATGACCTCTGATTAACTAACCCAGACAAGCTCTGTGGATTTTATGGGCCCTCCCAGCTGCTATAAGTTGATAACTTTGTTCATTTGAGTTCCTTAGGAATGTGATGACCCCCAGCCAGAGAGTCTGCTGATAGCCATCATCAATGACAACTGAAAGATCAGGGTATGGAGCATTTCTCCAGTCTCTAATGCATATCCAGTAAAACAAAAGACTATCAGGAACTAAGACCAGATGTCTGCCCCTACCCAAGACCAGCTACCTCCCTCACCTGGATATATATAACTGGCCTATAGTCTTTGTTCTGTAAGATGGGTTTTTTTCGGACATTAATCGGCCGTCTTCCCGTTGCTAGAAAGTTGTAATAAAAAGTCTTTTCTTTCCTACTACCTTGCCTCTTGACTATTGGCATGTCTTGCAGTGCGCAGATGACCTCCCACCGCTTTGGGCAGTAACATGGTAAAATCTCTTGGAATTTAAGAATGACAAGAGATTCTCACATATTGAGGTATATGGGGTAATTTTTCGGGTTCAAAACTGGTTTTGCTTGAACTACAAAGCCTGACTTATGGCCTATCAAATATACATTGTACCTCTGCTTTGACCATTAAAGTAAAGAATGCACTGTCTTAAGATAAGAATGCATACTTCCCCTGCTATGCCCTATTGGTATTAGTCCCTTTCCCTTTCCTTACATTGGGGTCATGTTGATCTGCTAATTTGCATCTGAATACCTCTTTGAAACTTTGGAAATGTATCCTGGGTGTGTTTAATGTATGTTCTTTGTTCTAAAAAGATATAAGACTGTACCGAAAATTATGCTTCTCTTGAAAGAATTTCTAAGGTCTCAGGTTATAATCCTCACTCTGGCTCAAGTAAAACTCACCTTAATTCTCTTATGTATAGAATGATTATTGGTTATTTTGTGTCAACAAGAAGGATCGGCAAAAGAGAGCTGGAGAAGGACAGGGGGAAGGAATGTGACACTGTGTGGTTCACACAAGCTGGAGCCACTGATGAACCTTGAAAATTCTTTGAGCAGTATTGTAGCTGATGCCAGAAGATCTGACAGGAACATAGCTGCACAATATCAAATGGTGCTTCCCTTGAGAGAATAACGCTATACTACCTGTTGACCTAAACTTTCAAGAACTTAATAAATATGTCAGCACTGATAGTTCTTAAATAAAACATGCTAATGCAGTAACTTTTTAGGCCTGCTACCTCGGGAACTTACGACACCAAAACTGCCACTAGGAACATTTACAGAGAGTAGGATTGGAGGGACAAAAGCTAGTGATGGAATGTAATATATATATAATAATTATAATATTTATATATGTTTGACATTAATATATAATTAATAAAAATTATATATAATATATATAAGCAAGTGAAAAATGCTAAGTACTATAAATGCTGAGAATAAATGTTTGTTGACACATTTACTGATTGACTAAAGAAATCCAAAACATGAATTTCATATTATTTTTAGCCCACAGACTAGAGGATGTGACTTTGGGTTCTATGAAAGGGCCTCAAAAGTGGTATTCCATTTACCAGTCTGAGTTGTGTACCCACTGAATAAGACAAAGGAGTGTGATAAATAGACATCCAAATATCGTCCTCATTACAACTAAAGGCTAGATATTAGAGAAGATTAATTACTTCTGAGACAATTAAATTTACCCACCCACACAGTCCTAAGTAATACTGCATGGGATGTGCCTGTCCAGATGGGGCCTTGTCCAAAGAGTTGTAGAGAAGGAAGGCTGTGTCCTGCAAGCAGCTTGATCCCCAGAGAAAGAGGTGAATCTGGCCTATGCACGATGAGTTTTCAGCCAATCAGACAAGCCATTCTTTTCCTCCAAGGAAGAAATAAGTGAGAAGTCAGAAAGAGGATAGTGACATTATATTATATTACAGGAACTTGCTCCATTTTTAAGGAAACATCTAACAAATGGAATAAGCATTATCTCTTGGAAAAGAAATATGTATTATCCATACCTATATATATAAATACACACATGTGCACACACATACACATACATAGGCAGTTACAATACACTGCAATAAAGACTCTTACATTGAACTATGTATCTATCATTTCATAAATACCACATTGTCGTAACTATTGTAGCTTTACAGTAAGGTTTGAAATTAGGTTAATGTAAGCCCAACTTTTTCTTCCATTTTAAAATGTTTTACCCATTCTAGTTCCTTTGCATTTAGATAGATAGATAGATAGATAGATAGATAGGTAGGTAGATAGATAAGTAGACAGATAGATAGGTATAGATATGATTTATCCAGATGATAGAATAAACTATCTATCTATCCATCTATCATCAATTTGTTGTTTTGCAAAAAATTCCTGGTATTTAATTTTTCTAGCTTTATTGAGGTATAATTTATGCAGAATAAATCGTCGATGTTTCAAGTGTACAATTTGATATATTTTATAGAAGCATGACCACTATAATGATAATGAAATTATCTATCACCTCCAAAAGTTTCCACATGACCTTTGTTAGTTCCAACAACCCATACCTCCCATTACTACCATTCATAAGAAACCACTGGTCTTTCTATTATTTTAGATTACTTTGCATTTTATGGAATTTATATAAATGGGCTTGTACAGTATGAACTTATTTGTCTGACTTCTTTTACTTAGCTTGATTATGTTGAGATCCATCCATGTTGCTGCGTGTGTCAGTAGTTCATATCTTTTTATTGCTGTTGCTGTATTTTGTAGCATATGAGTACTTTATTCCTTTTTATTTCCAAATAATATTCCATTCTATGGATATAACACAATTTGTTTATCCACTCACCTATTGATGGACATCTTGGTTTTTGTTTCGAGTTTTTTGCTATTGTGTATAAGTCTACTATGAACGTTCACGTACATACCTTTGTATGGACATACGCTATCAATCCTCTTGAGCAAATACCTAGGAGTGGACTTGATAGTGTTACCGCCCAAGGAGAGGTCATCTGCCTGCTGCAAGACATGCCAATAGCCAAGAAACAAGGAGGTAGGAAAGAAAGGACTTTTTTATTACAGGTGCTATCAAGAGGGAAGATGGCCTACTCATGTCTGAAAGAACCATCTTACAGAACAAAGACTACAGGCCAGTTATATAGGTGGCAGGTCTCCAGGTTGGGGAGGCATCTGGTCTCAGGGTGGGGTATCCATCTGATCTCTGAGTGGAGGCAGACATCTTGTCTCAGTTCCTGATAGTCTTTTGTTTTAGTCGATATGCATCAGAGACCGGAGAAAAGCCCTATACCCTGATCTTTTAGTTGTCATTGATGATGGCTATCAGCATAGACTCTCTGCCCGGGGGTCATCGCATTCCTAAGGAACTCAAAAGAACAAAGTTATTGACTTATTGCAGCTGGAAGGGGCCATAAAATCCACAGAGCCTGTCAGTTAATCAGTGGTCCTTCAAAGTTACAATACGGTTTCTTTTCTACAGTATGGCTTCCCTTATGTCCGGCGCTTGTGTTGCGCCGGTATCCATAGGTCGTTGGTGTGTGTAAGCTTAAGTTTTTAAGAAATTGCCAAACTGTTTTCCAAACTGCATGCACTATTTTACTGTCCTACAAACAGTACACGAGAGTTCTAATTCTTTCATCTCTTTCTCAACACTTGTATGGTCAGTGTTCTTAATATTAGACATTCAAATAGGAGAGAAATGGTATCTCATTGGGGTTTAAATTTGCATTTCTGTAAGTACTAATGATGTTAAGTATCTTTTCTTTTGCTTCTTGTCAATCCATATATCTTCTCTCGTAAGTGTCTGTTCAAATTATTTATCCACTTTTTCAACTTGGTTAAGACGGGAATTTTTTATATATTCTGGGTACACATCTTTTATTACATGTGTGAGTTGCAAATATTTTCTACCATTCTGTGCCTTATCTTTTTATCCTCTTAACAGTATTTTTAGTAGAGCAGAAGTTCTTAATGATATGAAATCCAGTTTATATTTTTTGTTTGTTTTATGAGTCATGATTTTGTTATTGTATCTAAAAAATCATTGTCTAACTGAAGGTCATAAAGACTTTCCCCTGTGTTTTCTCTTGAAGTTTTAAAATTTTAGGATAAAATTTCAATCTCTGACCATTTTGTGCTAATTTTTGTATGTAGTCAGAGATATGAATTAAATTTTTATGTAGTTATTTTTGCATATGAACATCTAATTATTCCAGCACCAATGGTTGAAAAGACTATCATTTTGCATTTATTTGCCTTTGTCCTTTTTGGAAAATCAACTGACCACATATGGATGAATGTATTTCTGAACTCTCCACTCTTTTCCATTAACTATTTATTTACCTTGACAGCAACTGCACATAGTCTTGATTACTACAGTTTTATAATAATTCTTCACATAAATTAGTTAATGTTCTCCCACTTTGTTCTTCTTGTTCAAAGTTGCTTTGAGTATTCTAAGTTCTTTGTATTTCTATATGAAGTTTGTATTCAGCTTGTTAACTTTGACAAAAAATGCCTATAGGGCTTTTCATTGGAAAAGTGTTGAATCTATTAATTTGGGGAATATTGACATTTTAACATATCTTCCAATTTATGATGATTCACCTTTCCATTTACTTAAGGCCTCTTTAATTTCACTCAGAAAAGTTTTAAAATATGGAGTATACAGATCTTATAAGTATCTTAACAAGCATATCCTTATTATTCCTTATTCTTACGCTATTGTAAATATGTTTTTAATTTGAATTTCTAATTGTTTACTGTTAATAAATAAAGCAGGTAAAAGAAATAAAAACGATCCATATTAGAAAGAAGAATTAAAACTGTCCGTATTCATGGGAAATATGGTTAACTGAGGTGTTTAGGCTGTGCAGATTTACTGTGATTACTGAGATGGTTAGCTTTTTTTTTTTTTATTGATGTTTTAATGGTTTCTAACATTGTGAAATTTTGGGTTGTACATTTTTGTTTGTCCATCACCATATATATGACTCCCTTCACCCCTTGTGCCCACCCCCCACCCCCACTGCCCCTGGTAACCACAGTCCAGTTTTCCCTGTCCATGTGTTGGTTTATATTCCACATATGAGTGAGATCATACAGTGTTTGTCATTCTCTTTCGGGCTTATTTCATTTAACATAATACGCTCCAGACCCATCCATGTTGTTGCAAATGGGACGATTTTGTCTTTTTTTATGGCTGAGTAGTATTCCATTGTATATATATACCACATTTTCTTAATCCAATCGTCAGTCGAGGGACACTTAGGTTGCTTCCACTTCTTGGCTATGGTGAATAATGCTGCAATGAACATAGGGGTGCATAAGCCTCTTTGGATTGTTGATTTCAGGTGCGTTGGATAGATTCCCAGTAGTGGGATGGCTGGATCATAGGGCATCTCTATTTTTAATTCTTTGAGGAATCTCCATACCGTTTTCCATAGAGGCTGCACCAATTTGCATTCCCACCAGCTGTGTGTGAGGGTTCCTGTTTCTCCACATCCTCTCCAACATTTGTTGTTTTTTGTCTTGGTGATTATAGCCATTCTAACAGGCGTGAGGTGGTATCTTAGTGTTGTTTTGATTTGCATTTCCCTGATGATTAGTGATGTTGAGCATCTTTTCATCTGCCTATTGGCCATCTGTATATCTTCCTTGGAGAAGTGTCTGTTCATTTCCTCTGCGCATTTTTTGATCGGGTTGTTTGTTTTTTTGTTGTTCAATTGTGTGAATTCTTTATATATTATGGAGATCAACCCCTTGTCAGATGTATGTTTTGCAAATATTCTCTCCCAGCTGGTTGGTTGCCTGTTCATCTTGATTCTGGTTTCATTTGTCTTATAAAAGCTCTTTAATCTGATAAAGTCCCACTTGTTTATTTTTTCTTTAGTTTCCCTAGTCTGGGTAGGCATGTCATCCGAAAAGATTCCTTTAAAACCAAGGTCAAATAGTGTGTTGCCTATATTTTCTTCTATGAGTTTTATAGCTTCAGGTCTCACCTTCAGGTCTCTGATCCATTTTGAGTTAATTTTTGTGAATGGCGATAGCTCATGGTCCACTTTCATTCTTTTGCATGTGGCTGTCCAGTTTTCCCAACACCATTTATTGAATAGACTTTCCTTTCTCCATTGCATGTTCTTAGCACCTTTGTCGAAAATTAGCTGTCCGTATATGTGTGGTTTTATTTCTGGGCTTTCAATTCTGTTCCATTGATCTGTGTGTCTGTTTTTGTACCAGTGCCATGCTGTTTTGATTACTATTGCTTTGTAGTATGTTTTGAAGTCAGGGATTGTGATGCCTCCTGCTTTGTTCTTTTTCTTTAGGATTTCTTTAGCTATTCGGGGTCTTTTGTTGCCCCATATGAATTTTAGTATTCTTTTTCCTATTTCTGTGAAGAATGTCATTGGGATTCTGATTGGGATTGCATTGAATCTGTAGATTGCTTTAGGTAATATAGACATTTTAACTATGTTTATTCTTCCAATCCACGTGCATGGGATATCTTTCCATTTCTTTATGTCATCATGGATTTCTTTCAATAATGTCTTGTAGTTCTCATTGTATAGGTCCTTCACTTCCTTGGTAAGATTTATTCCTAGGTATTTTATTCTTTTTGATGCAATTCTAAATGGTATTATCTTTTTGAGCTCTCTTTCTGTTAGTTCATTATTAGCATATAGAAATGCAACTGATTTTCGTAGATTGATTTTGTACCCTGCAACTTTGCTGTAGTTGTTGATTGTTTCTAATAGTTTTCCAACAGATTCTTTAGAGTTTTCTATATATACAATCATGTCATCTGCAAATAGTGAGAGTTTCACTTCTTCGTTACCTATTTGGATTCCTTTTATTCCTTTTTCTTGCCTAATTGCTCTGGCCAAAACCTCCAGTACTATGTTGAACAGGAGTGGTGAGAGTGGGCAGCCCTGCCTCGTTCCTGTTCTCAGAGGAATGGCTTTCAGTCTTTCCCCGTTGCGTATGATGTTGGCTGTGGGTTTGTCATATATGGCCTTTATTATGTTGAGGTACTTTCCTTCTATTCCCATTTTATTGAGAGTTTTTATCATAAATGGATGTTGTATCTTGTCAAATGCCTTCTCTGCGTCTATTGAGATGATCATGTGGTTTTTATTCTTTTTTTTGTTGATGTGATGTATCACATTGATTGATTTACGGATGTTGAACCATCCCTGAGTCCCTGGTATAAATCCCACTTGATCATGGTGTATGATCTTTTTAATGTATTGTTGTATTCGGTTTGCCAATATTTTGTTGAGGATTTTTGCATCAATGTTCATCAGCGATATTGGCCTGTAATTTTCTTTCTTTGTATTGTCTGTGTCTGGTTTTGGTATCAGGGTGATGTTGGCCTCGTAGAATGATTTAGGAAGTGTTCCATCTTCTTCTATTTTTTGGAATAGTTTGAGAAGGATGGGTATTAAATCTTCTTTGAATGTTTGGTAAAATTCACTGGAGAAGCCATCCGGTCCTGGACTTTTATTTTTTGGGAGGTTTTTGATTACTATTTCAATCTCTTTACTTGTTATTGGTCTATTCAGATTCTCCATTTCTTCTTGGTTCAATTTTGTGAGGTTGTATAAGTCTAAGAATTTATCCATTTCTTCTAGATTGTCCAATTTGTTGGCATATAGTTTCTCATAGTATTCTCTTATAATCCTCTGTATTTCCATGGTATCCGTTGTAATTTCTCCTCTTTCATTTCTAATTTTATTTACTTGAGCCTTTTCTCTTTTTTTCTTAGTAAGCCTGGCTAAGCGTTTGTCGATTTTGTTTATCTTCTCGAAGAACCAACTCTTTGTTTCATTAATCCTTTCTACTGTTTTTTTGGTCTCAATTTCATTTATTTCTGCTCTGATTTTTATTATTTCTCTCCTTCTGCTGGCTTTGGGCTTTGTTTGTTCTTCTTTTTCTAGTTCTGTTAGGTGTAATTTAAGGATGCCCATTAGGGCTTTTTCTTGTTTGTTAAGGTGGGCTTGTATCGCTATGAGTTTCCCTCTCAGGACCGCTTTTGCTGCATCCCATATGGTTTGATATGGCATGTTATCATTTTCACTTGTTTCCAGATAGTTTTTGATTTCTCCTTTAATTTCATCAATGATCCATTGGTTGTTCGGTAGCATGTTGTTTAATCTCCACATTTTTGTCACTTTCCCAGTTTTTTTTTCATGGTTCATTTCCAGTTTCATAGCCTTATGGTCTGAAAAGATGCTTGTTATGATTTCAATCTTCTTAAATTTATTGATCCTTGCTTTGTTTCCCAACATATGGTCTATCCTAGAGAATGTTCCATGTGCACTTGAGAAGAATGTGTAGTCAGCTGTTTTTGGATGGAGTGCTCTCTATATGTCTACTAGGTCCATCTCGTCCAGTTTTTCATTTAAGTCTAATATTTCTTTATTAACTTTTAGTCTGGATGATCTATCCATTGCTGTAAGTGGGGTGTTAAGATCCCCTACTATTATTGCGTTGTTGTTGATTTCTCCTTTTAGGTTTGTTAATAGTTGCTTTATGTACATTGGTGCTCCTGTGTTGGGTGCATATATATTTATAAGTGATATGTATTCTTGATGTAGTGTCCCTTTTATCATTATATATTTCTCTTCTTTGTCTTTCTTGACCTGTTTTATCTTGAAGTCTACTTTGTCTGATATGAGTATGGCAACACCTGCTTTCTTTTGTTTGCCATTAGCTTGGAGTATTGTCTTCCATCCTTTCACTCTGAGCCTGTGCTTGTCTTTAGTGCTAAGATGTGTTTCCTGAAGGCAGCATATTGTTGGCTCTTGCTTTTTAATCCATCCTGCCACTCTGTATCTTTTGATTGGAGAGTTCAATCCATTTACATTTAGGGTAATTATTGATATATGAGGGCTTAATGTTGCTGTTTTGTCACTTATTTTCTGGTTCTTTTGCATTTCCTTTGTTTCTTGTCCCATTTGTTTTGGACTGCCAATTCAGTTTGGTTGTTTTGTCTTATGATTCTTCTAGTTTTCTCTTTGTTTATCATATGTGGTTTTGCTTTGATTATTTGTTTAGTGGTTACCTTGAGGTTTGGGCAAAAAATCTTGTGTATGAGATAGTCCATTATCTGATGGCCTCCTATTTCCTTATACTAAGTCAATTCAGTCACTTTCCTCTTCCCCTTCTAAGTTGTTCTTGTTATACCTTATTCTATCTTGTGTTGTGGCTGTGTGTTTACAGTGATGAGGTTAAATTTATTTTTGGTGAATTTCTTCCTTTGATCTTTGAATTTAGTATTTAAGTGGTTACTAACCTATTCCGGTAAAGATCTACTATTTTTCTGAGTTTGTCTACCTACTTTTCTCCTTCCTCCAAGCTTCGTGTTCCCTTTCTCTTCTTTTTTTCAGGCCTGAGGGCCTTCTTGAGTATTTCTTGTAGTGGGGGTCTCGTGGCCATGAACTCCCTTAGCTTTTGTTTATCTGGAACAGTTACTATTTCTCCATCATATTTGAAGGATATTTTTGCTGGATAGAGTATTCTTGGCTGAAAGTTTTTGTCTTTCAGTATTTTGAATATATCATTCCAGTCTCTTCTAGCCTGAAAATTTTCTGTTGAGAAATCCACTGAGAGCCTGATGGGAGTTCCTTTGTACGTTATTTTTTGTTTTTGTCTACCTGCCCTTAATATTGTTTCTTTGTTGTTGACCCTGGCTAGCCTTACCACTAGGTGTCGTGGTGAAGGCCTTTGTCTGTTAATATATATAGGTGTCCTGTTGGCTTCGCTTACTGGTATTTCCTGCTCCTTCCCCAGATTTGGGAAATTCTCAGCTATTATTTCCTTGAATAGACTCTCTGTTCCTCTTTCCCTCTCCTCTCCCTCAGGAATACCTATAATTCTTAGGTTACATTTTCTAATAGAGTCAGATATTTCTCGGAGTCTTTCTTCATTTCTTTTTAGTCTTAGTTCTCTCTCCTCTTCCATCTGGAGTATATCTGTATTCCTATCCTCTAAAGTACTAATTCTTTCCTCCATATTGTCAGCTCTGTTCTTTAAAGATTCCAGATTCTCCTGTATCTCCTCCATTGTGTTCTTCATCTCCATCAGCACTGATTGGTTTTTCTTTATGATTTCAATCTCTTTTGTGAAGAAACTCCTAATCTCATTGAATTGTTTGTCTGTGTTGTCTTGTATTTCATTGAGTGTTTTTATGACAGCTATTTTGAAATCTCTGTCATTTAGTTCATGGATTTCTGTGTCTTCGGGGTTGATTTCTGGGTGCTTGTCATTTTGTTTCTGGTCTGGTGATTTCATATATTTTTGCATTGTGGTTCCTGTGTTGGTTTTGTTTTTCCTCATCCTGGAAGTCTCTGGTTGCAATTTCCACCTGCCGCCACTGTCTGGTGGTAGAGGGCTGTGTAGTCTAAGCCCCCTGCGCTCTGCCCCGGTTTTTCTGCTGCGATCCGCAGTTTTGTTTTGTTTTTTTCTCCGCTGTGATCCACGGGTCCAGTCTTTTGATCAGGTCTGCCTGGGATCGCTAGGTCTGGTCTGGTCGGTTGAGCTGCAGAGTCCGGGTTGCGGGGAGGGGGGAGCTCTCTCTTTTGCCCTCTGGGTCCCTGACGGGGGAGGCTTCTCGTTTGCCCCTCTTTATCCGCTCTCTGGGGTGCTCAGATGTTGATGGTAGCCCTGTGGCTCCTCTGAGTCCTCTGTGCGGGAGTTTCCCACTGGCTGAGAGAGTCCGAAGAGCCACGGTTTCCCTGCCGAGGGCCGCCCCTCCCCTCTCTCTGGGAGCCACGCAGACAGGGATAGCTGATCTGTTGGGGAGGGAGAGGAGTTCTCCTTACCTCTCCCCACTTCCTCCAGGGGCCCAGCACATTCCACTCTCAGATGTGCGGCAGTGTGGATCCCTCCGCTCTAGGTTTTCACTGTCTGGGATTCCGTTGTTGGTCTGTGACTGTTGCTTTTGTTGTATCTTGTCGGGAGAAGAGTTCACGGGAAATCTCACTCCGCCATGATGCTGACGTCCTGAGATGGTTAGCTTTAAGTCTTTTGTTTTGCTTTTTGTTTTCTGTTTGTCCCATACATTCTTTGTCCTATTTTACCCCCTTTTCTGCCTTTTTTTGTGTTAATTATTTTTATAATCCTATTTTATCTCCCTTGTTGACTTATTTACTATAACTCTTTGTGGTATATAGTGATATCATTTGTAAGATAAATCTTTAATGCATCATATTTTGCCCTAATGTCATATAATACTACTAAATATATAGTATAAGAAACTTACAACAGTGTTACTTCCATCGTCCCATTCCAGGATTTTGTGCTACTGTTTACATCTGTATGACTTCTATATGCATTGCTTTTATTTTTGCTTTAAAGACATCTTTTAAAATGATTCAAATTATAAAAATATTTACATCATCCACATGTATTAGTCAGGGTTCTCCTGAGAAACAGAACCAACAGAGGATGTATATAGATATACAGAAAGAGATTTATTATGAGAGATTGTCTCACGAGATTATAGAGGCTGGATGTCCAAGAGCAGGAGATGAATGTCCCAGCACAAGCAAGAGAACAATTCATCCTTCCTCTGCCTTTTTATTCTATTCAGGCTCTTAACAGATTGGATGATGCCACCCACATTGGTGGGGTGATTGATCTTCTTTACTCAGTCTATATTTTTTTACTCAGTCTACCAATTCAAATGCTAATCTCTTCTGGAAACAACCTCACAGACACACACACAATGCTTTAGCAGCTATCTGGACATCTCTTAGCCCAGTCAACTTGACACATAAAATTAACCATCACATCATGTCTTTGCTATATTTGTTGTGCTTTATTCTTTGTGTAGATTTATATTTACATATGGCATACTTTTCTTTCTGCATATTAAGATGTCAGTTTTCTCTAAAATCATCTATAGTTATATAGATTCAGTACAATCTTTCTCCCTCTACTGAAAAAAAAATCCCAGATACTTCACCAAATTCTGTTGACAAATCACTTGTCATTAGGAAAATGAAAACTAAAAGTGCAATGAGATTCCACTACATACTTATTACTATGGGTAAAACATTAAAAAGCTGACAATACCAAAAGTGGCAAGTATGAGGAGCAATGGACCTCTCATATATAGCTGCTGGGAATAAAAAATGTTATAGCTCCTTGTAAAAAAATTAGCAATTTCTTATAAAATAAACCATATGCTTTCCATATGACTCAGCAATCCTATTCCTATGTGTTTACCCAAAATAAATCAAAATTCATAATCACATAAAGCACTTTATGCACATGTTCATAGTGACTTTATTCACAGTTGCCAAAACCTAGAAACAACCAAAATGTCCTCCAACATGTGAATGGATACACGAACTAGATACATCTTTGCAATGGAATGCTACTCAGCAATTTAATAGCAATGAACTCCTGATGCGTGAAAGAACATGTGAATGCACTATGATAAGTCAAAGAAGGCAGACTCAAATGGCTATATATTATATGATTCTGGGGAGGCATTTCTACAAAGGAGCATATGGAGCTATGTTGGGCTGATTTAAATGATTTATATCTTAATTGTGGTGGTAGTTACATGACTGTATTCATTTGTCAAAACTCATAGAACCGTACAACAGCATGTGTGGATTTTTACTGTATATAAATTGCATCTCAATGAAAAAATACATAACTTGAGTAGAAGGAGAATTTTTATTTTGATAGTGGAATAAAAGAAAGTTTCCCAAATATAATTTGCTATATTACAATAATTGCTATAGTATAAACACTCATCCAACTTTCTTGCTTGCTTAAGAATCAAATTTGAGTTCAATTGCATAGTAGTCACCAAATATTTATTTTTATAAAAAAACGTATTCTTGCAAATAATTTAAAAAGGATATTAAATACTTGTTATGAGAGAATTGAAGCATCACACCAGAAGAGCAAAAAGTTAATTTATTATTATTATTAAAGGAATAAGCACACAAAGGAAATAGTATTTGTAAAAAAAAAAATTCTTTTTAATTTCTGGTAATTATTGCCCTTATAAAAATGGAATAAATGCAATTATCAATTACATTCATTTAATCTATGTACTGGTCAATTGTTAAAAATTTGTTCAGCATCTTTTATGGGTCAGACAGTATTCTTAGCGTTTCTGGTTCTTTTCATTATTCTTTTCAATTCCACTTAAATTGTAATCAGATATAACATCATTATTCTAGAAAAGAAACTAGGAATTATCTGGTCCAATCATTTGCATGATATGTCATTCCCTTTGACTAAATGCAGTACAAACAAGAAGTAAAGTAACATGCCATACAGGTCTGTATTCAACCTGAGTCATTCTACTCTTACATCATTTGTTATGAATTGTCAAATTTTAAGACCTTCAAAAGTATCCATTTAAACATAAGGAAAAGTCCCTGAGCTATGGAAACCCGGTATTCATTTCATCTGTATAAATGAAATTCCCAAGATTTTGAAGGCAAAGACACAGAGCCTTTCATACGGAACTTGGAAAGACTAAAAAAAGGAAGCAAAGGTGTATTTCTAACAGACTGGGCAGTATCATCCGCATGGATACCAAAAGGTAGCTATCGAATACCTGCAAAATAACTAAGAAAGATTGAACCAAGATATCTAATCCCACAGGATTGGATTGGGTGCATTTGTTTACTTTTTGTCGTAGGAATCATATCATATTCATTTTTGAATCAGAAGGAGTAACTCATAGCATCTACCACAGTTCAGGTTTTCAAGAGGCAACTAACTACTACTAACTACTGAATTTAACTCGGTTATTACACAAAGCATTTTTTGACTGAAATCAAGTCTGACATAAATTATGGACTTGATTTTTCCCCAGGTTTTAAGTATAATTAGAATAAGGTAGGAAAATCAATCATAGAGTGACTGAAATTAATTGCTTACATAGTGTAGAATCTCTTGTGAATCAAGGTTCCATCTATGGCCCCAAGGAGCATTCGAGGGAAACAATGAATAACTGAGATCCAAAATAATATGACAGTGAACACTGGCTAAATCAACTTATAACAAAAGATACACGTATAAACAATAGCTAAATTACAAGACAATGTACAAATAAATATAGACAAAGGAAATAAATATATCAACTCTTCAAGTTAATACGATTGATTTGAGTCAAAGCGAAAAAGAGAAGAACAGGTTATACAATTCTTATTATGTAATAAACGAAGTATCTCAGTTTTGATGAAAGACATTTTCCTGAAATTAAGGGTTTAAGAAATTTGGTTGCACACTATTTACACAAAATCTTTGAGCGAAATCATGAATATTGCTTTAAGCGATAATTTGATGCTGCTAAAGCGTTATGTCTATCACCATTGTAGGACGAGCAATTTTACTGACTCTGAGGCCTGATATGAATCACATATGAGTAATGTGAGTTTAAAACTAAAGACCCATCTATTTTTTTGTATATTTTTTCCATCAATATATTTTTTTAATAATTATTTATTCCATTCTTGTTCTAAGACTGACATCACACTAAGTACCTAAAATTACCTTAGTTTTATAGCATAGAGTAAAAAAACCTTCCACATCTTGACAAGGAGAGATAGTTCTCACCTCAGATTTTTATCTGATACTGTTTTTAACTATTTCATCAGTTTTTAAACTCAACCTATTCAAAGAATATTTACCTTCTAATTTATCCAAAATAGCATTTAGAAACTGTTGGAGAACCGTAGATTCTTGGATGGTTTTTCATTTTTCCTCACACCATTTCAAATAATTGTCATCAATACAAACATTTACTGCTGAGTACAGTGTGTTGCTGGGCAAATTAGTGAGCTGTGGCTCCATATTACAACTTCTCAAAAATGAAATCAGATAACTATTTTCTTGAGAAATCAATAGTGTTTATGATGATTATACTTTTTAGTAGTAATGCCATGTAAATATACTCTAATGGCTATACACATATAAACAAAGTACATAATGCATGTATAGAAGTAGAGGTTTTCAGTGTGTCAAAGACAAAACAAAGCTACACCTATCAGAAATAAATTAGTGTCATGTATATTAGCAGTGCTTTCCCTGTGCTGGTTTCAGAGCACTAAAGCAAAGTTAAAGCTCTTAAATTATTGCAACTAGAGAGCAATAACAACACGATAACAGCAAGCTAATAACAAGAAAAAGGACTTTGTCCCTATGAAAAGCTCAAAGGCAGATTTTTTGGTCTTGCCTTAAAACAAATAATTTAGATTCTTCAGGCAATGGCTTCTGAGAGCAATAATGGAGTCACAGAAGGCAACTCGATTAAAAAGACCAGTTGTGCTAATAGCTCACTCTGTATCATGTGAAGTAGTGCTTTGTGGATTGAATTTCCTTGCTGATATTTTTAGCTCTGAGTACATCACTTAAAGAGGATCATCCTTCTCCCAAACCAGTGCAGCTTCCATTTTCTCTTAGCCTAGAAATCAATTGAAAGTGATTGAAGGAATAGGAAATTCTATCTGTGCCTATAGAAGACTTTCAGCAGTTTTGCCAAATAGAGAAGGGCTTCAATAGTCTGATCTTACCCTATCTAGCCAATATTTCCTAACAAAGTCCAAACCTCCATCATTTATTACAGTCAGAGTGATCTCTCTGCTGTCCTCCAAATGTGGCAAATGAATTCCCATTCCTCTACTTTTGCTTAGAATGTTCCATTACCTTTGTCTGACATTCACTCTGATAAGGCTATATAATGAGGTATATTTAAGAGCATTCACCCTGAAGCCAGACAGGGCTGTCACTTAGTACACTGTGACAGTCAACAGTTTTGAGACTTTATTTCCACATCTGTAAAGTGGAGATAATATTACTTTCTCATAAGGTTGGTGTGAAAATTAAATCACATAATATAAGTAAAAATATAAAAATAAGCCCTGACACCCAGTACATGCTATATGAGTGTTTATTCAATTATTTGTTCGAATTCTTTTCCATCTTTTGAGTGCCAATTTGACTAAATTTTGTCTAAGTGCTATAGTCCATTCAGAGTTTGACTTCTGAATTTCTGAAGCACTTTGACAATATCACAAGCATGTACTTAGTGATTTGTTAATTATTTCATACGTTTCATTGCTGTTTATACAAAGAAATTATTAGCACTTTAAGTAGGAAAATTTTATTTTATTTCTATGTATATACTAAAATCATCCTAGTGCTAGGAAAATAATGGACCCAAACTATTTTTTGATTGATTGATTGATAAAACCCAATTTATAAAATTGAAGGCTATATTTCATTGCTAGTGACTAGAATAATATCAGGTTCACTGACTTTATTTTCTTTTGAAGTCCTACTATGCTGTTAAGCCCATTCAAGAACTTTTATTGCAAAAACTGCATTTTGAATTTAACAATTCATTTTTTCAAAGTTTGTATTTCTGGGTGTGTATTCTCCATGTGCTCACTCATTATGTACATCATTTCCTTTAAATAATGTTAATAATAGCTGTTTAAATATTCTTTTATGCTAATTTCCATGTTGTGTCATTTCTGAATCTATTTTTATTGATTCTTAATTCACCTAGTTACGGGTTATGTCACTATGCTTCTTGAAATACTAGTAAAAAATTGTGGATATTATGTTGTTAATTAATAAACTGATATTTATTCTCTTCATTTAAAGAGTACTGTTACTTCTGGTTTCTTCGTAGAATACAGGAAATTGGTGAAAGCATTGTTGGCATTCTTTTTTTTTTTTTTTTTTTTTAATTTTTTGTTTATTGCAGTAACATTGGTTTATAACATTGTAAAAATTTCAGGTGTACATCATTGTACTTCTATTTCTGCATAGATTACATCATGTTCACCACCAAAATACTAATTACAACCCATCACCACACACATGTACCCAATTATCCCTTTCACCCTCCTCCCTCCCCCCTTCCCCTCTGGTAACCACCAATCCAATCTCTGTCCCTATGTGTTTGTTTATTGTTGTTATTATCTACTACTTAATGAAGGAAATCATACGGTATTTGACCTTCTCCCTCTGACTTATTTCACTTTGCATCATGCCCTCAATGTCCATCCATGTTGTCACAAATGGCTGGATTTCATCGTTTCTTATGGCTGAGTAGTATTCCATTGTGTATATATACCACAGCTTTTTCATCCATTCGTCCCTTGATGGGCATTCTTAAACCAACCAAAAATCTGGGACAATCTGCATTCTCACAAATTTTCTACAACTGATCATAGATTGGAGGTCACAGGAAAAACAACTAACCTTAAATCTAAGGAAAGGTAAGTGTCTGCAATGAAAAACAGGACATGAGAATTTACATACCTGGGGCAGATGGAGGCAGACAGTAGTGAGAAGTATTCAGGTAAAAATGTTAATGAATTGGTGAATGCAGTGTTTGTGCCAGCAAGAGAATATAGAAACCCTGGGTGCTACAGATATAAGGAGAATACACATCCACTCATAGGTTCTATTCCACAAACCTCACAGGGGCTCACAAAAAAATACTGGTGACAATAGTGCTATAGAGTCATTTGTGGTTCATGCCTTGCGAGAGGAATAGCTGCTGCTATGGAGAAAACAATACCTCTCCCCTCATTCTATCTCCCTTTTCTCTTGTAGAGACAAATATCTAAACTGAGGGGAAGGGGAAGGAAACAAACACTTTTTCCCATAGGCGCTGGTAAAAATCCTTTGCATCTGGGAAAAGGAAACAGGAAAACATCCTCTATATCTGGAGAAAGTGAAGAAATATATGCTGAGCCCAGAACTACAGCTGGGCAATGGGCAAAACCACTGAAATGACCACACTTATGAGGTCCAGAAACACAGTGCTTGCCTTAGACTGAAACCTAGCCACAATACAGATTACTCACCATCCCCACGACCAAGGTAAAAGCACTGAGTAACAAGTAACGGTAAAATAGGGCGGGGATATTTACTAGAGCGTGTAGAGATTTCTCTAAAGTGCACCACAGAGGGAAAATCTAAAGCTTAATATAAAACAGAAATGGACAAAAATCCTCTGTCAAACTAATACCCACCACAAACACAAGGTATCACAAAAGGAATTTAAGGCTTGATGTGCAGTGTGGGAGACCATACCAACGACAAACCCTAAACACAACTCAACTCTTGACTAGATTGAGTCAAGTCCTGACACCCAAAGCCTAGTAGAAGAGAAAATTTGCCTATTTCACAGCATAAAATATAGTTATAGATAACTAAGTCCTACAAAAGATGTCGTATGCCTTTTATACTGTTCTACAATAAATGGTTTATATAAGATGTTCAATACTCAGAAAAATTTTGAATAAGAGAAAAAAGCTAGGAAAAAAAAGGAAAAGAACCAACAAAACTAAACACAGATATAAATGTTGGAACTATCAAGAGAGGGAATGTTAAGATAACTATAACCTAATATGTTAAAGATTCTAATGTTAAAAGTGAACAACATGCAAAGCCAGATGTACTATTTCAGGAGAGAGATGGAAAATATAAGAAACAGTCAGGGGCTGACCCGGTGGCATAGGAGTTAAATTCGCGCGTTCCGCTTCATTGGCCCAGGGTTCACTGGTTCAGATCCTCGGCGCAGACCTACTCACCACTCATCAGGCCATGCTGAGGTGGCATCCCACATAGAAGAGCTACAGCTCTACAACTAGGGTATACAACTATGTAGTGGGGCTTTGGGGAGGAAAAAGAAAAAGAGGAAGGTTAGCAACAGATGTTAGTGAGGGCTAATCTTCCTAAAAAAAAAAGTTGACAAAAACATTAAAAAAAAAAAGAAAAAGAAAGAATCAAAGGAAAATGCTGTAAATGAAACACAGAAACAGAGATGTAAAATGCATTCAATGGGCTTATTAGTAGATCAACACAGCCAAAGAGAAAATGAGTGAACTTGAAAACAGGAAATATAAATTTCCCAAACTGAAACACAAAGGAAAAGTAAAATACTGAACAGAGAACTCACTTATGATTTCTAGAGCAATGTAACAGTCTAATATAAATTAAATTGGAATCTGTAGTTTTCTTTTCTTGCAGTGTCCTTATCTGGCTTTGATATCATGGTAATGCTGGCCTTGTAAAATGAGTTTAGGCATGTTACCTCCTCTTCAATTTTTTGGAAGAGTTTGAGAAGGATTGGCATTAATTCTTTAAATGTTTGGTAGAATTCGCCAGTGAAACCATTTGGTCCTGCGGCCCCCTTACTTTAAGATACAAGACTCCAGGTCTCGTTGGGCTCCAATAAGTATATTACCTTTCCTATTCTTGTTATCTAAGGGAGGTAACAACCTTCTCACTTTTGCTTGCCTCTAGGTGAGTCAACATCCTACCTCCTTGTAAATAGTCACTTCATTAACGTATCGTTATTTAAGCGATCTTAGTGAAATTTTCTTTGCAGCCAGGATCCTGACTGATATACTTGCCATGTTCTTCTATGCCTCAAGGACTCTGTGCTTGTTGTTTCCTCTGCCCAAATTATTTGTCCCCAGATATTCAGTTGACAATCTTTTTCTTTGTCACACCCCAAAATCACCTTCTTATAAAACCTCTGTTTAATCAACTATTACAAAATACCTCCCATTATTTTCTGTAGAAACATACTTGTTACTTTTTTCACTACTCTTATTTTTATTAGAAATTATCTTATTTTCTTCATTACTTGTTGTGTCTACTCTCCTCTTACTTTTTACTAGTATGTACTTTTTCTTCAAACAGGAATCTTATCTCTCATATTTACTTCTGGCTCTGGATTTCCAGAACTTAAAACAGTGACTAACACATGGTAGGCACTCAGTAATATTGAATGAATGAATGACTAAATTAATGAATGATGAGTGAATAAATATTTTGCTAAATGTACTCTTTATGGTGATATGCTTCCGCATCAGATTGTTTTCTTATTATTCTTATTTTATATAAATTTCTTGGACAATTCTTAATTGGGGCAACCACTTCTTTCTTTCTTTTTCATCATATTATATTCACGAGTATTTAAAAGTTTAGAAACTTTTTTTCCTGTCAAAATCAATACATATTGAATATGGAAGAAATTTGGGAAAATCAGCTCTTTGGACATATCTATAATAACATGGATCTCTTTATGGGGTTTTATTAATTTTCTTTAACAAAAGAGTTCTTGGGGTTTCAATAGTTCTCATTCTATATAAATATTCCTTAGTTCAATACAAATGGCATTTATTATAAACTGTGGGATCTTTGCTGTTGGTTAGACCAAGGTTACAAATAATACTCTTTCTGGCCTAAGGCTTTTGTTATTTTTTAAATTTCTTATATTTAAATAATTTTAAATTTATAGAGGAAATTCAAAGACAATACAGAGAGATTCTGTATACTATTTCCATAGCTTATTTTAATGTTAGCATCTTATATAACCACGGCACATTTATCAAAAGTAAAAATTTAACATTGGTGTGTTACAACTAACTAAATAATCAGACTTCACACAGATATCACTAGTTTTTTTAAGATTTTATTTTTTTAAAGCAGTTTTGGGTTCATAGCAAAATTAGGAGGAAAGTACAGAGACTTCCTATATACCCCTTGCCCCTACACATGCATAGCTTCCCCGTTATTAACATTCCCCATCAGACTGGTACATCTGTTACAATCAATGAACCTATATCCACCCATCATAATCACACCAAGTCCATAGCTTACATTAGGGTTCACTCTTGGTGTGCATTCTATGGTTTTTGTCAAATGTGTAATGACGTAGTCACCATTGTAGTGTTATACAGAGTGTTTCACTGCTCTAAAAATCCTCTGCACTCTGCCTATTCTTCCCTCCCTGCTACCCCTGGCAACCCCTGATATTTGTACTGTCTCCATAGCAGTACCTTTTCTAGAATGTCATATAATTGAATCATACAGTATGTAGTCTTTTCAATTTGGCTTCTTTCACTTAGTAATAAGCATTTAAGGTTCCTCCAAGTCTTTTTATGGCTTGATAGCTCATTTCTTTTTAGTGCTGAACGATATTCCATTGTCTGGATGTACCACAGTTTATTTATCCACTCATCCACTGAAAAATATTTTGGTTGCTTGCAAGTTTGGGCAATTATGAATAAAGCTCCTATAAACATCTATGTGCAGGTTTTTATGTGGACATTAGTTTTTAAACTCCTTTGGGTAAGTGCCAATGAGCAAGATTGTTAGATTGTATGGTAAGAGTATGTTTAGTTTTGTAACAAACTGCCAAGCTGTCTTCCAAAGTGTCTGTTGTGTTCCCACCAGCAATGAATGTAAGTGATATCACCAGTTTTTACACTAATTTTTTTTTCCTGTTCCAGGATCCAATGCAGGGTAAGCGTTGCTTTTTGTCATCATGTCTCTTGGTGATATTTTGTCAGTTGTCCCGTGTCTTTCATGACCTTAACACTTTTGAAAAGTACTGGTCTGGTATGTCATAGAATGCCCCTCAATTCCAGTTTGACTGATTATTTCTCGTGACTGGACACAGGATAATATAATAGAGATGAAGAGCCCTTTTCATCCCGTCATATCAGGGGCTACATGCTATGAGCGTGACTTATTATTGGTGATTTTAACCTTAATCACTTTGCTAAGGTGATACCTGCCAGATTTCTCCATTATGGTTAGTGTAAATAACACTTTTAATCATAGTAGGTGAAGTGTGTAACAGATAAAATGAATTTTTATTCTTGGACCGATAATGTTGATACTGTATTTTTTAGTATAACCATGTTACTTATCAATTCCATTGTATTTCGTCATGTTTCTCCCAAGATGTAAATTTACAGGCTGACGCACTAAAATGCAAGAAAGTAGATTAGAGGAGCTCTTAAAGTCCTACCACTTTTATTCTATCATTACAGCGGAGAGATTGATGAAAAGGAAGACGTGAGAGCAATTCAGTGTTCTATTTAGTTTTTAATTAACTAAAAGTCAATAAAACCATTAGGTTAATTTTAGCATAATGTTTAATCAATATTATTAACATTAATGTATTTTGTTTGTGTACTTAAGAAAAATTTGAACCAAGAAAATATTTTCTTTGATGTTTTTCACCCTCGTTCAATTTCTTTCCAAGTACCTCATGCCACTGAGCTGCCATCGGCCAAGAACACTCACTCTTTGTGGCAGACATTTCCCAATATCATCACCCTCCTTCAATTTTTCCAAAAACATCCATCTACATATAGACACATAACCAGGCTAAGCTCACAAGTGTACATGAAAATTATATAGTGTGTGACCAATATTTCCTAAGAAATTACAATCTAATTGGGAAAATAATAGTTATTCAAGGAAGGAATCAGTGAAATCATAATAAAGGAGATGGAAATTAAGATGTCTTTTATCTATGTGGAGAAAAGAATATTTAGGGAAGCATGATTAAAACAACCAGGATATGGGGTTGGGGAGGGAGTGAGCATTGGAAAACCAAAAAAAATAATGGTAACTTGTTACATTAAGTAACAGGACACAAAGTAAGAGATTTTTCTGAATCATTACTCGATAAGTATTACATGGAGCAAAAGTTAGGTGTTTTGTGATTTTATTTCCAAGGATCCTCATTTTTGTAGTTAGTTAGTATGATTAATAAGGCTTGTTAATGGGTGCTAATGGCTAACCCATGATATGTTTGTATTTTTAGGCAGTGTTATAAACGAGTGAATGTGATGAATGGAATTGGATATCGGACAAAATACTCTGGATTTTGTTATACCCATCAACACAGACTTTAAAGGACATCTGTTTTAGCCAGTAAATTCACTAGCCTCATCCATTAAGTGTAAATCAATGACCACTAATTGTTAGGTACCCCAAAAATCTAAAAATGTAAAACACTGCTCATATATATCTAAAATTTTATCTCACTTTATATTAAAAACATTTAATCCAATACAGAATCCAGAATTGTCCACATTGGAAACTTTTCAAATATTCATTAAAAACGAAAAATAGACGTTTCAGTGTGAAGTATGTGTTTGTAATCTCCTACTAAAATTGGAGATTCTTATTCTTTCTCCCAACATTCAATTAATCAAATTATTTTAATGGCCCTCTTTTTGCAGTAAAGAGCTGAATCACCATATTGCCTGATAATAAATGTACCAGACACAAAGGTTTTATGTTCAAAGTACAAAGTGAACATGTTAGAAAGTTACTGATTAATATGCAATCTTCTGATTGATAAGATTTCCTCCTATGATGTCTACTAATAGGTCCACATTAGTCTCT
Organism: Ceratotherium simum simum; assembly: GCF_057802395.1. Lineage (NCBI taxonomy): Eukaryota > Metazoa > Chordata > Mammalia > Perissodactyla > Rhinocerotidae > Ceratotherium > Ceratotherium simum. The sequence goes on along the minus strand of NC_141908.1, from coordinate 36,511,065 downwards.
AAAACTCTAGTTAAAATATTTTTAAATGATACACTTAAATTATCTCTACAAAACTAACTTAGTCTATGAAATCCAAAGATCTAGCAATTTTTGACGTAAAATTCTTCCAAGATCCATAGCAAAATTTATTTATAAAGCATCATCATAACGTTATCAAAATGCTTTAATAAGAATTATTTAGCCATTGGATAATTGCACATAACCTTTCACAAAGGACATTTAGATAGTTATTTTCAATGTCTTTATAATTATTCTAAACATCTGGGCTTAGAGGAGTTTTCTTTTTCACTAATTCATTCATTCATTCATTCATTCATTCTGTGTCTATATTTGATGTTGAGTAGAGAGAAGCCCACATGACAGAACTTGTTTTGGAGCTAAATGAGTAACAGGGAAGATAATCCCAAAACATGTAATTACACAAACAAATGCAATGTTACCAGAGAAATAATACACAGCGACTGATGAGAACATATCAACGCCAGTAGTTTAGTTTGGAGAGGAGCTAACAAAGGAAGTGATCCTTAAGCTGAAGAAGAAAATTAAATGATCAAACATTATTTTTGATGAGAACAACCTTTTACTCTCAGGATGCAAATCAAGATGGTCTTAATATATTCTTTCTAAAATTTTCTCTTATTTCTAAATGTTCAGATTTTAACAAGACTTGCTTTTAACTAACTTCTCATAATCTATAGGTATAGAAACATTGTATATGAGATTTCCTCATTTTGAATATAATGATTTTTTTCTATATGGCACCCTTTGTCTGATAGACTATATAGTTTGTCTGATAGACTATATAGTTTGAAAGTTTACAGATTATTTTCTTTTCAAGTCAAAATTAAGCCTCAATATTGTCTATAGTAGGAAATGTCCCATTTTATAAAATAAGAAGCTAAGGCTCACAGAGTTTAAATGTTTTATTAAAGATCAAAAGCCTATAAGAGTCAGATATAGAAATCAAAACCAGGTCAGCTGAATGGAAATGTGATGTTGTTGTACCTTCTATTTCAACTGGCACAAATAAAGCATTCAAGGATTGGATTCAAGACTGTCAAAGAAACCAGATATTTAATATCTAGTGCTTTATTTAAACCCAAGTTTAGAAGTAGCAGGAAATGAAGGGTCCTTCTGGAGCTAATGTGTTACTGGATGTGCTGGAATAACTGTTTGATCCCCATGTAACTATTAAAGGGTTTATCAGCAGGATTTTGCATTGATCTCTGGTGATATGCTGAGCCAGACAGGAGAGGAAAGATACCAAAGTGTTGCAAGAATTAGCCAGCATGGACCAACATGAACTAGACGAATACTCCTGTTTGTGATATTGAAGCTTACTTCATTAATGAGGCTGGATGTATTGCTGGATAAATAAGAATTCATTGACATGGGAGTGTTTTATCAGGATATGGATTTTACCATCCTAGCAAGGGGCCTGGAGGATGGGGCAAACTTGCTGTTGGGAAGCACTTAGAAACTTGAAAAATGTGATGGCCAACAGTTGGCAAGATGGAAATATCTGAGTTGCCTTGGCAGACAGCAGAGGAAGGGAATAGAGGCTGAGGAAAGTGGTCATGCTGAAGTGGCTATATTGTGTAAGTCCAGAGGATCCCCCAGAGGATTATGTTCCACGGGAGGGCTCAAGTGACACTCTGTTCACCAATACAAGGAAGAATGTGATGGTATAAGAGGCACCAGCGTCACTAAAAATTCAGTGCGTGCTCTCTGTGCCAGACAGGGCTGATGATTGAAAAGCAATCACACATCTGTGTTTATTAATATACATGGGATGATAGAGCCTCAAAGTAAAAGAGAGCAAGTGTCACCACTTAGTGAGAAGCCATAAACTGCAATTACCTTCATGACCAGAAAATTCAGAAGGGTAGCCAAGGGGATTTGATCTGCAGATAGTTATAGAATCATGTTCATAAAACATGTTGTCACTGGGAGCAAAGTAGATGGGCAGCTAAATAGATGCTAAACAAATAAAACAGACAGCTTAGCTTATTTAAATCAAATGGAAGAAAGAATAGAGAAACTGTAGACTGAATTTGGTCACTCCATTAAAAAGTCGTGATTCTTTGCTCAGTTTCTGGATATGAGTCAATCTTCAGAACCAGAACCAATTTTCTTTCTTTTTTTTTTTTTTTGTGAGGAAGATCAGCCCTGAGCTAACATCCATGTCAATCTTCCTCTTTTTTTGCTAAGGAAGACCGGCCCTGAGCTAACATCTATTGCCAATCCTCCTCCTTTTTTCCCCCAAAGCCCCAGTAGATAGTTGCATGTCACAGTTGCACATCCTTCCAGTTGCTGTATGTGGGCCACCACCTCAGCATGGCCCGGCAAGCGGTGCATCGGTACGAGCCCTGGATCCAAACCCGGGCCGCCAGTAGTGGAGTGCAGGCACTTAACCACTAAGCCACGGGGCCGGCCCCCAGAAGCAATTTTCTGAAGAGGTGACCAGGACCCTAAGAGGAAGAACACTATAACACCATGGCAATTATTTATCACAATAATTTCCACTTTCCTTCCCCAACAGGACTATGGCCATTTACTGTGGTAACTGAACACTGGAGAAAGGAGAATAACCAGATATTTCCACATCTAGGAATAATGCTCCAGCTCATATATCATATGACATAGAAAACTGCCAAATTTTGCTGGATATAGAATTCTTGGATGAGACACTTTTTTTTTTGAAACTTTTAACATTTGTAAATAACAAGCGTTGGCAAGGATGTAGAGAAAGGGAACATTTGTGCACTGTTTGTGGGAATGTAAATCGGTGCAGGCACTATGGAAAACAGTATGGAGGTTCCTCAAAAGATTAAAAATAGAACTACCATATGATCCAGCAATTCCACTTCTGAAGATTTATCCTAAGAAAATGAAAACACCAACTCATAAAGATATATGTCACCCCCATGTTCATCGCAGCATTATTTACAATAGCCAAGATATGCAGACAACCTAAGTGTCCATCAATGGGTGAATGGATAAAGAAATTGTGGCATATATATGCAACGGAATATTACTCAGCCATAAAAAATGAAATCTTATCATTTGCAATAACATGGATAGACCTTGAGGGAACTATGTTAAGTGAAGTAAGTTAGACAGAGAAAGACAAATATCATATGCTTTCTCTTATCTGTGGAATTTAAAAAATAAAAAAAACTCATAGATACAGAGAACAGGTTGATGGTTGCCAGTGGTGAGGGGTTGGAGAGTGGGAGAAATGGGTGTTTCATTTTACTCCATTAAGTACGTGTATGTGCATGTGTGTACGTGAATTAGATGCTTTAAAGTCCTTGTCCCTTAAAAACCATCTAGCCCTTGTGATTTTTTTTTGTTAGGAAGCTCTTTAAATTTTTTATTTCTTCTATTTTAATTGGTCTGTTTCTATTATGATCAATTTTGTCTAGTTTTATTTTTTTAAATGTATTTATATTTCATCTTAATTTTCAAACTTATTTGCATAGTTTTGTTCAAATAGTCTTTAAATTTTCTCTATTTTGAGTGTTATTTCCTTGATGTCATTTTACTAATATTTGTCAACTTGATTCTGTCTTAGATTATGAGAAGTATGTTAATGTCTGCTATTTTTAATGTGTTACTTTTTCACCTCTTGCAACTTTTGCTTTATGAAAATTGTTCTTGTGTTATTGGATATATATATTTATCTCATTGTAAATTGCAGCCCTTAGCATTAAAGAAGCATCATTATTTTGTTTTGAAATCTTTTGTGCTGATTTCTATCTTGTCTGATATCAAGATTATAGTTCCTCTTTATTTGTTTGGTTTTATACTTATACAGTATATATTCAACAATTATTTTTTTAAACTTTCTATGACTTTTTGCTTTTGGTGTTTCGGTTTGTCTGGTATAAACTGCATAGTGTTAGATTTTGCCTGATAGTCTAAATAATTTTTGTTACATCAATGAATTAAGCACATTTGAATTAATCAATATGATAATATATCTGAGTACACATCCATCATCATTTTAAAATCATTTTATATATATAGCAGTAACAGGTAAATAGAAAATGTTTCTTTAAAATTGATGCCATTTACATTAGTATTTATAAATTTCAAGTAAATGGGAACAAATGTAATAAAAATGTATATCTACCCTGAAAATTATAAAATATTTTTGAGAAAAATCAAAGAAGATTTAAATTGATGCTTATATATTGAATAGCGTAGAGCTGTTATTTTTCCCCAAATTGATCAATAGATTGATCTATTGATTTAATGCAAACCCAGTCAACATAGCATCAGGTTCTTGTGGAAATTAACAAGTTTTCTAAAATTTACTAGAAAACATAGAGTACCAAGAATAGTCATAGCAATATTGAATAAGAATAACAAAATTACAGAAATTATTCTATCAGACAGCAAGAACTATTTTAAAGTCTTAGTATTGTCTTAATCTTTCTGTGTTTTTGTTTTTGTTTTTTAGTTTTCTCCTTTCCACCTTCTGTTTCTCCTGTATTATTATTCATCATGTTTACTACTCCTGTCTTCCTTCTAGTTTAGTCTTCTTTTCTCAAATGTTTCTTTTTTTATTCATAACTTTCTTTAGTTCTGTCACCACTTCTTTGAAATTTCCTTCTCTCCAGACTGTCATTCTGAGATTTTTAAAAATTCTGATCAACGTTATTCTCTCATAGCTTCTGTCATTTTCTTAGTTTCTTTTACCTCCTTTGAAATACTAGAGTCCAGTTTTCATAATGAGAAATGTAACATTTCATGTTATAATAGCATTATGGAATAAGATCACAATCCTCTTCTGGTTCTCATTAATTAAAATGTTTTAAAGATTGTTTTAGAAGGATTTCCAAATTTTATTTCTGTCTCACTCTCTACTGTTGTTTTCACCACTGATCAAATGTATGACCTCTTACTCTTTGAGAGTAACTTCTTTTGCTCCCTTCCCTAAATAGTATATCTATAATTTTTGTCCTTTGCTTCTATTGTCCTTCCTGCTTAATTTGGACTCCACACTCAAAAGTTTCTTCTGTATGGGGATTTTTTTCCTGAAAGGTAACTTTAATATGTTAGTTTCAAGGGTTTATAGTACCATCAGACGTTATGGCATCTCAGTTCCTTGCATTCACTCTTGAATTGTGTCCCTTCCAAATTCAGCTGTTAGGGTACTCGTGTACCTCTTGGTCCTTGGGGGAGCCCCTCTTCTCAATGCGCTCACCAGTTCAGTGCCTCCTCCCTCTTCTTTTTCTTTTCCCTCTTCTCCCTCTTCCTTCCACGCAGATGATGATACAATGCGGGCCTCTCATTTGTAAATATTTGATGCCCACAGGCTGGTATTTTGGAATTTCTAAGTACATTCTGTTATCTAGTTTTAGTATTGATGCTGCCCATGTGTTTTGATTTTGCTATTTTATTTACCTGTATTTTTTTTTATTGTGGAATTTGATTGATTAAAAGAAGAAAGAAAACTGTGTTGCCTTGGCTGTTGTTTTCCCAAAACACCATTGTAATATTTTTAAAACATGAATCAGATTATGCCACTCTCATGTTCATAATGCTTCAATGTCTTTTGCAATTGAACAAATTGATAATTATCATGCCCTACAATGAACTTTATGATGCCGTCCTTTCTTCACAATCCAACTTCATTTTGCTCCCCTCCATTCCTCTGTCCTTTCTCCACTGTCCTTTCAGTTCCTCACACTCAACAGTACCTACCTTAAGGCCTTCATACGCGCTATCTCAGCAAGTTGCAATCCTTCTTTTCTCCTCAGTTCCTTTTCTGAACCTTGCCTGCATTCACACGTACACAAACATATATTCCTTATTCAAGTGTGACTCTTTTTTGTCATTTCTATCTGACAAACCTAGGTAGGTAATCTCCCACCTTATTATTTCTATCACTGTGCCCTGTTTAACTCATTTTTGTCTTCATTACATTTACCACATTTTTAAATCATGCAATTACATGTTTTTTTTTTAATCTGCTTATCTGTCTCATGTTCCAAAAGGAAGCCCTGTAAGAGTAGAGAGTGTTTTATTCACCAGCGTAAAGACTTTTTCTAGCACAGTTCTTGGTACAAGTGAGTTGCTCAATGAATGTTTCTTAACTAAAATATATCTTTATTTCTCCCACAGTGTAATGCCTTCTACACAGTTGGTTTAACCTTTTGCCTGCAGACTACAGATGCATTGAGAACAATCAAAACTTGCTGCAAATCATGGAGACCTACGGTTCGAGTCCACCTCTCATCTCCCAATTCCCACACTCCGTACACACAGGGACCTGGAATTTTATTCCTAGGACTCCCATTACACAAATGTATGTACCAGAAGCATATTTTTCTTTATATAGTTGTAGTCAGGAAAGAGAAACACTCCAGCATATGTTACCGCTGTTCCCTACTACCATAGCTGCTATAAGCATCACCTCTATAGCATGCCAATAGCTACCACACTGCAGCAGGCTCTGCTCTGAAGGTGTCCTGGTCCTCTGTTTAATGATCTTTACTCACTTTTGCATGCACTGTTTCTACTTTTATTCTGCCCTTCCTCAACTCATGCAATTTCTACTTGGTTCAGAAGCTTTGTAGATAGATTCTTCCTAATTGTGCTCTCTTTTTCAACCAAACATAAAATAGTATATTTCTCTTGTTTGGAGAATTTAAAGAGTGTCACTGAGGCTAGTCCAAAAAGTCTGTTTAATGGTACCATTGCATTTTGTCCTCTTAGTAATCTTCAATGCCCTTAAACCTTGTGTTCTGATTACCATTGCTGAGTACTTCTTCTATTATCCTGGTGTGAGTTCTCAGGAATTGGAATAGCGTTTATCTATATTTTTGTAATTGTTAAGTGTTTTGTTTTGTTTTTACTCTTCTTTTCAACCTTAATATTGGTATACTGTAGGGCTGATTAAGATTGCCTAAATCCTTCGTTTCTCCTAGGGGTATGTAGGGTCTTCAAATAAGTCCATATTTTTATCATTCGTGTTGGACTTTCCACATGTGTCTTACTTTTGAGGAGCAAATCTGTTCTTTGGTCACACATAACTCTTAAAATCAAGGTCTCATCACATGATTGCTAAGTGGATATTGTTTTCTCTTGAATTTTCATCCAGATATGTTTTGTCTCTGTGGACGTATACATATGCTTTCAGATGAAAGGTTACAATCCAATATGTTTTCCCTTTTTCTTTGTTTCAAGAAAACTAAGAATAAATTTCAGTGCCATGTTGTAGCTATCAATTTATCTCAAGTGTTTTGAAACCTTTACTCTTTCTGTTTTCTATAAATGTATTTCATTTTGGTTAACTCCTTAATTCCCCCTCCCCCCAATGTATTTTAACGTACAGGTTACTAAAAACCTCCTTGGAAATGGAACAATCACAAACTACACACACACGCGCATGTGTGCACACACACACAAATACTTAAGACACTAAAGCACTGGCTATAAGAAAATAGTGACATTAATTGAAATTAATACTTTTCTTGAGTTAGAAAAAGGGAAGTTATATTCTTTTCACACATAAAAGAGTAGCATTAGCTAAAAATTAAATTTCAGGTAAGTAATCATAAATACAGAAAAAATATCACCAAGTTAATGGTTGGATAATATGAAATTTTATTTTAGTGCAGTAGTCAGGACAGTAGCAATATAGAAATCAAATCAAATAAAAGAAAAAGTGAGAAAAATATGGATCAATTTATAAGATAAAAAGAATGAGAATTAGAAAGCTTTAAGCTATACAAATTTTATTAGAAGAAAGTAATTTAAAAGACTTTTAAAACCACAGTTGTTTTTCACTGCAATTTCTGATTCTTTTTTTTTCTCTCTGAAAAATAGTACCAATGCCACTGCATGATAAATTTGAAAAATTCTTCTTTAAAGCAAGGAATTGGACAGGAACACTTTGTGAACCCAGACATGAAAGCCATCAAAGAAAACTTTAGTGGAAAAGCACAAGATACCAGTTTCTCAAGGCTCTGTGAGACCCAAAGAATTTTCATAGACTTTACGACCTGTAAGGATGAAAGACAGAATTAACTTAAAAATTCTAAAAGAAGAAATCTTAGGTCTTGTGCTATTTGTCCTACTATTACCTAGACCTACTTAAATCAATATGTTAGTAAACACAACCAAGTACACCAAAATTCCACATGAATTAAATTTGCAGATGCATCCATTTGTATATGTGTGCATATGTTTTAGGAGAGAAGTAGAGGAAAGGAAGAAATCCATAATAACGTGTTATTCAAATCAAGATAAGCAGAATATGGTTATCCAGGGACACAGAAACATAGTTGTTTTCCTCTTTATTAATTCCCTGCCAAGAATTTAGAGTTTAATCTTCTCCATGGGCTCACAGTTAACTGATGTTTTTTATTCTTCTACTTCATTTTCCCTTCCCACCAGAATGAAACATTGATGAGTACTGTTCTTAGTCCCCCCGGGAGACTCTCATGATAAGCATTCTGTGCTCACATTATGGATCAAAACATCAGGAATCAGAAATCAATCAATCAGCCTACTAACTGTTGTTACTTTCTCTGAAGCAAAATCATTCTAGCTTTATTCAAATAGTCCCATGAGAAATATCACTAAAGATATGAGTCTATCATCATTATTAAATGCACCTTAAACATAGCCTGGCTAATATTTGGGATACACTTGCAGATTAGAAGGATACACAATTTAGAATATTCACAGTTGCAAATCAGAATTAAAAACGGAAAAGTGCCTGATTATATTGTCCATATGGCACAGCAGTGGTATGATTTTTGTAAGATTAAATCTTGTATGGGGATGAAAAATGATAAGCCAGTGTTATTATTATGAACCACATAATAACATATGGGATGTAGGCCAATAGCAGCACTCTAAATCATCCTTAAATTTCATAAGCCACTGAATGTCACAGATGGAAGCTGTTATTCATTCTACCTGCTTGACATGACGAGAGAGAATGATAAAAGTACGGAAGTAAAACTAGAATGAAGACAGCTAAGCCTGCTTTTACTCTACTGGCTACAAGTATTAGTGATGTGGTGATGCAGAGGCCAAAGGTTCGCATTTATCAGCAGGCTAAGACAAGATGACAGTACATTAATTCTAACAAAAATTTCATAAGAATCTACTTTCATAATTTACACGTGTAAACACAATGCTCATATAATCCTCCTTGTAAGGAAAATACTACAAAGAAGAAAGCATGTCTAGGTTATCTATCGATATATATAAAATTAAACCAAGTGGAGGAAAGGACTAACAATTTCTTGCTAATTTCTTAACTTAGGATATTGTTTTTCATTTTTATTAAATTTTTATACTGTGAATCCATGCTTCTTATAAAATATGACAACAATATAGAAATTTACAGAGAGAAAAAGTAAATGTCCATCTCCCTTCTCTTTCACATGCACATAAACCCACCCCTCTCATTATGTAACTGTATATACACACAAATACGTACTATATATACTTTTGCTTATGTACACATGTATAATTTCTCCCCACATAAATGGAATTGCATTTTATATGTGCATGAATAGATACAAACACAGTTTTGTATTTATATAAACGATGTTGTATTCTATATACTTGTCTTTGACTTGCTCTTTTCATTCAACAATATAAGCACATAAAGATTTACAATATTTTCTAAGTTTCTGTATGATATTTCTTATGAAAGAGGTAAGAGCATTTAACTATTATTTTACTGAATAACTTTGTTTTTATTTTATTTTTTTACCATCATAAACAAGCCTGGAAAGAAAATTATATATGTAGATATAGACATAGATACAGATATATATATAGATAAATGTAGATAGATAAATACATAATGAAGGCACACATGAGTGTGTATACACAATACACATATTCACACACGCACACATACATGGTCAAAAGATATGTTTCCCTACTTGTTTGAATATCATAGAAAACTCTTACTGAAATATAAGCCTTTTTATTCTCACTTGCTCTTCTAGTCCAATGTTCTCTGTGCATATCGACACACTAGTAATATACACCTTTCATTTTTGTATTTTTGTAACATGTTTTAATATATAGATGAGAAAATTTTCTATTGTTATCATATTTTTTTTTTCAGAATTGTAATGGTTATTCTTGCATTTTTATTCCTCAAGATGAACTTTGGAGTTTTGCTTGGAATTACATCTTGAGGTTACATTGAAGAACTGACTATCCTACTCTATTGATGTTTGTCATCCATCTATCTTAATTCTTTCCATAATATTTTAATTTTTTTCATAAAATACTTGCATATATGTTTTCACATTTATTCTTATATATTTATAGATTTTTGTGTTTATGAAAGTAATTATTTTTCCTATTATAATTTTTTGCCTGAGTTTTGCTGGTGAATAATATGAATTTTCATTTTTATTGTTCTTAAACTAACCAATTCCTTAAATGTTCTTATTTGCTTTAAGATAGCTAAAAAGAGGTAACTAGAACTAATAAGTGACTTAAGCAAGATTGCAGGATACAAAGTCCACACACACATTAATTGTATTTCTTCAAGCTGATAATGAAAAATTAGAAATGGATCAAAAGACTCAGCATGTAAAAGCTGTCAGTTCTCCCTAAACTGATCTATTTATCACAATTATAATCAACATCCTCCCAGCAGGATTTTGGTAGATATAGACAAGCTCACTTGAAAATTTATATGGAAAGACAAATGAACTAGAATAAGCAGTAGATTGGCCAAAACAATTTTAATAAAGGAAGATCAAGTTGGAGGCATCATGCCACCTGAACTTGGGACTTACTGTAAAACTACAGTAAATGTGAAAGTGTGGAATTGGTAAAGGGATAGACACATAGATGAACAGAGCAGAATAAAGTCCAGAAACAGACCTAGACAAATATGGTCAATAATTTTTATTTAAGTTCAAAGGCAAATAAATGGAAAAAAAAGATTTTCTTTTCAACAAATGATAGTGGAACAATTGGATATATGCAAAAAAGAACCTCAACCTAAACCTCATACTTTATATAAAAATTAACTCAAAATCAATCATAAATCTTAATTTAAAATGTAAAATTAAAGAAAAATACATTGAAGAAATCTTTATGCCCTGGGGTTACGCAAAGACTTCTTAGACAAGATCAAAGTAAAAAAATAAAAAATTGCTCTGCTAAAGAGGCTATTAATAGAATAAAAAGAATAAGTCACAGACTGGAGAAAATACTTGCAAATCACATATCTGACAAGGAATTTGTATCTAACATATATAAGAAAAACACTCAAAACTCCACAGTTTGAGAAAGAAAATAAACAGCTCAATTAAAAAATGGATGAAAGCCTTGTACAGACACTTGACCAAAGAGCATAAATGACTTCAGAATAGCACATAAAATTATATTCATCATTAGACATTCAAGAAATGCAAATTCAAATCATGATGAGATATTATTTACCTAATAGAATCATTAAAATAAAAAAAATATTACTGACCATAGGAAGTGCTCGTAAGGATTCAGAACAATGAGAACTCTCTTATATTGTCAGTGGGAATGCAAAATGGTACAGCCACCCTGGAAAGGAGATAGGCAGTATCTTAGGAATTTAAATGTATACTTAGCTCTGACCCAGCAATCTCACTCTTAGGAATTTACTTAAAAGGAATGAAAAATTATGTTCACACAAAACCTGTATATTAATGTTCATAACAGCTCTATTCACAATTGTCAAAAATTGGAAACAGTACAAATGTCTTTCACAAGTGAGTGGATAAACTGTGGTGCATTCATACAGTGGACTACTATTTTGCAATAAAAAGAAACGAACTATGGTTACACGCAATAACTTGGATAGATCTTAAGGGGATGATACTGAGTTAAAAAAAGCCAATCTCAAGGGTTAGGTACTACATACTTCCATTCATTTGACATCCTGAAAAAGACAAAACTATAGTGATGAGAAGAAATTAGAGGTTGCCAAGGTTGAGGAGTTGAGAACGGGTGTGACTGCAAAGGGATAGCATGAGAGTTTTTTGGGGAGGCCGTGAAACTGTTCTGAAACCCGATTGTGGTAGTCATGTCCACACAAACCTATGCATGTGTTAGAATCCATAAAACTCTACATCAAAAAAATGTATGTTTTCAAAAAAATAAATTAAAGAAAACTCCAAGGGGAAAGGAAAATGAATTTCTCTTCTCTTCCATTCCAAAAGATTTCCTCTTGCATAAGGTTTCACGGGATACTTGTTTCAGATATTGCAAACAATTTGATTCCATCCTTTGATACACTCATGAGGTTGGTGACTGAGGGGATAACCAAATCATTTTAGCACTGTGAGAGGAATAAAGTGAAGTGGGTGGTGGGGAAGAACAGGTAACTAACACCCTCTGAATGCCTACATATCAAGAACTTAAAATGAAAATGTTTCTCTGTTTCAAGTAATGCTACAAGAATACAGGCAGCAAGTACTCTATGATAGATTGTATTTTCCAAAAATATACTAATATCTCCCATGTCATTTGCTCTTTACCAAGGTTATCTTGCCACTCTCACATCAAAAGATGGCATTCATCTCTCCACCCCCTTAATTAAGTCTGAACGGGCCCTATTACTGCTATAACCCATAAAATATCACCCAAGATTTTGTACCATTCCAGATATGGTCCCTAACAGCCCTGGCAGCTTCTACTTCCTGTCCAGTGGAGCCTTCAGATAACTCTATCCTGAGCTGCTACTTGACTCAAATCCTTGCGAGGCCCCAAACAAGAATCCTCCAGCTGAAGCAAATAAACCATAGAACCCTGAGACATAATAATAAATTGTTGCTGCCACTAAGTTTTGTTAGAGTGTAATAGGTAACTAGAACATACTCCCTTCCTCCAAAGTGAGACTAGATTATCTAGTCAAATATATACAACTAATTGTGTGACATAAAACTAACTACCCAGTTCCGGTCTATAAAAGAATTTGGAAAGATCAAGAAGTGGGATACAAGAGACAGAACTTCAGTGGAAAGTTCTCAGTGTGCTTCCTCCTAAGCTCAAGCCTAATGAAGAGGGCTCCAAAGAGCCCATGTAAAGGACTGTATAAGTGTTCTCAAGAGTTTGCCAGGGGGCAATAAGAAGGGAGTCATGTAGATATGTGTACACCTCAACCCTGAACAAAAATTCTAAAGGGGAAGAAGCTTGATGAAGTGGCCTTCAGAGTGAAGGACTGTGGAAGGGAAGTAACTGCCCTCCCACCAAGGGGAAGTGAAATATTTGTTTCATGTGGATTAGATGTCTTAATATCTGGAGGGAGGGGGAGAGGGAGAGAGAGAGAGAGACACTTTCAAAGCATGAAGTATGCCCTACAAATGCCTGCCAAGCCCAGGGTGTGTCTCTGCTAACCACAGCAGATGGGATGTTTTATGTCTCTTTATCCTGGCCCTTTTCTTCACGTTGGCCAGGAAGGAGTGAGGAATAAAAGTGAATGAAGGTGAGGGAGGAGCTGGCCGATTAAGGAGAGAAGCAGCCTATTGTACTCTCACTTCACCCCCCACACCATTTCTATATTTCCATTTCAAGTTCCTGCCTTAAGCAAGTCTGAGCTAGGAGAGGAAGAAGATTCTCTACTTTAAATAAACTTTGAAGGTTTAACAATTACGTGGAACATACATTTTAATTACGGAAATGAGAGTAGCTTTGCGTCTTGAAATTGTGAAGGGGACTCTTTTTTCTTATCTGAGAATGACCAGAAAATGCACAGGCCTTTCCTAGATTTCACCCAAGGGTCAAGATAGATGGGTTCGTATAGACAGAGAATAAAGTTGTTTTCTGTCCATCTTATGAGTCCCATTTGTTTACGAGTTTGATTACAGCTTGTATGTTCTAGGTAGAGTGATAAGTTGTTTATTTGGTTCTCAGAAACAGCCAGTAATGTAGTCATTAAAATCTCCATGAGAAAAACTAAAGATTGGAGAATTTAATGGTTTTATAGTCAGAGGATAGCAAAGGTATAGTCCAAAAGCGCCCTTCTGAGTCATGTAGTAGGACTGCTCATTACCTGTGGCTTCTGCATCCTCTCTGAGCATGACAGGGGGAGAGGACAGATGGTGGGAATGGCTACTTGTTTAAATTAAGCCTATTTATATTTAAGATCCTTACTAAAATAAATACTATTGCTCTCCATGGAAAATCCTTTCAGCCTTGCATTTATAAAAATGGTGACTCCTGAAATCCAGTTGCTGAAAATTTTTAAAAATAATAAATTTAAAAAATAAAAGTAAATAAATAAAAAAATTCTCTTGTGTATTTCTTTCCTTAACCATGGTTATTTGATTTGGGATGTTATACTTTCTTCTTGCCTATTTAGACCTAGTTAATGTTGTCTTTTAGAACTATACATGCTCTATTTTTAGAAATATTTTTCTCTTTGTTTAGTATATGTAATAAGTTTGTATTTTTAAAAGGCCTCTCCTCATTTATAACTTGCTATGAAATACTTTTGGTTGAAGAACATGTACATCTGAGATATGTGATTCCCATGTGATATTTAGCCTAAAAAACTCACATACTTTGCAGCCAGAGTGGCTTCAATGGTGCAATTTCTTGTCACCAGGCAAAGCCCTTAAGCTTCTTTAAATCTCCTTTCCAAATTGGAAAGGTTATTTTAGTAGAAGACTTTTATTCAAAAATTAGTGACAAAAGACGAAATGCAGATATTCTTGGAGCATTCACTTTTGCCCTTATTCACATCAGGTATACTTGACTTCTGTAAGATGCTTTCTTGAGAGCAGAGGTTTGGAAATGGGCACAGGAGTGGAAAGTAAAGCTCTGGGTACTGAAACATAAGGTGCTTCCCAGGGGACCAACAGAACTCAGAAAGGGAAAGCTAGATTTTGGAAAATTATCTTCAATCCAAAATATTGCTGAAATTTTTGAAACTTTTGATGGCTAATGTTCAAGCCCAGGGCAGGCAGCCCCAAAATATCCCACAATAGCATATTGATTATTTTGAATTAAGGTTGCTTGAGAAGCAAAAAGGGCTTTCTGTTCCTCTGCCCCTGTCTCTGTTCCCCCTGAAAGCAGGAAATAAATCTCCCATGTGAAAGGTTCTCTCCCTGCATCCTTATCACCAGAGCTAGCGGATTCAGGGCTGAGAAATCTGCATAAACAAATCTTGTTAATTTACAGCCTCAAGCCTAAACTCTGCTTAAATTTCTCACTAATTACATAGCTCAAACTTAAATTTCTTTGTCCTGTCATTCCTCACAAATTTATTGTTTGTTAGTGGAAAAGATATTTATACTGCCTGCTTTGTTTACTCTCCGAGCATCATTTTCATGATTCTCCTGTGTGCATGTAATTAAATTGGGATTTTCTCCTGTTAATTTGACCTTGTGTCAATTTTATTATTAGTCCAGCCATAAGAATACAAGAAGGGTAGAAAGGAGGTTTTCCCTCTTTCAGACACTAACATTAAATTTCTTTAAAAAATCTCCCAGGGCCAGCCAGGGGGCTTAGTGGTTAAGTTCACACGCTCTGCTTTGGTGGTCCAGGGTTCACTGGTTTGGATCCCAGGTGCGAACCTATACACCGCTCATCAAGCCATGCTGCGGTGGGGTCCCACACACAAAATAGAGGAAGATCGGCACAGATGTTAGCTCATGGCCAATCTTTCTCACCAAAAAAAAAAAATCATCTCCCTCTTCTTTTTCTTTCTTCTTTGAGATTTATTTCTGTCATATTTTTCCTTTTTTAGCATTACATCTGTTTCTTATCTATGCCTTAGTCATGTCATTAGTATTAAGTAGCTCCCACAGTCATCAAATCCAGTAACTCTGCATTAAACACTTTACTAAAGCTGCCTTACAGGTTTTAATTTAATTTCTTTTTATTTTCACGAAAAATGAGAACTTGAAATTGATTTTGAAACATTTCTAATGTAGCATTACAGAGCAACTATTTTGGTTTCTCAATTTAAAAATTTATTTAATTTTACTTACATGCTTAATGTCCCCGGTAATTGCAGGTAGTTTATTTGTGATAACAGATGAGAAGAAAAATAAATCACCTTTGTGACATCCTTTGTTCTGTCAACTAATCCTGACATTTACTTTAAAAGGCTTGATATGCTTCTCTGTGGGATAAGTTTTGCAAAATCATCTTCTTCATTGACTTAATTCGATTTTCTCTTAAAATGTCACATAGATTTTCTTCTTTTTTTTTTAAACTGTTCTTTTTTTTTTAATTTTATTTATTTATTTTTTCCCCCAAAGCCCCAGTGGATAGTTGTATGTCATAGCTGCACATCCTTCTAGTTGCTGTATGTGGGACAAGGCCTCAGCATGGCTGGAGAAGCGGTGTGTCGGTGCGCACTTAACCGCCAAGCCACGGGGCCGGCCCAGATTTTCTTCTAACACAACATAAACATACCTTGTCTCCCAAGTGTATAAATCTAAAAAAATCCTAAACTTGTTTTACATAAACTAACATGTGTGACATTTAATTTTGTTAAACACAAAAGACAAAAATAAAGAGTACTTTCACAATTAAAAGTTTTTAAGAACAAATGTCAAAAAGCTCTTAATCACCACAGTCTAAAAATAGAATGTTTTCTTTATACATCTTGCACATTCCTAAACTGCAACTGGTAGGATATTTAGTATTAAGACTTAAGACAGAAAAAAAAAGTCTCTGAAAAGATACTATATGTCATTCTTCAAATAACTATGTAGAAATATTATAAGAATATATGCTCTATTTAACTTTTATTGGGAAGTAAAAGGAAAAAATAAAAGGAAACAAAGGAAAAAGAGTCCTCTTTTACACGAGAAATTTAAGTCTAAAAGCTATTCTAAAATTGTGGAGCTAAAAATAAATAAATAAAAGTCATGACGTTGGTTCAGCTGTCAGCTACTGGGCAACAAGGAAACAGATTTAGCCAACAGGAAAGCTGAAAATCCTTTTCACATCATAGCAAAACATTTGGAAAAACAGCAACAGCAGCTTAGATAAATTGAAGGCTTACAAAGTCCCTAATGAGTGTGTAGTTCTAGAAGTAGTTGGAAAAAGTGTCAACATGTAGAAGTATGTTGGCTTCTCCTTGCTGCTTTTAAAAAGGTATTTCAGAAGGCAGTGAGGTGAGGGAAGAAACTAGCTGATCTGCAACCAAATTGAGGAAAATATAGACGGAGCTTAAGCTCTTCCCAGGGTTGGAAAAGCCAATTGTTTCTGCAGTCCAAACAGCAGAAAATGAGACTGAAAAAGACATTGAACAACAAAGACTTAACGGGACAGTCAAATGAGACCAAAAAAAGGGCTTTGAACAACAAAAGCTCATGAAGGAAGAGTCAAAGAAAGGCCCTCAGCTTTGTGGCAAACAAAAATTCAAAAGTATGGCCTTTCCAGTCAATCCCATGGCTTCAAGGTAGCTGCCATTAAGCAGACAGAGAAAGGAGGGCAATGGTACAAAATAAGCAAAGAAATAAAACAGGCTTAAGAACTGTCTCTAGAAAGTGACTTGAGGTGTGATTATAATCACAGAAAAATATGTGGAAACAGAGAAATAGAACACTACTAAGATTTTTTTAAAATAAACTATGTATTGAAGTATACACACATATAGAAAAATGCACAAATTATAATTGTAAGTTTGATGAATTTTAACAAACAAAAAAATTCCTATATATCCAGCACCCAGAGGAAGAAAAAGAATGTTATCTGCACCACAGAAGTCTTCATGCCCAAATTTATATAAATAAAATAATTAAATATTATAAAATATATCTTGCGATATACTTTTTAATAAAATAGTTTAATATGGAGTTATTTACATCCGTCTTTTTATAATCATTTTCTAGTAGATATGCTTTGAAAGGAAATCTTTAGAAGTTTTCTCCGGTTTGCCTTTTAGTGTATAAAGACAATGCTGTTTTCTTTAAAAATATGCATGTTTCTTTGACTAGGATGGTAAGAACATTTAGACAGAATTTGTAGGTATGTAACCTTTCCAATAGAGCACGAGTTAGTTTTATTTAATGTGAAGCAAAGATGTCTTCATTAATTCTTTGTCGTTTCTTAAAATTGAACAGAAAGTGAAAAAGCAAGCCCATTCATTTTTGAGAACTGTAGTGAGTGACCAGAGCAGAGTTCACACCCTCCTGATCTCGTCATGACGTTCTGGGCAGTAGTCCTCACATCCCTCCTGTATAGACAGAGTTACTCCCACAGACTGCCGTAGATTGCACCTGGAATGAATTCCAAACTTGAATTGGGAATAGAATAAAATACCCTCTAAGATCCCATAAACACCCATAGACTCCATGTCTCTGTATTCAAAGTATTTTTTTCTTAATTTGGCTTTAAAGATTTGTATTTACCTTATGTTACATATTAAAGTAACAACAAAAATCAAAGAAGAATTCCGTATTACTATCATCCTACCAAATCTATTTAGTCAATTCCTTACTTTTTCAATCTTTCCTCCTATGAGTTGTGTTGGCTTTTATAAGAAAATGTTAAAAAAAAAAAAAAAAGTCTTCATATATTTAAGCTTAAATTAAGAAAACTAGGAAGACCAAATCAAGAAATTTAATTTAAAATCAAAATTAAATTTATCTTCCTATTTCTACAGTTGCTTAGGTGACTCAGGCAATATAATAGATTAGAGAATCAACCACCCTCTCAATAAAAATAGTTAACACTGGAACAGGCTAACATGAAAATTCTTGAAGATTTTTAGACCAGAAAGTATCTGTCTTGCATAGTTTAGGTAAACTTGTTGTTGAAATTAGGAAATTGGATCAGATGATAACTAGTTACAAATCATTTAATGTCTACGACAAACAGACAATACTTCTGGTATGATATAAAAATTAGGGGGTAACAGTTTTGACCCTAGTGTTCAGTTAGTATTTATCTCCTGTCCACTTCTCTAATCTTTTAAATGTAAAATTCTAGACATGAAAGAAAAGTGGTAAACCTTTTATAAATCCAAGCTACCACATACTAAAATGATAACAATTAGCAGTTGTCACATTCAGTGTCAGAGAAATATTAAGAAGTTAGTGTATCCCTTTGGTGCACTTTTATCAAACTCATATCAAATACTATCAATAGGATTTTTCACTCCTTCAAACTACAAAGAAAATTTGTTGCCAGACAATTTTCACAGCTCTAATTACAGCATTGCTCTTGCAACTCTATAATTAAGAGTGAACTACAATTTTGCTTCCTACTCTCAGCTGTAAAAAAAATAAAATAAAATAAAAATAAAAGAGTTAAAAAAGTAAAAAGTATTCTGAATTTAACATGGTACTTATTTCCTTAGTTCTTCAGCATGTTTTGCCTCCAAAATTTTGTTGAAATCAAATGTAATTCGTCCATCTATACCTCTAATTTGCAATACATGTCAGTCTTTAAAAATGTATGTCTATCTCAAAATGTCAGCTTCTGGAAATGCCTATGGTTTTTTCTAGATTTCTATGGAATCATTTTCAGCAGTTCTTCTGCATGAATCGACGTGCCTACAAATAAACTACTTGATTCCCTACTCTTGTTCTCTCATTCCAAGGTATGTGAGTGTTTCTTTTTATTTTACAATGTTATATATTTATATATCAGATTAAAAACTGTTCTTTAAAAATGATGTGATGCTTCAGATATTTCTTCAGCTAGCATTTTGATTTATTTTGCAAGTAGTTCCTAGAATTACACTTCTAGGTATTAAATCATAATACAATCTATAATGTACTTTTTCCACCATATACCACATGATTTTGCAAATTTCGATATAACTTCCAAGTAAGCAATACTCATTTAGCATGGCAATTTGGAAAACATTTAAGCTGAATGTTAAATGGTTAGATCCAATGGTACTGCTTATATGTACCTCATGGTCCAGGCTGACAATCATATAAAACACCAGAAGGAAAGTACTTGTAGTCTCAGTTGCAGTCTTGGGAAATGACAGTTTAGTGTCACTTCCTCCAGGGATGGAAAGCTGGAGGACTTTGTGGCCTGTTGTTTAAAAATGCCAATGTGAGCCCGTATGGATCACATGCATACTAAAACAGACAACCTGCTTTGAGTTTCCATCAACTGGGACTCCAAAGAGTCAAACCTTTCTCTTGCTTTAGTCAGACAAGGCTACTCACCAAATACCTTTCCTGTGTTTTTCTCCATCCTGCCTCCTCCATGCCATATCTGCATCTCCTTTCCTCCAAATTCTTGCCTGAATTCCTCTTCTTCCAGTTATTCTACTCCATCTCTCTCTCTCTTTGTCTTCTCCTCTTTCTTCTCTTTATACTCTTTACTATGATATTTTCCCTCTTGTCTGGCTTCCTTTCTTTGATAAAAGAGAGAATCTAGGTTTAGAAGCAAACCAAGGTGGAGTGACAAAACTTTTGAGGAAAAGTCTCATATTCCCCAGTACTGTGAATCTCTGAAACAAAAGCAACAAAATGATAAGAGTAGTAGAGAAGTAGTAGCAGTAATAGTAGTAATAATCCCTTTAATTGTACTTACCATGTGCCCGGCATGCTCTAAACACTTTGCATGTGTTAAATCAGGTACTCCTCGCAGCAACTCTGTGTGGTAGAAGTGATCATTGTCCCCAGTTAACCTATGAGGAAACTGATTTACACAGAGGTTGAGTAACTTGTCTGAGGTCAAACAGCTGGCACAGGAAGAAACAGGGGTTTGATTCTCTAGTCCATATTTTTAAATAAGAGATGATTAGCCCTAAAGGATCATCTAGCCACTGCCCTCTGTTAGAATCCTTGTAAATGTTCAATGTAAATCTTCCAAGAAGACAATTATCTGTCCCACTATGAGAAGATCTGTTGAAAAGTAGACTTTACGTTCTTATCATTCTTAATTTTATCACCAATAAAATTGGAGGCATTTCCATAAATGTGAATTCTAGCAGAAATATTTATATTAGTTATTATGGAAAAGCTTTACACATAATATAAAAATAGGACTGTGATGGCCAGGAGGGCTTTGGGAAACTTGTGAAGAGGGAAAGTAAAAAAACAAAAACAAAAACAAAACAAACAAAAAAACCCCATGAAGTTTGCTATAAGCTTTTTAGCAGAGAGGCCTATCCAAATGTGAACAAGGCTTTTGAGCCACCTGAAATCTTAAAAATTGATACCTCATGATGTCAAATGATTAGGAGCAGCAAATACTTGCCCTAGCAAGAATATTTTTGGCACTTTTCAGTATGTGAATTTATCACTGTTCCTTCCAGCAGCTCTTATTTTTCTGTTTATTGTGATTTATTGCTTATCTGTTTATTGCTAGTTGCAAACAGCTATGCCTTTGCCTTTACCTTTCTATCACTTGTGAAATTTATTTTGATTGATTTTTAATTTTATTCTACACTATGATGAGGATGAGAGCACAGTGGTACAGCCGGAATTGATAGCCAGGAGCAGACTGTAAGTTAGCCTTGGCTGCTTCACTAATTGGCCGTGGTCTTTCTCATCTCTCTAGGTGTCAGTTCCCTCTTCTGCTAATGAGGGAGTAGCAGGGGACATCTCAGGTCCTTTACTGATCTGATAGTCTACGGGGTTTTTTCCCTTATTGGGGAATTAAAAAGTAAATGAATGTATGTACTCCTCTGAAAATAAGCGCTTTTCCTTCTGCATTCATTACTGTTTGCCTCTCCTTGTTACAAGAGATGAGTGATGTTTAAATAAAGATCTCCATCTTGGCCAAATGAGTGTTTCATTCTTGCTCTAGGCTGGTATCTTATGTTTATTCTATATCATTTGAAATATTGTCAATCATGTTCACTTTTTTTCCTTTTTAACTTGAATAAACTAATATTTTATTTTCATGTGTAGAGAGGCCGAGTATGAGTGTCTCTCTAGAAAATATTGAGTAAACTTGCAAGACTCAACACCATTAGATTAAACTACTCAAAAAGAAGACCTTAGGTAAAATCCTCTTCACTAACTGTTTGCTTCTGCTGATTACATCACTGTTCCCCAAGGGGAAAGGATATTGGAATAACTGCTAGCATAGTCTTACCTCTACATAGAAAACCTGTTTATATAAAGAAGTATCAACTGTGGTAGCAAAAACTTATCAATATTTCTCTCTACAACACATCATAATGCTGTCATTCATTTGACCATCCAACAAATATTTATTAAGCACCCACTTTCCCCTAGACTAGGATTATAGCACAAAACAAAATAGACAAAGACTCTGTCTTCATGGGTTTATATTATAGTAGAAGAATTAAAAATAATAATAAAATTATTTGTCAGATGATGATAAACATCATGAAGAATCATAAAACAGAATAAGAGAATAGAGAAGACTGGGAGAGTGTTTTTTCCACTTTTAAAGAGTAGCGAAGAAAGTTATCTCTGATGAGATGATGTTTGAGCAGATTCCTTAAGGGAATGAAGGAGCAAGCCAGGCAGAGGGAACGAAAAAATATGGAGATCCTGAGATAGGAGCATTTTTCCTGTGTTCCGTGAATAACGAGACGCCAATGTGGCTGTAGGAGAGTGTGAAGCAGAAAGTGGTGGGAGATGCAATAACAGTAGTCACTGGAGCCAACTGTGTGGTGTTGTGGCCCCTTAAACACTTGAGCTTTTCCTCTGAGTGAGATGGGCTGCCAGTGCAGTATTCTGAGCTTTGTAATTACATATTATACTAACATTACATGATTATACCATATGATTGAAATTAACCAATCATCCTTAGCATTCTACACTTCTGTGTACAAGTACTCTTTAAATCCATTTTATCCATGTGTTCAGTATGTTTTTAAAAGACCGCTATGGTTGCTGAGTGGAGAAAAGACTTATAAAGACTCAAAGGTGTAGAAACAAGATTAAGATGGTATATGCGATATATATACAATACAACTAATAGTTTCATGCATGCTTCTACATTTGAATATAAAACGCACAGAATGTTCACAAATACTTTGCAAGTCTAACTACACGAATAAATTACTTCAGGAAAGTATACAGCCTGATGGTTTTGAAGTTCAATAATGTATTTTTTTAGAGCAGTTTTAGGTTTACAAAAAAATTGAGAGGAAGGCTCAGAGATTTCCCATGCATGCACAGCCTCCTCCATTAGCAACATCACTCACCAGTATGGTATAATTTTACCAAGGATGAACTTGTATTGATGCATCATCATTACCCAAAGTCCATAGTTTACCTTAAGATTCACTCTTGGTGCTGTACATTCTACAGATCTGGACAAATAGATAATGACATATCTATCATGATAATATTATAGAGTATTTTCAATGCCCTAAAACCCTTTGTGCACTGCCTATTCATCTCCCCACCACCACCACCCCTGGCAACCACTGATCATTTTATTGTCTCCATAGTTTTGCCTTTTCCAGAATGTCATATAGTTGGAATCACGAAGCCTTTCAGATTGGCTTTTTTCACTTAGTAATATGCATTTAAGGTTATTCCATGTCCTCTCATGACTTGGTAGCTCATTTCTTTTTAGCACTGGATAATATTCCGTTGTCTGGATGTACCACAGTCTATTTATCCATTCACCTACTGAAGGACATCTTGGTTGCTTCCAAGTTTTGGCAATTATGAATAAAGCTGCTTACAAACATCTGTGTGCAGGTTTTTATGTGGATGTTAGTTTTTAACTCCTTCGAGTAAGTACCAAAGCATATGGTAAGAGTATGTTTAGTTTTATAAGAAACTGACAAACTCTCTTCCAAATTTGCATTTCCACCAGTAATGAATAAGAGTTCCTGTTGCTCCACATCCTCGCTAGCATTTGCTGTTGTCAGCATTTCATATTTTGGCCATTCTGCTAGACATATGGTAGTATCTCTTTGTTGTTTTAATTTGCAGTTTCCTGATGACATATGATATGGAGCATCATTTCATGTGCTTATTTGCTATGTATTTATCTTCTTTGGTGAGATGTCTCTTAAGCTCTTTGGCCCATTTTTCAATCACGTTGCTTTCTTATTGTTGAGTTTTAAGAATTCTTTGTATATTTTGGATAACAGTGCTTTATCAGATATGTCTTTGGTAAATATTTTCTCCCAGTCTGTGACTTGTCTTCTCGTTTTCTTGACATTGCCTTTCACAGAGCAGGAGTGTTTAATTTTAATGAAGTCCAGCTTATCAATTATTTCTTTCGTGGATCCTGTTTATGATGTTGTCTCTAGGCATCACCATACCTAAGGTCATCTAGGTTTTCTCCTATGTTATCTCCTAAGAGTTTTATAGTTTTGCATTTTACATTTAGGTCTATGATCCATTTGGAGTTAATTTTTGTGAAGGATGTAAGGTCTATAGCTAGATTCATTTTTTTACATGGATGTCCAGTTGTTCCAGCATAATAATGTATTTTTAATGGTGTTTTGTTTAGTCATAGTTTCTATTAAGATCTGTTTACTTAATTAGCAACATTTTATGTAAGCTAATATATACTGTCATTTTTAGTAGATAGAGAGTAATTTAGTACCAACTATATAAACTAAAACATATTTATGGCCTGTTGATAACACATATGTTTTAAAATAACTGTAAGTAATACCCTATATTTCTATACATTTGCATATATACAATATATAATGTTTAGTGATTTAAAATGTATACATACACCTGGGATACACACACACATACATACATTGCTTAGAAATATTTAAATATGCTTGCGTGTATACCAAATCACCATTGAAAGATTTTTAGAATGTTTTAAAACTTATTTTCTCCATTCGTCATTTTTCTTTTTAAAATACCTCATACAAAACTCTCAACACAGTGTAGGCTCAATGAAGGTAAATGATTAGCATCTAATCACATGCTTCAGAATATTCGGATGATGCTTTCATTCTCAACATTGTTCAGAAAGGAAATATCTTATTGAATATTTTACCTACAAACAAGTCAGATGCCACTCAGAACGTCTTTAACCTAACCTCAGATTTTTTATTTCACAATGAATAACAGAATCTAAGTCAAAAGGAGGATGGCAAATTTTCTACCTATCAATCATTTCCCAAGTTTTCCACCTCATAGTGTGATTATTAAATGAGATTATACACGTGAAAGCACTTTGAAAAGGGCTGCACAAATGTTAATCATCATTTTCAGAAATTTCTGCTAAATTTCAGCTCTGCTACCCAAGTAGATGTATGAATTTGCAACATCTCTAAAGTGATTACCTAGATCTGGAACCTGTTCACAAACTTTTCAGAAGGCTGGGTCCTTCTCGTCCTTCATTTTTTATCTTTATTGTCACCCCCTCAGGGAGAGTTTCCACGACTCTCCAAAATAAATCAGTTCCCTCTTGTTATTCTCTCCCCTGGAACCCTATTTCTTTCTTCACCTGACTTACCACAGTTTGTAGGTGTGTAATGTTTTAGTTTTCTTATGGGGCTATAATGTCCATGAGGCTGGGAACGATGTCACTTTTGTTCCCCACTGAATCCCCAACACTAATCACAAGGCCTGGCTCAGGACATTTGCCAAATGGAGGTAATAATAATTCACCCGTTTACATTAAACATTGTTATGATGATCAAATGAGATAATTTATGTTAAAATGATTCACAAATTTACATAAATAGACAAATTTAAGGTGCTATGATTATTTTGAGGAATTAAAGCTTAAGATCTTAGTTATCTCAACCCTGATCTCCACCAACCACCCTCAATGTAAAGTACAATGTGAAGTACACAGAACCCAGACCAATAAATGAATATGTTTTATCTTTCTGGTCTTTGGATTAAAATTCCAGTGTGCAATCATGGGAGCATACCAGGATCACATATAGAATACCTTTCCTAAGATGAGTAATAGGAAGATGAAAGAGAGAGATGAGACCTGGAATCAAAGCAGCACCAGTGTCTACCATTGCTTGTCCCCTCTTGAGCTCTCATGACTCAGAGAGGAAAAAAAATGTTATCCAGAGCACAAATACCAGTTACATTGAGCTATTTTATGCACAAATGAAACAGATTCTGGTTCCCTATAATCTCTTCTAGTTAGGAAATGGCTTATTATACCCTTATTCAGATGTGAATAACATACATGTTTCCATTCTAATTCCATCTGGATCATTCTCTTTGGTGGACTGCTTCTGATACCTTTGTGTATTTCATACTTGTACAAAGACATAAAAAATTGAAAATTTTCGGTATCTGTCTACAATTGCTCAAGTCTTTGGCTTTATTACTGAGTCTCCATCAAAGAAATATACACATAGTATTGTTTTTCCTGTTAATTATCATACAGTTTTATACAGATGCTGAAAGTTCAGAAAGTCTCAACTCTGATTTAGTTCTGCAGATTACCTGTTGCTGCTATCTGCTAGCACCAGAAGTGGATTTTTCTCTATTTTACATTTTGTAGCATAAAGAGGGGAAATAAGAGGAATTACATAAACTATTTGGGTTTTTGGAGGCCAGGAAATAATTTATGGGTTCAGGACGCCAAAATTAACAAACCATTTTAGGGGAACCTCCTATGTTAACAATCACATACAACATTCACTATCTAACTGAACACACAGGAACTTGTGTTTAAATTTTTATTCCTATTTATATGTTGGCAGATGTAGATATTTTAGTCAAAATTAAATGCATATTCTAAGGCAAGAAAGTATAAATAAATCCAAGAAAAGGAGATAACATTTGTAGTTTGTATGAACAGGCGATGCATGTTAGAGATGGTGGACGGTGATATTTAATCTGGAATGTCAAGACTTTGAGATCTCATCAAGTGTATATCAAGATGAAGAATATTCTAAACACATGAAATAAATGCCTGGTGCTTTCCTTCAGAGAAATACAAGCATCCAATATAATACACGAAGAAGAGTTGGAAGAAAGAAGGCCATGAAGATAATTTGAGTCTGAATATGGAAGTTCTTTTAATATCAAGTGAAAATGTAACATTTAAAAGGAGAAATAATAGATCGCTACCAGGTTTTGAACAATAGATTGGAACAATTAAAGTGTTAGCAAAATCCATCTCACAGCTATAAATTAAGGTGAGGAGCAACCAGAAACAGAGAATTGAGATTCCTGAACAGTCAAGAGGTCAAATAATAGGGCCAGATAAGAACTGTGACTGTCCAAATACTTTAAGACAGAAGAACTCCAAAAAGACTTTTCATTAGGAATGTGAGACTCAAGGTCATGTGAAAGTAGTGATAAAATTTCATAAATTTGCTGAAATTATCATGTGCCCCAAAATGAAACATTCAAATTTCCACCAACTCACAAATGATAGTAACTCAACAAATTTTATTAATTGAGGCAAAATCAATACTAATGTATACTATTAAAAAGTATAATTTGAAATGTGCAAGAGAATGATACACAAATTAATTGAGACAATATGATAAAAATGGAAACAGTTCTAGACTGAGAGTCAGGAGTTATTTTCTCACAAATCATTAGGCTTCCAAGGCCTTCATTTCCTTATCTACATCATATTAAGTATGGATATGCTGTCCCACATGGCCTCTTTCAGCTTTCTTAAATTCTATAATCTACGACACAAGAATTGGGGATTTCAAACTAGGTACTCTCTAAGATTGTTCTCAGCTATAAAATTATATTACTCAAATCTATATTTTTACATGTTTTGACAATTTAAAAATCTCCAGTTTTCTTAAGTATAAGTAAATTTACCAATAATGGATTAACTTTTATTGACATTTCATTGGTGGTATACACATATTGGGAAAATGCTTTGAGGTGATTTTTTCTACTATTATGTTCAATTACCTTCCTAGTTTAATAGCTTTATTGCATTACAGTTGGCATGCAATGAACTGCACATATTCAAACTATATAGTTTCATAAGTTTTTACAAATCTCTACACCTGTGAAATAGTTATGCAATCAAGATGATAAAATATCCACCAACTTAAAAAGTTTCTTTGGGATTCTCTCAATGGCTTCCTCCTGTCCACCCTCCACCCTATCCCTAGGCCACCACTAAAGGACTTTCTATCACTATAGATATGTTTCTATTTTATAGAAATTATATAAATGGAAACATAAAGTACATACTTGATTTTGGTCTGGCTTCTTCACTCAGTGTAATTATTCTGAGATCCATTCATGTAGCGTGTATCAATAGCCCATTCCTTTTCATTGCTGAGTAGTATTCCATTGCATGAATATAGGACAGTTTGGTATATTGGCCTTCTTATGGACATTTTGATTTTTCCAATTTTGGGACTATTACAAACAAAGGTTTTATGAATATTTGTGTAGAAGTATTTGTATAGAGGTGTACTTGTAGCTGTATTGTTTTCAACAAATAATCTGTCATCCTTATCTTTGTTCCTCTACATATAACATATCAATGACTTCTTTTAAGATTGTCTCTTTATTACTGGGTATGTGCAGTTTTATTACGACTTACCATAATATCTTACCAAAAACCACAGTTTTATGCCTGTGGGTTTATAGTTGTCATCAAATTTGGGAAAATTTTGGTCACTACTTCTTCAAATATTTTGTTTCCTGACCTTCCGCTTTCCTTCCTTTCTATTCCTCCAAGGACTCCAAATACACGTATATTAGGCTGCTTAAAGTTGTCCCATAGCTCATGGACACAGTGTTCATTTCATTTGTTTGTTTTTATTTTCTTTTTTCCAGTTTGGATCGTTCTATTGCTATATCACCAAATTCATTAAACATTTCTTCTACAATATCTAATCTGCTATTAATGCAGTATATTTTCCACCTCATACTGTGGAATTTTCATATCTAGAAGTTTGATTTGGGCTTTTTTTCAATACTTTTCCTGTGCAACCTTAAATTTTAGAGGAAATAGAATACAGTTTTTATGTTTATCACCATTTGTTGCTAATTCTAACATCTCTGTCAGTTAAGGGTCAGTTTTTCTCCTCATTATGGTTTGTATTTTCCTGTTTCTTTTCATTTTTAGTAATTTTTGAGCCGATGTCAGAAATTAATCTTACTTCATTGGGTTTTGAATATTTTTGTATTTCTATAAATATGCTTGATTTTTCTTCTGGGACAAAATTAAGTTTGTTGGCAAGTATATAAACTTTTGAGTCTTGCTTTTAAGGTTTATTAGTTAGAAGCAGAGCAGTGCTCAGTCTAGAGGTAATTATTTGCTACGACCAAGACAAATCCTTTGTGAGTACGCCATCCTCTGTACAATGAATCATGAAGTTTCCCAATCTTCCTGGTGGGAGCAGGCACTCTTCTAAGCCCTGTCATTGTCCCCTCTAATCTTTTTGGGAAATTCTTTCTCAGCCTTGGGAACTTTTCTCCCATGCATTCACTGATTAGTTCTCATCCGAATACTTGAGGGGACTTTCTACGGTACTCTGGAATTCTCTCTAAGGGCAGCTCTCTACTCTCCTGTACCTTCTTTTGTGAACTCTATCTTCATCTGCTCAACTCCTTCCCTGTCCTCCAGCCTGGTAACTCATGGGAGTAAGCTAGTACAATCACAGGGCTCAGGACATTTGTTTTCATCACTTAGAGATCGCTCCTTCATTGATGTTCACTTTCTGGAAACCATTGTATTGTATAGTTTTTCCATTTTTGTGTTGTTTCAGAATAGGAAGGGGAGTAAATTATGTCTAGGTTTTACTCCATGTTGGCCAAAAGGTGGATTCACTTTTTTTAATTTAAGAGTCTCAATATCTCAAGGTTTTTAAGAAGTTGTAAGGATATTCTATTTTTTTTTATTTTCTCATTTATATAATTAAACATATTAATATGAACCTTCCATTTGCCCAAGAGTTACAAACTTCTTATGGAGGAATATTCATATAAAACTTTTAAACCACGCTCCCTCTACTTACTGTGTCCAGTTGTCCTTTTCACTGTGAAAAATGGATAGCATCACCTAGGAAAAGATTGCTGACAATCAAGACATCTCCCCAAGATGGCATGTAAGTTGAACTCAGTGCTGCCTAAGGCCAGTCCCTTTGCTTTGGCAACCCAAAAAACGAGTCATGTCAATGTACCTCCAGGTAGGGTACTTGAGATTCCTAAATTAAGCTAAAGAATTATAGCATTCTACACAAAAAGAAGTAAACAAATGAAACAAAAAACAACCAAAAAATTGAAATAAACCAATACATATTGAACACTATTATATGCCAGGAATTGTTTTAGACATTGACATGTAAAATTAAAATACAGATTTATGAATCTACATTGAGAAATATAATTGTTATGGAGAGCAAGCAGTCATTTTGTTCTGACGTGTTTGCTCTCTTTCTATACGCAAACAATATGAAAAGTCAGCATGCCTAGTGACTAAAAATTTATATGTAGAATATCATAAAATCAGTTCATTGCAAATGCATTTTCCATGGTAATGTCCATTGTGGAATAGATATCCAAATAGAATTAATGCAGAATGTAGATTTGAGTTTATAAAGATAGATTCAAATTCTGTCTTGAGTTGTTAAACCTTCCACTATATCTTAAACATGATTTGTTTTGAAACCATGTCTCTCGATGTTAGATTCTGAGTGGAATCTGCTTTTGTAAGATGAAGATCATTGCATCTACTGTGGGCTTTGAAATAATATTAATGCCAGCTACTAAACTGACTTCTTCAGGGCATTTATAAAGGTTTTACAAACCATTTTAAAGAATTTCAAACAAACATTCTTGTTTGGTTGAGTCTTTACTTTGCACTTATGTTTTTTCATGACACAAAGGGAACGTTGAATTAGGATGATAGATATTATCGCATTTTAGATCAGTATTGTAATTTGCAAAGCCCATTCAAGCTCTTCCGTATTTGATTCTATAACATTAAGAAGCTCCATAAGTTTCTTAGATCAGTTGCAGACATCTGCATTCCACAGTCTTTTCACAGTACCAGATTATCCTTCTTGTATTTAGAGATAATGTCACTGGATACTTTAAGTGTCCAGAAGTTCCCTGTATACCACCCAGAACTCTCTATTGTTTTTGTAATAACAATGCAACAGTAACTAACTGACTGTTTTTTCTTGGGGTGTCTAGTGGTCTAGTGGTTAAGATTCTGGGCTCTCACCACCACAGCCCAGGCTCGTTTCTTGGTCAGCGAACCACACCACCCATCTGTCAGTTGTCATACTGTGGCAGCTGCATGTTGCTGTGATGCTGAAAGCTACGCCACCAGTATTTCAAATACCGGCAGCGTCACCCATGGTGGACAAGTTTCAGTGGAGCTTCCAGACTAAGACAGACTAGGAAGAGGGACCTGGCCACCCACTTCCGAAAAAATTAGCCATGAAAACCCTAAGAATAGCAGCAGAGCATTGGCTGATACAGCCCCAGAAGGTGAGAGGATGGTACAAAAAGACCAGGCAAGTTTCACTCTGTTGTACACAGGGTCACTAGGAGTCAGAATCCACTCGATGGCACTAACAATAACAATCTGCCTCAATATTTCTTAGAGAAAATTGCTCTTATCTATGTTTTTTTTTAAACTAACTTCCATTCAAATTCCTATGTTATAAAAATAATATCTGTATACTTTGAAATCGGTTTTAAAAAGTTTACAGATTTACTTGTTGAGAGGAAAAAAAAAGAATGCACAATGCACTCAGAGAACTGAGTTAAAATTTCGAATAATTTGCTGAGCATTGGAAGTTTTATAAATAATTCTATATTATTTATGTATTTATTTTTTCAGGGAAATTAAGCTTCCATACTTACATAAGCAATAATAACATAGTAATTTCTGTTAATATTATCATACTAACATTTTTTTAATCTTTTTTTCTTTTATTTATTTATTTTTTTGGTGAGGAAGATTTGCCCTGAGCTAATATCTGTGTCAATCTTCTTCCATTTTGTATGTGGGTCACTGCCACAGCATGGCTTGATGAGTGGTGTAGGTCCATGCCCAGGATCCAAACCCGTGAACCCTGGGCTGCCAAAGTGGAATGTGCCAAATCCAACCACTACACCATGGGGCTGGCTCCAGTTAACATTTGTTTTTTAAATTGAAATTCTTACAAGAACCTCTGATAAATGTAAAAGCCCATGTAAAATACACTTATTCTATTTGACTTTATGTTTTCACCTATAACTTATCTTCTTATACTTTCATTTTAAAAGCTTGAGTTTTATAATTTACATCATTATAATTTACATCATTTTAATCTAAGTGTCTACTTACTTAGCCATAATGTTCTTTGCAAAGGTTAAACAAACTATTCGTTAGAGATGTGTTCTTTTCATCAAGTTGAATTGGTATGAATAGAATTAGATGATTTATTATGAATAAAAATACAACGGATCCTTTTTTAAATGTTGCGCTTCTGCCAGGAACTGGCTCTACAATTCTTTGAGGCATTTAAGATTGCCTCATTCCTCTGTGAGAGCCACTCTGATGTCCAGGGCAGCAAATTTTTTCTTTAAATGTATTTTTAAAATAACAGATGATATTAACAGAATTGAAGAACTAGTACAGGCATAGAGACAATCTTTTAGCTTTATCTCATAGACTGAACCTGAGGAGACAATAACAGCATATAGAGGTAATAGAAGCGTGTAGGATGAAGGTCAAATTAATCAAATGCTCACCCTTTAAGAGTCTACGTGAGAAAAGTACTGGTATTGGAGTGCATACACAGTGTCTGGCAAGCATCCATGATGAGACGTCTCACAACTATCCCTTCAAAACCTGCAGGGTAAAATGAGAAAGAAGATACCCATTGAAATTTAGAACTGACAATAAATACAAGAAGATTTTTTCACTGACTACAAAGATATCAGACCCAGTTAAGAAAAACAAGTTATCTATCAGATATGAAGATGGAGAGCTATTATTTTATACTATGACTTATAACTCTCAGGTGATCAGAGCATTGATTCTTAAATTCCAAACCAAAGTCACTACTTCTGTTTGTAGAGCGATTAAGTTATTCTAACCCCCTGGGGTTGCGTAGGGGGAAAGGCAAGGCCTGTATGTATTTCTGTGTGGGTAGGTGTGCGTTGGGAGGTAGGCTTCTGATATCCTGGAGATTCTAGACTTTAAGTGCTCTAGGATTTCAGGGTGGCCGAGTACCAAACAGTAGGTATAGGAAAAGCACTTCAGAAGAAGGGAAATTAAATGAATGCCTACTGAGACTTTGAAATTTTGCTAGGGGATCCGCACGTCAACCTTCTCTCTACCACCTCTAGCTATATGTCTAAGAAGGGAATTTAACTAGTACACATGTGGAGAGCGAGTGAGGGTACAAACACTCAATCAATAAGATAATGCAGAAATATCGGTTGAAATATTTGTTTTATGTACACATAATTTTATATCCTTCCAAGAGGTTTTTTGTGAGGGAAAGCAATGCTTGAACATTCTCAGAAATTGAAGGACTTAGAGAATAACTTACATCTCTTAGAGTAGGAGGAGAGGGAACTCAGGATTTTCACTTCATCAAAGTAAAAGAACTCTCAAACTTAAGTTTAAAAAAAGTACTAATAGTGATCATTAAAAACTGTTGAATATTTCTTTTTTAAGTAAACTTGCAAATATGATTAAAAATGAATGCATAAATAAACAATTATATTCAAAGAGAAGAAATATAATAGAAGAGTTATGATTTGGTTATAACAATTTGGATATCAATTCTCAAAGTATATTAAATATGGGGTAAAAAAATAAATAATATGAAAATTAAATGCATCCTCCATACCTTCAAAATCACAGGTGAAGATAATTGGCAAGTAGAATAAGTGATGGTAAAGAGAAAGAAAGGCGGTATCAGAAAGTGAGAAAGAGGAAAGTTCCAGTAACCTATCCTCCTCCTTGAATCCATGGCAGATTACATAATAAATATGTTTTCAAAGCAAAATCTGAAGTACACAGGACCATCAGCAAAGTAACAGAGTGAAGATAGTCTAAATGACTTACAGCAGATGACTGTAGAATGAGAGCAAAATCTACTCAAAAAAACAGAACATACTCCCCTAAACAGAAACGAGAAGCCAGAGGCATTTAAAAAAAAAAAAGAGAGAGAAAAAGGGAAACAAAAGAAAGTGAGACAACATGAATAATAACAAAATACATTTCTCGCCTAACAGAACCCTCAAGAGAACCAGGAACAGAGGAAATGAAGGCTGGTAAACATGAGATGTGGTCAAAATAAAATTAATTAAATGTAACTCCCTAATCTCAGGGTCGCAGACTGGAGAACACGGACCCAGCTAAAGGAGCTGGCCCTGCTCTCTGAAGTTGGAGTTCTGCCAGGACACACTCAGAATGTGCATGGGGGCTAGCCACGAGAATCCGTCAGTGCCCATCATAAGTCATCTAATGTACTCTGCCGCATATCCAGACCCTCTCTCAAATAATCACCTGAGAACTTGATGGTAATCAAAAACTATGGTCAATAAAGAGCGTGACTCCTGACAGCTTAAGAAACAGACTCCATTTTCCAAAAGTCTGTGATTTATCTCCTTCTCCACAATATGTACAGAGAAAAGCAATTGCTTATCTTTGGGAGAATTTTTCAACTGAATCAGAGACTAATCAATATCAACAAACTGAAAAACTAAATCCACAGGAATATAATTAATATAGCAAAGAGAAGACTGTGTTAAAATTAATAAAATTGATATTCCTGAATCAAGAAGAAATCATATTGTGAAATTAAAGCCAGATCCCAAAATCCAAAAAGAGCAAAACAAAACAAAAAAATCTTCAACATATAAAATTGAAACTTTTGTTATTTTTTTAAAGACGTTAGATCTTCGTCTCATACCTTGTACAACAACGACTACAACAGAAAGAATGTCAATCAAAATGTCAATGGACCAGCCCTGGTGGCCTAGTGGTTAAGTTTGGCATGCTCCACTTTGGTGGCCCGGGTTTGCTTCCTGAGTGTGGACCTATGCCACTCATCTGTCAGTGGCCCTGCTGTCGTGGTGGCTCACATACAAAAGGAGGATGATTGACAGCGAGTGTTAGCTCAGGGTGAATCTTCCTCAGCTAAAAAAAAAAAAAAAAAGGGAAAAGTTAAAAAAAAAGTAAATTATATAAGCAATAGAGAACTTTCAGCTAAAAGTGTCCCCATTCTTTCATTGTTGTATTCCCAGCAGCTAGAAAAGTGTCTGACAAAAAGAAGGTTCTCAGTGAATATTTGTTAAACGAATGAGTTAATGAATTCTCTGCAACTCTGAATTGCTGTTGGTTCTGTCCCCAGACTTCTTTTCCTCAAAAGAAACCAGAGAATCTCTGTACTTGGGGACATTCACAATGATTAGGGTTAGTGCCTGGCCGAAAACAACAAAAGTGTGCAAGTCTACCCACTGAGCTGTAAGACCACGGCATCTTCCCTCATTCTCTTTCAGGGGTGCCAGCAGCCAAATATCAATCCTTCCCTCACCACGCCCATCAGTTAGGAGATGGAACTATTCATCTCTGCAAAAATTGAACGTCCCCAGAGTAAAAACTTCCATGTATTGAAATTTGGATGTCTTTTCGAGGAAGAAACTGGCCTTCCTCCTCCACAGCCTGGTGTGAGGCCTCCATCAGATTGTTGGTGTCTCCCTCTTAAAATGAACAGACAGTAGAGGTTCACCTGACTGTT
Organism: Ceratotherium simum simum; assembly: GCF_057802395.1. NCBI lineage: Eukaryota > Metazoa > Chordata > Mammalia > Perissodactyla > Rhinocerotidae > Ceratotherium > Ceratotherium simum. The sequence goes on along the minus strand of NC_141908.1, from coordinate 36,475,529 downwards.
GGAGAAATCCGTATGAGAGATACCAAAAATCACACACAACAAAAGAAAAAAAAAAATCCAAAGATGGAAGGACAATGCAGACAGCAAAAGAAAACTTCAAAATCTATACTATCTCCAAGTCCATCCATAAAATAAAGCAATAATGGTATGAAAAAAGAACAAAAAGAAATACAAAATATGGGTAATTAAAATAAAAAATTAAATAGTGATACAACAGCACTGAGAAATCTTCATAAAAATTTTAAATGGGACAAAGCTGTTGAAAAGACAGCATAAACGAATTACAGGTTCAATCAGAAGAACAATGTGAGAATAGTTGAGCCATCATCACACCAGCCATACTGCCCGGTTTGAAATCTGGATCCTCAAGTTACCAACAGACTTACCTTACCAGTTGCATGACACTGGGTGTCAGTTACTTTATAAAATAGGTATAATAACAAGAACTTCTTCATATGAGTATAAGACATGAAATGTTATAATATTAGCAAAACTCCCAGAACAGAACCTGAAATGTTATAAATAGCCTATAGTGCTCATTACCCATTTGTGTTCCTTCACCCTTTCACTGACCTTCTTAATTTTTCTTTATCAGCTTAAAGCCTGTTGCATTAACTGTTCCTTCTACGTGGAAGCTTCTTTACCCACATTTTTACCTTGCTACATTTCTGACATCATTCGATTCTGTTCAAATATCATCTCTACAGAGAGGCAGCCCTAATCATCCTGTCTAAAACATAGTCCCACATCCTCTCTAACTCTTTATTCAACTTTATTTTTATTTATAACATTTATTTCAACCTGAAATTGTGTTATGAATGGATTGATTTATTTGGTTATTATTTTTCTCCACAACTGGAATGTATGTTTCATGAGGCAGAAACTTCGCCTATTGTGTTTATCCCTGTATCTTCATTGTCCAGAAAAAGCCCCTGACACATAGTAGGTGCTCAGTGAACATCTGCTAATCACAACGCAGCACGTTGGTTAAGAACTAAAGCTTTAGAATCGCCCTGTCTGTGTTCAAATTCAACTTCTGCCATTTAGCAAGTCTATGGCCTTTAGCAAGTTACTTAAATTTCATGCCCCGTTTGTAGCAAAACTGGGATAATAGTAGCACCTATTCTTAATGTTGTGATGATTCAATAGATATAGAACACTTTGAAGTCTGTTTGGCACATATCATTTACAGATGTCAGCTATTGCTATTGCTAAAATGTGCTGAGAGAGTGAAAGCATGAATGAATTTATGAAGGAGTAAATGAATGAAGAGCACGGGGGAAAGGGGACTTTTATTTACGCATCGCTTTGTTTAATTCTTTTATGACTTTCATGTGGTTCTTTGTTACTTTCATAAGGCTTAAAAAATTAATTTTAACATTAATGGAAATGAGAAGTATCTGTGTTTTTTCCCAACGAAAAAGAAAGCATATGGCTTAAAATGCCTTTCCCACTTCTCAGTGTTCCCTCCACCAAAAATACTGCCCTCACCCTTGAAGTTCATTTCAGGTTACTCAAAATGAGGATAACAGTAGCACAAACATGCCAGTTGTTCTCTGTTATTCTCTTTTCCCCCAAAACCCATAATCCAAGGTTTGCCTTTCTGTGCCCTGCTTTATCATTCGAGAGGCTGACCTCTGTGGACTGCACATCTTCACTCTTTTGCTTTCAGGGTTCCTGTTGGATTCTAACAATATGAGTCATTGATAGGAAACCAGAGAAAAGGAGAGCATGAGGAGGGTCACCTATATCTCCCCCACCTCTGCTACGGTACCGGCAGTGTCAGTGGCTACATCCCCCCGTGACCACAGCCACGGTAGGGCTGACCCTTTTTTGCAGACCACACTCCACTGGACTCCACTCCCCTCGTCCCTTCAGGCCTAAGGAGGATAAATAGCTCCCTGCTATTGCTAATCCCTGGGTGTCTCACTCTCCCTGGTTGGTGTCTGTAACCCTGCCCACGCTTCTGTAATGGGTCCCATAATCAAATTATTTCCAGTCAAAGTCTTTTAAATATGCCATATATTGCTTGATAAAAGTCAGAAAATTACATTTCATGAGATGTCTGGAACATGTGACAAATCCAAAAGTTATGCTGTGTCCCCCATCAGCCCTCACTGCACAAAGGTAGTGACTCTCTAATGAAGAAGGCTATTCAATTTCTGCTGTATAATCTACAGCCTTCTTCATTTGCGTGGGGTTCCCCCTCCTCCGTTTCCTGAAGTTTCTCGTAATCAGTTATTATAAGGGGAGTGAGGTGGGTGGAAGATGGCCATTTCCACTGTGCCATTTTACAAGTGAGGTCTTTCCTGGATTCAGTCAACAAAATGTTCTGCTAATGATCTCTGGAAAGAAATTAGGTTTTGCTAAATTCTCAGGAGTCATTTCTTTGGAATTTTGGATGAGAATTTGGGATTGACAATCATAAGGGAAAAATAACTTGGCATAAAAATGTTTGAAAATTTCTCTATCTAGACAAATTATGTTAGGTCTCCTGGGCATGCATTTTAAACACGAAAATAACCACTCAAACTATGCTAACTTCAGCTTCAAAGAGGGGCAAATGGGGACACATTGTGTTTGGATTGAACTGGTCCAGTGCCTCCTACTCACCATGTGCATTGTCTTCCTTGCATACCTGATTTTTTTAGTGAAAAAATGGCTCTAAGGAGGAATAACTAGAGAAGAATAAAAGTTTGCCACTGAGAGTTAATTACTCTAAGTAAATATCTGTTTCTATATTTTTAAGACATCCATGTGACATGAGTTTGTAGCGAAAAATCTTTACATTAGGAACTAAAAAGTGAAAGTATTTATTTACTGATTGCTTGTATTATTTTTGGTTGAGTAATATATATTTATCCATATTCATGTGCCTCTTATGATGTCTTCATAAAAATTTTAGGCTTTTCTGAGTGCAGATACTTAATTTAATCAATCTGTAAAATTAGACAAATATGTTTCTTAAATGAAGAGATTAAAGAAAATATATGTATTAGTTTTATTTATGGAGATTTTAATTGCTTCCTCCTTTAAAAATTTACCATTTAGAACATTTCTATTTGACTTTTTTATTTTCTAATTCTTAGTTAAAAAAATAATAACAATAATTTTTCGTTTTCCACATACAGCTTTCAGTATATTTGAGATCTTTTTTCCTGATCTAAGGAAAAAAGATGCTGTGGGATGCTGGGGAAGCCGTTTATGAGGCTTCAAAGGGGTTATTCTCTGAAACTTATCCTTGTTGGTTATTATTCTCATCAGTTCCATGATGTCCCATAAGAATGAGCATTGAAGTACATTAAAAAAAGTTGTTTTTAAATGAAAGGAGCCTAGGTACATGAGGGGAAGAAGAAACAGATTTAGAAGGAAAAAGAATCCCAAGGGATAGAATGTGGTAGAACATATAAAGAAGAAAGGAGAACATGTTCAGTCATTAGGCTCGTTGCAAAAAGAAATGCAAAATAAGGCAAAATAAAACAAAAGAAAAGAAAAGAATAGAACTGATCTAGCAGTAGAAAATCCCCTAGAATATCACCATAGGTCACTGGTAGGGAGCAGGAAGTGAGGAAGGAGTGAGGAAGCCAGTTTGGATATCTGAATCACTTTTAGCACACTTTACCTTTTTCCAGGTACAAAAGCAGAGAGGCAGAGAGCTCTGTCTGGCAAGGCTGCCAGTTAATAAGAGCATGGTGATGGTAAGGCAGACCAAAGACAGATGATTAGAGTGGGTCTCGCCATCGCCCACTTGGCTTGCCGGCATCTTGCAGCTAGCTCCACTCTTGTGAATATTTCATTCTTATGGCTGAAGGGAAAGTAGATCAAAAAAAAAAAAGAATTGACACTTTAAGTCTCATCAGAAATATAAACCCTAATGCGAAGGAGTTTACCCAGTGCCTTCTTGAAAGAAGTTTTGACAGACTGAGGATGGAAAAAATAAGAAAGGAGTATAATACTGAGTGTCTTGGAGTGGGAGGGCAGCCAGTGCAGCTGGGGGGAAAGGCAGGGAAAACGTGCAGACTTAGATGCCAAAGATAAATGTGGCTTATTTCTAATTTTGCCTAAAGTGACATAATAAAACTTTGTCCTGAGCACATGCAACATCTGACCACCTTAAGATGAGAAATTGCCTGAAAAAGGCAGATGGATTCATGCACTAAGCAGAGTACTAGAAAAACATTTCTATCTTTCTACAGTTGTTTAGTTTCTCTATCCTAGGCAACCATGGGATTCTTAATTCAACCGTCTCCAGGCCCTGTTAGAAAATACATATTGCACGGCATGCTTGCAGGATCACAATTTCGTTACAAAAATTCTCTGACCCTTACTGTCTGTAGAGATTTGGAGATTACAATACTATTGTAAATTCATAAAATGTACTCGCCTACTCTGAGGGACATAAGGCAATGGCATTATTTCATTCCCCATTCCAGAAGAAAGGAAGAGCTATGAAAAACATCGTCCAAATCAACTGGACTCAATGACCAGGCTATCTACCATTTCAGTGGTTTTACCAATCCTTGATTGAGTCTTCGAGTCTGCAGTTTAAAATCTAGTTAGTGCTTTGTCCCTTATGCTGTAATAGATTCTGGCAGTCTGAGGGTCTCTAGAATGAATTACTACCACATTAATTGTTCCACCAACTTTCCAATAATGCTGTCAAATCACCTGCTGGATTGCAATTTTCTGTTTCTTCAGTGAGATATCTGACTTCAGTCCAACTGTTTTGCAACTCCAACAAAAAGAGCTTGAACCTGCAATAAATCATTGGAGGCTAGCAGGGAAAGAAAGGACTTACAGCCTTGAACCAAGAATCCTCTAGAAATATGTTCGGCAACACCATAGAATAATACAGGAAGATCTAGAACAAAAGGAACAGATTGGAACGTAAACCAGAAGTCTTTAGTTCTAGGATCACTTATGAATCCCTATGAGTGCACACCTCAGTTTCCTCCTACACTAAGACTTATCACAAAGTAGAATATAAATTGTAGCAACCACCCCACATCTTAAACTTGCCTCTACGCCTATACACTAGGTTTTTGGTTTGGGGAATGAACATCCATCCAGTTGCCCAAGCTTCAAATATAGGAGTTATCTTTAATTCCTTGTTTTCTTTTAATTCCCATATCCTTTCAGACATCAAGTTTTGTCAATTCTGACTCCTACATATTTTTAGAATCCATCCCCTTTTCCACTTTCACTTCTACTTCTTTAGTTTGTGCCCTCCTCATCTCTTAAATAACCCTAGATTATTATAATAGTTTTCTATCTGGATCCCCTCCAAGTCTCAGTGTATGCCTATATAATGCTCACACTGCTTACAAGAGTATTTTGTCAAAGAAGGAAGTTAATTGTAATAATCTCCTATTTTAAATGAGCCACAAAGATAAAATTCTAAAATATAGCAAACAAGTCTAGTCCTTTCAGGACCTGGCCTGTATCTGTTGCCTATAAACATCCTTACATACTCCCATATATCCTCTAACATCCCACGTTTTGCTGAATGAGTCATGTTCTCTTTTGCTGGCTCTTCTGACTGGAATATTTCTCTTCCTCTTGTCCACTTAGCACACATCTACTCACTCCTCAAGATTCATCTCAGGTATCACTTCTTCAGTCAAGTCTTCTCCTGACTCCTTTTTCCCCAGTCAGGGAAAAATAATCCCACCTTTTAGCTTACCAACAATCATGGACATGATTCTATTGAATAGTTACGTATTACTGAAATTTTTCAAATGTAAATTTCTCTCCACCAGACTTGATCTGTAAGAATTTAGGGACCACATCTTACTCTGGCTTTTAATACAGTGCTTCACAGTAAGGATGACATAACTGTCTGTTGAGAGTAATATCTGAACTCCATACAAACTTAAGGGATTTTTGCAGAAACTACGGCTTTTTAAGCTAGGTTCTGTTAATCATCTGTATTGTTTCAATCATGTGTGTTGGATATCCCTTATGAATTCCTACGTTTTAATTTTTTATTTCTATAAGCTTCACAAGGATGGTGGTCCCTTAAGGTGAACTGTCTTGTTTACACACACCCCACCATAGCACCAGCCTCCTGTTGACTCTCAGAAGATGCTTGCTGAGGTATCTGAACCAGGCAGTGTTAATAATTAACACTGCCAACCATCCTAAATTAAAACTAGCTCAAGAGGGAGAAAGTGAACTTTAAAAAGATGTTTGCCAGAAAATCATCTGGTAAGAAGCCATTTTTGGAAAATAATCTGTGCTAATGAGAAAAAGAAGTGAAGAAAAAGTGGGATGTGGGCTTTGCTATTTTCAGCTCTTTGTTTTGCTTTCAACAAGGTGTCTCTAACCCTCACAGTGAACATTGTACACGCTGTCTGGGTCTCATATTCTGAGAAGTGCAAATGAAATCATGCCAAGCCACAGCACATGACACGTGGGGGAAGGCTAACCGAAACAATGAACTTAAAGGCAATTACCTCTGGCAATAGTTCTGCTGAAAACAAAAGACATATTAATTTGTTTTACTATTTTGGACATGCGAAGTCCAAAAGGAACATTGCAGACTAAACAAACAAGCAAAAATACGGTAAGCCATGAACACACTATTTCAATTATTAGCCATTCTGTGTGTTCAGATCCCAGAAAGAGAAAGCAAACTCCTGGACTGTCTCTGAAAAAAATCAGAAACTTGTAACCTGCATTGATTAATAAAATAATAGGGGCAATTTTGTTTTAGCCAAAAATGCCATGAATTTTAGTAGATTGAGTATAATAAAAATTGCTATTTATAGCTTTAGCCTCAAAATTTTTTCTCCAAAGTAAGAAAACCCAAGCCTCTCAGAATGTCCCCATTCATCTGCCCCTTTACTGTTCACAAATAAATAAATAGTAGTTATTAAACCTGCTTTAATATTTTATTTTGTACAGTTTTTACTGCACTGCACATATTCCCTGTAAATAAATAAATAAAACACATTAAAATCCATTCTTCTTTCCCTACATGAAATACCTAAATAAGAGATAAGTATCCCTTTTATCCCTTTGTCCTTTCATTTTGTGACACAAACTGTGCTATAAAGGAATACAATCTCAGAACACACTGAAGCATAGCTAATACTTTTGTATTCAGAAACAGCCTCATCTTTTAAAGCAAAAAAATGGAATTTTCTCAGATATGTCTTCTAGAATGCCAACACTTTCCATATTTGTTACAGAACCCTGAAATACTTTGGTGAGCTCCTTTAGCGTTATGTAGCCAAAATATAAGACATTTTAGGTAAAGTTTTTTCCAGGTTAAGTGATCACTTAAGATATAAATATTTCAATTTATAGATCTGGGATGCTGATGAATAACTAAGCTGCCCAATAAGTCACTAAAAATTGGGTTGTTCTTGACTATCCTTATCTTCCCTCATGAACAAAAGTACAGGTTGATGGTGTGAGTAGGTGTGCAGCAAGTACTGTTGTTCTGTCTTTTATACCCCATGCTCTAGAAAAATAAAAGACCTTCATGCACAAAAAAACAAAACTGTAATTCTGTTATCAAGCTCCTAACCGTTATCTCTATACCCAGCAAAGAATATTTCTGTGCCCTTAACCTGGACAATCATAACATAACCTCATCTTTTTATTAAACTTGAAGATGACAGAAATTTCCTTTTTTAGTCATTCCTAATAACCAGCATATGCACATATACATATAACTGGTACCCTGCAGATTACAGGGTAAGTGACACAGCAGTCTTGTAAGGTATATATTATATATTATTCCTGATTTATATTTGTTCAGATGAGAAAACTACATCTGTAAAGTTATGTAATTTGATGGATATCACAGACATAGAAGTTGTAAGCACAAGATTTGAACAAAATTCTTCTCTTTCTACTAGACCTACACAGTCCAATACGATAGCCATTAGCTAGCTACATGTGACTATTGAACACTCAATATATGACTAGTTGGAATTGAGATGTTTTCCAAGTGCAAAATATACATCAGATTTTGGAAACTTGAGATGAAATAAAAGATGTAAACTATCTCATTAATAATTTGTTTATTGATTGCATGTCAAGATGATAATTTTTTAGGTACTAGGTTAAATAAAATATATTATTAAAATTTCTATCACTTGTTTCTTTTTTCTTTTTTCTTTTTTCTAATGCAGCTACTAGAAAATTTGAAATTCCACATTTGGCTTACCTCTTGGCTCATACTATATTTGTATTGAACAGCATTGTATTAGATGATATTGTCTATATCTCTATAGGAAAATTCTCATTTGATTACCTACTGGCTTTTTAAGAGAAGTAAAACATTTTTTTAAAATTGGATTATGATTTCAGCCTCAAACTTACATATACATGTATCAATAACACTGATCACTCTTGAAAGAAAATCATTTTTCCCAAGAATGTGCTTCCCAATTTCAACCTAGAGAGATATCACATTCTTGCTCTCTGTGGATCTCTTTTTTTTTCTCTGAAAGGACTGTACTGTGCTATCCTATCAAGTATCTTCTGTTCTTGTGAGGATTATTTGTGCTGCAAAACTCTCAACACCTAGCGGCTCTGCATGACTGGACAGTTTCTCCTGATAATCAGAAGTGTCTGGAATTACATCCTCATATTGGAGGAAGGGCACAATAGTTTAAAAGCTGTTCTCACACTTCGTTGTACATAAAAATGATGAGTGAAGCTTGTTAAAGTTATAAATTCCTAGGTTCCTTCTTCCATTGAGTTTGATTCAGGAAGTTTGGGTTGTATCCACATGTTCACTTTGTCAGACTTCCCAGGTCATTCTGATGTATACAGCCTACAGATCTCCCTTCCGAAGGCACTGCTGTAGACAAAGGGCTGTGTCTGCATCTGGAAGCGAGAATATAAATGTCTCAACGCATAGATGTCAGGCATCAGAATCCAGGTCTTATTTTTATGTATTTGTTTACAAAATGATCTACATTTTTATATAGCCCCAACATAAATCAGTGTCATGTTAGGAAATAGAAACTAATCAGCAATGAAATGATTGTGGATAGATACATAGGTTATGAAGCCCTGGGTTTGTGAACAACAAGTCTTTTTCAAGTCCTTAAATTTCAATTTCATCATACATAAAAAGAATTAGAATTACCCACATCACTACAAAGTGCTGTAAAATATTGTTAGTAATTCTTTAAAATTTATATACTGATGATACTTCAATTAGACGAATATCTGGTAAGATCAGAATATAGCCTTCATTATAGCTTGAAAAAGAAAGATAACCTAAGTTAGAAGTCCATCAGCATTCTGATATTTATTCTCTGATTCAGACTATACATAGGACACTTTTGAAAAAAATTGGAACTGAACTGATATTTTGAAAGTACATCAGTTAACAATCGATAGAAAGAGAAAGAGTCGTTAAGTTATATTGCATTATATTATATTACATTAATCTTACTATGGTCAATTATTGATCTTCTCGTCCTTTGGCATTTACTGATATTATTGCAAAATTCATATGAGGGTATTTCCAGAACCCAAAGAAATCTGACTTTGCATTTTAGAGTCTATTATTGAACCTTGCTATTTATTAAAGAATGTCAATGGAATACTGAACTGGCAAAGATGTGGCATGAATCTGATGCAACATATGTGATTGATTTCTAATAATAGACCGGTACACATAACATAGAAAAAACTAAAGTCATTGCCTTTATATTAACAAAATCCACCAACCTATCTTCTTTCCCTTACTTTGACCATCATATCATAGAGAGACAGAAAATGCTAAAGTAAATATATCACAACAATTCTTTCCTGAGACTTGGTTTCAATAGAATTGAGTAATAATGTGCAAGGCATGCTACTAAGTACATTATTATGGGAAAGCAAAAGTCATGGTCTACGCCTTGCCACATAAAGCCTGGAAAATACAAGGCCATTTGGAATATAATCAGCATTTGTTAAACAATTGATGAATAAGTAATAAATGAATTAGTGAAAAAAACAAATGAACACATACAGATGTAGCTACACAGCTCTGGCAAAATTCAGAAGAGGACACATCTCTAACTCCCAACGTTCTCTATTCAGTGTATGAAACATTTCTTCCCAGGTGTCAACAGCCTCTCTCTATGTTGTAGGAGGAAGAATACTGAATGCTAAGTGTAATTGTCATAGATATAACTATGTGTAAATTCTATAACACAGGCTGAAGATGATTGTCAATTCCAAAAAAAAAAACACTCCACTTGCCAGCTGTGGGAGTGGTGCCTGGAAAATTATAATGCACTCAGAGTCAGGTCCACTAAACCAACAAAATTTAGAATGACGGGATGTAAATCTTTCAGCATGTAGTTTTTCACTAGAGCAGAGGTGACACAATGCTCAATGCTTAAATTCACAAATTAACATTAATTACTAGATATACCTAAACCATCAAGTCCTGTCAAGAAATAAGACTAACAGCATCAGGATAAAGAAAATGCGGAAACTAGAGAGAGGGGGACCAGCATTTGTTGAGGGCTTGCAATGTGCCAAACCCTTTAATTCTGCTTATCTCAATTAATCCTGATATCAACGCTGAGAGCTGGGCATTCCTCTACTTTTTTCAGCAATGGAAATTTCCAGCAATGGATATCTTCACCCACCTAACAAAGCCATATGGTAAGTAAAAGATGGAGCCAAAATGTCAATTTTAATTCTTCAATTTCCTGTGCTTTTTCTTCTCACTCTGCTACCTCTCAAGCAAGAATATTGCTTCACAGCCATTTGAATAATTTCTGGTATCACTGGTCTTAGTCTTAACTTCTGTCCTACACACCAAGCCTCTGGTGCCTGCTGATGTTATATGTCATACAGAAAAGAAGAAACAATTATGAATAGGAAAATGTCCTAACCTTCCATCCAAATGAACTCTGCATTCCAAAACAACATGGAAGATGGAAGACAAGCAGGACTAGTCTATGAGCTAAATGGACTCTTACTTATGTAGGCAGAGATTGGAACAATCTATCAGAGGAGCCACCAACCTGCCATGAATCCCATGCTGATCACATTCATTTCACCACAAGTTAGAGAGATGAGAGGGAAATAAATATCACTTTGGCCAGTTCCAGTAGGTTTTTTGGTCTAGCTTTATGTATGTTTTCATTTCACAGCAAGTTTGAAACTGTGAAAACAATCACAGGACGAAAAAGAACACATAGTGGAGTGCCTCTAAACTGTTCACATTCTGTGTTACTTTTGTGTAGTTGCTGTAGGTTTTTTAAGAAAGAACCTACTTCATTGATATGAAAGACAACTTTGGAAAAGAATACAGGGGTTTACGTTAGAGACGGAGAAAGGCAGCCACTCTGAGAGAACAAGTCCTAGACTTGCCTTGACTGGACAGATGAGAAAAGGCACATAATTGGCAGCAGCTGATAGAACTCTAGAAACTGCGGGAAGCCATGTCTTTGGAAAGTAGACACTGCTGTACAGTGGATTCGGAATCTCTGTGGAGAAATACCTGGAAATCCCTTCCTTGCATGCTGAATGGAACTATTCTGGAACTGATAGGAAATGTTGTCTGTTTAAGCAAAGCTTACTCTGACTACACTTCACTGCTGCAGAGTTATTCTTCCCCATTCCCTTTTATTCTGCAGTATAGCTTGGGAACACCTCTGTTCTTATGCTTACCATGCTTTATGGGAATAATTTATCTATAAGCTCATCTTCCCCCATTTAATTATGATCTTTTGAGAGCAGTGACCATGCTTTATTTATTTATTTGTTTATTTGTTTATTTATATATTCACTTGATCCTCGAAGCCTGGAACACGATGTCTGGCACAACTGGAACATAGTACTTTTGTCACCAACTTTCCCCCTATATCCACATAGGAAGTCCTCACTGAGAATCAGCTAGTGGTTCCCTAATTTGGTCCATGGTCTAGTCCTCAATCCCGTACCTCGTTTCACTTGATACTCTCTTCACGTCTCCATGAACACCTTGGCTCCTGTTCTATTGTCTCTCGCTCTTGTCTGTGGTCTCACATGCTCTCCCCTTACAAATGACACTTCATGCTGCGTTTATCGTTCAAGTATATTCCACTCAGGTTGGTACTTATGGCTTGAATTATATTTCGTTTGCCCACTTGGGAGGGCATTCCAACCTCATCTACCCTGAATCTATACATGAATTGGCCAATGGATTTGGCCTCAATGACTGGGTCTGACTTATCCATGAGATATAACCAGACATACAGCTGGCATTCAAAAATATTGTGAGCTAAGTAAATATTTAAAATGCAAAAAGCCTTGCAAGGACCAATAAGGATATCATACAATGAAACAGAAGTTGAGATCGATCCAATTCTGTGCACCTGAATCCACAAAGAAATAAAAAGCTTAACCTACCATCTGAAAATAATTTTAAAATAATTTAAACATATACTGGTCTTCCTTAATATACTAATTTCAGAGAAAAACTTAAAAAATACACACAAGGCAAGACAACAAAATCTGGCATCATTTTTGAAGATTCCTATGCTCAGACACAGGGAATGATGATGTGAATTAAAATCTAAATTAGTTGAAATCTGCACGGGTTCACCAACCCTCATGCAATTCCCAGAGCTGTACATAACAGCATACCCAATGTGAGCACATCAAGCTGACTTGGTTTCTAGGGTGTCCCAGTGCTTGTTTTGGGTTTGTTCACGCACAGATTCAGATGCATTTTAATCTCCAGCTCAGCCCATATGGTCACCCCATGAGCATTCAGAATAATTCTCAGGTACATAGTCGCTCAGCTCTAAAACAAAAGTATGAGCATGTCAGGCATGTAACTTATTCATCACCTTCAATATAGTAATTCATGAACCTCAAAGAAAATGGTACAAACTCTACTGAAGCCTATTAATTTCCAATTCCATTTAATAGCAGGATCAAAGGCTGCCTCTGCTCCCAACGTGAGGGGCCAGCATGGTGATAGAATGGATACTCAGAAACCCTTTCACCACTAAGCTGGGGTAGGAAGCTTCCATCTGAGTAGGAGTTCAGGATCTGTTCTGTGATTTCTGTTGCTAGGCAACCGCTTCCTTTGTCTGCTTTGTTCAGAACAGTTGCTTTATTTATACTTGGTTTAAATGATGCAGATCATAATGTGAAATCATAAAAGAAAATAGAAAAAAATTTATATTAAAATTGTTCCAGGGAATGTGTAATTCTGTATGAAAACTAATGAATGTTGGTGCAAATAGAGCTCCCACAAAAAAAACCAAAGAACTATAACCCAGCGGGTCCCATCTACCTGATTCTTTTTGAATAGGCTATATAATAACCTAGAGTTAACTTTGGATATCTTCTATGACTGGCCAAAATAAAACTAAATACCTAAGTAATAATAAATAATGCAAACTACATCTTGAAGGCAATTTGCAGGAAAAAAATAATTTTTTTTAGCCAGAGATGTTGAGATAATTTGCAAGAGATTAAAATGTGTTAAAAATCAAAAATAAACTGAGAAACAAGGAAGGCAAAATAAGGAAGAAACTTAAGGGATATAGAAGAAGAAAGGTATATTCATAAACTTTCCAAAATTTGAGAAACTCTGAAATATGTTGTGTAATAAATTGTTCTGTGACTCTGATCTGCACGAACTATAAGAATTGAAATAGTCGTCTTGATTGACAAAAATGTCTCCTTTAATCTATTATATGTGACTTATTTTAATGGTTCTGAATCTATTATTTTAAAGGTGATTATTAAATGAAGCAAAAACAAGATTATGCTCTGATCATGTTAATTGTCACTTAAATTTTGCCTGTGCTTTACATTTTCATTCTTTTTCTCATTAGCTAATTCTGCATTATTTTTCTCCATCCATTAATAACAACAAACCACTGAGTGCTCACAAGGACTAGGTATTTTAGCACTTTATAGATCTTAACTCATTTGATCTTCGGAGGGCCTTATGAAGAAAATGCTATTATTGTTATTATCCCCTTTATAAAGATGAAAATAATGAAGCACAGAGGTGTGAAATAATTTTCCCAGAGGTATCCAACTAGTAGGTGGCAGAACAAGGATTCAAACTCACATACTCTGATGTGGATCCCACCTGCTGAGCCAGTAATTTATGAATTGTGATTTATTCCCCCCCGTGAGACAATTTTGCGATTGACTACTTTCTCTCTAAATACCCACCTTAATTTGGGTTGTCATAAAATAACCAGCTAAATCAATATCTTCTACCTCTATCTATTTTTATTCTCAAGCTTATGCATCATGGGTTATAAAACATTTGAATTGCTTCATTTTAGTTATAATAAGCCCTATCTAAAATGTGTCCCATTCATGTCACTAATTTTCATGCTTGTCCCACTGTTGCCTACAGTATTGAGTTTTCATATTATTGTTATAGACTAGCTTGCTTGCATACTTATGAATGTTTCAGGCCTTTGGTTTCTCCATTATGTAGAAAAGTGATAAATAAATGCTAAGGATTAAGGGCCAAACACATAGGCATGGACTGTGTGTGAAGTCTGACAATTGATATGTGTGAAGTCTGACAATTGATATGGTGACTAATGAAATTTGGGCTTTTACTAACCTAAACTGAGGTCTCAGAAGGACTTTTTAAGATGACCCCTTAATTACACATTCTTTATTTTTTTACTCTACCACATTATTATTCCATGAGAAAATTGGTTGAGAATTTTTCAAAGCAATAATAAGTCTGATGTCATAGAGGTGTTTGTTATCCTTATGTCTAAATGAATTTGAGATGAGTGAAGTTTACTCTAACCCTATGCAGAGGCATTAGTGAAAGAGGAAACAAGAATGGGAGGAGCAGAGAGATTTTAGTGGCACTGGGATTTGTCATTTTATGGCTAAACTTCAACAGAGGTCCAATTTGCTTCCTTCCATGTGCAATTGGCTCCTGATGAAATTTTCATCTTTAAGTCAATAGTTCTCAAACCTTGGGTCCCAGACAAACAGAGAACAGAGTCTCAAGAGTGCATTGTGACCACTTGTTCTTCATTCAACAAAAACAGACCAGCAAGATAAAACAAACCAAGAAATCCTGGCCAGGATGAGGGGGCATTTATTTTCCTTAAGACTTGTAATTTTCATGTGATTCCATCCAATGTTGTTTTGAACCCAAATAAAGATCATTTCAATCCATTTACAAAATTATAATTTTTAGAGCACAAATTATTTTCTTTATCAAGGACATACCTAAAATGAAATTATTTATTATTAAAATTATTATCATCATTAAAGTTATAAGAAAATTTATTATTGTTCCTTAGGATTTCTCTTTGGAGTAATGCACTTAGACAATAGACTGCGTGTTTTATATAAGGTAACTTTTTAAGTAGTTTTCATTGTTCCTAAATAACAATATTTAGAAATATAACTAACTTCTCATACATTGAAATATCTCTTTGAAATAAAATGTATAATATATGTTATAAAATATAAAATATATAAATTCAATTGATTGAAAGTAAACTATAATGTGGGGTCTATAACAGAAAGACAGTTATTTGAGCTAAGTATAAGATTGAAAAATGAGCTAACAACTCCAACAATAAACGTATTTTTTCAGTTCACTATGGTACCGAGAACTCGGTTCAAACAAAGGGTAGAGAGGTGTAGTGCAAAAATCTACTGTCAGATGTAACAAAGTCTCAATATTCACTGACAAGGAAAGGCATAGGTAAATTAGAGGGTATGCAGGAAAGGAGGAATGATATTTGAAATGTCTCACTTTTATAATGACATTAGAGTTCTGCTTCCTGATACTATAGAAGGTTGATTTAGGTAGAAGTTTCTCTTCATAGCATCACATCATAAAATTAAAGGACTGCAAGGGGCACACAGGTATCAAAGCATTTGGATCAGGCTAGGTATTAAATAATAGGGAGTGCTAATTTTTTGAATAAAGATTTTCACATCTGGGGGCCGGCCTGGTGGCATAGTGGTTAAGTTCACGTGCTCTGCTTCAGCGGCCTGGGGTTTGCAGGTTCGGATCCTAAGTGTGGACGTACACACCACTCATCAAGCCATGCTGTGATGGTGACCCACATACAAAAAAGAGGAAGATGGGAACAGATGCTAGCTCAGGGTTAATCTTCCTCAGCAAAAAGAGGAGGATTGGCAATGGATGTTAGCTCAGAGCCAGTCTTCCTCACAAAAAAAAGATTTTCACATCTGTTATCTGCAGTTGGATTCATAGACCACTGAACATGAATTGGAGGGGTCATCTTACAGCAATATAAAAAATAGTTGATTTAAATAAATAATAACAACAAAGAGGTACACTCATATAATACTAACTTACACCAAGCACCACTCTAAGATCTTTTATATACAATGATTAATTTAATTCATATAATAACCCATAAAGTAGATACTATTCTATCTCCATTTTAGAGATGAGGCATAGAGCAGGTGTATAATTGGTCCAAGATCACATAGCTATTAATTAGAGTAGCTAGGATTAGAATGCAGGCAGTATGGCTCAAGAATCCCAGTGTTTACATTGACCTACACTCATTAATTTTGACTTCATATTGCTTTTCTTTTCAAAGAATTAATGAGAGTTGTCTTTTTAAAAACCCAATTTAAATACAATTTTCTCTATGTCTGGGACTTGTCAAATTTTTCTTGGAGACTTAGTAACAGAACCAAAACATGATAGTTGAGACTCATGTTCCATAAGTATAACTTGATATCATAAATGAAATCCACTACAACATAGACTGCCATCTCTGTTCAAGAGATAGAGCCACTTAAACTTAATAAAATGTTTCTGTATTATTGTATATCTTCTTGTTAAATATAAAATTATCTTTAATTTTATAAAACCAATTGTGGGCAAATATTAGCTTAACTTCAAATTATAATGTTAAGAAAAGAAAAAAAAGAAAGCACAAGATTATGACACAGATATTTCAGCAAAACAAGTTATTTATATAATACCATCTCTTCTGCTTCTCAACTATGTGCTTCTCTTTTGATGTGTGTGATTAGACGTTTGAACAATGGAAACTGACTATGGAAATGCAATGCTTTCTCATATCTGTCAGAATATGATCACTTAAGATTTATAGGCAATATCCGAGTTTAAATCTTTATTTTATACTTAAATTTCTTGGTATTTTTGCTTGATTTATTTGTGTTTGCCTTTTTCCTCCCTTCACACAGAGTTGTAGTGAGAGTTAAGAGCACCTTGAACAGCTGGTGAGAGAATAGCTCAAGCTGTTTTTGATCTCTGATCAGAATAGGATCACAGGATGAGGAGTTAAGGTAAATTAGCTTTAGACTAAAAGAAATTATATTCTAGGTAAATGAAAGAGTACACTACAGCACAATATCAACCTGTTTCTATATCAGAAAACAGAAGAACCAGAAGCAATTCCAAATGGCCAATAAATTGTGAATCTACCGTTTGTTAGTTAAAATCACCAAAGAATTGTATTTTGTATTCAAGAGCCTTATGTGCTAAATAACTGTAAATATTGAATCAAGTAAAGAGGCATTGCCTATTTATATTTGAAGCCATCAAAGGGCACAGAATTGCATGTTATTCATCATCATTTAAAACCACTTTAAATGTTAGATAATTAACAGTATTTTTCTCATATTGAAATGCAACATCTGCCTAATTCTAGGAAAGGGCATTCAAATACACGTATGTGTTTAAACTGGTAGTGTTTGTTGGTCCATATTGAGGCTGAGCAAATAGGAAAAGTGTCGTTTGCGATAGATAATAAATTCATATTAGTTGAAATATAAGAAAAAATCTGATGCTGGTGAGAATGATTAAATTTGAAATATTGGAGTGAATGTGGACTCTCTATCCACTTTGATCAACTCACATTATCCCTAGTTTTGACTTTTTCTCTATCTGGGAAAATTAGAGTTTCCGCTGGTTTGCTTGTAAATTTCTGGATATTTGCTAGACGACAAATCTGAAAATTTCATGCTAATTTAAGTACATACCATGAGTGTTTATAAAAACAAAAAGTTAAAACTCAGCTCAGAAATCTGTTTTTTAAATACTCTTTGACAGAACAAGGTTTTTGTTTTTGTCCATGAGCTGACCGATTAGACATAATTATATGGAGATCTTAGAGATAACTGAGTTCCCAGTTGGAACACTGCTATTCTTCTCTTGTATTCCTTAGTTATAAGCTCTCTGCCTCCAGAGTTTTAAAAATGCAGTATTTTAATGATTGTGGATTAAAACCACCGCCATTTGGCACACAGAGAAGTTTTAATGCATTGCAGGAGATACCATCAGCAAGAACAGCAGGGGCGAGTTTTATTAAAGCAGTTTTGCCACACTTTTCCTATAAAACTCAAGCTGTTCTTAAACATTAATCCTGATGTAGGTTGCTTCCTGGAAGTGGAATTCTTTGCAAAATTTCACAATGGGGGTGGGTCCTGGGGCGTAGTGGTTAAGTGCGCACGCTCTGCTGCTGGCGGCGGGTGTTCGGATCCTAGGTGTGCACGAACGCACCGCTTGTCAGGCCATGCTGTGGCGGCATCCCATATAAAGTGGAGGAAGATGGGCACAGATGTCAGCCCAGGGCCAGTCTTCCTCAGCAAAACAAAAGAGGAGGATTGGCATGGATGTTAGCTTAGGGATGATCTTCCTCAAAAAAAAAAAAAAAAATTTCACAATGCAGTTCATGCCTTGGGCATGTCAATGGGAAAAAAAAAAAGGAAGAAAAAACTCTCTTATTGGTTCTAAACATTGTGAAATTCTGTCTATATTTTTCATTTTTTCTATAAACATATGCTGGTACATTTAAATGGAAACAATCAAATTATATATTTTTAAGACAGGTCGTTACATTCTGTACTTTTGTCCTGTAGCATGTGTTCTATCCAAGCTCCATACGATTTTTAAATTTCAGTTTATATCTGGTACTTTACATTTGATAACTCCATTTTGACATAATTAAGTCCACTTTTGGGAGATGCTTAAAAAGTTGGATGATAGCATCAGATAATACATCTAGTCAAATCATGCCTTGGACCTAAGTGATTCTTGATAAATTTTTAGATTGATCTGGTTTCTGTAGACTGGTGAGTCTTGTGTGTTCATCAGCCTGCAATTATCCTGGATTTCTAGCTTTAGCCTCTATGTTTTATAGATTCACATAGCATTAAAGAAGCAAGTTGTTCCCTAGTGTTGCAAATTTTCTTGTGATGCGTTTGAATGTTGCTTAAAGTGATTACGTGAAAAAAAAATAAGAACATAGACGATCGGAGAGAGAGAATTGTTTGTGCCAAATGCACCTTTATATCTACCTTTATACAGTGTTCATGGAGCATGAAGGGAGGGCGTGTCCAATTCATCCCTGTGGATCCCTGCCGAAAAGCATTGCACGGTCGAGGATTGATTTTTGAATTTGCAGTAGAGGAGTTAAAAATGAAGAATTGGAATAAAATTGTAAGGTGAGGCATTTAGATAAAATTTAAAGAAGAATTTTACAACCACATTTAAGTATGTTTTTGACTTTGTAAGAGCTGAAAGGCAAATTACCAATTCACATCTCTCCCAACCTAACCCCATAAACCAAAAGCAGATGGTAATGCAGAGTATTAGAAAATCTATTGCCATGAACAAGTTGGATTTGGAAGAAGTCTGTTCTCCTATGGGTTAAAGGGAAGCATCTACAGCTTAACAGAACCTAGATATGATGAGAAATATTGCCCTTAGGTTACTAGATTCTGCCCAAAGTTTCCCCACTTTCTTGGTTCAAATATCTTAATCTGTATGTTGTTGAAAGAGAAAGAGCTCTTCCCCTTTTTTCCTTTTGTCCTGAACATTTCCTAGTGCTGGACCATATTCTGATTTTTTCTTTTCATCTCTATTGGGACATCTCTGTAATCAACACAAACTTAAATTTGGTTCTAAATAATGCTGTCCAAATGCAGGAAAAAACATCATTTCCCCTTTGCCCAGCCCTGGACTCTCACCTATCAGAGTGGCTCCTCTAAATGTCTGAAGCTAGCCTGTTTGGAAGTTTTGTTTTGTTTTGTTTTTAGTTTCTCTTATCCTTTTTGATCTTAGTTTCCTTCCAGAACACAAGAGGTCACCTGTCCTGCTTTGGTGTTTCTCGTCTTCCTTTTGCTTTCTTTCCCTCAAGCCACCATTGCCCCATGGATCTCAGTACACTCTATGTGACACCATGCCTGCCTTCTGTGAGAAACAATAAATATGGAATCTGATTGTGGTTATTTTCTTTTTCTGGAAGCTTAATAAAGGATAGTGATCTTATGTTGTGCCTTCTTATCAATAAAAATGTAACAAGCCTTTATTGGTTAGTTATATCTGAAGCATAAAATAGAATAGATCCTTTATTCTTAGTCTCCCTAAGCAAGATAAAGTAATAAATTAACAATAATTGGAAACTCAATACTACTCCTAGGTATAAAGATGATAATGAGAATTAAGCCCCCTTCTTTGGGTTAGCCAGTAAGAAGGAGTAGGGGGAAAGAATACTGTAGGATTATTGGTTCACCATCACAGGAAGACTTATCGTAGTGCATATCTTACCTGTTTACATGATATCTTGAGGCCTGACCCAAACTCTTTGACTTTTCCTGGAAGAGTGACTTTGGAAAAGATCCAGCGCCATCTAGACATGATTGAAAAAGAATAAAGATGTTGAATCCATCACTGCCATATTCATTTAGAGAAAAGAAGCCTAGACCATGGAGACAGCTGAGCAGAGTTACAATTTTCATGAATTCCTCTTGTAGATGACAGACTATGCAAATGCATTGCCCTCCTTTCAAACACAAAACCCTCCTGAAATGAAAGTATAGTTACACAAAAGAAAGAAATCTGTAACAGTAACAGCAAAGAGAATGGAAACAAGTGTTTACATAGGGCAAGACTTTTAAAACGTCTAGAAGATGTAAATAGGAGGCTGCTGCATGGATGCTAAAGAGATGGGGGCATGTAACTGTGAGAACACAGGAGAGGATCGAGGTTCTAAATCAGCGGGTATATGGAGTTTGAAGTAAGGGATGAAAGATGCAGTACATCGAAGGTCTGTGGATTAACTGCACTGGTCAGGGAGAGTGACATTAGAAAGAAGGAAACTGAATTCTAGCCTGCTAGTGATGAACAATATTTGCCTAGTCAAAATGATAATAAAAATTTTCTCAAATTATTCTCAATTTTCAGACCTAAGGTATAGACAAAGATTAAGCTATGATGAAAGATGTAAAATAATGTTAATTATCTTGACACGTAAAATTAAAATGAATAGAGATAGTACATGGAAAGAGAGAAGAAAAGAGAAAAAATTTTAGAGGCACTATTATTTTCATATCCAAAAACAGAGAGTCAATAAATACTGTGAAAAGTTGCTGAAACAACAAATAAAAATGCAGTTATAATATTTAAAGTTATACAAGCAGTCATTACCAATAAAATAATAATATAACTATCAAATATTGAGAAAATGAGACGACAAGAAGTGAGGAGGTAAAATGAGCTAAAGCATTATTTTTTAAAGATACAGTCAACAAGTATTGCCTGAACTTGAATTAAGAAATTGAGGTAAAATAATTTTATCTGTAATTAGGGAAGAAATCACTAGGAGAAACTAAAACAGAAGGACTGTTAGAATGTCCTCAGGATAGGAACACTGGAGTTGGAAAGGGTGGGTTTGAAGACATCGTTTTAACCATAAACCCTTCTATACTGTTTAGTTGATATTTATTACATTTTTTATGACAGATTAACAAAATCAGATTTATTTAACTCCTTCAATTTAGATATAGCTCTAATGTTTATTCTTACTAAGCCATGGTTTTCTCAGGTCAAATGAAATAATGAAGGTAAACTGCTTAGCATGATGCTCTCACATAATAAGAGCTCAGCGAAACATTTGCCATTAACATTGTTTTTCCCTTTATTAACATCATTTTCATTTTCTTGGGTGGCAGGGTGGTTGGTAGAGAGGAAGAAAATAAATAATAAATCATGTGGTTATATATCCATATTGTCCTAACTAGTAAACTGGAACTCACTACTGGAAAGTAAATCCCAGAAGCTAGAAATCTAAGCACAGGAAAGTCACAGTCCCGCCATCTTGTGTAAGACATCAGAAGAATCTAAGCAGTCAGTTTCTGGACTTCTTTCCTACTATTAACACCATCACAGAGTTTTGGGCTGCCACAGGCAGAGACATGAGCTGGAAGCCAGCATTAACACAGTGGTTGTAAAGAGTTATTGCACCTCTATTTGTGTCAAATCTGTTAAGCATGGAGAGGATTCAAGCCATTCTGATTCATTTCATATAATTGTTATGCAACCTACTAACAGGAAATGATGTTTTGCATACTGTTCCAAATTTTACCTTGAAATGTTTTCCATTTATTAAAAAAAGAACTTTTTTTTTAATACATTGTTCTATTTAAGTGTAGGAGGTTGTGATCGGAGATGACATTAATTATAAGTGAGTCTAATTTAACAGATGGGTGATAATGAGATACATTGAATTATCAATTGAGAGAAAAATACACTTAGAGAAGAATGACAATGACTATTCACTGGTCATTTGTAGGCTATGCATCCAGTATTTTAAATAATCAGATTTGGAATACTACTATCTTTATTAAATAGTACATATGTACCATAAATATGAGTTATGCTTATACCAAAAATACATAATTTTGGTGATGTTGAAATAATATACCTATATATGGACATTGCTTATGAATGGGCCAAAGTTGAGGCTATGATTCTATTTCCACAGCATCCTCCATTAAGTTCTGTATTAACATTTAAATTTACCAGGGTAAACTCATGTTTTTTTAATCATGGTGAAGTTGTTGCGTGAACTTCTTTAAACATTGTATAAACATATAATAAATCAAAGCCCTAAGGTGCTCAATTGTTTTTAACTCTGATTTAATAATATTTAATAATTTTTAAGGAAATTAAAGACATTATAAGGAGAAAGATAAAAGAGTCATTTTAGATCAATGTGTGATTCTGCTATATGTTTGTAGATAGATTAGCATAATGGCAAATATGCTAAGCCATCATTACTGCTCCATACCATATTCGAAAGGTAAGAAACGTGTTGATAGCACTACTTTCATTCTCTGAACACAGAAGAGTCTCCTCTGGAAGAGACCATAGTGAACATGTTCAAAGTCTTTTGTTAAATGTGCTTTTGATAACTCCATTGGTGTTCAAGTATGTCAACAAACTTTGATTTAGTGAATTCCTTTGCATATAATTAGTCAACTAGAATAAGATATTTAAACATGAACGTGAACAAACATGTTCTGAGGGTTGTCAATTCTCTATTAAGATTTTTTTTAACAATTTTGTCTCCACATTTAGATAATTTAAACACACGCTCAGACATACAAAGCACACATTCTGGACTATCTTGATAATCACCTCCTAACCAGGCACCAGCAATTGATTTTAATGCCTACGTCTCAGTTTAGGATAGATTTAAGAGCAAACAGCACAGCTTTATTTGTCCCTGACTATTGAGAAAAGGACTAAGTGACCTGGAGACTTATCTCCAGGTTTTACATCTATGTCAAGTGAAATTCAAATGATTTCCACAGTGCTTTATAATAATATATGTGTTTTTCAGTACAATTAACTAAAAGCTGTTTAGAATTTCTTCAATATGACACCAAAAGCACAGGCAACAAAAGAAAAAAATAGATAAGTACGACTTTATCAAAATTAAAAACCTTTGTACATTAAAGGACACTATCAACAGAGTGAAAAGGCAACCCATGGAATGTGAGAAAATATTTGCAAATCATATATGTGATGTGATTAATGTCCACAGTATATTAAAAACTCCTTCAGCTTAAGAACAAAAACCTGATTTTAAAATGGGCAAAGAACGCGAATAGACATTTCTCCAAAGAACATATACAAATGGCTAACAAACCTATTAAAAGATTCTCAACATCACAAATCATTAGTGAAATGCAAATCAAAACCATAATCAGGTAACACTTCATACCCATGAGGACGGCCAGTATCAAAACAGAGAAGGAAAAAAAAAAAACAGAAAACAACAAGTGTTGGTGAGGATGTGCAAAAATTGGAAACTTTGTGCTTTGCTAGGGGAAATGAAAAATGGTGCAGCCACTGTGGAAAATGGTATGGTGGTTCCTCAAAAAATTAAACATAGAATTTCCATATAATATAGCAATTGTACTTCTGGGTATATATCTAAAAGAATTGAAAGCAGAGATTGAGCAGATATTTGTCTACCAGTGTTCACAGAAGCATTATTCACAATAGCCAAAATGTGGAAGCAATCTGAGAGTCTATGAACAGATGAATGGATAAACAAAATGTGGTACATACATATAATAGAATATTATTCAGCCTGAAAAAATGAAGGAAGTTCTGATACATGTTACAACATGAATGAAACTTGAAAATATTACATTAAATGTAATAAGCCAATCACAAGAGGACAAATATTGTATGATTCCACTTTATAAGGTGACTAGAATAGCCAAATTCATAGAGATGATTCAAATAGAACGGTGGTGGCCAGGGGATAGGGGAAGGGAGAATGGCAAATTATTGTCTAATGGGTATGAAGTTTCAGTTTGGGAAGATAAAAAGTTCTGGAGATGGATGGTGGTGATGGTTGCACAACAGTGTGAATGTACTTAGTGTCACTGAATTACATATTTAAAATTGTTAAAATGGTAAATTGCATGTTACATATAATTTGCCATAATTTTAAAAATTGAAACAAAACTGTTTAGAGTGTTTCTAAAAATTATAAGCATCAAATCAAGGGAACTTCTCTAAGAAGATTATTTCTTAACACACGACATTTTAATTATTGGGGGAGGATTTCCTTTTGGTCATGACAACCATTGATATTCTAGATAGCGCAAAATGGAAAATGTGTTGCAGAACATACAAAAAACGAATTGAAACTGACCCTATCAGAGGCTATTCTTATTTTAAAATGTTGTTCATTTCTTGGCATAGAAGTCATTAAAACTGAAGAAGAGATATTCCAAATGCACAGTTCAAAAAAATAAATTTTAGATAGAAAGGCATAACAAATACATAATCTAGCATAGACATCTGTAACTCAGAACTCTGAATTTTTAGAATCATTTTCTTGTGTCTTTTCTCTTTCCTGGGACTTAGCCTGAAGCCCCCAAGGACATTAAATTTTTTCTTCTTTTTGCAATAGTCCTCTGTTCTATAATCTGAAAAAAAGAAATCTGTTCTTGATAGCATTTCTTTCAAAACTTTTCTAACCTATATCTGAATGAAACAAAGTTAGAACATAATAATCAGCTACCTTTCTTTTCTAATATATTATGACAACATCTGAAACAAATGATCAAACTTAGCATTGCTCATCTAAATAATAGTGAACGATATTTGAGTGAAATCAACTTTATTGAGGTATAAATTGCATTATATTAAGTAAACCCAATTTGAATGCACAGTTCAATAGTTTTGTCAAATGTATACAACTGTTAACCACTAATATAATCAAGATATAGAAGATTTCCATCACCCCAAAATATTCTTTCATAACTCTGCCCAATCTTACCTAACCCCCACCTATGGTCACTCAACCACTGATTTGCTTTGTATAGCTATAGACTTGGGTTTTCTAATGTTTCATATACGACATTTCGCAAGATGTGCTCTTTTGTGTCTGAGCCTCTAAAAGTAAAGAACTTTCTGGAAGAAAAGGAGATATGGCAAAAGGAGAAGTCAGAGAGACTTGACCTGCTGTTGCTGGTTTGAGAATGGAAGGGGCAATGCATCAGCAATGCAGGTGACATTAAAGAGCTGAGAGAGTCCTAGCTGTCAGACAGCAAAGAAATGAGGAGCTCTGCCCTACAGCCACAAGAAATGAAATTGTACCAATGACATGAGATTAGAAGCAGATTCTCCTCCAGTTAAGAATCCAGGGGAGCCAACACCTTGAATTTGCCTCGTGAGACTAAGAGCAGAGGTGTCAGTAAAGCTCATCTGGGCTTCTGTCCTACACAACCATAAAATAATGTGATTGGCTTTAAGTTACTAAGTTTGTGATGATTTATTACAGCAGCAATAGAAACAAATGCAATATATAAAGCAAAAAGAAGAGAAATAATGATAATCGCAGGAATAATTAAAATAGAAAAGAAGAAAAAAAATGACAGAAAATAGGAAAACAAGGTTCTTTGAAAAGACTCATGAAAGAAAAACTTACAGTGAGACTGAGTAAGAAAACAAGAAACCTAAATGATTTTAGAAAGATAAGAATACCAATGCTAAGGACTTATACTACCGAATACCTAGATTTATTCAATGTTGTTATACTTAAGACAGGGTGATTTTGGCATAAGTTTAAAAAAATAAATCATTGGAACAGAATGGAGTCTATAAATAGACTCACACATACATGGTAACTTGATTTATAACCAAAAAATCCCTTGCAATTCAGTGAAAAGAATAGTCCTTACCAAAAAATGATGCTCAGTTAATTAAATAGTCATAAAAAAAAACCTTTGACCGTTATCTCAAACCATGCATAAAAATTAATTTGAGATGGATCTTAGGCCCAAATATTAAAGAAAAAAAGTGGCTGCCCTAGAGAAAAATCTAGAGCAATAAATCCATGACATTGGAATAGGAATAGATTTTGTGTGTGTGTGTATGTGAGGAAGATTGGTCCTGAGCTAACATCTGCCAATCCTCCTCTTTTTGCTGAGGAAGACTGGCCCTGGATTAACATCCATGCCCATCTTCCTCCACTTTATATGGGACGCCACCACAGCATGGCTTGACAAGTGGTGCATTGGTGCGCGCCCGGGATCCAAACTGGCGAACCCCAGGCCGCCGCAGCGGAGTGCGCACTTAACTGCTTGCGCCACCAGGCTGGCCCCAGTAATAAATTTTTTAAAGTAAGATACAGAATGTACTAACCGTAAAAGAAAAATAAAAAATAACCTCTGTTCATCAAATGACAATAATAAGAGAGTGAAAAGGAAAATCACAGACTTGTGATAAATATACTTGAAAAAATATGTCCATAAACTATCCAGCATGCATATGAAAATATTTGCAGCATCATTAGTCATCAGGGAAATGCAAAGTAATACCAGGAGACAATTATACCCTATCACAATGGCTATAATTAAAAGGACTAATGATACCAAGTGTATGCCAAGGATGTAGACATCTAGAACCTTCATACATTTCTGGCAAGAGTTTAAATTGATTCAACTACTCAGAAAATTGGGTGTATCTTATGTAAAAATTCATCAAATTATACACTTATGATTAGTGTATATTCATTGAAAGCAAAAAACAAAACTGTGATTATTCATAGATAGATTTTTAAACACAGAAAATCCAAATACGATTAACAAAAAAATCATAAAAATTCATGAGAAGTTTCAGCAATATTGTCAGCTCTAAAATCTATATACAAAAATTGATATAATTTTATATACCAGGAACTAGTTAGATAAAATAATTTTTAAAATCATATTCTAAATATCTAAATTGTTATAACACATCTAGAAACAAGGATATCCAATGTTAACTAACATCTTAAAGGATAAATTAATAAAACATTATTAATGGGCATGTAAAAGACTCAAGAAGGAATAAGAAACACCTCGTTGAATGGAAAAATTCAACATTTTGTAGATAATAATCCTCCCCAAATTAACTGATAAGTTTAAACACAGCTCCAAAAAAAAATATCAGCAGCGTTTTTCATGAAACTTCACAAGCTATCTAAAAGGCACATAAAGGAATATACAAGTGGCCATGACAATTTCGAGAAGTAATACGTTAACAGGAACTTATCCACCAGATTTCCAAATTTACTGACTGATTAAAACTATGTGGTTTCAGAGTAGTGTTAGCCAAATATGTATTTATGCTACAAAATAGAAAGACTAGTAAAAGACACAAAAAATTCATGGGAATGTGGCATAAACAGACCTCTGAATATATTGGAAGGTGGTTTTGGCCGAAGTGCTATGTATCAGCAAGGAAAGGATGCACTCTTCCTATAAATGATGGTAGGACAACTGGCTCTCCATATGAAGAATGATAAATCAGGTGGCTACCTCATTCCACACTCAAAAATAAATTCCAGATGGGTTTAATACCTATACGTAAAAAGCAAAACATTTATAAGAAAATATGTGAAAGCATCTTTATGACATCAATGCAGAGAGATTGTTTTTTAAAAAAACAAGGCAAACAACATTATCCCTATAAAGTTAAAAGAAAATCCACAGTCTGAAAAAATATTTGCAATGCATATAAACTAATGCAATTTTGGTAGTCATTCTCCTCTGGAAATACAACATGTACATAAGGAGAGTTATAAAGGCTGTTAGGTGAAGCATTGTTTGAAATAGTGAAAAAAAGTGAAATTTGGAAATAATATACACACACATATATGTACTTACATGTATGTGTGTATATACACATGTACAATACATGTGTATATATACACGTACATATATGTATTCATTTTCTATGGTGCCAATTCGAGATACAGTTTTAAGACATTGCACTTTCCATTTATAATACAGTGCTTATAAAGTGCCGTGTTTTTTCCTTTCCCTAACCCAAGGTACAAAATTTTTCTCTTATGTTTTAATTAAAATTGTTACAGTTTATGTTTTACCTTTAGATCTATTTTGTTGTGTTAATTTTGCATATAATGTGAAGGAAGGGTAAAGTTTCATTTCTTTTTACATATGGAAGTCCAATCATAACAGCACCCTTCATTTATAAGACGATTCTTTCCCCCTTTGAATTAATTCGGCCCCATTGTCAAAAATCAATAGGTTTATATATTTGGGTCTATTTCTGGACTCTGTATTACATTTCACTGATATTTATGTCTTTCTTTTTCCAGAATGACACTGCTTTGAATTGCCTCAGCTTTTGTTTTTCTGAAAATATCTTCATTTATAGCAGGTCTTGAAATCTGATAGTCTGTGTTCTCCGATTTATTTCTTTTTTTAAA
The DNA here is from genome assembly GCF_057802395.1 of Ceratotherium simum simum. Taxonomy (NCBI): domain Eukaryota; kingdom Metazoa; phylum Chordata; class Mammalia; order Perissodactyla; family Rhinocerotidae; genus Ceratotherium; species Ceratotherium simum. The sequence continues at coordinate 36,446,526 of NC_141908.1, read as the reverse complement.
TTTCTTTGGCTGTTCTGGTGCTTTTCCATAGAAATTTTATAATTGAGTGGTCAATTTATACAAAAAAAAAATCAGGAAATTGATTGAGGTTGCATTGATTCTATAGATCATTTTGGAGAGAATTTGATATCTGAACATCTTTTTTCTTCTCTCCCCAAATATGGTACATGTTTCCATTTACTTAGGTCTTATTAATTTATTTCCACAATATTTTATGATTTTAGTGTAGAAATCTCTAAATCTTTCAATTTTTTGATATTGATATGATTTATTGCTTAATTTCAATTTCCAATGTCTCATTGTAGTCTTCAAATAAAAAGTCTTATTTCTTCCTGTCCAAGTGTGATGCTCCTGAGTAGGTGGGGAATAGAGGTTAATGCACATCAGGAGGGGCCTTAGTTGAGCTCACAGAGAATTTATTTATAAATGTAGAATTAAAAAATAACCATATATGGATCCCATAATTACTGGCTATGATTTTTTACAAACCTACTTTAACAATTAACTCAAGATGGAAAATATTACTGTTTACGTGCTGATCTTAGTTACACCTCTGCAACAAAAGGTCAGAAATGGTCAGCAGTGGTAGGTTATTATACCAAAAAAAAAAAAATCTGCATTATCCCTCATTCAAACATCAGGCCACCACTAAGTAATTCAATTAGTTTTAATGTGTGACTCATACCACATTTTTATTCTGGCATTTTAATGAAGAATTACATGTTGTTGAAGAATCAGCTTCTATATTTAGAAATTGATAATGAAACACCCTGGAAAATAAAATTTATGTAGAATTTATGCAATAATCTATCAGTCCTTGGAGATAAAATTCTCATCAATCTAGGTGTGAAATAAAGTTAAGTTAAATAAACATCATTTAACAGTTACAAAAATAACACATCATAAAATATTGAGTTCAGTAAAAATATCCTACCATATATTAGTATCAATATTACACATTTGATCCTTCACCATGTAAATTTTTTGTCTATCTAAATATAAATATTCATACAAACTGTGTTTCTTTTAGGTCTGAGGGTACTATAATTTTCTTTTCTAGCCCATATTATCCCTCTGCCATCTTTATGATTCCATGTTATTTTCAACTAAATGGGAAAATGACCTGACTATTCTGAAAACTAAGATATCATTTTGTTTGTATTCACACTTTTGTTCTGATTGAGGAAATGAGATACTAGAGTTATAAATCTAAATGTCATAAAATAAATAGAAGGATGAAATTATGAAGGAAAATCTCACCAAAACTCTCCAAAAATTGAATTTATAAAAAAAAATTTAGGTTGTTTAGCATTAACAATTCATGTTAATATTTACTAAAAGCAATAACAAACATTTTTTATTATAAAAACAAAGAGCAATCCCATATAATGCAAAAGTCTAAGATCCCAACTTAAACTGTATATATAAATCAAGGTACCACTAAAAATCAATGATTCTATATCTGAGGAAAAAAACAAGAAATGAGCCTGAAAGCTCTTGGTATACCAGGAAGCAAGGATGCTTTCAGAGACGACTGAAGATATATGCGATAGCCTGCCTCCAAAATGGTCTCCAGTGACCCTCATCTCCTGGTATTCAGGTGCTCATGTAGTTCCCTTTACATTTAAGAGGGTAGACCCCTATAATCAATAGTACGTTTGGAAATGACTGTGTGTGTATTCAGAGGCTAGGTCATAAAAACATTGTTACTTGTGCCTTGCTCTGTCTGAGATGACTTGCTCTCAGAGAAGCCACCTACCGTGTCATGTGAACACTAAAATAGCCTACTGGGGAGGCCCATGTGGTAAGGAACTGAGGCCTCCTGCTAATAGGCAGCACGAACGTGCCAGTCATGTGAGCAAGCCAACTCAAAAGTGGATCCTCCATTTCTCTCCAAGTCTACGCGTGATTGCAGTTCAGACAGACATCTAACTGCAAGTTCACGGGAGACTTCAATCCAGAACCACTCAGCTGAGCTGCTCCTCAGTTCCTCATCCACAGAAATTATGCATGATGGGGAAGATTTTTGTTGTTTCAAGCTACTAAGTTTTAGAGTAGTTATCAATACAGTAATCGATGATAGAGTAGGTCAAAAGAACTAAGGAATCAACTTGAACTTGGCTTCCACTGTCTGGAGATAGGATAATTTGAGCTACAATAAGAAAAATAACTGCAATGGGTTGAATCACTTCAAATATACTAAATCCATATAATAGTGATACCAAAAAATTTCTAAAGCCCTTATTTTTCCTTATAGAGGATGCTAGATGACCAGTTCATCACATTGAAAACTTGTAAATGTAAGGAAAAACTCAAGCATTTATCCTAAGTTTCCTATATTAGCTAAACATCAGGGTAAACAAATGGTTGATAATGGGGAGTGTTATAGATTTTTTTCTACTTTTGTAAATGTCGGGAAATCTCCAAAATAAAAGCTAAAGAGCAATAATTTGAAGGATGATGATATTTCAATTCACCAATTACGTCTGAAATATATTAATAAAATAATTTCATAGGACTTCAGCTTCAAGGAGGATGGACTGGACATACTTTTGCCTATTCCTTCCACTAAGTGTAACTAAAAACATGAACATTATATATGAAATAGAGATAGAAGATTCTCAAAGGTAGAGAGAAGAAGTTAGATAAGAGAGGGCTCTTGGAAACTAAAGAATGACATGGAGGTGAGTTTACTGGGTTTTCCTTTTACCTCATATGTATCAGACATGGAAATGAAAAAGCTGGCAACAGGGAAAGGCCAAAGAGTATAGGAAAATCAAAGGCCCACAAAAAGCCTGCTTTCTCTAGCCAAAGGACTAGAAAAGGAGCAACCTCACAATACAGAAAACTTTTAGACGATAACTGAATAACCGCTCGACTCCAACCAAGTAACATGGAAAAAACTGTGGTTTGTCTCCATGCATGACAGCAGAGGCTGAGTGGGGAGCCTAGACTTCTACCCATAGGCTGTTTGAAGCAATCCAATCTTCCTGCTGGAGCAGGGCGGGGGAGAGGAGGAGGATGCTATAAGAGAAGGCTGTGTAGAAAGTTGGGACTTTCATCCACACTGGGTGGAAATGAGGACCTTCAGTGTCAGTGGGAACCACACAGGGAACCTGGGCTTCCAGCCCCAGCTAGCAGTAGTGATGCACCACACCTCTGACAGTGATGCCAGAGGAATCCTAGAGGGAAGTCAGGACTTTCCCCTCAACACTGTCATGACGAGGCCACCTTCCACTATAGTAGAAGTGAGGGAACAGGAGGAGGAGTAAAGAGACGCTCATAATTCCCAGCCAGAGAGGGATCAGTGGAGACCTAGCAGGGAACCAGAGTTATCACTTTCACCTGGTGTCAACTGAGATCAATATGGAACCTGGACATCTAGCCCCAGGAGGCCGTAACAAGGCAGTCCTGTGCCCCTGCCAGAGCAGTGTCAGAGAAAGCCAGCTAAAACACAAGTTTTAAATATGATCCAGTCTCATAACATAATACGTAACGTATCCAAGTTTCTATCAAAAACCAGTCATTACACTAAGAACCAAGAAGACCCCAAACTGAATGATAAAAGGCATTCAATAGATGCTAACATCAAGATGACAGAGATGTTAGCATTATCTGACAAAACTTTTAAGGCAGGAATCATAAAAATGCTCAAGGATAAACTTGAACTTGTTTGAACAAAAGAAAAAGTAGAATCTCAGCAAAAAAATAGTCTCTGTAAAGAAATAGAAGATATAAATAAAAAAACAAATGGGTATTTTAGAGCTGAAAAATACAGTAACCGAAAAAATACAAAGTAATAATAGAAAAAGTACTTGAAGAAATAATGGTTGAAAATGTTCCAAATTTGGCAAATGCAATTCTACAGATTCAGGAAGCTTAGCAAACCCCAAAGAGGTAAAACTCAATCCACCTGATTTCAGTACTTATATAGCTACAGTAAAAAAGATTATAGCATTTTTTTGTGAGGAAGATCAGCCCTGAGCTAACATCCGTGCTGATCCTCCTCTTTTTGCTGAGGAAGACCAGCTCTGAAGATGATAGCATTTTTAATAAACAGTGTTAGCACAATTGAACATCCATATGCCAAAAAAAATTAATTCCAACCTACATCTCATATCTTATACAAACTTTACACAAAACTAACTCAAATGGATCATGGAGATAAACATAAAACTTGGAGATAAAAATACACAACTGCCAGATAAAAGCATAGCACAAAATCTTCAGGATCTAATGCAAGGCAAAGTGTTTTTAGACTTGGCACCAAAAACAGGATGTATAAAAGAAATATTGATAAATGGGACTTCATCAAAGTTAAGAACTTTTGTTCTGCAAAGGTCCTTGTAAAAAGGATGAAAGACAATACACAAACTGGGAGAAAATATTTGCAAACCTCGTATTCAAAGAAGATCTACTATCTGGTATATATAAAGAACGATCAAAACTCAGCTGTCAAAAAAATAATTCAATTTGAAAGTGGACGAGGACATGAAAGACATTTCACTGAAGAGGATATACAGACGGCAAATAAGCACATGAAAAAATGTTTAACATCCTTAGCCATAAGGAAAATGCGAATTAAACCCCCAATGAAATATCACTATACACTTATCAGGATAACTAAAATCAAAAACAGTGACAAAAACAAAAGATGAGGAGAAATTCTAGATGAGTCATATATTGCTGGTGGGAATGTAAAAGAATACAACCACTCTAGAACATGGTTTAGCAGTTTCTTAAAAATCTAAACGTGAAAGTACCATATGACCCCACAAGTGTATTCCTGGGAAATTATCCCAGAGAAATAAAAAATTCTGTTCACACAGATATATGCACATATATGTTCATAGCAATTTTATTCATAATAGCTCAGAACTGGAAACAACTCAGAAGTGCTTCAAGGAGTGAATAGTTCAACTGTGTTATAGTCATACACACAATACCACTTAGCAGCAAAAGGAACAAACTTTTGATACATGCAATGACTTAAATAAATTTCCAGAGAATTCTGGATGAAAAAAGCCAGTCCCCAAAGGTTACATACTCTATATTTCCATTTATACAACATTTTTGTGATGACAAAAGTATAGAAATGGAGAACAGATTAGTAGTTACCAGGGGCAGGGACATGGTGGGCAAAGAGAGATGTGGGTATGGCTGTAAAAGGGCAATATGAAGGATCCTTGTGGTGATGGGAATGTTCTGCATCTTGACTGTATGAATAAAATCTAACTTATGTACTTGAAAAGGTACTGGTAACATCTGTTTATTGAAGAAAGATATATATATATATATATAAAGTATAAATTTTATTGTACTGCAAAGATCTTTGTCTCATGGATCTTTTATACTGTTACTGTAAAGCTTAGATGTTATATCATCTTTAAAGTGCTAGTTAGTGTGTGGCATTATTAATATTATTAACAGTACCATTTATATTGACAATCATCATTCAGGATTTTTTTTTGGTTTTGGGGTGTTTTTTGGTGAGGAAGATTACCCCTGAGCTAACATTTGTGCCCATCTTCCGCCACTTTGTATACGGGATGCCTGCCACAGCATGGCTTGATAAGCAGCACGTAGGTCCGTGCCTGGGATCCAAACCTGAGAACGTCGGGCTGCCGAAGGGGAGCGTGCGAACTTAACCACTATGCCACCAGGCCGGCCACAATCATTCAGTTTTAATAAACATTTATTTTTTTCCCAACTACTATAGGTAATATCAATATTTATCTGATGAATATCCTTGTCCTTATTTATTCATGCTTTTTTCCATATTTTTCATTAAATCTATTCCCATAAAGAACATTTCTTAGGGGATAAGTATGTTTTAATTTTTGAAATAGATTAAAAATTTGCCTTCCAGAAAGGCTGTGTCATAGAATGTTCCCATCAAAAGTGTGTAAATGTCCCCATTTATCCAATATTAGTTGACCTCGAGGAATGGCCACTAGCCGGGAAACTCTCACTTTGACAAGGCCAGTGCAAAATTGCTGTCTATTGTTGTGGTAGAGACTAGGGATATTCAAGTAGTGAAAATTTTTGTTGAAGTTTGAATAACACACAGTGAAACAGAGAGATGGAAAGAGGGAATTTACACTGTTTAAACACTTAAGAAATTCAATCCAAAATAGGGTAAAGTCAACAGAGTTTATGAGAGAGTTGCTTTCTTCAGACAACAAATCACTGCACTGCTTCAGATAAATGAATATAACTAAAAAATCATCTTCATGTTATTGTCTCAAATTAGCAATGTATTATACATTTTCAGCCCGTAGTTTTAGGAACACAACTCTGATGAATTTAATTATAGTGCCAAATTATTTCGCTGCCAGTTTGCATTGGCCATGTCCCTCTTCATTCCTCCTAGAGCTGTCTACACGTAGCTGTAGGGCTTATGTCCTACTTTGCTCCACATTACACTGGAGGCATTTTCTGAATGCCAAGAGATTTTGAAAGGGACAGATTTACTGTAGCTTATCAAATCCCAGTGAAGACAGAAAAACAACAAAGGAAGCTCCCTTAGCTTCAAAAAATGTCATCAAGACAAAGCCTTTGATTCCTGTAGTAGACAGTAGATAATTGCAGTAGATAACGTATTGATAAACAATCTAGAGTTTATGTTATTCGATATAGCTGTTGTAGTGACTCATTTACATAGAAATTATTTATATAATCCTAGAAAATAATTTTAAAGTTATAATAAATTATTATAAATTGTAAGTTGCCTTTATATCACTATGCTTTGAAAACCAGATTCATGGAATAGAGTGACACATCGCTCAGGAAGTTGCAAGCACAGTCAGCTAGCCCTGGACTGTAATGCTGACTCCACCCATCCTTTTGCAGCATATGACATTAATAAGTTATTACCTCTTTAATCTTCCTTTTCCTCATCTACAAAAGGCAAAAGGAAACCTGCCTTAGAGGGTTTTTGTGATATTAGAGATAACGTCATATATAGTGCCTGACACAAAAGAGCTAATCGATAACTGTATTATTTATGATAACGATCATATAGTTGGTCCTTATAGATGACTTCACCTAACACACTGAATTATAATTATGTACTGCATTATCTCTATCTGCCATCTACACTGTGAGTTCCCTGAGCACAGAGCCCATGTCTTATCTCTGTGCCCTACTATCTAACGCACGGTTGTTACGCCATAAATGTTTGCTGGGATCAATTGAATAATGCCTCAAGTTCCTGAAACCAACTATGCCAGGTGCAGGGATTACCATAATCAATTTTAAGGAGATGAATAAATTGCTCACCGAGTAATTAAAGTAGCCCACATTGATTTTATGTAATTTGACTCATTACTGAGCATAACATTTTTTTATAAAGCGCTCCAATGTACCCAGAAAACCTCAGTTTGCTATTTATCACCCATTCTTATTATGTAGTTATTAATATCCTGGGGCCTTACAAGTCAGGGTTTAATAAATGTTTCTGAATTTAATTGTACATGTGTAGCCAAATTTATTCAATAATTTCCTGAAATACTTTTCATATATCAAGAAGCTCAATTGCCTATTAAAAATCATAGGAAAATATTTAAAACTCTCTATATTACAAGACAATGGAGAAAAATGATTGAGTATTGAGACTCACAGGAGAGAAATCAGCCTTGACCTCCTTGTGTTTCTCTTTGGTGATGACCTAGTGCAGAAGCAGCACTGTTGGTTCACAAACTGATGCCTCTTGTAGCTAGTTCTGATAAACGTCTACGTTCTATGAGTCTTTTTGCTTACTATTATTTATCATATATTTATTATATTATATATGATATATATTATAACATAATACCCTATATTTTTATTGTACTAATATCATATAATGTTAAACTATTTTATATAATGTTCGTAAGTATATACTATTTACTACTATTACACATTTCCTACTATTCACTTGCCTGAATAATTAGCACAGACCCACAATCAAAGTATGAAAATGTTGAGATCTTTTTGACTTTCATTTGCTTTCTTGTGAGTTTTAATTTACTCATCACTTCTGCTATCATTTCATTCCTAACTTTTCACAGGGTGTGTGTCTACTTGTTTTGTCTCTTGCCTATCTGATCCCCCTCTCAACCCTCTAGTAGAATCTGCTGCTTTTCAAGAAGTAGGGTCCTCACACTTCTTTCTTCCAGACCTAAGTGTGCCCATATGGTTTATACTTCCAAGGCCATGCTGTCAAGATATATTTCAATGTGATGATTAATGTGATAATCTGTAGCAGTATGTTCTGACATAGAAATGGCAGGTAACAATCTTCCTTGCTTAGGTCATTCCTGTGCATTATTTTTGTGTGTGTGAGGAAGATGGGACCTGAGCTAACATCTCTGCCCATCTTCCTGTATTTTGTATGTGGGATGCCACCACAGCATGGCTTGATGATTGGTGCATAGGTCCGCACCCAGCATTCGAACCTGCGAATCCCGGTCCACCAAAGCAGAGTGCGTGAACCACTACGCCAGCAGGCCAGCCCCTCCTTTGCATTTTTTAAGTGATCTTTTAGAGTAAAGGTCACTCACAGTGCTGAATGTTTCAGGCTAGAAGAGAAGTGAAGTCAGTACTATAGGTGAGTTCCACCATCTATTCAACATCAGCTGGCTAAAAACACAAGTGGTTTTTTCCCTATGTGTCCACATTCACAGCACCCAGGCAATCAGGAGGTTGGGACAATTCTCCATTTACACATTTCTTAAATCCTTCCCGTCTATCCCATTAGCTTCCCTCACCAAGGTACTGACCATCCTTTGCCTGAATACCCAATACCTGCCTCACCAGTTCCTGATACCTGAGTCCTTCTAGTCATCACTTCTGCCAGGGAGACTCATCATGAAAATTACATTATGCCATGTCTTTGTTCAAAATTCTTCAATGGTTCTCATCACCTGAAAGATAAATTTTCATGTTTGCTACATGACATGCACAGTCTTTGTCACTTAGCCTCCTTTCCCACCACTGTCATTCCCAAACTTTATGCTACAGGAATTTATAATTACTTGCAGTCTCCAAAGTACAATTCACATGTGCAGCACCATCTTTGCATTTGTTGTTCTTTTCTCTGAAATACTCAACCTGACTTATTTACTGGAAAAATCTTACTCTTCTTTCAAGTCTTAGATTAATGTTGCTTGTTCTGTGACATTCTATGTCACTCATGCAAATCAATCTAATATCTTCTTTAACCATTTTCCCACCTCATCTTGCACATTATACTCATTATTATTAGTGTCTTTACAATTTTTAATTTGCATGCCTATCTTCCTGCTAAACTACATACCTTTTGAGGATGGGGATTAATTATTTTCATCACTGCATTCTTGGGCACTAGCATCTTCATAGCACTTATTAGGAGCTCAATAAATATTTGTTGAGTATATGAGTTCACGAAGGCCCTGGGCTACCACTCACATCCTAATTGGATATACTAATGGATAGCTCATTGCTTAATTAACCCAGGTGATAATTTCAATGTCCACTAATCTGGGGAAAAAAGTTTTTAGGGGAGCAGAATTTGCAATCCCAAAATGTATCTCTTTGGCTTAACTAATTTTAAGAACAAAAGACTCAGGAAGAAACTTTTATCTTCTCCCCAAGTGCCTAAAAGGATTTAAGATACAAGGCCTGTTCCAGGAACATAGATAACTATAGCATAATATGAACCAGGTGTGGTAGACAAGAAGGAACCTAGCAAGGCCTATTTGATCAAAGTCCTCTCCATGTCCCCTTGTTTTTGCAAGGCATGGTGAGTATTTGTTCACCAAACATTTGCTTTTCCATTTCTATGTGAATTGCCTTCCTCCCCTTTGAAGTCCCAGACTGCTACCCCCAACATCCTCTTTTGTGTTTAGTGGAAGAAGGCATTTAAGGTAACGGTTTTAGCCGTTTTGGTGAGTTACTCAGTTTTCCTGAGTTTCTCCCATGTGTACATGTTATTAAGCTTGTTTGATTTCCTCCTATTATTCTGTCTCATGTCAATTTAATTCTTCGACCTGCCAGAAGAACCTACAAAGGTAGAGGAAAACTTCTTCCTTCCTTACAAGTTCAATACATATTACATAGTTTTCTTATAAACAGATGCCACCAGCTCCTTCTCTATTAGTATCAAGTACCCACAGAGTGTTGAATTGAAAAAGGGAAACATGGTCACTGTTAGTGACTAAATCATATTACTACTGTGCTAGAAAAACATTAATATTATCTAATATTTATCATTTAACATTATCTAATACTTAATATTATCTAATGCTCTGTATCCTTGGAAATTTTCTAAAAACTCTACATGGGTTAACTCAATTAATCTGTAAGTGCTATAATTATTTTATAGACGAGCGAATTGAGAGAGAGATGTTTCACAGTTTGCCCAAGATCTTACAGAAAGTAAGTGAAGGACCAGGGATTCAAACCCAGGCAGCGTAGTTTTAGAGGTCTATGTTCCCAACCACTGTGTTATATCGCTTTATAATTGACTGCAGTGTCACAAGATTTTGACTCAGGTTGTTTATAGGCTTGCCTGATAAACAGTTGGTGAGTCCACCAGGAGTTATTTGCAAGAAGAATTTTTTTTTAACCTGAAAAAAAATTAGGGAAAGGATTTCTGTGCAGGTGCCTGGGAGAATTAGAAAGGACTGCTGAAGGTAGCATGGTGCCTGATTTGGGTAATAATTCCCCAGCAGGGGCAATGAACTTGGCCTGAGGCTTATGGAGAGAGGAACTCTAGGCTGAAAATAAAAAGCTGTTTTTACTAGAGGCACAAGGCATAAACAGCTCTCAGAACTCCAGCTGACACATCGTGGGGAGATTAGCATTTAATCCCACTTCTGCATAGAGCACAGCATGGATTTGGCCTATCAGTACTGTAGGGCTGTGCTTCTAAAACTTTAATGTGCATAGGATACACCTGTGGCATTATTAACGCACAGATTGTGAATCAGTAGGTCTGGGATGGGCCTGAGATTCTGTATTTCTTAAAAGCTCCCAGGCGATGTTAATGCAGCTGGACAATAGATTGTACTTTGAGAGTAGAAAGGCTCCAGGGAAAAGTGAGTGACTTTGCTTTTAAGGTTTGCACTTTGAGAACCTTGGACAATGGCACTGACATATGGACCTCAAAGCTACAGTGGTGGTGAAGTTCCCTTTGGTAGTTTTGTGGGCTGTGGCCATCCACAAGGGAACTAGAACAACATTAACAGCAATAAGAAAACACGAGAAAGTTATCTGCAAAAGAACATGCCAGGCAACATGCAAACCCAAAATTATCTGGTTCAGGCTTTGAGGTGATTTAGATTTCTTGTGTTATTCAGAAGCAGTGGGAAGTTTTCCTTAAAACATAATCAAAATTCTGGGCTGGCCCTGTGGCTTGGTGGTTAAGTGCGCGCGCTGCGATGCTGGCGGCCCGGGTTTGGATCCCGGGTGCGCATCGAGGCACCACTTCTCCGTTCATCCTGAGGCCGAGTCCCACATGCAGCAACTAGAAGGATGTGCAGCTACGACACACAACTATCCACTGGGGCTTTGGGGGGAAAAAATAAAATAAATAAAATCTTTAAAAAAAAAAAAAAAAAACATAATCAAAATTCTGATGGTTTATATTTTCATGGCAGTTTTGAAGTACCAATTCCAGCCTCTGCTGCGCTAATTCTGACCAGAACCCCTCCTTCCACAGGCACTTGCTTTCTGCTTTACAACTCTGACCCAGAAAGGCAACTGAACCCCTTTTCCTCTTTTTTTCCAAAAATCATTGCATCCAAAGTTTTTAATGCATAGCAAATTTTAGCGAAGCTTTTGAGTGGTGAAGGATTTTTATATATCCGAAAAGCTTGCATCTACCATTATTCTTAAAAGTTGTTTGGCCTCCTCTCTGCTGGGCACTTTTCTCTGGCCACCTTTCCCCACAGAACTCAGCCTCGTGTGTCCCATTGCAGACTACTTCCCTTCTCATATTCCATCTCTCCCTGCTTGCAGCAAATCCCAAATTCCTTATTAGTGTTTTATGAAGAACAGTAGTATGGCTATTACAGTCGTGCTCTGCATAACGACGTTTTGATCAGCAATGACAGACCACGTATACGACAGTGTTCCCATGAGATTAGTATCATATGGCCTACGTGTGTAGTAGGCTATACCATCTAGGTTTGTATAAGTACTGTAGGGGAGGAAGAAATTTTCCTCTACCCTTCTAGGTTCTTCTGTTTGGTCTAAGAATTAAATTGGCATGAGATAGATTAACAAGAGAAAAACAAACAAAAGTTTAATAACATGTCTACTTAATCTTCCTGGGAGAAACCCAGGAAGATTAAGTAAGTTGCTAAAATGGCTGGAGCCCTCATCTTAAATACCATCCTCAACTAAAGACAGAAGAAAATGTTGGGGGTGGAGAGAGTCAGGGACTTCAAAGGGAAGAAAGATGAAAGGGAGCAAATGTTTGGAAAACAAGTGTTTGGCCACACAGAGACAGAAGAACACGGAGTGGAGCTCAGCAGACAGGCTTTTCTAGGTTCTTCCCTGTCTGCTACCTAGTTCGTGTTATGCTAAAGTGAGACCTTGCTTCCTGAGACAGGTTTTTTTACCTGAAATTTTTTCCAGTTAAAAGGAAGGTAACAAGAAAAACTTTCTAAGTGTTCTGTTTCTTAAAAATAATGAGCCTAAAATAATCCTCATTAAAGAGATACATTTTGGAGTGGCAAATTTTGTTCCTCTTCGGTACACTCTATGATGTTTGCACAACAACGAAATCACCTAAAGACACATTTCTCAGAACATGTCCCAGTCATTAAATGACACCTGACTATACTTTGTTTTGTACAGACCAAGGCATCAAAGGCCCAGACTTCCCTGCCCAGGGCAGCCTGTCAAAGCAGCCTCCCCAAATTAAGAATAATAAGCAAATTTTTAAAAAAACATCCCTTCTTGGGGCAGGCCTGGTGGCGCAGTGGTTAAGTTCATGCACCCCACTTTGGCAGCCTGTGGTTTGCAGGTTCAGATCCCAGGCTCGGACCTACACTACTTATCAAGCCATGCTGTGGTGGCGTCCCACATAAAAAAGAGAGGAAGATGGGCACAAATGTTAGCTTAGGGTCACTCTTCTTCAGCAAAAAGAGGAAGATTGGCAACAAGTGTTAGCTCAGGGCCAATTTTCCTCACCAAAAAAAAAAAAAAATTCCCCTCTTTGTGGAGTCCCTCCAGTAGTTAAAATAACTTTTCACCAACCATCCATCACTATACATTCTTTATTGATTGTCAGATGTATACACAGTACAACCCCATGTGTGTCATTAAGGTTTGCAACAGAGACTTCCACTGGCTTTCACTAACTATTTACATAGAAATTGTCTCTCACTGAGTCTTTAAAATTAGTTTGATTAATTTGTATTTTTTAATTGATTGGTCTTAGCCAGCATTTTAAATGAAAAATAAAATTATTTCATTTTTACATATATGCTAATATATATTTAAACTTACGTGAATGAATAATTGTAACCACATACCAAATTGTTTTTAATTTAGGAGAGTATTTTTCTTTCTTTTCTTTTTTGCTTGGTTCCTCATTTCTCTTCTTCTTCACTCTATATTTTACCCCTTATGCCCACCCTATTTGTTAAAAAACAAGTAAATGTCTTTCCGTATTAGTCATTGTACTAATGCAAACATAAATAGAGCCATGTGTCTATCACACACACACACACACATGCACATATACATATAAAGAATAATGGAGACCAGTCATTTTCTAACTCAAAAATACATCCAGAGAATGCCTCTATATAATCTCATATAGCTATAGTTAAATCTTTTTGTTTTTTTTTTTGAGGAAGATCAGCCCTGAGCTAACATCCAATGCCAATCCTCTTTTTGCTGAGGAAGATTGGTCCTGGGCTAACACCTGTGCCCGTCTTCCTCTACTTTGTTTATTTATTTATTTATTTATTTATTTATTTATTTATTTATTTAGTGAGGAAGGCCAGCCCTGAGCTAACATCCGATGCCAATCCTCCTCTTTTTTGCTGAGGAAGACTGGCCCTGGGCTAACATCCGTGCCCATATTCCTCTACTTTATATGGTACACCACCACAGCACGGCTTGGCAAGCGGCGCATCAGTACTCACCTGGGATCTGAACCCACGAGTGTGCACACTTAACTGCTGTGCCACTGGGCCAGCCCTAGTTAAATCTTTTTCAATGACTACTATGTTTGACTTATTAAAATTTATAAATGAGTGGAAAAATAAAAGTCTATCAAATGATCCTTTTCGTAAAGCAGCAAATTCATCCGCAAGTAATCAGCAAGAGAAATCGATAAAACTACACCTTTTATAAACTTGGCATTATTTCACAAAAGCAAACATCCAAATCACTAAGATAACGACAGAATTGTGTCTTAAGAGACCTCTTCATACTTTGTGGTGTAACAACGCAAAATTAAAGTTGTTGGTTATTGTAAAATTTACTAGTAAAAGGCAAACATGGTTTCTCTTGGACAGAAGCATTGATTTAGAGATCAAACTATTTCCAACTACATTGTGAAGCCTACGTTTGGAAGAATCATTATGCTTTTCTCTTCTTTTATTCGACATAATGAGGTGAGGCAATAATTTTTTTCTTTTGCTAAACAAAGACCATAAATATTCTTCCTACACTTACAACTTTATTACAAAGTCATAATGAGCCACAGGCATTATGAACTGAATGCAGTATGGTTTAATACAAAAAACCTTCTGCATGCTAGCTATTATTAATAGCTCGGTAGGCACAATGCCAGTTAACCTCCATGACTTAAACGGAAAAGGAGCTCAGGTTACATTCAATTGCTAGAACAATGCAAAAGACTATGCTAAAATGTCGGGCCATAGGATGATTATAGGAGGGAAAAAAGACGATACTAAAAAAAAAAAAAAAACATCATAATTGCCAGTCAAATCACAATTAACACAACATGTGTTTGTACAAGACTGTTTAAATAATGGCCATCTCATGAGCAGTAAATAAATGTTTCTGCTCCCTCTTTCCTAGCAGTAACTCATTGTTAGGAGAGCAATACAGATATTCACCTTGATCCGTAAAAGATTATCTGATTTTGTATCTTAATGGCTATTTCTGAAAACTCCTAATATCAGACTGCTGGATTTTGCCAAGAGCATGTCAGAATGTTCTGTGTGTTGGGATGCTGGAGAGTAAACTGCAATGCTACAGAGGTCTTTATCTGGAATCTCTTGTGCCAGGTCCCGGCTTGTCTCTTGGTCTTTCTTTTCACAGTAGGAAAAAAAGCTAACAGTTCTATCTTTGCCTCTGAGGACAGAAAGGACACACCATTTATTTGTTACTTATTCTTTGGGTTTGTTGCCAACAGCTGCTCTGTGGGCTGAGCCCCTAATCTATGGTAACATCTTTCACTTCAAAAACAACCAGACTCCAGGGATAGTAGTCTGGAGACAACAAGCGAGATGAGGGAAGGAGAAATATAGGCGAATAGCTGTGGTGGAAGTGAGATAAAAGTGAGAGTAAATTGAAAGGTAAGAAATGGAGTGACACAAAGTGCAAGAAATGGAAGGTTAAAAAATAAGGAAACCAGGGGCCGGCCCCGTGGCTTAGCGGTTAAGTGCGTGCACTCTGCTACTGGCGGCCTGGGTTTGGATCCCGGGCGCGCACCGATGCACCCCTTCTCCGGCCATGCTGAGGCCGCGTCCCACGTTCAGCAACTAGAACGATGTGCAACTATGACATACAACTATCTACTGGGGCTTTGGGGAGAAAAAAAAGGGAGGAGGATTGGCAATAGATGTTAGCTCAGAGCCTGTCTTCCTCAGCAAAAAAGAGGAGGATTAGCACGGATGTTAGCTCAGAGCTGATCTTCCTCACAAAAAAAATAAATAAATAAGGAAACCATTAAAAATGTAAGGGCTACTGGTGAGAAAAGCTTCTGCATGACCTGGTGGCTGTTGATTTGTCTTCCCAACTCAATAAATCTGAGCTCTCCGCTGAAATCTGTAGTCCTGTCCCAAAACTCTTGTTTCACAAGCATTGAGGTCTGTCTGTTACTCAAGAAGATTAGAAAATATTCTCTTTGTTGTTTCCTTCGCTCACACATTACTATTGGCTGCCACACACACACACATACACACAGAAAAAGAGAATTTTACAAAAAGTTATGTTACCATTTTAAAATATACATCTGCGTGTGATAATTATGACCTTAGACAATTTTGCAGAAAAAAATACATCCAGGGAAAGTTAGACAAATTTACAAAGATAAACAGACATGAGGCTAGCAAAACTATTCAATCACACCAAATTTACATCTGATCTTTGTCATTTATTCAAAGAAATATAGTAAAATGCTCTAATCACTGTTTTATTTTCCTTTTTATGCAACTTAATATATTTCTTATACAGTATTTCCCTTTCTGACAGAGTACACATTCTTCTCATTTTATTGACATTGTGGTGTTCCATACAGTTTATCCTCATTTTGTTAGTTGTTTGAGAGAGTCCTTCTTTTTTTACTTCTGTACAATACATTTGCTAAAAAAAAATAAGAATTTTCAAATATATTTCCAGGGTGTAGATTCAAACATGAAATTACAAAGTCTAAGTTTATACTTGATTTTACAACATTAATTCACTGTTCTAGTTTAACAAGAATTTATTTGAATCTTAACATTATTTTAATTTACATTTCTTCCAATGGTAGAAAGATTATGTTCATGTGATGATTTACTATCTCTATGCTTTGTGTTAAATTATTCATCCACTTTGAGATCCTGCTAACTTTAAATCTACAATAATATAGACAGTCTGGTCATTCATAAGGATGGACAAGTAGATTGATAGAACAAATTTGATAATCCAAAAATACACCCTTATATTTGTGATACATTGATTTTTCACAAAGACGACAAGACGATTTGACAGGGAAAAGATGAACTTTTCAAGGAAATGTCCTGGGACAATAAGATATACACATGCAGATTTTTATCCTTATCTCACACCAGACACAAAAATTAGCCTAAAAATGGTGACAGACTTAAATGCAAGAGCTAAAACTATAACATTTTTATAAGATAACAAAAGAGAAAATTTTTATGACTTTGAATTAGTAAAAAATTTCTAAGATGTGACATTAAAAGCATGATCCATTAAAGAAACAAATGATAAATTGGACTTCATAAAAATTAAAAACTTTTGTTTCTAAGGATACTGTTAAGAAAGTGAAAAGCAAGTCATATACTGAGGGAAAACATTTACAATTCAAATATGATAAAAATATTTGTATCTTAAATATACAAAAACAATCTTAACCCAATAAAAATGAGAAAAATTTTGGAATTGATATTTCATCAAAGAATATGTATGCTTGGCCACTAAGCACATGAAAAAGATGCTAAATGTCATTAGTTATTAGGGAAATGTAAATAAAACCACAATATGATATCACTGCACACCCCCTAGGGTGATAATTATCAAACAGACAATAGAAAGTGTGGTAAGGAGAAGAAGAAATGGGACACCACATACATTGCTGGGGGGACTGTCAAAGGGTGCAACCAGTTTGAAAAACTGGTAATTCTCAAAATGTTAAACATAAATCTACATACAAACCAGCAAGTTTACTTGTGGGATTCTGCCCAAAAGAAATAAAAACACAGGACCACAGAAAGACTTGTATGAGAATGTTTATAGCAGCGTTACTCCGCCCAAAACTAGAAACAACACAAATGCTCATCAACAGATTAATAGATACACACAATGTAATATATCCACACAATGAAATCCTAATCACCAGTAGAAAGGAAGGAACTATTGATGTATCATGCTACAACATGGATGACCCTCATAAATAGTATGCTAATTGAATGAATTCAGACATAAAAGGTCGCGTATTTTATAACTCTACATATATGAGATGTCCAAAGGCAAAGCTACAAAGGGTAGATCAGTGATTGCTGGCAGCTGGGGGTGGGAAAAATCGGTGACTGCAAAGGGGGGATCTCTTAGGCGTAATAGAAATGTTCTAAAATTGATTTAGGTGACTGTTGCACAACTTTGTGTATTTACTAAAAGTCACTGAATTGAACGTTTAAAATAAGTGAATTTTATGTGCTTAAAGTGTACCTCAACAAAGGGTTAAAAACCAAATTCCATGTGTAGCCCAAAGTATTATCATTGAATTCAGCACAGGAACACAAAGTTTTTGTGTGATGTCATGAGCTTGTGATTGTTGCAGAACCAGACTGTGTATGATTTAAACGAATTATGCATGATTTCTCTGTACTTTTTAGAGGTTTATTCCCGAATACAACTCCGCTCTCCAAAAGACCCACATTTATTAAACCTCTGTTTTCTACGTATGTTTACTGTTACTGTTCTGAGACTTATTTCCTTTCAAGAAATATATTTTGATTGCTTGCTAAGTTGGATGCGGAGGTGGGAGGAGAAGTTGAAAATTGTGAGATAGGTCAGAGTCAATTCACTGAGGACTGTGTTACCACAGAAAGGAATTTAAATGAATATATTAATTTGTCTATAAAGAATTTTAATTGTCAGAACTACTCTTTCATTGCACACTGGTTTTATGTATGCTTTTTCCTATAATATATCACTAAAGTAATAATTTAAAAGAACATAGAAAAGGAAATTATAATTCCTGGAAATTACCAAGAAAGATCTGCTTACATATCTGGGAAATGCCACAAAAAATAGGTTTGTATTTCCTTAAGACTTTTGATAGAATTTCTTATAATAACCCTCAGTACATTTAGAGTAATGCATCTTTTTGATAGAGTTATTATTATATATTTGGAGATTTAGACTTTGGCCTAGAAAAATTAGATAAAAATCTAACAAAATACACTGGAAAAAAATAGATGTGTCCTAAATTGAGTTATCACAATATAGAGAATTGTCCATTATGGGTAGTATTATTTATAACCCTGTTTCTTTTTTTTTCTGTGGGGTTTTTTTTGGGGAGGGAAGGGTCTCAGATGTCGTATTCTCCAGGTATCATCTTTCCAATTTAGTATATTATGTATACATGGTAGTTATCTATAAACTCCTTGGAGAAAGGAATTATATTTTACATTTTTTATTCATTTTTGAATGACCAAAGCTCTAAAATGTTTAAGCCCTGGTGGAGTTGTTTGTGAGATGGGAGGTTTTAGGTACCAGTGCATTCTCTGGTACTGGTATAAATACACTCTTTAGCTCATTTGGCCACTAGGAAAGTCTACTCTTCGTTTAGGAGATTGAAAAAGAATGAATCTCTTATACGTGGTACTCTTATGCACAGATATTTGTACATTTTCTCAGAGTTTAAAAGGAATTCTTGTAAGTTTGTCACATATATATACACCGTGTTTTTAGAAACTCCCAAATGTCTACCCACGTATACTTGTGTTTTCTTGATTATTGTCATTGCTTTGGGTTACGATCTCAATGTTGACAAAAATATTCTGCTAGGGATGAAATGTGTTAAGTAAAGCATTTGGTCTTTGGCAACTAATCATTCTTTACCACTAGGTATTACATTTATCAGGGATCATACTTAAGGATACAGAAACACTAAATTTAAAGGCCAGTATCAGCTCAAAATGGCCACAATTGGACAGTTTCCAACTTCCTTTGTGGTGTCCAGAATTGAAATACACTTATGAACATGATCTGTTTCTAAGTTGCAACAAAGATTGTAAAAGTTGAGTCAATGGGAGGGACAATTAAAAAACCAAACACGAGATTTTTGCCTGCCCTCCTAATCATAGAGACATTACTTTTGAGGAAAGACAGGGAAAATTTCTTTTCAATAAAATTTATTTCACTAAAACTTTGTGACAAAGTTGAAAATGTTATTTTAGATATGGTATTAAGATTATGCTAAAAATAATTTGGAGAGTGTGCCTCATTCTCTAGTCTCTGAAATTAACATTTACAAAATTTATTTCATGACTGTTTGAAAGAATTTACTAGAGAAACCATCTGTCCAGGGAGTTTTCCTTGTCATAAGATTTTTATTTACTGAATCATTTTCTAGAATGATTGTAGAACTATTTGCAATTTCTATACATTTCTCTTCCGGTAATTGAAATATTTCCTATTCAATAGGAAAAATTTCCTATTCATCTAAATTTTCAAAGTCATCAACATAAAATGGTTCATAATATCCTTTCCTCATTATTTTATTGACTATGACACCTGTAGTGATACTCATTTTTTTATTCCTGATGTTGTTTTGGTGTCTTTTTTACCTTCTGGATAAATTTGTCCAGAGATTTCTCAAACTTCTGTGGGCCAGCCCCGTGGCTTAGCGGTTAAGTGCGCACGCTCTGCTACTGGTGGCCCGGGTTCAGATCCCGGGTGTGCACTGACACACCGCTTCTCTGGCCATGCTGAGGCCGCATCCCACATACAGCAACTAGAAGGATGTGCAACTATGACGTACAAATATCTACTGGGGCTTTGGGGGAAAAGAAAAAGAAAGGAGGAGGATTGGCAGTAGATGTTAGCTCAGAGCCGGTCTTTTTCAGCAAAAAGAGGAGGATTAGCATGGATGTTAGCTCAGGGCTGATCTTCCTCACAAAAAAAAAAACAAAAAACTTTTAAATCTGTTAATCATCACTATTTTTTATTTGCTTTATGATTCATTAATTCTTACAATTATGTCTATTATTTTACTCATCTTATTTTCTCTGGGTTGATTTTGCTCTTTAACTTCTTGAGAGATATTCTCAGCTCATTAATTTTAATTGTTTTTCTTTTCTAATATTTGCATGCATTTAAGGTACATAATTCTCCTGGCTTTAACTGCATTCTACAAATTTTAATAAGCAGTATTTCTGCTACCATTTTATTCAAATACTATCTAATCCTCATTATATTTCTTCTTTGAATCGTAGACAAAGTGCTTTCTTAATTTCTAAATATATGGATTTTTTTAAGGTATTTTTGTCTTACTGATTAACAGCTAAATTGTCCTATGATCAAAGAGCAGATTCTTTGATTTTAGTAATGAGAAATTTGTTGACACCTGTTTCATGACTCAGTATATGATCAGTTTTTGTGAATGGTCCAGGTGTACTTAACATGAATATTGTGCTTTTTTTCTGCAGTACAGTATTCTATATAAAGCCATTAAATTTGTTATGAATCTTATTTTTCCAATATTCTTAATAATTTTGTCTGATTTTTCAATCAATTACTGAAAGAGATGCACTAAAATATTCCATTATAATTACAAATTTATTCATATCTTCTTTTAGTTTATTAATTTTTCTTTATATATCTTATGTTTATGTTTTTAGGTCATTGTGAGTGAAAAGTGTTGTATCTTCTCAAGATTTATGCTCTTTGTCATCTTTGGTGAAGCGTTTTACCTTAACGTCTGTTTTGCCTGTTATTAATATACGTACTCCAGGTTCATTTGGGGCAGCAGCATTTTTATTATACATCTATTTGCATCTTTGACTCCTGTCTCTTAGAAAAAAGCGTAGAGTTAAATTTTGTTTGCTAACCAATCATACAATAAAATTGGTTGGCAAATTTCATTACTTTTAGAGCTTACAGTTTTAACCACAATGGAAATAGGAGACCTGCCAAGCAATTCCCGAGCTATGGAAGCATTAATTATGCCAAAATGTGTTAAAATTGCCCTTTGTAACAAAATGTAATACATTGTTCGCCAAAGTTATTTTTGAGGCTTATTTTCAGAATTTAATTCATCAGTTTACAATCTTATTCCCTCTTAGCTGTGACATTTTATTGCATTTTTATTTGTACTGTATGAAATATTGAAGGACAAGAAGAATAATAGATATTTTATTTAATCAACCCAAGGAAAAAAAAAATGACAGTCCAAAACTGATGTGTGTAGAAATATTTTTGAAACCAAGTTTCATTTATTTCACTTTCTAACCAATCATATGTCTTTTTCATTATTCTTGTTCTAGTTCTGTCTCCTAACCACTTATCCCTTTCACTGACTACTTGCTGTGCTAATTCTAGAGGTTGCTAGATCTTTTGTCTCATTTACTTGGTTTATACTCCCATCCAATTTACAGCCAATTTTTGCTAAACCCATCCCGGTATATTTTTTTGCAATATATATACAAATAAATGTTTCTAAAATATAGTCAGATATCTAATAATTCTGTGCAAAAGTGGATTATACATTCTTTTATAAATCTATTAGGTAATATTGTTAAGAAATTGGAAGCCTGCATAACCTTCATGAGCTCAGGAAGTTGTCATGCTTAGCCTGAATATAATACAGGTACAAGTGGCTTCTGAATTCAGATCCTTATAGCCTCTAACATCATTAGCCAGTCTGCAACATTTTGCTAGTGAAAGTTGCCATTTAAACAATTAAAATTCTGTTTTTTAAACATCCATCTATTATACAATAAATACGATATATTATTTTGGTAAACTTTAAAAGTGGTGAACTATTTAAAACTGAAATACTTTAAAATGAAAATTACATATTCCCATATTCATTACAGTAAAATAAAGATGTCTTCATTTTGATTAGTCTATAATTTTAAAATGGTGTAAACAGAATAATTATTCTTGGTATATAATCACATATTTTAATCAGTTTCTTAGGAATATCTGTCTCTAGTACCATGTCATTGATGTTCGTTTCAAGTGTTTTTAATATGGCCTTATTATTTTTGTTTTAAATTTTATGGCTTCTTATTTAAAGTTGTGAAATAACTTTAATAATTTGACACATTCAAATATTTTTAAGTGAAAAGAAAAAAACCCTCTCCACAGGTCTGAGATAACTGGTAAATGCTGATCAAAATCTGCTAAAAAAAGCCTATCCTCAATGTAATTTGTATCTGCATTATGTCTAAACTACACAGAGCAACTTCTTAATCTTGTGATAACTATGAAGACTTCCAGCTTCTTAACAATATTGCTAATACATTTAAAAAAAAAAAAGGGTAAGAACTCCAAGACCCAAGTTAAACCCCATGAAATGCCTAAAAACAGTGTGTATATATGATGCAAATGTTATTTATTTATTTTTTTTGTGAGGAAGATCAGCCCTGAGCTAGCATCCATGCTAATCCTCCTCTTTTTGCTGAGGAAGACCGGCTCTGCGCTAACATGTATTGCCAATCCTCCTCCTTTTTTTCCCCCAAAGCCCCAGTAGATAGTTGTATGTCATAGCTGCACATCCTTCTAGTTGCTGTATGTGGGACGCGGCCTCAGCATGGCCTGAGAAGTGGTGCGTTGGTGCATGCCAGGATCCGAACCCGGGCTGCCAGTAGCCGAGCACGCGCACTTAACCGCTAAGCCACGGGGCGGCCCTCAAATGTTATTTAATGCCGAGTACCAAATATACGCACTTTAAAAGAGAATTAGTGACAGGGATAATCCCATTTTCAGGTTTTCATCAGCGCTCTGTTCCCATCAGTCGTGGACGCTGTGATATGCATCCATCCAATCCCCCTTCAGTGAAGGACTTGTTACCCTCTCTATGCGGATGCTGTGGGCAGACGCCTTCAATTGTCAGCCTAAACAAGAGTCACCTCAGCTCCAAAGTACCAATGTCACGTCCTTTTGTAAGTGACTACATCCAGTGTTTGATCAATGAAGATACATACAGGCCTGGGATCTCTGGGGCATTTAAGTCCCAGAGCTCCCTGTGAAGCCAGCAGAACTGTCACCAGAACTGCATCACAGCTTGACTTTTCCTTCTGCCTGTTCCACAGATTTTGATGCCCAAGGCACTCCTTAATAAACATCTCATTCTAAATGCTTCCCAAAGAATCTAATCTGTGACACCAGGCAAAAATGTAAGTGTGTTGGTGCAAAATAGGATAAGTTCAAATTGAAGTTCCACGGAAGAACTCCAAGAAAAGTAGGAGAATTTACCATCTACACCATCAGATCTGTTTCCACAGGAAGATGTAAAGACTAAGAGCTAAGACAGAGACAACTCAACAGAAAAATGGGCAATGGTTACAAACTGGACATTCACAGAAAAAAGTAAACGAACCTTAAAGAGTGGAAAGATGCCTAACCACTCTCATAATGAAAGAAATGCAACCTAAAACTGCACTGCACTTATATTTCATCTGCCAAATGGAACAATGTAAAATAAAATTGATAATGAATTGTATAGGTGAGGGTGGGTGGCCAATAGGCCCATTGATAACACTGAAGGTGAGAGTGTAAATGAGTGCTGGCTTAATGCAGCTCACCGGGACAATATCTATCAAAATATAACATTCACATACTCTTCCTGACCCAGCAAATCCAGTGCCAGGCTGTTATCTTACAGGTATATTCCAAGACACATTAAGTGAAAAAAAGAAAGGTTTGGATGACTGAATCTATATTTGTAGTATGCTAGCATGTGTGAGAAGAAACAAATTTAAAAAATACAACTATATACATATACATAGTTATAAACAATTATATAAACACAAATATGTGTGAGCATGTGTGCACATATAATTTTCTATGAAATTCTGTGTTTTGAACTGCATAAAAGTTCTCTGGAATATTCTGTGATTAATATGTATACACATATAGAATATTTCTGGATACATAAAAAATGAACTGGCAATAGTCTTTGCCTCTGGGGATGGGAACAAAGCTGTTCAGTGAGAAAAGTATAAGAGATACACTTTTCACTATAAACCTATTGGAAATTCGGAATTTTATACTATGAAACTGTATTAACTATTTGAAATATAACATTAAGAACCAAAAATATTAAGGCTCAAAGTTATAACCAGTATGTCATAATAATTACCTTTAAGTCATCAGCTGATATGGACAATTGATTTCCTTTTAAATCCAATATGAAATTTTTGAGTGCTCAGATTTTCCAATATCTCTTTGAACAATTTTAGGTATCCTGGCAATAATTATGCTAATAACAATGGTCTCTGCTAACAGCTAAGACATCCATTTTCATTTTCTCTATCCTGTCCATCACGTTCTCTCTTTTTTGAACAGCAGCTCCGTAATAAAAATGGGCATTTATTTTATTGAGAAATCACATTTTTCTGCGATTTAGAGGAAAACTTTATCCTTCATTTATTAAAATTCTTCGGCCACAGGTTTCCATCTACCCATGATTAGGAGGTAAATGAGATGTTAATTTATGTTAGTATCTGAGTCTGCCATTGGGAGTCCTCTGATTATCTACTACTTACTCATCTCTTTTTGGTTAAATTCATTAGCTGTATATAACTGTTAATATGAGCTGTGTATTAGGAAAGCTAATTTCTGCTTCTCTTAATTATTTTTTAGAATGTCACATGCATAGCACTTTTTTTGTCTTTCACCAAATGTGAACGTGAATTTGAAGACAAGAATACTGTTTTATTTTCTAGGATCAGCCATGCTGGAGTATGTGATAGTACTTTCAAAAGTTCAGCAATACAGCACTTTTGTGAAAATTAGAAAAAGGAGCTATGTCTGTAAAGACACATTAGAGAAAAATTCCCTCTCTGGACTGAGCAATTAGACAAAAAGGATACCCGTCTGGTAAGGAGCACAGTATACAGTTTGGTGAGTGCACAGAGGCTAGATTTCAGCCCATCGGCAAAAGCACGTATCACTCCACACCATGTGGCAGGGCTGCCTCGGCCAGCCCAAGGATGGAGACAAATGCCAAGTACAACCCAGAACTATTGGTCTACTTAATAACAGCTAACGTAAGTGATGTTGAATAAAACCAACACCTTCTCCTGCCTCCCCTTGCAGTGGGCAGTGCATCAGAACCCATGTCACAGCAAAAGAAAATAGAAAAAGAACTTTGGTCCCTTGATAAATCAATATAAATAAAATAAATAAATAAATAACCTTCTCTCCCAAAGAGTCACCCCATCTCCACTTAGTTCCAGTCCCCTGAATAAATGACACTTGAGCTTCTTCTGAATATTCCTCCAAGGAAAAACAATTTTTCCCAATTTTGGAGGGCTAATCTCTGAAAATCTATGACAAGCCTTGCAAATATAATCATGTGGCGAAATTGCAGCTTTCCATCAGCAACTGCTTTCCGTCAATAACCTTGCTGTTCTTGTGGACTTTTTTTTCCTTTAAATACCTGAGATATTTTTATTTGGGGAGCCAGTACCTCTCTTGCAGACTTCTTTACAAATAACTTTTTTTTCCTTTTCTTTTTTCTTTTATATCTGAGTCTTATTTGACGATTATCATTTAAACGATGCTTTGATAGGCAAGCTAGTGTTACAAAATATGTATGGACAGTTTGATTTGTTATATGTTGCATTAAAATTATAAGGGCAATTGCATTCTACTATCTCAGCAAATCCCGTCAGCTATCTTCAAAAATATTTGGAATACAACACTTCTCACTAAATCCACAGCTGTCTCCCTGGTTCCCTTTCGTTTTTGTTTCACATAGACAGTAATTTTTTTTTTTTTGAAGGAAGATTGGCCCTGAGCTTACATCTGTTGCCAATTTCCTTCTTTTTTCTCCCCAAAGTCCCAGTAGATAGTTGTGTGTCATAGTTGTACATCTTTCTAGTTTCTCTATGTGGGACACTGCCTCAGCATGGCTTGATGAGCCATGTGTAGGTCTACACCCAGGATCCAACCCGGTGAACCCCAGGCCACCAAAGCTGAGTGCGCAAACTAACTGCTATGCCACCGGGCTGACCCCCTTCCTAGTTCTTTTGTTAGCATCTCTTGTCTGGACTGTTGCAAATGCCTCCTAAATGATCTCCCTGAGTTGTTCATGCCCCTTATCAATCTCTTTTCAACACAGCAGCCTATGTGATCATATTAAAAAGTAAATGAGATCAATGTCACTCCTTTGCTCAAAATCTTCTCAATAACTTGTCACTCCATGTCAGTAAAATCCAAAATTATTAAAATATTCCACATGTCTTCCACACACCACCGCCTCCTGTTACCTCACTGACTTTATCTCACCCATCTCAATCATCTCTGGCTAAATTGTCCTTGATGTTTCTTGAAATCAAATCACTAAACATGTTCATGCCTTGAAAACATACCCACTTTCTGGAACATTCTCCTCACTGAGAGCTTCTGGGACCTCCTTCAGGTCTCTATTCAAAGGTTGCTACCTTAGTAAGGCCTTCCTGTGCCCCCACTCCAGCACTGCTTATTATCCTGCCTACGTTTTTCTGTATAGCATTTACTACTATTTGCGTATCATATATTTTACCTATTTGTTTTATTTATTGCTTATATTTACAACACTACAATATAGACTCCATGAAAAAATATTTTTTGTTTGTTTTGGGTGTTTTGTCTTCTGTAATATGTATTTGTTTAGGAAATACATTCACTCCATTCACTGAGCATGCGCTTCTCTGCCTTAGAAGAGCGTGAGCCAAGCTCTGTGTGTCAATATCTTCATTTTTAATAGGAGGGTAATAATTACATTTATCCCATTGAATGCTTGTGAAGGTTAAAAAGAAGAAAATCCACATAAAAGAGTTGTCAGTATTCCAGGCCCATAGTGAGGGCTTCATAAATAATAACTACGATGATGATGATGATGAATAATGATGATTTGTCGCATGATTCAGGGAATACTTTGTTGGATTTGGTTACTTAAAACACAGAAATCAAAAAAAAAGCTTGCTGCCTATTTCTTGAAGAGCTTGGACAACTAAAAACTAATTAGCCAGAGAAGACTTATATTCTCAGAAGTTTATTAGTATTTGCCTGCCATCCTAGGTTCACCAGGGCAATATATTTCAAATCTATAATTTCATCTCCTTTTCTATCTTAATGATTCACTTCATTATAATTCTCCTCCTTATATATACTATCAAATCAAAAAATCATCTTTTGAAACAAAGGATTCTCCTTTCACCTGTTTCATTAGTCAAGCTGTGCAATCCAAAACATACAGGCAAATATTTTTGATCTTCCCAAGGCTTTAATTCTCAGAGGCAATTGCAGCCTCTGGCTCCTGTTACAAAATCATTTCACTTCTTAAAATAACTTCTATTTACATGTTTTCCATTTCAGCGGAATAACAAACCACTTTCCTTTCCACGTTATTGGAATGTTACTTATGTATACCCACTCATTCTTGTCATCTTCAATTGTATTCTTTTACTTTTTTTGCTGCACTGCCTAAAACATCATTCCCTCTAAGAACTGGATGCAATTGTGCCAGCAATTTAGTGATACTGTTTACTTCATCAAAAAGGCTTAAGAATGCAAATGTCAAAATTATTAAATATTATTACTCTTCTGCAATCAGCTTATCTAAAAATCCTACTGATTTTGACGTACATAATAGAAGACACTGTCTTAATATATTCCAAAAGAATTTTTGTAGCAAATTTTGCAAATTAAATTTTCAATATCAGATCTAAAAACTGATCTCAGAAGCTAAAATATGTACCTGGCCTTTTTTCCAACAATTTTACTCAACACGGCTGGAATATAAACACCAAAAGAAAGTTACCTTGCTTTCACCCAGAAAAATGAATATTTTTAAGGCCACAGTCAAAGATTGTTTTGCTTTTTAAAAAAAAAAAACTCTAGTGGAATAAATATTGCTCTTATTTGTACTTTTAAAACTTAATTGTACTTTAACCTTACCACAAGGAAATACATTTGTAGATAAGTCAATTTTAAAAGTACTTGCTTGTTGAAAATAATCGTGGAATTCAATGATTGAGTGGACTTGTATGCATAGGCTTATTTTCATATTGGAGTTACTTCTGTAGGAAAAGACTTTAGGGGGAAATGAAAAGCTTAAATTATCAAAGAAATAATTCTTTGATAAATTATTCTCTTTTAATAAAGGCATTAGTATAACCTAAATACTTACATGGAAATACCCAAAAAATTAAAAACATAGGAGATAAATGACATTTTGCTTTTTGGAAATAGGATAGTATTCAGTCTGTGAATGTTTGCAAAAATTGCCATCTTCTCATTGGCCGTTTTCATGGGAAATACATATTACACTTCTTGCTGGGCTTTTATAAGTTGTTATCCAAATGAGCGTGTTGAAATTTTCAAATTTCAGCTTGTGAGGTTCTGTTGTGGTGGTGGTTGTCATGTTTTATTACCTACAGACGGAGTCTACAGGATAAAGCCACACAAGCCTGGTTATTCCAATAGCCGGGTTATTCCAGTAACCGGTTGCAGATAGAATTCGATTCATGACATTATCTATGATATCAGTCAAGTGGTACTTTGTGAGAATGCATGTGAGAAGTTAACTCTTAAAAATTTTCCTGTTTTAGACAAAGTTATGCTTGCAAGATTAATCCACATTGTTATCTGTATTCTAGTTCCATTATTTTCATTGCTTTATAGGATTCAATTGTATATACTTACCACAATTTATTTTTCCTTTCTAAGGTTGAAAGACATTTGGGCCTTTTTTTAATGCTATTGTGAATATTCTTTTACACATATCATGGTGTAAATGTGCCTGAGTTTCTCTAGTGTATATACAGAGGAGTGGAAATGATGACTCTAGAGCTAGATATTTTTAACTTTAATACATAAGGCCATATTTTCCTATGAATTTTTCCATATAAAAATAAGAGAAATAATTGTTCCTCATATCATTTTGCCTGCAAAGTCAGCCCAAATTCTCAGCTCAATTAAAATACATTGCAAGACCTTCTAAGTCACATATTTCTGTTTAATTTTTCTGTCGTTTTAGGTTGGCCATGCTCTTACGTTTGATATTTTTAAATAATTTTAAATTCTGCAATTTTATTGTATTTAAAAAGCTACCTCAGATTCTTTGTGGATGAGGATCTAAAAAGCAGAAAAAAAGATTAAAACAAAAAATGAATAAATACACAAGTAAACAGAAGAGGTACACATTTATAATTGATATTAGGAAGGAAAAATATTAATTAAAGGATAAATAGGAAATTACCTCTCCTAGTTACTGCTACACAGATTTTTTTTCCCCCCATAAACGTCTTACTTAATGTTGTGGGTAAGATCTGACTCAGAGCTATACATCTTTTCCTCAAGTTATTTTAGAAATCTTGAAACGTTGTTAGGACTAAATAAAAATGTAACTGGTGAGCTACCTGGAAGTTTGTGTGGAGTCCTACACATTCGATATGTTTTAAAGAAGGAGAGCAGCAGAGGACATATTCCAGCAATTTTCTGTTGACCTAGAATTGGGGGAATTGATTGATCTGTTCAGATCGCTAAATTCTATTCAGAATTGTTATTGTCTCTAGGGAAGACAGAAAAAAATCCCTCCTATGATCCTTATCTCCTGGTATTAAAGCCTTTATGTTATCTCCACCCTTGAGTGTAGGCAGGACCTGTGGCTTGCTTAAATGGAATGAGTGTGGCAAAAGTGATAGGATTTAGATTGTTACATATATGTGAGACATAAAAAATGTAGCACCTGTCTCTCTCTCCATTGCTGGCTTTGAAGATACAAGCTGCCATGAATTCTACAGCTACAAAGAAAAGAATATTTCTTCCTTATCTTGATCATATTACTTCTGAGTAGTATTACAGTTACTACTATAGTTATAGTAGGTTATTATACTGCATAACTTAATTATTATTCACAGATAAGCGGGCCTATATATTTCTCACCCCAGGGTGGGAGATCAAAAGAGTCAGTTTAATTAGACTTTATCAGAAAATAGAACTCAGCAACTGTATTGAATATTTTATGTTAGAAGCTACCATTGTGTTGGATATGAAAAGAATGGAGATTAAGGAAGAATTCAATGGGCTTGTATCTAAAACCTTCTGCAGGGTGGTTGGGATGGTAATTGTACACCCATTATTACCTGGGGAATGTGTTTCTTTGTTTCACAGTTCTGGAAGTGAATCTGATGTAATTCAATACCAAATATATCCTCACAGGCATGGGACTAACTTCTGTTTGGAAGATGACTATGGAAAAGAAAATGGTGCTACAGTTTGGCAAATAAGATGCCATCTGTTTGCTGAAAAGAATTATTGACAAACAGTCAAGCCACAGCTTGAAGCGAACTGTTGGAACCATTCAGATTGTTTACACAGAGGCCTGGTGCAGACTAGAGACACTGAATTTTCTCCATTATAATCAGTTTCTCCCTCTTGACTCAACTGAAATTATTCTATGACCTGAATGGCTCATTTATAGATAAATACAAAAGCAGTCCTCCTAGTGAGTTAAAAAATCATCCAAGTATTTTATCTATTTTTCATACCCTCTTATCACTTGCATATTTATTTTGAAATCACTTATATATATGAGTGAAAGCATCTAAAATAATAATTGTAGCTTCTTTCTTCCCTCTCAAAACAAGTGCATAATTTTCACATTTCAAACTTTCTGGGAATATGTATAAATATATGCACACCAAAATATATTAGGTCATTTATTATTTTGAAACAGTGATCTAATTATGTGGTATGCATTGAATAGGCATGAATTCTAGCACTAATTAAAGCAAATACTGGGCTTAGTGATCTGGCAGTTTAGAGTTTTTAAAAAACTGCTTAAGAAGGCACTTGGCTGACTGGGTTCTTCTTATTGTCAGACTTCTCAGTTGTTTCCCTTTTGATTTTTGCCAAGTCAGCTGCCAGTAAACATACTGAGTACTCAGGTAAGTCCAAGAATAAATTTCTTCCAAGAGAACCTTTAAATTGTGAAATTTTTCTGAGAGAAAATTGAAAATAAACCTGATAATAATGCCCAAAATGTCTACCATGTTTATTTAATTTTTCACTCGATATAAATTAAACTAGAGTTACATGGAGGTTGACATATGTCTAACCTAACCAACCTACTCAGAAAATACACTCTATCTGTGCCCATCATTCCAGATATTGATTAGAGTTGTCAATTCAATTCAATTTCTATTGACAGTCCAAATGATCTCCATGATTTTGAGGACACCAAGATATATACCCCTGATTGGCTATGATTTCATTTCTCTTTCCATAGATGCGGGAAATTCGCTATAAATTAAAATTGTGAAAGAGTAACTCTGATTTCTAGCTCATCAAAGCTGTCACAGTTCCAGAGATGTAAAAGTATGTTGCTTAACATATGAATATCAGTCCACATGTGGTCTACATTGATGGGTCACAATGCTGATCCCCTAGGTTGAAGGCAAATGTCAACGTTTGAACATTTATTTCTTAGAATGATGTCTGATAACAATCAAGTTTTTATTTCTATGCAAGTAATTATTGACAAAAGACATTTTGTTGCATACATTTTAAATTCCAGCAATTTAACCAGTGAATATTTAATTATTA
Source organism: Ceratotherium simum simum (assembly GCF_057802395.1). Taxonomy (NCBI): domain Eukaryota; kingdom Metazoa; phylum Chordata; class Mammalia; order Perissodactyla; family Rhinocerotidae; genus Ceratotherium; species Ceratotherium simum. Next base: position 36,414,297 of record NC_141908.1, on the reverse strand, counting down.
TACTTCAAATGATGGCAAATCTATAATATTAGTTCAGATGACTCTAACTTATGTGCCAACACTGGGTATTTCTTTTTTTAATTCCATCTTGAATTAGAGATGAATAGGGGTTATTCCACCGAAGCATGTACCTGATACAAAATCCCCTCTTAATTAGCAAGTGACCCAATATTAAAATTGTTTTATTTTTTTAATCTTTGCTTCTTCACAGTTTGCATTTTACCATCTTTCTTTAAATCAACTTAATGCTCTTGAATGTAACAAGAGAAGAAAAGAGAGGAAATAAACTTTCAAATAACACTTTCCTTTGGGGAATGGTTCCGGAAATTTGAAGTGCTTGATTGCAATGGTAGAGGAAAGAGATATTGTTATGAAAGTCTAATGAAATCTAAAAAGATCTGAAATTATTGGTTGTTATTTGGGGAATTGTCAGCTTTCTCCTTTTCAGATAAGGGAAAGCAGATACAATGATTTCTTTTTTTTTCTGACCTGCCTAGAGTGAAATATTACATTCAGTTATAGCATCTATATTAACCTTTGCAGTTAGAATATATTTGTTGCCTTATTTCTCATTTCTTGTGTATTCAATTTTATTCATATTCTCCTATAACATTTTTTAAGCCTCATAAATTCTTTTTCTGAGGGATGTGAGCTATAAATAAAGTTCAATGAAAGATATATTGTTTCCAATGAAATGAAAATTGTGGAGTTAATTTATCCATAGTGTGTGTTGGAAGAGTGAACTTTCTAAAATTCATATCTGATCCCATCATCCCTTTAAAATCTTTAAAAGTTGACTGCAACATAAAAACCCGACTATTTTCTGTGGGTTATAATATCCTTTATGAATGGGCCTCTACTTTTTTAAAAAAATTAAAGCCCAGTATTTGCCTTAATTAGTGTTAGAATTCATGCCTATTCAATGCATAAAAAATAATTAGATCACTGTTTCAAAATAATAAATGACCTAATATGTTTTGGTGTACATACATTTATACATGTTCCCAGAAAGTTTGAAACGTGAAAATTATGCTCTTGTTTTGAGAGGGAAGGAAGAGGCAACAATTATCATTTTAGATGCTTTCACTCACATATGTAAGTGATTTCTAATTTTCTCCCATATTCATCCATTTTTCACACCCCATGTTCTGGTCTTTCTGAACTACTTATATTTGCAAAACATAATATGCTTTCCAAACTTCATGAATCTTACACTCTGCTTCCTTTACTTCTCTGCCTTTTCATTATCTATGTAATTTCTTGAAATCTCTGAAAACACAATCCCAGTATCCTTTACTGCAAAATAGTTTTCAAGATCTTTCCACTTTCTTTAACCCCACCTCAATCCCACATCAGATATGAGTTGGATCACCTTCTTCCTGGCGCGCCCATAGGATTCTGTGCAGTTATGTTTCAAAACATTTAAAACACTGTATTTTAATTAGCTATTATCTCTAATAAGTTTGGATCTCCTTTCCCTTTATTATCTTCTGTGACTCTAGTGTGCATCATAACATGTACAACATAGTAGGCACACAAAAGTAACCAAACAGGTGATTATCGATTTGAAGCTTTTAAGTTGATGGATCTCAGTGGACATTTCAACCCTGTAGTTAATTTCAAACTGAAATGAACACCCCGAAAGTTCATGTAATGGACAACAAGTGGTACAGATTCTAGTATGGTACAAATTGATTCCATCATTCTCAGGTAAGAGCTCCCCTATATAAAAGGCATGTTTGACAATTTGGAAAGTATTAGTAGCGGAAAGAAACCAAATAAAATATATAACCAGTGACTAAAAAATACCTTACTGGTTCAGAATAGATTATTGGTATGAATAATGGTCATTCACAGTTTGTGCTCTATTCTAACTGTAACCAAAATTTTGATTCTCATCTAGGGAGAAACTACCGTCTTCAAGACAAAATTTAATGCATGCTTCCCAAAGCAATTTTTTTCCTCCAAAAAAAATTGGTCATCAATAATTACTTTATCCATTAACGAGCTTAAGGTTTATGATTAATTCTTACTTTCTTTATGAAACTGTACCTTTCTATCATGATATTGATATCAATTTACCAAATATCTTCCAAATATCTTCTTTATAGTTGAATACCAACTCTGGAAGTCAGCCAAAATGGAAAATGGCTGGCATTAAACATGAGTCTCATATTAGTCAAAAAACTATGAGCAAATGTCTGACCAGGTTTTATTTTACAGGTCTTCATAGAGAAGAAATGGATGAGAGAGTTCGTTCACATTTCCAAATCTAGATATTTTAAGTAAAGTTGTGGATAATGTGAAATATGAATCTCAAAATGTAAAGTAATGTAATTTTATACTATAAATTTTATATATAAGGAAAGTGACTGCTAGTGAATTCAAACCTATACAGGGTTACAAAAATATGTCCATAATATAATTAATTGTCTCATTCTGTACCCAATTTTTCCTTTAATACAAATTGCATTATGAAACCAAGAAGTCACTTCAGCAATGAAAAGGGGGAGGAGATCAAAGTTGATAATAAAAGAATAATCATTTATTTAGGAACCTTTAATGAGAAAGGAAGCCATAAATCTCATAGACTTTATGAGTCCTCTTTATAACGATGGGATACTGGGTAGAGGTTCATTTACAAAAATAAATTGCATCTAAGTGATATTTTCTGATTTACCCTTCTCATTCAGTCAGCCACTGAATCTTAAACCTTGATCAAAGTGCCAACTCCCATGGGCCCATCCAAAGTCTCTGCATACTGCTCACTGATCATTTGGTTAAAGTACAACGGAATTTATTTCTAAAATCAGTTCTAGGTCACAAGCTTTCATACATTTTAAGTGTTTATGTGGCACAGTAATATTTTTCTGCCTACAAATACTGACACCAGCTTTTAGGTTGTTCTATTGAAACTTAAATCCACCCTTGATATTGTTTTAAGACTAAAGAGTGGGATGGCTAACCAAGAAAAAGTGGACTTGATGTATAAGATTAGATTCAGAACACTGAAGTTAGGGATGTTATTTTCAATCTATTTCATGAAACACTGTTTTGTTTTGTTTGTTTTTTCCTTCTCTAAGAAGAACTGTAAAATAAAACCTGGTCAGACATTTGCTCACAGACTATGACAAAAATAGATTCCCAAGAGAATAATTAAATAATATCTTGTTAAATATGTTTCTTCACAAAGAAGATGTCATTACTGAAAATAAATACCTGCCCTTATTTTTAAATCTACATAAAATTATACTATATAATAATCTATATAAAATTAGATGTGGGGAGGAAAATGTTTTGTTCAAATTGTATTCTTTTTATATAAAACAGGGAAGTAAGAAAGATTAGTGAGGTAGTCAGAATAATGGCCCCCAATTCCACATCATAATCTCTTGCATCTTACTTGGCAAAAGTGACTGGCATATGTGATTAAATGAAGAACCTTGAGATGAGAAGATTACTTTGGATTACGTAGGTCGGCTGAATGTCATCACAATGATCCTTAAAAGTGGAAGAGGAAGGTAGAAGAGTCAGAACAAGATGTTCCTCTGGAAGAAAGATGCAGAGAAATTCAACTTTGCTGGCTTTAATGATGGACGGTGGGGGCAACAAGCCAAAGAAAGTAGGTGGCCTCTGGAAACTGGAAAGATCAAAGAAACAAATTCTCTCCTAGAGCCTTTAGAAAGAAATGCAGCCCTGGTGACATTGACTTCAGCCCAGTGAGACCCATGTTAGACTTCGATCTACAGATTGTAAGATAATAAATTTGTGTTATTTATGCTGCTAAACTTGTGGTAATTTGTTATAATAGTGATAGAAAACTGATACAATTAAGCTAGCTTTTCTTCTCAAAGTGAAGAAACAATGAAAAATAGTAGAGGGATTTTAAAGGCATAGCAGGGCAAAGAGGTAGAGAAAAAGCACATTTTCCTGTGTTCTAATGAACTCAATTTGTTGATTGCTTCTTTCACACCTGGCAGAAAACTGTAGGTGTATTTTTGGATGAGGGTAAGACATTATGTAGAATTAGGACCTTATAAAAATAACTAAGCAAAGAAAAAACAAGACAATTATCAACTCTAGCTGGAAAAGCTGTGAAGGATGAGAAAATAACCAAAAAAACATGGGCTCAATTGTGATAGCACTTAATGAAAACAATGATAATTAATCTAATTAATATGATATAACAGTTTTGGAAATTTAGGGTAGAGTGAATGTGGTGGAGATGTAGTGGGCAGCAAGAATTGAAGTAGAACTAGATCTTTGTTCACCACAGTTGAAAAACAAATAGATAATGCCCCCAAATGGAAAATCAAGAAGCAGCAGTCACTTTAAGAATGGTTAGGGATTTGCATGTAAATAACAACAGAAACACCCAGACAGAGGACAGGGACTACTCATGTTTGTGGACTTAATTAAAAACCCCACTAAACAGCCTCTCTGAGAACCATTTTCTTCAAATGTAAAATGGGGATAATCTATTTTCCACCTACCACATAGAGATGTTTCGAAGATTCAAATACCATGTGAAAGTCACCATGCAAGTGATTAACATGTGGTGCTGGGGAAGGATAAGCAGGGGTTATGGGCGCGATTCTTAGTGAGCAATGAGTAGATAATGCGTCCTACCATGTTTGTTGTCTATAGCATCCATTGATCATACACAGCCCAAACATTCTGAAAGAGCCGTGATTTTAAGACAACTTTTCACGTAAAAGAATCAGAATTTTTAAAAAAAATTCTGTTGACTGATGAGGACCATCTTCTTTGACTTCCACTAGGCCAGAAGCTGCAGGAACTTGGCTTTTTAAATTAATTCTGTGAGTCGCCAGGGAGGTGGGCACATAACATATCACAGAACTGGTTTGATCCAAACACGTTCTTTTCTTTGACACACTGTAAGGACAAGCAACTGAAAGCTGATTTGATATTTAAACCAAATTAGGAAAACTATGTATTTGTCTGCTATACTTACTGTGGCTTTTGAAACATAGATTCAGCAAAGGCTAAGATGTCATGAAGCTTCCTTGAAGAAATGCGGGTCTCAAGTAATCTGCATTATTAAATTCAGGTTCCACATTGCTGAAGCATCTCACCAATAAGGTGCTAAAATAAAAGTAACCCTCAAGGAATGACTTGTCATGGATTGAATCATTGTCTTTTGGGAGTTAAGAGTCTTATGATAAACAAATTGAATCAAGGAATGTAATTAACTGTTGGAAAATGGAAAAATGATGAGCACACTGTAAAAATTAAACCCAATCATGTTTTGAAAGTTTAATACAGTTTTTATAAAATTGAACTTGCAGTATTGAATACATGAGTTTATACTTTTGTAACCTAAATGACTTTGTACATTTAAATAACTATAAATTGCATGCCAGACAATGCAATTAGTTTGATGGTAATTTGAATATGTACAACGTAAATCAAGCACAAATTCTGAAGTAGGGCTCACAGACATGCTGTGCAGTCAAGCTGAACTCTATTCAGAGTATGGAATATGGTAGAAATTCTTCATAATGCAAATAGAATGTAAGCCACCTTCTCCATAGTCTCACTCTTCCTCCAATAGAAATAATCCCTTATGGCTCCATTCTGTCTAGACAAAGTGGCTCTTGACTACTGAGACAATTAAATACTTTTCATAGTATTTAAAGCCATATTTGGATGAATTTGAAACTATAGAAGAATTTTTTTCAGAAATAATTAATGATAAAATAACCTTATTTTTAATTTGTATGTATTTACAGAAGTGTATTCACATATTGCTAAGAAGAATGAATATTTAAATTGAATATAAGCATTATCAAAATAATTGTATCTCTTTTATTTACATCATTTTGATAAATAGAATGAAATATTTTACCATGACAGGAGCCATACTATGAAAATCCCATAAAAAGGGACTAGTTTCCAGTTAAGTAGAGTCATTCAGTTCAATGAACACATTACATTTTGTTTTCCAATAGTCACCACACTGGTGAGCTGAAAATTCTTGGCTTAAGTTGACTTTTACTTTTTTCGATTTGAGCTCTTACAACTTCCTGAAATGGAAATACCAGAGGTTTATTCTTTATTCAGTCAATAAAACGCATAACTTTCCACCGCTGAGAAAACACCTCATGTACAGATTGAACAAATGTTACATGAAATCACTTTGATAAGAAGTCCTCCGAGCTGAAATATGTGAAACAGAAATGATTTTGCTTGGAATGATCAGTGTCAAAAAAATCAGCAAAAGGAGAAGAAAAAGCAATTCTTTATTTTTATCCAAATATATCAGACTTCATAATTTAGTTAGTTTCAACAAAAACGTAGAGTCACCATATAATGAATCATCCAAACCAGGACATTCTAAGAGTGAAAAGGAGTGCTATTAGTAATTACACAGGTACAACAGGTATAAACTGGAACTCTCCCGGATTACCTGGGACCTATGATCAACATAGTAATATGTGTTAAACTGCAATTACATGCAGAAATCATACCTTTCCCATACATTTGTGGAAAAGATAAAGCAATAGCATTCACTAAGAAAAATTAATTTTGCTAACAGTGGTTCTTTCTCATCATTCAGGTCTCTGTTCAAAGATCACCCCCTCCCTAAGCGAATCATCTCTTCCAAAATAATCAATTCTTATTCCACCTGGTCATTTTTCATCTTGTTATCCATTTTCCTTACCTTAACTGACATTTTGACTATCTGAAATCATCTCATTTGTTTCATATCTGTCTCCACAGTGTCCCCTCCCCACTCTCCTACTGATAATACAGTATTCAAATGGGCAGTGACCTCTGACTTAGTCACGTCCAAATCCCCAGGAGCTGAAAATGCCTAGGACATAAAAGACATGCAAAAATTTTGTTGAATGAATGAGTGAATACATTTGGAGAGTTTGTTTTTGGTCCTATCTTCTCCTTGGTACCAAAGACAAATTTAAATGACTCTCCAAATTAAATTATGGCTCTAAATAGACTAAACAGTCTAAAAACTAAATAGTTTTAAGTGGTTGGACTAAATGATCTATGCAGTTTCTTCCACTGATAATAAATATACCTTGCCCCCTGGGCCCCCTTCTCTCTCTGGTACTATTTCATTTTCTACATCCAGCAAATAAGAAAGTTTGGAGATCAGGGGTAGGACAACCAGCTCTATTCACAGTGGATGGATGCTCAAGGTTGATCATTTTGCCGGTAACAATTCCCTGGTATATGTTTGCACCTACAGAATTTGGTTGATACAGAGGTAGCCAGAGGTATTATTGTAGTTTATGATAGAATTGTTGCTGTAATAATTTTCCATTAAGAAAATCATCACAGGATTGCTAAAAAATGGGAAATGATGAGACCCCAAATCAGCCATTAAGGATTTACATATTAATGAGGAGAAATAGATTAATTCTGGACAGACTTAGACTGCAATGCCCAAAGAAGTTTTACAGGAAAATCCATGATATTTTGATAAGAAGCACTTGTAAATTTTCATAAAAATCTCTGTATTTCAAATCTTTATTTTGCAGGTGTTCTATTGAGCAATAGTTTTGACTCCTACTAAAGAGTAATAAATATCAGACTTTGGGGTTAGAAAAATAGTACTGCTAAAATTATTTTGGTAGGCCAAGGATCCAAAACACCAATAAAACCAATGTTTACTAAAAAAAAAAACCACTTGGGTAAAACATCTTCAATTCATATAATTTTAAATTCTCTCAGGTATATACAAAACATTCTTCCTGAACTGAGTGACAGGCATGGGATGAGATAGGTTCCCCAGGTGAGGAAAAAAGTCATTCCTGTTACAACAAATGCCACAAACAAGAGAACAGCATTAAAAAAGAGACTCATTTAGACATACATGTTTTAAGCATAAGTATTTATCATCTGTTTCATTGTATTTTTGTGTCTCCTCGAGGATAAATTATTGGTTTTTAAAATGACAGAAGTTCCAGAAAAAGAGTGAAAATGTTCCCAATTGACTCAGTTTGAAACAAGGACAATTAATTATGTAATTTCACGCAGATTCTGATATATTCAATATAACTTGGCTACTGACTATTACAATGATTCAGCATTTGTTCAGAGCTCATATTTGGATTAGATCACATACAAAACAGATTTCCAGACATTAGTCCAGGAAAGGACCAATTCTCAAATTAATCAATGTTTATTCTCCCCCAGTACTAGCAACTTTAAAAAATCATAGGAAAATTTCAGCATATTGGTATGCTCTAAAATTTACAAGTTAAATATATAATGGTTATATTTTTGCAGGGCCGTAAATAGCACAGACTTGTGTGACTCCCTCATATAAAGTACAATTGAAAACCTCCCAGGACCTTAAACAGCAAAAAACATTAAATCAGATTTTTAAAATGACAAATAATTTAAGGCTAAAATATTTGGTATTAATAATTAATGCCAGAAGTCTTCCTAGCCTAATAAAGTAAACATGCACAAGAACTACAACTTTGAACAAAACATCACAATTTTATCAGATATATATGTATGTATGTGTCTCTGTGCATATATATGTACATATACACATATATATATGTGTATATGTACATATATATGGTTTTATCACCCTGAAAGCTATCCACTCATGTTTGGCTTAATACATATGTTAGAAATGTTGTGGAGAGTACCACCCTTTTAAATATATATATATATATTTTTTTCCAGAATATACAATATAAATATACCATATATAAATCATGCCATAAAACTAAATGCAAAATTTGCACATTATTGCATGCTTGATGTGATAATACATGCCCATTAATAAGAACTTCCTTATGATGTCCTCCCTTCACGACTTTTGCTTTCTGCATAGTAGCAATACTTGGGAAGGAAAGGTTCTCAAATGTGTATATATGACTTGGGGGGAAAGGTATTTTCAGATTCCTTAGAGAGGATTACCTCATTTGCCAAATATTGGACTATTACTAAACCAAACAGTAAATAAAGTCTAAGGAGGTGTTTTGTTATGTGAATCGATCAGAGTTCATTTTTCTTAATTTGGCTGGAAGATTCCCTTCCATCCTGGCTGCTCCTCCAGCCATCTTTTGAAGCTTTGGTGGCAAATCAGCCACAGACTGGCTCATGGGATCAGACAACATCTTGGTAGTTTTAGATACCAGTTTTTCTTCTGAGTTGCCAGGAACTGAACTTATTCGTTGAAGTTTCATGGGCAAATCTCCCAAGCTGTAGGCTTTTTCTGAAGTTGTAGAACTCATCCTCAAGAGTTTTTTGGGAAAGTCTTCTCTCCCAGTAATTTTCTGCAGCTTAGTTGGAAGTTTTGTACTAATGTCATCTAGTCCATCTAAGCAATCCACAGAATTATGTCTGTCTTTGCTGTTAGTTATGGCTGGTGCTATTAAAGGGGATGACATAAGAAGCATTTCCTCCTGTTCCTTCACACTGTAAGGTGGGGTGGGGACTTCAAACGTTGCATGGAACTGGGAGTAATCAACTTTAAAGAATCCTTCTTCTAATGAAATTACAGGGAAAAAACGATGACCCCATAGAACTTCATCTTCAGTGTATGATGTTCGAGCTTGACAAGTCATCCCTATAAGCAAAAAGAAAATCCTTGATAAATTACGCAGAGCAGAAGCACATGTAAAGCCAGTTTGACCTAAGGAATTCATTTTGCTTTATTATTTAATCTTTGACTGTTTATCTGAGTAGACTGAATAATAGAATATGTTAACAGTTTTAATATGTTAATAGCTTTGATATATATACTTTATTCCAATGAAAAACTCAGAGCACTTCTGTTCATGTTTGGAGGCTAATATATCACAGCATAATTAATTGTTTATTATTCATAAACCAAAAGTAAAAATGGCATAGAACAATTTCAGAACGTATGTGTCTCTACAAGGAGATAAGTAGAGACATCACACAATCATTTTCTATCATTCAAGAAGCAATGTGACCTATGAAACAAGGCTGACTTTGAATCCAAACTTTACTACCATGTAAAGTAAGTACCTCAGTTAAGTATCTATCTTAAGAAAGATCCTTAACTGAGCATCACTTTCCTCTTCTGTAGAGTAAAGCACGGAAAACCACACCTGTCTCACAGGACTGCTGTGTGCATGAAATAATGTGTACAGAAATGTACAATGTGTCATATGATGCCTAAAAAAGTTGGCTCTTATAAATGAGAGCAGAGATCACTATCTCAAGTGTTTGCTAAATGAATAAAAGTAGAAAATATTTCTATGTTGGATAATGGAAAGTCATCGTGGTGGCTCCATTCTTCTGGACCTTTAAGGCCAGAATGAACTTTTGCTCAAGTTTTAGAAATCCATATGCTAAAATCAGCAATCAGGGCTATAGGAATAGCCCAGTTCTATTTCTGCTGTAGGAATCTCTGAAACTGGATGCTGGATATCAGATGTAAAATTTTGCTATTTATATATTATGTTGCTTGGCTATCATTTACCTAATGCTATGTTGATTTACTCAATTGCGTTCTCTTCATAAATCATATATTTAGACTGAGTTACTATTAAATCAGTCAACCTCTGAATATTCATTGCGTGAAGACTGGAAGTACATGAATAAATTAAAACCATATATCAAATTTCAGTCTTTTATTAGTCAAAAGACACAATTTTCTGTAAGTTGCAAAATTCAGTACTTCCCTCTACCTTTACTATCAGATTTTATTAAAGGCTATTAAAATGTAGAAGGATAGACAAATTTTAAAAAGGCATCTCTTCAATAATTAAGTATAATTTAAACAAGTAATGACAGTCTTTCTTATTTCATTCTATTCTCCCTCTGTCACTTTATAAGTAATTTCTATTGTGTTTAAGCCTGGAATAGTTTGGATAAAGTGATATTCTATCTTTTTTCCCCCTGACTAGTAATCACACATACAATACTTAAAACTAGGATAAAATGCATAATTAAAAAGCCATATTGAAGATAAACTAGATCTTTCATTGAATCCTTCCAAAATCTTGCCTTGTAACTATTATCAGTTATACATCACCAGGGAATCAGATGTTATCACTTATATACCACCTTTTCCAGACAGTTTTTAAAGAAACTTATATAGAAAATAAATGCCTATCACATCCCAGGTATTGTGTTAGGTACTTTCTCTATACTATTTCTAATCTTCCATATCATCCTGATAAGAAAATATTCTTATGTCCATTTTAAAGATAAGGAACATAGTGCTCAGAGAAATTAAATCACTTGACCTTCCTGGGCACAGATCTAGGAAGCTATAGAGAAAAGATGCAGTAATATTCTAATTCCTGGAGGTTTTGTTGTTATTTTTACTTTGCCATGATGTCTCTATGATTTTAGTTAGGAACTCTGACTCTCAACAATTTATCAATTTCACTGTCATGGTGGAAATCTGTTGGTGACCGAGTATCAGTCTTCATACTCAATATTATACCAGGAGTAGCCCCCAGAAATATTTATATATGAAGATAACAAAACTAGTTTAAAAAGTAATTTGTAAGTTTTATGGGCATATACACGTAGAATTCTGTATTTTCAAATAATTTTCCAGCCTCTGACTAAATATTTCATGAGAAAAAATTACAGATCATCACTTATTCAGAAAAGATAAAAAATGTATTTCCTAATGTATTTACATGGTTTTATTTCGAGAAGTTTAAAGATCCAGCAAAGCACCTAGAATAAAGAACAAACATTTGCTCTTCCTATCCATTAAGATATGAAATAATAAAACAAACAACTACCTTTTACTAGTTTAATTAAAGAAGTACCCTTCAATTTCTCTCCAAAAGCAATTACTGTCATCAATTCTTTATGTATCTTTCCAGTTTAGGGTATTAATTTAAATTTAAGAAAAAAAGATCATAAATATGTATTTACTGTTAAGTGATAGTACTTCCCTTACAAGCCCATTTTAATCTAAAAAACTCCCTCTGTTGAAAATTGATGGTGGGTAGAATTATCCGAAGTGAGCGCATACAGTCAATATAACTCAGTGTTTACCAATGTAACATAGGTTTGTAGGTTTGTCCTTTGATCACTATAAATGCATGTATACACTGAGAGTTGAAGTAAGTTGACATCATGAACTTTTTTCAATTATTTCTGACAACAATAGAGTAAATATTGAAACAAAATTCGATTACTATCGCCATCTTAGCCCATTTTATTTTAGTGACTTTTTTCTTTTCATTAGGAAAGGAATATAAAATTAAAAATCAAAATTCTATCCCTATTAGTTACCATTATAATATACCACATTTCTGGTCCCAGAGCTTACCCTGAGTTGTTTCCAATGTAGTTACCAGAAGCCATGGAAAGAACTAGAGAAACTTAAACGGAGGGAAAAAATGGGGGACATAAAATCGTATAAAGTTTTCACTTTGGGGAAACAGGCCTTTGATTATTAAGGTGCTTAAGGTGCAATGGCATCTACAATGGAAACAGGTATTTCAGATGTTTGTTTACATAAAAATACCTGTAAGCACTGTTACTAGTGGATGATTTTTGACTGAAAAGTAAGGTGGGGATTTTATTCTACTGTAGGAAATTAAGTTTACTTAATTCCCTAGCAAACTAGTGAGGCAACACCTTTATATAATGGAAAAACATATGAATTCGGCTTCCAATCCCACTGCCAAATAGCTTGTGAAAATTACCTAAAGCTCTCTGAGCCTCAGTTTTCTCTTCTACCAAGTAGAGATAGCAATACCCTCTCCTATAAAGCGGTTGAGAGTTTGAGGTAAGTCAAGGGCACAGAACAGTGCTTGGTACTCAGGCAATGCTCAGTAATGACAGCTGTTTCTATCATTCTGTAGTGATCACTTGCATTTCCTGTTCTTTTCTGGAAATTAGTGATAATGCATTAACATAAGTGGGGAATTTTGACATATTAGTTATTTGTCCCATATTAATAATATAGAAAATTAAATTTAAAAATCACTAGCTATCAGATAGCACTTGTCTTTTCGAAATGGTCAAACATTCAAAATATTTAAAAATATAGAAAAAGATACATTACTCATATTCCCAACTTTTAGAGTTTCTCAACATTTTCCATCTGTAGATCTGTAACAGCGGGAGAAATTAAGTGTGGAAACTTGGGGTGTATTAAAAAGGTCTGCAGCAAAGGAGTGACTAGAATCCACTTTAATACTTTCCTAATTATACCAAGAACTTTTGCAAGCTCTTTAACCTGTCTTTGTTCTTCTGCTCTTCCTTTTACACATTCATTAGATGTAGGTAAACAAATATCAGATATTCCAATTCAACAGCATCATAGTTTTAAATCTAGTTTCACCACAGAATATTAACGTGCAATTAACACAGGGATAATGATACGGAAACATTATAAGCTGGATAACAGGAAAATGTCTATGATGGTCAATCTGCAGTTTAGACAATGTGCTTGGATAAGATGTAATGGAGAGACTACTTCTTTTTACAAAAGCTATCCCAAAATGGTGTTGAAAAAAATACAATACAGATGTCAATTGAGAAGAATTTAAAGTAAATATAATTACGTTTCCTAAGAACAAGTATGTATCATGGCATTATTCCTTTTAGAATGCTTTATCTTATGCTATTTCTTACTCTAATCCAAATTATTTAAAATAATCCATGCTTAGATTCATAATTGCAAATGTCATTTAAATCCCAATAAATGCAGGTGAAGAGCATTATTCAAAGGGTACTAGATGACTGCACCTTTTAACTGGCAATGCGACTGTTTGCATGCTTTACCCAGATTCCAGACTTGAACAAATGTGATGAAAATCAACACGAGCTCATCTCTGTGGAAACTGGCCAAGCTACAGATGCTGCCACTGGAAATAGCTGGGACTTCTGAATCCTTAGATGAAAAACATTTTGCGAAAAAAAGATTTATTCTGTGCATTGATTCATGAATAAAAAGGCTATATATTATTGCTTAATCTAATTTATTCCAGCTTCAGTCTGTCAATCTAAAATGATAGAGGCAAAGTAGCCTAACCTCTTTATTTTTCACTTTTCTTTCTCCTGATTCTGCGTTTACAGCAGGCTGTTAAGTTCATCTCTTTAACTGAATTGAACGTTCATTCAAATAAGAAGTCGGAAAGCTTTTTAAGTGAAAATGGCAAAGCAAGCCGTTTTTTGACAAGTCCTTAATTTAACTTTCAGAATACCCCTAACTCAGTTATTCTCTATTGCTTCTCCCTGTCAGAGATGGTGCCTAGTTTGCCTACATGAGGTGGGTACGAGATGGTTAAACAGACTATAACCACAGGCCAAGGGGAATGTCTGGATGCTGTGACACAGAAAATATCAAACAATCAATAACTTCTGCACTGCAGAGGCTTTATCTAAACCTTAATATAGAAGTTGCTGGGCGGGAGGAGGGGAGAGAGAATTCTCCTATAACAGTGGCTGTGTTTTATTCTGTGTGCACCAAACAAAAGGGAAAAAAAGTAAATCTCCTTCAAATAAGCCGTGTAATAATAATAATAGGCAATATTGCTGTAGGTCTTACTATGTGCCAAGTATCTTTCTAAGCACCTTTTACATGTTATCTTGAATCCTCACAACAACTCTTTGAGGAAGGTGCTTGAACCCCAGCTCCACCACTAATTAATGTGTGATCTTGAAAGAGACTACTAAATCTCTTGAATCTTCAGTTTCATCATCTATAAATTAAGGTCCACTCTGCTGATTTCACATGGATATTGCAAGGATTTGAAACTGAGTAATATATGTATATTGCACACACAATAAATATTGGTCATTTTTTTCCAGAAGAGTCCCTAAATACAGGCTATATGACTACTCTACGAATTTCATTTATACACACACAACTGAAAAATTTAGCCAAGTAGTATATTGTTTTTCTTCCTTAAATATATGCTCTTTGTCTGATTTTTCTTCAAACTGGCAGTGCATTTTAGAACTGAATTGACTAATAGCTTAGCATGCATAGCATGTGCTATATCACAAAGATTTCCTAGACTGCCCTGCATATTACCCTGTGGATGACTGAATAAAGTCTGTAGCTGTTTCTTCCCTAAAGTACTTCCAAAATTTCGCCCTACTCCCAAGATATAATAAACGCAAAGCGTACTTGGCATTCTCTGCATGCTCTCTATTGTGACGCACTGAGCTGAACCCAAATTTAAACCATAAACTTTCTGAGGAAGCCTATGATGTTTGTTATTTTTATCTTGTTTATAAAACAAGAAAACACTGTGTATACCACTGTTCAATAATACTAAGGTTATGGCATCAGGCTCTTCTGGGATATAGGTTGCAAAGCTATTAAGTATACATAAAATGCTTCCAGAAACTGCAGTTTTCAAAGAGATGGAATCCCTTTAAAGCTCAGTATATTCTGCTCAGACAGACTTTTAGAGAGAAGCAGAAGTTTCTGGCATGCATTCAACCCAATATTATCCTCTATTATTTACAAGCACTTGGTCTTACAATGTGTTCTCAGATATCAGTTTGCCATCATTGCTCAAGCTAGGTCACAGAATTCTAAAAAAAATAAGTAAATAAAAACAAGAAGAAAAATCCAATTATGTTTGTTAAAAAATAAAGTCAATACGAAATTTAGCGACAAAGATTTCAAATGTAGTACTTTAGGTTTCTAAGTTCCCCAAAGAAAAAAGAGAGGAAAATAGATTTTTAATCACGACCAATAGAACAAAATGTGAGACTCCCCAAAAGGAATATAAGCACAGGTGTTAAGAGTCAATAGCAGGTAGAAAATATGACAGGGAATTCATGATCATACTGCTGAAAATATCTTTAAGAGATTAAGGATAATATTAAGCAAAAGAACATGGGCTTTGAATATAAACTTGAGATTATTATTGTTTCAATCATACACTATTAGTAAGACCTTAGGTATAGTATTTAAATTATCTAAACCTTGATGCTATAATACGTGGTAGTAATAAAGGATAATATATAATTTATAAGGTAATTACAATTATAAATGATATAATCTATTTAATGGTTCTACCATATTACCTAGTAAATGATAAAGGTTCAATAATTGGTAGCTATTATCAATCATTATTATTACTAGGGTTCCATTTTAGATATATTTCATTTCTTTAGTGATCACCTTATTTCTCAGAATCAAGTCAGAGCAAATGAAATAATTTTCACCTTGTTAGTTTCTATTAATTTGATATGGACCACGTTGTCTATACTTAATCTGGAATATGAGAAAAGGCCTACTATTACACACATTATAAACTGAGTGAGGTCTAGCAATGCCAACCTGGCCTGCCCTGCACAAATGTGACTAACTTTACAGTAGCAACTATTTCCCTCCAGTTAACTTCTCTGCTGTGTTGACAAGGCACTACCTTCAGCTCTCTAGTCTCACTTCATACAGAAGCATTACAGAATTTTCCCAATCCACTTTCAACTGATTATCATTTCCTTAACCCGACAATGTAAATGTTCCATTCTTAGCACATCTTTTTCTCTTTTCCTTCATAGTACCTATTAAAATGTTTCCTTGCATTGTCAATTATATAATCAAAACAATAGCTACCTAAATCCATTCGTGCTATTGTTTTCTCCTGTTAAAACATGATTTTTAGTTCCAAAATATCTTAATGGTATAAGTATAATGCAGCCCAATTACTGTTGGGAAATACCCCATATTAAAAGACTGACACCAGAAAAGATATTTTTCAAAGGGAAAATGTAATAAGATTTTAGCTTAAAAAAAAACAGAACATCTTTTAGATAATGCTGGAATTTCTTTATTTTGGAGAACATTATCCCTAGTCATAGGGAAGAAGAACTTTTGAAACATTGTCTGAAGCAATAACATACATGTCAACTTTTTAAAAAGATTACATACAGATTACCACAATTAAATGCTTAGATTAACCTCTGTTTATAAAGATATTCCTAAAACTTTGCATTAAAATGTCCTTAATAACCACTTTGTGTGGTGTTATAGACTGAATGTTTTGTGTCCCCTTAAAATTCATAGGTTGAAATCTTAACCCTTAATGTGATAGTATTAGGAGGTGGGGCTTAGTAACTTCTGAACTACGTGATATTTAAACAACAAAAAAAAATACATAAAATTTAAATAATAAAAAATAAACCCCAAATTCACTAGCATGTCTTTTTCAGTTCCTTTAAAAATCTAGTTCTAAGTTTTCATTACAGTTTTATCTCTTTAAAAAATCTTAACAATAACACAACAAATAGTAAAAAATATATGCCAGATCCTAAGTGTTTTCTATGCATATTATTGTGCACCACTCTATGAAGTATGTACTATTCTTTTGCTCATATGACAGAAAATGATACTCAGGAATTGGGAGGAGAAGTAGCTTGTCCAACCAACATCATGTGACAAGAGATGGTAGTAGACAAGATATAAACTCAAGCCCTCCAATTCCAGAGCCAGAACCTCTATGCTATTCTGCTCAAATTTTCTTGAATGGATGACTTTCCCATTAGTAACTACTGTTTTCCATGCATGTTACTTGATCCATGCTGTTTCAGCTGCTTGAAATAGCCTCTTCCATCTCTCCACCTGTTGATATAATTCCTCATATTCAAAGCTCAGATCAAATGCCATTAATTCTATGAAGTCTTTCCTGATTTTTCTATTTTAATTTATTGTCTTTTAAATATGTCATCTTGTCGTGTACACACACACACGTGCACAGGCACACACACCCACATTCCTTGCTCACTAGGTACTGTAAATATCTCAATGACATACACAATTAACTTCAATAAGTAATAATACTTAACACTTATTAACTTATTAAACATCTCCTTTCTGCTAGGCATTCTTCTAAGTGCTGAATCACAAAGCGCTATGGCAATGGAGTGAAGGATCAACCCTCTCAATCTCCATGATTAAAATTAGTCTTGAAAAATGAATAGTAGTTTGCCACACAGTCCATATCCACCACATGAGAAAAACACATTCTGGGGTGAGGAAATACATTTGCACACATTCTGTTGTGCAAAGGCACAACCAGTTGTACCTGAATTTAAGATGCAGTTCCTGTTTGTTCATTCATTACAGTTACAGATACATATCACATTAGAATAAGCTTCTTAAGGGAGCTCTTATCTACCCTAGCATCTCTAGTATCCAACATTGTGCTGGGTATTAGATGCTCAATGCATTCTTGGGGAGAGACAGTAGCAGAAGAAGAGGAAGAATGGAGAGGTTAAAAATGTCAGGGCAGGAGAAGTCAACTTTTTGAATGAGTGAGAGCTTCCATACTGGTCAGCACTCTATTCACCATCACTAGAGACTGTCACTAACAAAAATGCAAGGGATATAACTATTAATGAAATACAGATCTGCAATGTATCAATCTTGATTATTTTCTATGCTTTTAAGGTGACGATCTATTATTCAGTTCATGCCATGAACTCAAAAATTGACTTTGAAACATCTATGCTAAGAGCATCTTATTTTGATTAGCTAAGTAAGGGGGAAAAGGATATCAAAATAAATTATACATAACCACTGTATAAAATATGAATAACTCTTGTACAAAGAAGCTAGACACACTTGCTGATAAATCACTTTCAATGATAATGAGTTAGTTTTTTCCTTACACTTCTGTGAAATTATACACAGATAGATGTATGTCTAGATACATTTACTAGAGAGGTTAGATTTATCTGCACTTAGCCATTAAACCATATGATAATTAAATTAATCGATATTTTGATACACTTGAATAATTGACCTCTAGTTAAATTTAAAATTTTGGTGAAATTTCTATCCCTCATGCAATTCTAACTGATCACCTTATAAAATGCGATATATCCATTTTTACCTGACAATTTAAAATTTATTTTCCCCCTAATTCATGAGGCTTACTTTTTATATAGACTGTTACATCTTTTTCAATCAAAAACTATAACTATTTTTTAACATCTCCTTTGGCATAAATTCAAATACATTCTGTTTGCTTGCAGGCTTAGAACAGAGCCCGAATAAATATTTGCAATTCAGCAGTTGTTCTAGTTCTATGCTTTGCTGTAAAAGGTCAGAGAATTTTGCTTCTAATTTTGCTGTTAGGTTATTTATAGAGATTAAATTAAAAATAAAGTCCCTATAATTTTATGGGAATGATTATTGAGTGTTTTTTATTTTAGGGTGAAAAAGCCACATCACAGTAATAATCACAAACGTATGATATTTTAGCACATAAAGAAAAATGAAGGATTGGTTTGAACATGTATATACAAGTCTTATAAAAGAATTTAATTTTCTGCCATGACAAAAAAAAAGTATTTAAAAGTCAAACTATAAAAAGTTTCCTTAAACTACATGGTTTCTCATCTCCTTAAATAGTATCTTAATTTACTTCAATTAAAACAAAATCACTGAAAGAAAAAATGTCAAATATATAAAAATTCTGAGGCAAATAGCATAGGAGATGCTAACAGTGACTCCCTTAAAATTGACATTTTCAGAAACGAAATGATAATAATTCTGTAAGTTTATGCTAAAATATAGCTCAACTCCTAAGGCGACCTAGATTTCTCTCAGGTTTTAAAGTGAAAAGTGATCTCTCTACAAGCATTCTCTTAATGTGGAGAGTCAGGATCTAGAGGCAAAATTCTGAACTAGCCTGTTGACCTTTTGGGGAAATTTTACATATACATCTTTGCAGAATGTTTTCACATCTATGAACAGAATTATTTTTATCATATAAATGATGCTAAGATATACAATATATAAAACTATCTAATATTCAAAGGTTTGTTAATATTACAAAACAATATAGCCAAGGTCTAAACAAGGAAGGGAGAGAGAAAGGAGGAAAGGCAGGTGAGTTAATCCACTTGGAATATTGGAAATCAAGCTCTTTGGTCAGATGTCCACTAAGGAATCATAAGATAGAATTAATAACTGGTAAAGAAGAGATTAATTTTGTAGCCATATATATCCACAGGTAACAATTTGTGTGTCATTCATAATCAGAAACTACATTGTTACACATTCTACCAATTTTAACAGACTTTGAGCTAGTGATGTTTATCCTTAGATATATCACTTGTTGAAAAACAAACCAAAAAAGGATTAGAAAATAGCTTAATGTCATGCAGTTATTCTATTTCAATTGATATTTTATGCTGCCTAATAAACATTCCAGAAGTTAACAAAGTAACATTTCATTTGATTGACCTGAAAAGTACAGGAACTGTGTATGATTAAATCCTCTCATATGTACTGACATAAAGGTATCCAAAATTATTCTGAGACTGTCTCATTCACTAATTCACGTCTTTTAACAAAAATTTCATAGAACAAAATGACAGAAATTTGTCTGCATTTAGGGGTGAGTCAAGAATAACAGACATATTTTAAGCCAAATCAAAAGGAAGAATATTGGAGGTAATGATTTTAAAAAATGGGAAAGGAAGCTGGTTGGCAGGGTGGGGTGGGGGGAGTAGTTTTGTTTCAGAGATGTTATCATGAAGTAATGTTCATGATATGTATGTAACAATATCATTTAATATTTACTGGACACATTATATTCTAGAGTCTATGCTAAGATATTTAAATGAGTTATTTTATTTTCAAAATCCCTGTGGAATAGTTACTATCTTCTTTTTCAAATGATAAACCTGTGCCTAAAAAAAGGGGCAAAAGATCTAAACAGACACTTCATCAAAGAAGATATACAGATGGCAATTAATCATATGAAAAGATGCTCCAAATCATATGCCATCATGGAACTGAAAATTAAAACAACAATGAAATACCACTACACGCCAATTAGAACGGCCAAAATCTGGAATGCTGACAACAGCAAATGCTGGTGAGGATGTGGAACAATGGGAACTTTCATTCATGGTTGGTGGGAATGCAAAACGATACAGTCACTTTGGAAGGCAGTTTGGCAGTTTCTTATAAAACCAAACATACTCTTACCATATGATCCAGCAATTGAGCTCTTTGGTATTTACCCAAATGAGTTGAAAATTTATGTCCACACAAAAAATCTCCATACAAATGTTTATAGCAACTTTATTCATAATTGCCCAAACTTGGAAGCAACCAAAATGTCTTTCAATAGGTAAATGGATAAACAAACTGGTGTATATCTATACAATGGAATATTATTCAGTGATAAAAAGAAATGAGCTATCAAGTCACCAAAAGACATGGAAGTAAACTTAAATAACATTACTAAGTGAAAGAAGCAAATTTGAAAAGGCTACATACTGTATGATTACAACTTTTTGACATTCTAGAAAAGGCAATTATGGAGACAGTAAAAAGATTAGTGATTACCAAGGTTTTGGGATAAATAAGTGGCACACGGGATTTTTAGGGCAGTAAAACTATTCTGTATGATACTACAATTGTGGATACATGTCAATATACATTTGTCAAAACTTAGACACAAAAAGTGAACTCTAATGTAAACTATGGACTCAGGTTGATAATGATGTGTCAATGTTGGTTCATTGATTGTAACAAATGTACCGCACTGGGGCTTGATACCCATGGTGAGCAAGGCTGTATGTGTGTCGGCGGGGGGAGGGTCAGAAGAAGCTATATGTAGGGGGAGAGAATGTACGGGAACTCTGTACTTCCTGCTTAATTTTACTGTGAGCCTAAAACTGCTCTAAACAATAAAGTCTATTGATAAAAAGTAAATTGAAAACTTAGGAAAAAAATAAACAAAAACAAAAAAAAAACCGTATGTAAGAGAGGGTCAGTAACATGCTCAGGGCCTCACAGCTTTAAGTGATGGAGCCGGGTTACTTCTGTTCTTGGAGTTAACTATTCTGCATCTCAAGAGCCCTCACCCATCCTCATACGCTACATTTCAACATGCCGTACAGGTGGACCTATGTACCATGATGCATATGGTGAAAAAAGCCTATTGATATATATAGATTTACTACCAAATCTTTTTTCTTCTCTAACAATTTTTAAATTTTATTGTAATTCATGAAGTCATAAATAAAGGGACTTTAAAACCTTTTAAACATTACTTTTTCAAAAAAAATTACTTTTAAGGGTGGAATGAGAAGTCACATAATCAAACATCCTATTTTGTCATTCTTAAATCTGTATATTCTAAACACCCTGCTCAACACATTAGGTAATATCTAAGCCTATTCACATAAGTGTAATCGACACCTCTGTTTTGCTGTGCCTATATTTTATCTCCACAAAATGAATGGAGGCAAGAAAAAAGTATATTTTCTATGTAGTCTAAGCCAATTTCCAAAACCTAAGTCTAATGTCAAAGTTCCCACAAAGATAAAATTATGTAATCATTCTTTAAAAATATAAATAAATTTGTATTTTGAAACCACCTTATTGTTTATACCATCTACAAGAGCCCCATTCCCTCTAACACTGACATCTCTTAGTTATTTATAAGCTATTGTGCTCTTTTTAATCTGTTTCTTCCCTTAAGTAATATATACTATTTTCTTAATCTTTATTTTAGTGCATATAATATTTAATAAATTATAGAAGAAGTAGAGTTTACTACAAAGTACTATCCTATAAGATCTAAGTCTAGGATTGTTATGAGAATATGCTAGAATATTAATGGAAAAATGTTCATATCACCAAAAGAGAAAAATAGATTATTTTTGGAGAGAAACAGAAAGTAAACATTCACAACCTCAATCTGCCAGAGGTGGATTTACCATGATAATTATGAAGTTTAAGTGACTCTCACTAGCACAGGTCCTTTCCATTTTCAAACATTTGATTTCATAATTTTGTATTCTTTTTTCCTTAAAGAGAACCCTCAAAATTATGTAGGCATCCATCCATACCTAGATTTGCACCTGCAAAGTGCTATAACACGTAATCAAAGCAAGGCTCACTGACTTCGACTGCATGCACAAATAAAAAGATTTGCCACTACCTTGGTGATGTTTTATAATTCATCTGTTTTTAATATTTATTAACTATGGAAGGAGATCACATATTTTGGATACCTTTTATGGGCATGCCTTAATTTCACCTCAAATATACATCTTATCCATACAAATTGCCCATTGAACACTGTTCTAACCTGAGATTGTGCTCTCTCCCCCTAAAGCTAGTCCAGAAAACAGCCTTCCACAGTACCTGGAAATTATCCTAAGAACTCTTCCTTCCAATTTCCACTCTTCTCTTCAATGGAGGACTCAATAAATGTTGGCTCTTATTACTACTACTATTATTATCAATATTTGCTTTCACGGACTAAGATCTTATTATACAAAACTATACCTATAGTGAAAGACTAACCTTTCCCATTTCCTTGGAATGCTGAAGAACCTGTATCAGATACGGAGTATTTGGTGGTGTATATTGAAGGGAAATTGTACCTATCACCTGAAAAAATGTGTTACTCCACTCAGTGGGGGGCAATTGATGTGTTTTATCAAAGGCTGTGGCACAGTCTGATAGTGTTTTGCAGAAATCACATTGACTGCTCTGTGGAGAAAATACCTGATCAGGGCAAGACTGAAGCGAGTAGACTGCTTGGAAAGCTGTGGTAAAAGACAATGGCCAAACAAATAGCTTTGGGGATAACTCAAAAACATATTTGGGAGGTAGATTTAACAGGACTTGACAACTGATTGGATTCAGAAGGTGAGAAAGACTGGCAACCATCAATTTTGTATTATTAGAATGATGAAGACGAATGTGCCCTGAAATTTTACTTGTACTTCTCGTAAGAAAGGGAAGATAAAAATAGTAAATTAAATCATACCCTTTTATTTTCTGAACTTTCTGATTAAATTTGTCTGATGGTTTTGTACCATCATGCCTGCCAACTTATAGTCCTAGCAGCCAGTAACATGAGAAAAATAACCATCCTCATCTAATCATGTGCCATTAAACTAAGAACAATTACTTCCAACTAAACTGTCTCTCCATTCTGTTAAGCTCAAAGGAAATGTTATGACCGAAATGTCACCTCCAATCTCAAGTTTCTATATCCGGCATTAATTTCATTAATTATAGCTTCTTTGTTTTACTCCCGATCTGCTGACAGAGCACTGGCTGGGTCTCAGCCAACTAATCAGATTAAATACATTGAGTTTGAAATACATGATGTGCATCTGAATGCAATTGTTTTTCCAAGGCTCCTTTCTGAACAAACAGGTATCAATAATCTTACAGTGATTTGGTGATGTTAAAACATAGTTTTAACGGAAGTCATTAACTTTCCTATAATCAATAGGAATCCGTTTGAATACCACCATAATTCACTGCTTCTTTTCCAGGAATATGAGAGCAAAATAGACAAAGAAAACGTACTTTATTAAGAGCTTTGATGAAACAAAGAATTACATCTATTGTAAACTGAATAACCTTAATGCCTGAACAGCACAATTAAAGAAACTCAGAATAATTTGAGTTAGAGAGGCTTCAGGAAACATAATCTAAAACACTAATTTGTATCAAAGAAGGAAACTGAGGTACAGGGAGTAACTCCTGGCCATGTGCCAGCCTTACCTATTTTCACTTATAACACAATTTAGTTTAGCTATGATGCCAACACTAGAAAAGTGAAATGGGAACATGGGCTCAATGACCAGATAATTTGAACACAATCTAAATCCTTGCTTTAAAATGAAGCGAGTTATGATCTTGTCTAAGTTATCCAGATTAATTTAATTCTCAGGACAGGTTTAGTTACATTCTGAGTTGCTCCTTATTTTAATTAACAGTTTTGGTTGTTATTAGAATATGTGAAGGGAACAGCCATCTGTCTCTTTCTCTAGTGTCATTTTAAAGATTTTATTTATTTTATTTTTTCCCCCCAAAGCCCCAGTAGATAGTTGTATGTCATAGCTGCACATCCTTCTAGTTGCTGTATGTGGGACTCAGCCTCAGGATGGACGGAGAAGTGGTGCCTCGATGCGCACCCGGGATCCGAACCTGGGCCACCAGCATTGCAGCGTGCGCACTTAACCACCAAGCCACAGGGCCGGCCCTCTAGTGTCATTTTAAAATAATACTTGTGTTTCAGTCCTTGGTATACCTATTCTGAGGTCCTGTCAGCTACTTACTTTACTAACCAGGGTAAGGAGGCAAGTAACAGAACCAAGATTATATGGTGGATGAAAAGATACTATTAAATGGAGTTTTTGTGTTAAGTTTATTAATCTAGACCTAAATATTATGTAAAATCTATTATATATGAGAACATACCTGGCATAATACATTTTTCA
Organism: Ceratotherium simum simum; assembly: GCF_057802395.1. NCBI lineage: Eukaryota > Metazoa > Chordata > Mammalia > Perissodactyla > Rhinocerotidae > Ceratotherium > Ceratotherium simum. Next base: position 36,389,106 of record NC_141908.1, on the reverse strand, counting down.
GTATAGTGAATGTTTAAGTAAATTCTATTTTTCTATTGTATCTTGTTTCAAAAACTTAAACTAGGGGCTGGCCCAGTGACGTAGTGATTAAGTTTGCGCGCTCTGCTTCGGCAGCCTGGGGTTCAAAGGTTCAGATCCCAGGCACAGACCTATGCACCACTTATCAAGCCATGATATGGCAGGCATCCCACATATAAAGTAGAGGAAGATGGGAGTGGATGTTGGCCCAGGGCCGATCTTCCTCAGCAAAAAGAGGAGGATTAGCAACAGATGTTAGCTCAGGGCTAATCTTCCTCGCAAAAAAAAAAAAAACAAAAACAAACTTAAACTAAATATTTTGCCCTAAATCTATCTATCTAGCAATATAGAGCAAGTTCTTGGTTTTGAAAAGACATAAAATTTTACATATCCAAAGGCATGGACAAGGAGAGAGAGTAACTAGAGATTTCCTACCTCTGCCAGAGGGAGCACCATTCAAGGGAGCAGCTTGGATGTGAAGCCTATGCCCTAACCTTGTGCTTCTCATTAGAACAGAACAGCCCTATTTTACCTGAGCTAAGGCTCTGTGCTAACTGCTGTTCTCATTGCCATCCCATGTTGACATTACTAACCCCTGATGGTACTAAATCACTGAATACTTCAAATCCCCTGACCAGTCTTGACAAATCCCACCCAGAAATGCCAACACTCCTCTCCCGCTCAGCAAATCAAGGATCTTAAAACATATTGGAAACTTCTTAATCACATTTCAGCACTTATGCACTTCATCAGCACCAGGGAATCCACCCTTCCCTGCCTTGGCTGTCCTTGCACGTGGGAGGTGGGCAAGGCTGAGATCACTGGGGGTCCCAGTAGGCTATCTAAAGCTTTTAATACCTATTCAAAACATTTGGGTAGGTTTTCCAAGGTTCTGGTGCATGAGGTTTTCATGTGAGGCTCTTGTCAGCAAAACCTACACATCCAGTGGTCTTGTGAAAACCAGGCTGTATAATTTTTAAATGTAGTTGATAACAGATAAGTAGTTAGTAGTGATTTTTAAGAATTGAGTCATTGTAGTCTGGCTGTTTATTTAATATTCTAGGCTTAATTTTAGCATAACTATAATGCAAATGTCAAATTCCTGTCACCTTTTTAATATGTAGGTAATAGAGTATAGAAATGCATTTAAAAAATCATGTTCTTGAATCTAACATACTATTATATACTATATACATACACACACTAACATATTATATATAACATATAACATACTAATGTACTATTAGATTTCTGACAGAATTTGCTTATATTTTCTGAAATATGAATTAGTTACTGAATTAGATATTAGAATTTTGAAAAATGAGAAAATTAAAAATCTGAATTAAAAAATATATTGCTCTCTCCAGAATCTGATCATCAGAATCATTAAGAGTTACACTGGAGAAGAAAATTTCTTATCATGTTTACAATGAAACGTATGGCTCTAAAATGTGTTTATATTTATAAATGTCTATTAAGATATACTAGATTAGGGCCGGCCCCGTGGCTTGGTGGTTAAGTGAGCGCGCTCCACTGCTGGCGACCCGGGTTCGGATCCCGGGCTCGCACCGACGCGCTGCTTCTCCGGCCATGCTGAGGCCGCGTCCCACATACAGCAACTAGAAGGATGTGCAGCTATGACACACAGCTATCTACTGGGGCTTTGGGGGGAAAAATAAATAAATAAAATCTTTAAAAAAAAAAAAAAAAAAAAAAGATATACTAGATTAGAATATATTAAACTGGATATAACAAATACAGTAAAAGTCTAGCTATGCATGAAATCTTTGAAACACACATGTTTAAATAAAATTGATAATTTTCTGAAGATGTATAGAAAGCACCTATAGAAGTCTGTTTTCAATTTGTTTACTCCTCCCCCTCCATCCTGTATCCTCCAAATATCACTAGCTTGTGAGTCTCCTAGAGGCTTACAGCCTGCTATAAACTGTATTTCAAGCAGGGGTCACCACTGGAAAGGGGCAACCATCTCTTCATACTTGCCAAGCAGAGACAGTCTCATTAACGTAGCCTATTGAGTAGAACATCAGCTAAGCTGATTTAGGAAAATATCGCCTTTCAGAAATCTTGGGAGAAATTTCTGGGTTAGAGCACTAAGCCACAGAACGGTGATGGATTTTATCAACACAAAAGTCAAAAGAAATGAGGGGCCCTTTTGAGAATTCCTTTGATTGAAGTATATATATATAAAAAAGTGATTGCTAGCCAAAAAACGAAGAAGCCAAATAAAAGCCTCTCTCTAGAACAGTTTGCCTCCAGGAGTTAGCTTTTCTCAGCAAATCAAAGAGGATATAAATTCATTACAAGATATGCTTATGTTATCCTATCAGAATGGGAAAATGAAGGAAGATTTATTCAGCTGGAAGGAGGGAAAGATTTGATTTGCAAAGGTTTGTCATCTTAGAGAATAGACTGTACCAATAAGAAAGGGAAATGGGGATCTTAGAGGCTCAACTAAACAGACACATAAAAGAAATAGAGATAAACATACTCGAACCTGCCTTTGAAAATGAAACTGTACGAGGTGCCTGGAGGCCCCCAAAACACACATGCTGTTTTTGAACAGTAACTACAAATATGTGCCAATTTATTAAGTTACAAATTCTGTCAAATGCAGTGTACCTGCTTTAAATCAAAATGAAATTGCAGAAAATATTCCCCTACACAAACCCACACTTAGACATACATAAATATACAGGTAGCTTTATCCAAAAAATAAAATGTCTGGTCAAAATACGCATAACAGAATTGGTGCTCTCTGGATTCATTGTGAAGCATTTTGTGGGCTTTTTGAGCAAGTTGTGTTGCCCAAACTCATAATATCCAATCTAAACATTCTGATTTTTGGAGTGCTCTTATCAAAGAGAAAGAACTATTCAAAAATATCCACCTATATGTATTTCTAGTTCAATATAAAATTAGTCTTAATATTATGCCTGAAAAGCAAATTTTAGTGACAATTCTTAAATTATCTATGTGGAAATAGTGTTTTTATTAAATAAATTAGCAAAATTAAATTAGATGAGCAAAATTCAATGAACTGAAACTATAAATGACTATATCTTCATCAATTCCCTTTCATATAAATAAAAAGAAAACAACATAATGATTAAAACCTGTTTAAATACTTTATAAGTATCTAAAAGTTTTCAAATGCCAAAGTGAACATTTCAGAAAATAATCTGTTGTTGGTCAAAATGCTATGTCCTCTGAACTGTTCTTTATGGACATTTTCACATATCTCATTGGGCAAAGACTATTTCTTATTCATCTGTGCCCTTTCTAAAGATACGTTGAGTCTAAGGCACATTTGGCCAAGTGATCAAGGATGACGTGGGCAAGTCAGTCAGAGCCTCAATCAGTTTCTCTCTCTCACTCCCCCTTCTAAGTTAAATAAATATGCACCATGCCCACCCTACAAGACCAATAAATAGAAGTATTACTGAAGATTTTTTTCAACAAAACAAATGGTGAGTTCATGTTAGGTAATTTTAGCACCGATCTTTGAATATTAAAATTTCTATCCCATCCCTGTACTCTTGGTGGAGTGTGAACGTACAAGTAAGCTTATTTGTAATAGGTAATCACCAACAAAAAATCTTGCATGGGTCCTTGGGGCCCTGAGCCTTCATTCTTGTGACTAACTCCTCGAAATTGCTACTTGCTACTTAACATTTCTCTAGATATTTTAGTTATGTCATTAATACATTCATTCAAGCATTTAGGTATTGAGTATTAGGAATTGAATACAAATTGGTGCGCAAAAAGGTTTGATCCTCACTCTAGTGGACTTAAGAGTCTAGCAAAAAGTAGATTTTTGAACACAACGTTTCAGTGAAATGCGATAAATTCCATCCCACGCACTTTGGGAACACAAAGCTGATACATTCACCCTGGTCACTGCAGTTCAGGGAAAGTGAGGAAGCCTCATAAGGTAGATAATAGAAGAAGGATGATAAAAAAAAAAAGGGTAAGTTGGGAGGAAGACTGTTCCAGGCCGAGATCTACATGTCAGAATGCTCAGATACCAGATACCAGAATGCCCAGAGAGGAAGCTAGAAAGCAGCTCGAATGTATTGAAGAAAACCAGTTATGGACCACAAAAGCACAGACTACTAAAAAGAAGGAAGGGATGACGACACGCCAAATAAGTAGGCACTGATCAGGTCACAGAGAACCATGAAGCCATACTAAGCAGTTTAAACTTTAAGAGAAATATGTGAGCATCGAAGGATTTTAAATGTGTCACCTACCTAGCAAGTGATCACTTCCCTTTCAGATTTATTTCCCTTTCAAAGGTGTCTCTTTCACAGACAGCATAGAACTGCTACTACCATATAATTCACATGACTATTTTCCCATAAAGGAACTTCACATGTGTTTTACGACAGCCCTTTCGAGAAGACTCGTGCAATCGTTAGCTTAAACTAGCTGTTTTGGTCTGCATCCCCTGGAAGGTTAGCTATAAATGTGTTTTTGATACAAACCATCTTTTAATTACACAATCCCTCATCTGGATCCTGAAACTTACTTTTCTTGTGGCTGCATTCTGCTTCCTGGTTTCCATACATGAAAACGTGTATTTATGGTCTAAGTCATATAATTCAAAAATACACATTGTTTTCCTATTTTCTAAATGAATTTATGTTTTTATCAATGGAAAGAATACCATTGCAAGCAAGTGGTATATCTTAAGTTTCTTATAGATTGCTCACTGGTTTTATTTCAGTGGTGGACCCTCAATGAAAGCTTGACTTAAATCACGTTGAAAGGATGAATATTTGGTGCAATGTGACTTTTATGTTTAATACATTTAAGGCACTCAAATCTTTGTTGAAATGAAGAGCTGATATTTAATATTAAGTAGATTAGCTTGAGTATATTGAGAAATAAATATTAATAAAAATAATTTTACAGTGATATAGTCTCAAGTGTAGGATAATTTTAGGTCAAATAGACTTTTCCCAAATTCACATCCCTTTAAAACCAAAGCAAAGAAGCCAAACACTGCACACCAATAGATTTTACCTCAAGGAGATAGCAGTTCTTCAAAAATCCACTCATTTATCCAGCAGTTATATGATGAGTATTTCCTTTACGCCAAACACTAAAGGGTCATGAGACTAGAGATGAATAAGTGACACAAAACCCCTGACTTCATGGAGATCACAGAGGACAAAATTATAAACAAATACTTCACAAAAAAGCAATATAAATAAAACAAGAAACGCATGTATAAATATTGAGATAACAGAAAAGGAACTAATTAATATTGGGCATTGCGAGTGACAGCAGGGACACCATTCAAGAAGAAGGAATTATGAATGGAGCTTGAAATACACATATAACTTATATGATTGAGAAGGGGAATATAAGACGAGGAATGGATATATGTAAGGGCTAATGACGGCATTGAGATTAGAGACAGGAGATTACATGTTAGAGAGATTTAGGCATTAGGATCTATAAGATTACCACACGTTAGATGAGTGAAAAATATTTGTTGATTGAGGGAATAAAAGACTGAATAAATAAAATCAAGAGTTATCCCTAGACTTTGGTCATTGACTAGATGTGGAAAGAGAGGATGTGGGAAGTTTCCAAGGTATCTCATTCCTCTTTACATCACCCTGGCCTTTTTTTTTTTCCTTCTATGCTCTAATTCTGTATCAATATTAACCATTCCTTGTTGTATCACTGTCTTTTTATCTTTCTATTATTACTCATATAATTACATTAATGTACAGTAGGAAATGGTTAAAGGACAACTCAATGTTGCATATGCATGATTTATACACTATACTTTTTGTAGTGCTGTATTAATATTTTATAATAATATAAATTATTAGAAATATCTGTTAAAGTTCCAGGCAGTCAAAAAATGGATATAATGGTATCACATATTTCATAAAAATAATACCCTTCATGTTAGAAAAAAATTACAAACTTTAATGTTTTCATAAAATATCTAATGCTAAATTTAACTTAAAGACTCAACTACTGCTTAGCCAAGCTAGAAGTGCTTATAATTACAGTGCTACAAATTGTTTTTCTATCTACTACATCAGATTATTTTATCCACCTCTTTTTTGATATGCTGTATACTCAAGTGCTGATACTTTTAGAAAACATATTTTATTTTAATAATTTAGCAATTTAAAAAATATATATTAAAAAATATCTTAGCATACTAATTAAAATAATGATTCATTTACTTGGAGAAATTAGAACTTGACTCTTGTAATCTAATAGGTATGTACTGCTCCCATTCAAACATAGTGTCCATTACTACAGCAAAATGTTCAGAAACTGTGCGACATAAAGTATCAGCTACACGGGCTAAACTGGTTACAGTTCATCTTGTCAATGAAGCAAAGGCAAATGGAAAGAGAACTATTTTCTGGATAATAGAGAATGGGCAGATTATCAGGGATCCAATTCTTCTAGCATGTGCTACATTCACTATTTCCTTTTATCAACAAGAGAAACTGAATAAAACATATTAAAATGTTACCCTAGGTCAGTTAGAGCCACTGCAATGCCCCAGCAGTTCAAGAAAATTATGAGGCATACAGACTGGAGATGAAAATATTATGAATACCTCCTTTAGTACTGTAGTTTTAATTTCATATATTAAAAAACATAAGTGATCATTCATATATGACTTATTTCACCTCACATATTTGAAAACCTGCTCAGTTTCATTTGCAAACATCTGCAGATGTCATACCCCAAACCTAAATACTGGAGTCAGAAAAATATTACACCGCTGCCTTGCTTTTAATGTTTTGGGGAAGTACAACATTATTAAGTTTGACAAGTGTACTGTAGGTAGTGAACAGTAACAGTGGCATGCTGAGGTATTCTAAGTCCAAAAATAAGAAAGCAGCATGACTACAGTCTTCAGTGTGGTTCTGCTGACAGAGAGGTGCACGTTTGTTTGAAAAAATTAGCATATTTTCTTTTTCTTTTTTGGAAAGATTTTGGTGCTAGCATTTCCATTCAGTCACTGTAAGCTTCTGAGGTAGGTTTTGCTTTCTTGAAATTAGAAAGCCATCCCAAGGAAGGTGCAAGATATAACCCATGGAATCTTGTTAAATTGCTGTGTAGAAAATGATTTGTAGATAACTTGATTTTGAAGGGATACAGGGGAAATATTTTTTAAGCAAAATTTCCAACTTCTAAACTTTTGCAGTAGATTATTTTCTACTAGTCGATTGCCTAGCCATCCGCTCATGAAAATAATGCACTTGAAGAAAATAGTGTCCATGTTTTTGACTCCTATGTCCAGGATATGATCTCTCAATACCATTTTCACACACACAAAAAAGGGATCTTGGGCTTTTTGAAGAATTGGCTCGTTCCAGCTCTTGAATAAGAAATGCACAAGATGAGTTTCTGATAACATGTTGTGCTGAAAAACAAGAAAACTGTCAAAGTCTAATGGGGTTGTGTAAAAAGGACACTGATAAGAGATGGAGAATTTTAGCATGAAAAAGAATAATGGGTACAATTAATAGAAACACTGAATGTATAAAAATCCATGAGCCCATAAAGATACTTAAAAACATATCTATATTGGATATAGATGTAGGCATAAGGAGACAAAGTGTTCAAACAAACAAAATAAAAAAGAAAAAGAAAATCTCTAGTTTTCTTTGGAGGGAGTTGGAACACCAATCCTTTACTATAAAAATTGATCATTAAAGGAAGAAAGTTAAATTTGAAGGTATTATGAACTGAATTGTGTCCCCTCAAAATTCATACACTGAGCCCTTAACCCTCAGTACCTTAGAATGTGACTGTATTTGGACATAGAGCATTTAAAGAGGTAATTAAGGTTAAATGAGGTCATAAGTATGGGGCTCAAAGTCAATATGACTGGTGTTCTTATAAGAAGAGAAAGAGAAACCAGGGATTCATGGGCACAGAGAAAAGGCCATGATAGGACGCAGTGAGAAGACTGCCATCGGCAACCAAGGAAAGAGATCTTAGGAGAAACCAAAACTGGTGACATCTTGATTTTGGACTTCCAGCCTCCAGAACTGTGACAAATAAATTTCTGTTATTAAGCCACCCAGTTAATGGTAATTTGTTATGGCATCCCTAGCCAACTAATACACACGATAACTAAATAACTCTAGTTGTTAAGGGCAAATTTTCCCTTACAGTGTGATTCCAGATGATAAATTGTAAATGAAATAATGAAATTACCACCATTTTGCAATCCCAAATGAAATAAATGATTCAGGCAATGATTATGAATGGATACTAAAATCATGATGAGAAAAGTTGATGGGGAAATTTACAATATAATATCCTGGCTGTGACCACCTGCATCCCCTGACCCACTGCTAAAACGGAACAAGTGGACAGTATGTGTGTCCTGATGCGATACAACATTAAGTACAGAGCAGCAGCTTTGAAATATTTTTGTCAAAAAGATAAATCTAAATCAAATTAAATCTTTTGCTCTAACTTCCAGTTGTCAGGAAATACACTGGATCCCGGTACATATTGAATAACACCAGGAGAAAGCAGTCAGACAAGTTCAGAATGTAGGACATTCTACCCATCAATTATTTTGATTTCTTTAATAAGTTGATGACTGGGGTGGGTAGGGGGTGGGGGGAGTGGGCTGCATATACAACAAGGGGTCCTTTGGATCCTAGAAGAAAAAAAGGACATTAGTGAAAAAAAAATGTAAAATTCAAATCAAGTATATAGTTTAGTTAATAATGTTCTACCAATACGAATTTCTTTGTTTTGCTTATTGTACTATGATTATGTAAGATGGTAACATTAGGTGAAGGTGAGTGACGGCTGTTTTGCAACTCTCTGTATTATTATTTTTGCAATGTTTCAATAACTGAAGTTATTTCAAATTTAAAAGTTAGAAAAGGAGGGACACAACAAATGCAAAATACACAGCATATTTGGTTCCTGATTTGAACATGCCAACTATAATGGGAATTTTTAAAAACAATCTGGGAAATTCAAAATTGAATTCAGTATTAGATATACTTAATTTTTTAGGTATGATAATGGTATTAAGGTTATAGACCAACTCTTTATTTGAAAAAACAAATACAGAAGTATTTGTTCATGATAAATGTCACGATGCCAAGGATTTGACTTGAAAATTCTACAGGAAGAAAAAACAGGAAATAAGCATTGATTATTTTTCACTAATACTGGTTGAATCTGGGGATGCGTATATGGGAGTTCATTACAACATCCTTTCTACATTTGTGTTTGTTGGCAAGCTTTAACAACAAAAAGCTACTAAAAAGTTTACATTTCATACTCTTTGCTTGGCCATGCAACTAGAACAGAGTTCTCTCCAGGTCCATTCTCAGCATCTGCCCACCTCGTTCGCTCACTCTATGCCATTGAGCGCAACAAAGGCTTCATGAACTTGCTGTTGCAAGGGCTGCCTGGCCATCTCCGTGTCTATTCTGAGGCCTGTAGGAGAATCTCACAAGATGATAAAGAAAGGCTTTTGCAACCAAAGCTCGAGTGCCATGGGATTTCTATTACATTTAGCATGTACTGAATTCTAACAAAACAAACAAAATGTCAAATGCCTCCGTCGTGTTTTGTCCACAATTATGATTTTCAGAAGTTCTGAAAATTCTGTGCACGTGATCACAGCGTCATTAGAGAAAGAATTATAGCTTCTTAAATGTCTACACACTTAGTCATTATTATCTAAAAAGAAAAAAGCTTAAAAACTATGTGCAAGATGGCAGCGTAGCAGTGGGGTTAAAAGCAGCATTTAGAGTCAGACATGTCCTAGGAGCATGACTTTCCTCAGCCTCTCTCTAAGCCTCGGTTTCTGCATCTGATAAATGAGGATAAAAGCAGCACTTAAAATTGTGGGAAATAACTGAGATAGTACATGTACAAGACTTAGCAAAATGTTTGACGCAAAATGACTACTAAATAAAATTGAGTAATAATAATGCTGTGTCAATTCTGCTCTCCAGATGGAGAAGCAGACATTCCCATTGAAACAATGCTGGTCATAGATAGGATATGGACAGTTAATTTATGTCCTTTTTTTTTTTTTTTAATTTATCTAATTTCCTTCAATAGCCACCTCTGGAAAAATATTTTCAAAGTGAACTGTAATCCAAGACCCATGATTCAGAGGGATTTCTGAGATTGAGGAAGGATGTGTTGTTCCCCCACAACCTAGAAGAACCCAAAGTCATATATGGTGTGACAAAAGCATACTCTATTTCTTGATATCTGTTGTCTTAGTCTGCTCGGTCTGCCACTACGAAATACCACAGACTGGGTGGTTTAAACAAGAGAAATTTATTTTCTTACTGTTCTGGAGGCTGGAAATCCTAGATCAAGGTACCAGTCAATTCAGTTCCTGGAGAGAGCTCTCTTTCTGGCTTACAGATAGCCACCTTCTCACTGAGGCCTCACATGGCCTTTCCTCTCAGTACACACGGGCAGAGAGAAAAGATATCTGTTCTCCTCTTCTTATGAAGCCACCAATCCTATTGGAGTAGTGTCCCACCCTTATAACCTCAATTAACCTTAATTACCTCCTAAAAGCTCTATCTCCAACTATAGTCACATTGGAGTTAGGGCTTCAACATATAAATTTAGAGGGAGGGAAACAATTCAGTCCATAGCACACATCAATGGAATATTTGTTCTAACTCCCCCTCCACCAAAAAGGGGGTGCAAACATCTCTGAATGATCAAGTGTGGCTCAGTATTTTAATATAAGAACATGAGGAAAAGACAACTATATAAAAATGATTATCTCAGTTTACAACAGGCATATGAAATAAGCGAATTTCTTAGTTGACGAATAAACATGACATTGGTTGACCAAGTTTTTACCTTTCATAAGTTTTCTTCTTGCCCATGTTTTGAATCTCCATTGGATAAATGTAAAACTTATTTGAGATGTGGGCTGTATATAAATTATAGAAACTAATGGACAGTAAAACAAAGGTTAAAATAAGAGAATAGCATGAAATTGAAGGGGAAAAGATTTAGCAATGAGGAAGCACTTCCCAACAATGAAATCTATTAGAGCAGGGAAAGTTCTCCTGGGGGAAGTATAGAAGTCTTATGGACCAAGTCATTTCAAATAGACTAGACAAAATAATCAAAAATGGCATTAAGAGAACAGTCCCTCAAGAGAAAGATAGGGGTAGGAGGTTGATTAAATAATCTAACAGAGCTGTCTCATCTTTAAATTTCCATGATTCTAAAATTCTATGAGATTTTTAGACAGTTTGATCACCCAGTAGAGAGAATTTAATTTCATTTTTTATGACATATCTAATAGGTGAACAGCAGTGATCATGCAAGCTTGGCCTGGCTTCCTCTCCCGGGTTGGGTTGGGTTTCTGGCATAGCCCTAACTACAGCTCTCACATAAACCTCAATGAAACCAATAATTACTAAGTAATCCCTCTGCAGAATTTCCATCAGACATCTAAAGCTCACATCAGCACTGTTAATGTAGAATTATTGAAATTTAAATCAGGAGTGTTTATCCAACACTGTGATGATATAAAGTGATTTGAGACTGCTTATCATGATTAAGGCTGCAGATTGCAGGTTATTATTGGAATGAAAAAGGAATATGAAATTAACGGGAAGAAAACCAAACAGGTTCTTATTATCAGGTGGAAGAAAAAGATTGTATCCTGAATGCAATTAATGGACTAAAATGGTTGTGGTATTCTTTTGTTTCCTCAAATTAATAACTTTTATCACTGAGGACTGGCATGGATATGACATAATGCCTCAGGGCCAAATGACTTGCCAGCAGAACAAAAACAAAGTCTTGAGCTGTTTAAAATCTCTCATAAGGCTTTATCTTTTAGATGTGAAACTATTATTAGTGACTAATGTAAGGTCAATGAGCAATTGCAAAAAGGATAGAAGGGCTAACTCTAAACTCCACTTTAAATCCATATTTCAGAACTTTTCTACAGAATAATTATTCACACGTAAGAAAACGTCATGCCAGGGAAATTTCTTTTTCCCAAGACTTACATAAACTGAAAATTTAATGGTAAAAGTTATTTACTATGACATTTGCTGATGTATTCAGAATTTTCTATTACTTGATAACCCAAAGTTCTAAAGAATACTGCTGCTACAGTCTACTGATACATAATTATTTATATTTATTAAATACCATGTGTATAACTTACTAGAGTCAATTGTTAGCGCTTTTATGTTTTCAACAGTTCATCTTTAACAATACTTGTGGATGTGCTTTTATTTCCAACTAGAAAATGACCTTCTTCAGCTTAGGGGTCTCATTCATCCAAACGCCACGTGGTGTGATATATAAATAATATTATGTATATAGCAATTTTCACTCCCTTACTTCAGTTACTTTTATAAGGAACTTTGCTTATGTTAACTCACACCTTTACATTTAAAAATATTCTGAATTTCTCATAAAGGATTCCTTCATTATTTCAATTATAAATAATTTTGAGAATCTACTATACGCCAGGCAAAGGAACACTCTCATGAAATTTACTTTCTACTGGGAAAGAGAGTCAAAAAACAAACAAATAATTGAATAATATCATGTTAGGCAGTGGTAAGCTCTCTGAAGAATAATCAAGCAGTGTGATGGGGCATGCATTCATATATTGGATATCAAGAAACGCTTCCCTGATGGGCAGATGTGTAAATAAAGTGAGCAAAGGAAGCTGTAAAAACATCTGGCAGAATAGGGTTTCAGCAAAAGGACAGTAAATGCAAAGGCCCTGAGGTGGGTGCAAATTTGGCAAGTATGAGCAACAGCAGGGAGTCTGGTGTAACTTAAGGGCAGGGAGTGAGGCAATGAATGTTAAGAATTGAGTCAGGGAGTCTGCTCATGTGGGCCTTGTAGACTGAAGGAAGGAGATACAGGGTATAAGGAAGACAGATCTAGCAAGATCTCTCCCTAGTCAAAATGCATGAATGCTTCACGCATAAGCATATGCATAAGTACACATAAGGTCAATACTGAGTTGACGCATACATTTTCCATCTATCCAGCATTGATTCTTTCTGTGAACACGGGCTTGTGTAATAAACCTATAAATAAATTACAAAGAAGGACACTGCTGAAAGCTGACTGTACAATCAATATTAATGTCTAATGCAGTTTTAGAAAAAAAAGAAGAGGTAAAATAAAGAACTGAATAAAATACAGCAACTTTGAAACAGAATTGGTTGTCAAGATTTTTTAAATTCCTGAGTATTCTCTATAACAGAATTAATAATTATGTTTGTTCACCTTTCTAGGACTCAGTTAAATTCAAAACATATATTGAAGAAGCTAAAATGAACCTCTTCCTTACGGGGAAAAAAAGATTCAGAAAAATAATTTATATAGAAATATGGCTTTACAGGAAATGTTTATATTGAATAGAAGTCAAACAAATTAGGCAACTCTGCTTTCATATCTGCCTAACTCTTGGGGGCAGCAGCTATTTCTGCACATTCAACATGCCATAAATACACAAGCCTTGCTTCTGTGTAAGTCACGGTGTCTGCTTTAACTGTCTATTTAGAGCTGTGATCTTTTCCAGAATTGCTTTCTGGCTCTATAAGTATTTTGCTAAATTGCATATCTTACAATAAATCCTTTTGCTACCACTTTATTCTTAGGATTTAACAAAGATCTTAAAATGTTCCTGGGTGGCCACCTTTCACAATAATACACGTTAACATCACAGATTATATATTTTCACCTGAGGCTTTGAAGGTATTTCTACTGAGATAATTGTAGAAGAAAAAGATTGCAAAGTGAGCAAAAATAATTTTTGTCAACTTAATGTATTGAGGGATCTCCTCTCTTAACATACTTTATTTTTATACTCTACAAATTCACTGTGACTTATACTATTATTATACCTATACCTTATATTAGGCCCATATATTTGAAAGCTTTGCTAGTAATTCATAGAATTACATTTGTCCTCTGGGAAGGGAGGCATGCCATCTTATGTCCAAGTCACACAATTAAGTAAAAAACAAGAAAAGTCACTAAATTTAGTTTAAAAAGGAAAGCTACATCTTTTAGAAAGTGTGTACTAGGTAATAATCTTGACAGAAGTTTTGAGGAAATAATGACAGGATAGGAAAGAATGTGATGAGACTAGAATTGGTGACACTGTTTAGTTAAAGAGAAATGTAGTAATTGCCCTGCAAGTGGCAAATATGAAGACAGCACAATCAGTTGATTAATATACATATTTTAAAAGCTACAAGTTGTGACTCTTGGGGCATCTAAACCCAATTTGGGAACATAGTATTATAGGAACAATGCATTTAAATCTGACTCAGTAGGTGTGTAATGTATTTTTCTTTATATATGAGGAAGACGACAGTTGACACCATCAGAGTTTGTAAGTCAAGCCCTCCCCAACTTTTAACATTTTGTCCTTAGGGCAAAAAGGTGGAATTCCCAAGATCAGTAACAAGAGTTATATATCTCAATCTCTAATGTAAAATTTGATACAGCTTACTGGATGATATCAACATCAAATACATGTTATTTCATATTTTGCTGAGAAAATTATAAAACTGATCCCAAATAATAACAAATTTGTCTTGAACACTGGCAAATTAGCATATCTATCTAAACCTATGCTTTCTCAGAATTCACTGAAGTAGGCAAAAACATGTAAGAACAGGGGAAGTAAAGGAATTAAACTTTGGATCCTAATAGAAGTAAATTCTGCTGAATGGAATGTGGAAAGAATCAGACAATGGAAAGGTGACTCTGATCCATGATTGCAGAAACTAGTGGGAGACAAGTGCAGCAGATCTCAGAGGACCAGGAATACAATGCACCATTTTGGAGAGGTCCTGTGTGGAGGGTTCCTGTCAGCTACTCTTCAAGTAGAGGCTGCAGAGGGCTTCCTGTGGTTTGTGCTTGGAAAAGACCACTGTGCCAGGCTGCAAGCTGGTTACTAATGAGGGCAAAGAGACTAGGAAAACAAAAAGACACAACTGCCCCTGCTGACGACTAAATATATGAAAGAAACCCTTTAGCCATCCGCCACAGTGCTTAAGAGTATGAATTCCAGCTACTTACTAGACGTGTAACCCGGGTTAATAAGTTAACATCAATTCCTTACTAACATCAATTCCTGCATCTGAAAAAACAGGAATGATAATAATAATACTTACCTTGTGGATATTGCCTGGATTAGTGAAGACACTGAATGTAAGGCACTAACATACACGAGACACACAGGAAGTGCTCAATAAATGTTAGTTAAGGTTATTATTACTATTATTATTATAGTAATCCATCATATCTGTAATGAAGCTTTTATTACCCTTTTTCCAGCTTCACTCACTAACTGTGTCACATGTCAGTCTATTTTAACGTCTCTTCACCTAGTGATGGGAGAACCATAATAAATCTAAACAAACTTCTGCACAGCCCACATCAACTCCTAATATTGTACCATGCTTACAGGAATGAGAAAACGGAGGCCAGCCCAGCTGTGTAGTGGTGAAGTTCGTGCACTCTGCTTTGGTGGCCCAGGGTTTGCAGGTTCGGATCCAGGGCACAGACTTACGTGCCACTCATCAAGCCATGCTGTGGTGGAATCCCATATACAAAATAGAGGAAGTGGGCACAGATGTTAGCTCAGGGCCAATCTTCCTCAGCAGAAAGAAGAAGACTGGCAACGGATGTTAGCTCATGGCCAATAAAAAAAAAGAATGAGAAAACAGAAAGATCTCTAGATGTTTTTAAAAAAAGAGTCTTTAGCATGAAAAAGCAGGTTAGCTTAAAGACTCAGAACCACTGTCTTACCATGAAATCAAAATCCTACAAGGAATATGAAACAACTTTAGAAAGTTTCTAATTTGTCCTCTCAACAGAGTTCAAAAGATTCTGCAGCTTTCATAACAGAACAGTCACCATACACTAGGAAAGCTTGGGTAGAGGTTTTCTAAGGATTGCTTTAAAATTAAAAGTATACATATATATAATATACATATAAATATATATATATTTGTTGTAATTTTTCTCCTTGCTCTTCTTTTTCAACTAACAAATAAGATACACTCTGTGTCCCATGTATGGTTTGTCAAAATTTCCTTGATTATATAAGTGCCTGTTCAGTTCTACTGGACTTTTGATTAGAATTCCATTAATTTTAAAGGCCAATTTGAGCAAAGTTTTTCCTTTATAATATTGATTCTTCTCCTCCAGGTCAATGGCATTCAAATTTTCTTTTGTACAATAATCAGTCAATAAGCATTTATCAAAGGAATAGATAAATGCCACCCAATTATTTTTTGTAATGCTCTTAAAATAGGTCCTAAACATTTCTTTTCAAGTTTATTCCAAGTTATTTTGCATTTTTGGCAAATTAGACCTTTTCCCCTTATAGAACTTTCTATTTAATTGTCACTGTTTGATAGGAAAGGGTGCTGAGTGGGACGTTTTCCTTTGCTCAACAATTGACACCTGGGGAACAACCTGAAAACCCAAAGAGGCTTTAAGTACTTTTTATTTTAAAGAGAACTTCAAGCAGCAGTGGCCAGACCCTTCCTTCAGGCTTATTAAGTGTGGCAGAATTGGATAAAATACCATTAGTCCCTGCTGCACACCTGCAACTCTCCTTCTTCTATCCTGTTTCACTAAGACGGCTGAAAAGCCCACTGAAAATCGCTTCTTGCCTGGACATTGCTGAAGACTGAAGGCTTGCTGGAGTAACTCATGGCAGTAGGACAAGAAGGGACAATGGTGTGAGGGCTCATGATTAGCTGACAGTGGCCAAAGGGAGACAAAGCTGCTATTCTCCAAGGATGTGTTGGAGGGGCTTGAAATAAAGTTGAAAACTGTCCCCCAAACACTCTTATCTTTCTTGAGGAAGCTGCTTCATTAGTAGGGCTCCAAAAACATATGGAACCAGTTTAGAGCCACCACCCTCTCATCTCTATCACATTTAACACAACCCGTCACTTAACACCTAGCATGTGTCCTATCTCTCTTTTGACCATGCATTCCAGCAGATTTAGACATCCCCAAACCACACTTCTTCACTCTGAATGAGTGCACTACACCCTTTCTCCACTCAAGTCCCTCACCTGAAACCAGGTGTCAATCAGACTATGGTTTAAATGAGTTATTATTTATAGTGTGCTTAGAGTGCTGCTAGGTACACAGCAAGTATACAATAAATATAACAAGTATATAAAGGTGGAGAAAGTTATGCAGGCTTTATTCTACACAGGAACAAACTTAGTCATCCTGTTTCCATTCTGGACAAGACAATGCAAGAGACATCACAACAACATGCTCTAAAATAATCTTTAACTTGAAATAGTGGAAGGACCACCCATGAGCAATGGCGAATAAAATGTCTTTATTCTGACAAAATTTTATAAGAGTTTGAGACCAAAGCACTCGCCAGAAAAGAAAGTTTTATGTATTGAGAGTTCAGTCTTTATCTGTTATAGTTCCTTTTCACTGATCTAACAAATAGCTTAGCCACACTGAGCTCAAATAAATACTTATATTTCCATCTAGTTAATTTTGATGTTTTAATTCACCTTGACTTTAATTTAGTATACTTTTGAATATTTTTCAAATAGAAAACCAATTGTTATAGTATCATTTAATTATTTTTTAAAAAACAAAAATTGATTTGAAAAGCCAGGTTTAAGATATGCTGAACCTATTTCTGGGTCTTCTGCTTTGATTAAGTATTCTGTCCATTCCTATGATAGTATTAAGTACATGATCTCTTAATTTTGTAAATGGCTTTTAAAATTGGCCCTTATGATATCCTATCTAGTAGGATATGTTTGTAGTGTGCCCTTGTCTTGACTGTTTTTCTTACTACCTGACCTTAATGTAGACAACAAGTCTTAATCATCTTTAAAACCATATTTAATACCCTGCACATATAAATGCTCATATGTTGTACTGGACTAAATTTTGGAAAAATGTAAGCAAAATAAATACGTGTATGTATATATGTGTGTATATCCATATATGTGCTTGTGTATATATACATACGTATATAAAATTTTCAATGATGTGGAATTTCATATGCACTATGTGAAATAGGTAATGTTATTTCTTTATAAAGATTCATACAAAAGTATAAAAAATTGCATAAATTAGGTATGCAACGTTAGCTCTTTGAGTATTAGGCAAAATTAAACTGTCGTTATAGATAAGACACTACGCTATGAAGACTGTTATTGCTCTGTATGAGTCAATATGGCTTTGGGTTTCAGTTTGAGGTTCATAAACAAACACAATTGACCCCTCTGCTTCCAATGGAAAACCGGTGAATAAAGGAAAAATCTCAAGCCAAGGCTTTCTGTGGTGGAAGTTGTTGAAACCAAAAACCTGACTACTCTCTGTCGATCCAACTTTACTTATTCTCAGCCTTGTATGAGTGTTTCTGATAATTGCTTTTGTACACAATTCACTTTGCTTCTCGATTTGGTAATTAACCTGATTATCTTATGTAATTAGCTAACTCTTTAGCCTAGTCATTTTCACAGCACTGTTGTAGATGAGATCATTCCCTCCTCTTCCCAGTTTCCTGCCTGTTGAAATGAAGTTCTCATCTCTCAGAGGTACTGGGAAATCCCTCTCATCTGGTCTTACTTAGCTGACTGGTGAGATCAGAACAAAGAACTGGGTGATTTATTAGGAGTTGCAGGTTTTCTTCCTGTTGCTTCTCCTCTGCTGTGTGGTAAGGTGCCCACCCCCGGATGAGGCTACCTATAGTGTTTAGTGCTGCTTATATCTGGGGAAATAAGCTGGTGGGTGAGCATGAAGCCATTGCTATTCCATTTTGATCAGACAACCCCAGCCACACCACTGCGACCTGTGAAACTAAATTGTGTCATGTTTTCAGCTTTCCAGACCATTTACCCATTTTCCCTCCAACAGTGGTGCACCTTTTGTCACAATAGGCCACCCAGCACCAGGCCACCAGTCAAGGTATTCGATGGACATTTCATGCCTGTTTTCATCCTTAAATGCTCATGTCATTAAGAAGTGGCATGGTCTTTAAAAAATACACTGAAAAAAATTTCTGACTCCACTTCCCTCTAATCCACACATCTTAGTACAGGCAGTTTGGTCACTAAATATGGAAGTTCCCCCAAATAGTTCATCTTTTCTTGGTCATCTCCTGGGTAATGATCAGGATCACAGGGTTGAGGAGTTATATAGACCTATTTTGAAACTTCAGGATTCCATACTATCATTCCAGGCCACGAAGCTTCTTTTTTTCCCGTAACAACAGTCTCAGGCCAGCCTGGCAGGTACTCTTTCTCAGCCTGGCCAAAAGGTAGCCTGTGGAACTCAAACTTAATTCTGGTTCAGCCACCTGAATTCTAGTGTTGGGTTGATATGGTCCTCAGGTCATAAAGATAATGATCACTATGTTGAGTACACTGATCCCCGAGGCCATGACAGAGACCTACATGAGGCAAGGTATGTATGGGGGGTATAATGCATCTCAATAAATTTTATTAAAATGCCCTTATCTCTCTTGCATCTGACACTCTAGAGGAAAGGTTGGAATGCATGGAGATGATGATTGCAGAAAAGGTGAATTTATAGCTACTGGAATGGGATGTACCAATTTTGTGGGAGAATAAGGAGAGTAACAACTCCAGCATCTGGGGAGGGAACACCTTAGAGTTCAGGAGGTACAGAGCTGGGAGGGACATTAATGATCTTTCATCTTTCAGAGCCGCACTAGAGCTTTCTTCACAAAGAAAAACATCCTGGTACACCCTCCCACAGGGTAGCAAGCTGCTTAAATTTAAATGACTCCTAGATCTGCCATTCCCCACCAAATGGTGTGATCATGCCTTAATTGTCAGTCTCTATAACTTTATTAAGAAGTCAACCAGAAACATTAAGTAGCCCCATCTCCTGCAACTCCCGTGCAAAACGCCAATCAGTGCCTCTACTGTTCAACCACCTTCATTTCCATCTGTATCACTGGGTCATTCCATGGGATGGATGAGTGCCACCTGGCATGTGGTGTAAACAATTACTATAGGTCAGACAGACTGCCCTCAGGTGATCCCTCTAGAGACTCGGGCTGAGTTGGAATTGGGGAACCTACGATTTACCAGCTGGCCAGGAGGCCATATTAGAGGTACTGTTAACCTGTGTGCCCTGGCTGATGTAGGTCAGTCACACTTGGAGTAAACAACAATTGCAATTAACACTTTCCTACCAGAGGCACCATGTGTGCCTCTGGGACTGTACTACTTCTGTGGAAGCCAGACATTAGCTCATCTGTAACTTGCTTTGATTTGTACCTAAGAAGCAGTCATAAAAGCCCTTCAAGTGTTTAAGGAAACACCACTAGTCGATCATGTAGCTCTCATATGACTGTGAAGATCTCTCGGGAATGGGGCACCCTTAGTCACTTGGGGAGTTCCTGGGAGGGATAAATGACTCACTGCAAATGCACTTGTTGGGTAGTTATTCCTTCAACGGGAGCCATCCAATTAGAAAGGTGGTAAGAAATGTGTGTCTGGCTTTAGCTGAAATTATCAGTCATATACCACTTTGGACATACACAGTATTTAGGTCAATTGCAACTCAATGGCCAGGACTGTTATGGAAGATAGTACTGTCTTACACATCCCTCTTTCAGACCAAAGTGGAACCCATCCAATCACTAATGCATTGCTGTACCTGGATAAATTACTCTGAAAAAAAGGAAAGGTCAATGTAGAGACTTAAAGAGAAAGTCATGTGTCTTTCTAAAGTATATATTCTGATGTTTATGGGATTTGTTCAGTTGGCTGAGTCTAGGACCCTGGGGGTTATGGTTTTTTGAGGTCAGTATCGCAGGTTGGCTTCATCCTGCTGCTTGGAGTCCTGTTGATAGTAGTTTTAATTAAATGTGGTATGAGACAAATTGAACTGATATAGATCTAGTCTCTAGTGATAAGATTAATCAGAGTGGCTCACAGAGTGGCATACTCATGTAAAAATTTGAGTACAGCTAAGAATGTGTAGGGCTAAGGAGTGGTTTTTTGGGAAAGGCATTCTGCCAGGGCTCTGAGCATCCCTGCATGTTCTTGCTGAGTATGCCAGACTGCAAAGCTTATCCGTCTCCTGATACTAAGCAGTTTTTCTAGCTAGTCACATAAACAACTAAGTAGGCCAAGTCCACCAGAGCATGATAACCACGTAACTGCTTGCTCTCCAGTGGGAGGGGGATCTGCTTTCTTGCAATTTGCTATAATATTTGCTGCTTGCTCAAAAAGTACTTGGCCCTGGGTTTCTCAGCTGTGAAACAAACCCACTGCATGTGCAGCATATATCTGGGCCCATTGCATGGCCCCAGTGGGACTTGGGAGGCAAGTGGATAGACAAATATGCTGATGCTCATGCTGCTTGCTGTGTCATGAGTAATAAAGTCCTGTCTCTGACCCAAGACTCTCGTCTTTTCTGCCAGTATGCATGTAATGGCGGCCAGTTGCCTTGTTGGCTTGCAAGTAGGGTAAAATCAAAACTCAGAACCTTCCCAGTTCTTGAGAGAAACAACATGCATTTTGAATGGGATATAACTGTATTCTATTTAAATATCTCTTAATCATCTTCCAAAAAAAAAAAACTTGAATATATCCTTATAATTCATAAAAGGCACACCAGGTAGAAAGTAGCTAGACTAGGATTTGAACCACACAACATGGATGCAGAGCATGTTTTTAACTACTCCACGATACTTCTCTATATGTTGATGTTGTTTAAAAGCATCAGAACATTTTGCATCTTATTTAGTAAATTTCCTTTTTCTATTTTATGGAATTCTGTTTGTAACTCATTAAACATCAAATTTTCCAAAGTCTTATTTTCTAAATTGGTAATCACTTTATCTAAATTTGATAAATCTGATCATCATTCTCTTTAATTTGTGTATAATATATAAATGTTTTTAAAATAACTATTCATTCAATTGTAACATGCTTATATTTCACATCATAATCTATCATTTGAATATAACAAACTGTTAAAAGGAGGTTGATTCAATATTAAAAATAATTTAAATCCAGTTATATCAGAGACCTTTAATTGAAAAGTTCCAGAAATCTAGATGCCAAGAGTATACAAACTAAAAATACAATCTTCTAGTTACTTTGTTTCAATTTGTAATTCATAGGATGTGCCCACTTTGAAATTATCCCTGTACTACCATTGACTAATTAACCAGGAAGAGAAAAAGACAAATTTAAAATCATTTCAAAGTGTAATTGAAATGTTTTCTGAAACAGAAAAAGAAAAAAATGACTTATAAATACCCTATTTATGAGTACAAAATAAGTCAACTTCACAAGACTTCTGCTTCATCTTAGCTCAAGGTGGTCCTCCTCCTTTTCAAGTTTTTCTCTTATCCAGCCACTTGCACATGTCAACAATAGAGCTAAGCCAAGAACTGATGGTGGCACCTCGTGAACGCAGGAGGAAATTATTCTGCCCCAAATTCCCATTACTTCCTTTTAGCCCCCTTTTTAGTCTGCTGGGTCAGGGCTCGTACAAAATACTACACATTCACCCCGATTTTTACATCTTTCACCAGTTAGTAAATCAACCTTTTTGTACACACACCTATAGATTGTGACTTTTCACTCTCACGAGTATTTCAGTCGCTGAATGGACTTAGGAAAATTGTTCATTCTTCTCAGGATTCCATTTGTTAGTCCTTCAAAGTACGCAGAAGGTCCCCCTTTGCAGTTTTATACATCTTGATCTACCTCTTTATTCCCTTCTGATTATACTTGCTTTTTTGTCAATTTTAAAGACAATTTTAAATTGTATTTCCTATCCTCATGCTCTGAAACTTGACTTTAGATATGAACATAACCCATTTGTACCTTGAGGACTCCCTAGAATTTTATATTAAAATGTAGAAAAACTCAAATAATGTAATAATGGAAAATTAATAATGTTAAATATTTCATATTATAGACTATTTATGTTTAATGTTTAAAAAGGAGCACGTTAAACATTGGTAGCATTCCTCCAGTTGGAAATAGGGCTTTGAGTCAAACTGACCCAGATTTCAACCTCAACACGATTATTATTTAGTGTGTGAACATGGATAATCTCTTTAACTCCTTCCATCTTGGGTTACTCATCAGTAAAATGTGGATCACACCTACTTTGCATGGTTGGATGCTATATAAATGGCACCTTGCATGGTACCTGGCACTTACTTGTCATGGCGGAGTATATTTGAGCTATTATCTGACGAAAAATTCAGCAGAAAATTTATCATGAGAATGTGGTGGAATATCGTTTCCCCTTCATTCATACTCACTTGACCACTTCTCCACATTCAACAATGTGAAATATCTGCTGGACAATCTGGAAATACCGCACTTTTGCAAATATGGACAATGAAAGAAAGTAAAGTCTTTGTGACTGACAAGTCAAGTAAGTGACATAGTATCAGAAATAGCTCTATAGTAAATTTACCTGATTAGATTTTTAGCTAACACTAGCACTTTGCAGTTAACTTGAAACTCTTATAACTGTTTCCATAGAGATATCCCACAAGCTTGTACCCCTGGATTAAATGTTTACTAACCTTCTTTTGTGTCACACACTATGCTCTGCTACTTTTCATGTATCATCTTTCACTGTGTCTGAAAAACTACCCTTTGAAGTAGGTATTATTTTTACTATTTTATAAATAAAACCAATGCTCAAAAAATAAACTTTCTTGAGAAAAATCATAGCTAATAAAATTCCAGGCCTCCAAATTTTGAAATAGCCTTCAGAACCCTAAAATCTTTCTCAGAAATATAGAAGCTTTTAAAAAATATGTTTGAATATCTTAAATTAGAATACATTGAAATACTAATAAGATACCATCACAGCTTTTAGATTTTGTAATCTTTCTTATGCTCATTTTAATTTTTTTCTTCAGTTCAAAAATAATACTTAAAATAGAATAATTTTCTACAGCAAAAAACAGCATTATTATTCACCTACAACCTAATTAGCATTACTTACTCATTTTGTATTACACTTCAGCTCAAATTTAGTTTTAATCTTGACTACATTTAAGTTCCAAGCCACAATATAGCTTTATTTCTATATGCATCTTGTCAACGAGATGTTCTAATTAACTGTTTTCATTCTGATTTCAAATCTATGACAGAGAAAAATAAGTTATCATTCCCCCATGTAAAAAGTAGGTATTTTAATAGCCAGAATTTAAATCCTACATTTTTGAAGTTAGGATTAAAGAGATACAATAATTTAGTTCAAGAATGAAGGATAGAATCATGATTAAGAGCACGTAATCCAGATTTTCTTGGTCCTTCTCTGAAGCTCTCCATCTGCTCACAAACAGTATGGAGATAACACAACTGCAAAGCCCAGCAATATTAATTGAAACCAAATACGAGATAACAGAACCTAATCATGGCAGGGACCAGAACACCAGGCGGCCACAACCCTGCTCAGGATCCCTCACCCCAGCCACACTGAATCATGCCTCCCCACATCAACATCCCTCTTCTGTCCCCATAAGCACTTTCTACATCACTATAGACAACTTTGAGATAAGAAGGCTAAAGACACAGTACAACAGGAGAGTAGCTGTCACAAAAACCTCTAAAACCCTGGAAACATCACATAATGAGCAGCAGGTTCTTTCATCAAAGACACATATAAACAGCTATACATTACTCCTGACTCTGAACTACAGTGAGAATCAAATAGCCAGAGCAGGAGAAAACCCCAAAGCAGCAGCTCTACAAATCCAAACTACATTAATACAGACTAGGAAAATGGAGTTAAGGCTAACTTTGGGGGGGGGGTTCTGTTTTGTTTTAATTCCAGATGTAATGTGAAAGGGGGAATATTCCAGCAGCCTGGGAAAATTGAGGTAGGTAAACACAATTCCTTTCCGGTACCAAAAGCCTGTAACTGATATATGTATTCTCTTTTAAAGTTTAGTAAACAGAAATAAATAAATAAAAACTATGGAATCTATAAATAATTGTAAATAAAATTTTGAATAAATTTGATAATACTTACATAGTTCTTACATTTGCCAATCATTCTTTTAAATATTTAATAACATATATCCACTCGTTTAATCCTAACAATAACTCTCTCTAGTTAGTGGCATTTTTATTTCCATTTTATAGATCAGGAAAATGAAGCCCAAGTAACTTACTCGGCTAAGGTAAATGACTTGCCCTGGGGCATGCAGCTGACATGACTGGGTAAAAACGGGATTTAAACTCAGGCATGGGGTTCCACACACAGGCGTAATACTACATGTTATCTTCCAAATCTGAGACTTAAACAAAAAGTGAGAATGTCTAAGACAGATTCTAAAATACCTACTAGGCACCTCCTCCTCCTGCTCCAGGTGGGAGCCAGATAGGCAGGAGGCTTTCGGGGACAGGAAGGCCATGGGAGCTTGCTCCTCTGATGGGAAAGATACTATCAAGTGTCTTGCTTTGCACAATCATCTTCCAATTAGGATTTTATACTTTTCACTTAAAACATAATCTACATAACAAGGTGAAGTCTCCTCTAAAGGCACTATGGAAAAGCACAACAGTAAATAAAACATTTTAAAAATAGGATTCAAAATACAATTTGAAAATAATTATTTGGTGTCATCAAAGAGTGTCAAGCTCTACAAAACAAGAAAATAGGCCAAAAGGAGAAGACAAGCCAGGATGAACAAGACACAGCATTATAAAGAAGTTGGCAGAAATAAGGAAAAAATGCGATAAATTCTAAATACTGAAGTTCAATTAAAATCCATGTTGAAGGCAGTAAAAAGCAGAATTAACAACTGAAAATTAGTGATGTAGAGGAAAAACATAAGAAGTCCTCTGAAAATAGATAAGGAAGCCACTGAAAGAAAAGCTACAAAATATACAGTAGCTGTGGGGGAAAGACAATGGAAGGCAAACCTATACATCCATTCCCATGCCTTCTTTTAACAAATATTTATTTTTTTCCTAGGACTGCTTAAAATCTAAAACCTCTTGCCTCTAAAATCATGTCCGTATTTTTATAGAATTCATAAATTGAAAGAAGCTGACCTCTTGCTCTCATTTTGTTTGAATTTTAGCAGAATTAAATTCCAAGTACTCTTGTAGAAGAAACTAAAACAAAGTTATATTCAAAGATATTAACAAGAAACTTTCCAGACCTGGAGGAAGAGAGGACCAAAACCTCTAGTTCAAAATAAGTCACTGAAGACCACACAGGTATACACAAACGTACAAATATGTCTATAGTCTCTTGACTTTTTTTTTTAGTTTCAAGGGTAATGCAAACAAACTTTTTACTGTAGAGTCCAGATACATGTTCTGCTAATCCCCCCACCTCTTTCAAGACTTGGCACAAATGTCACCTTCTCATTGACTCTGTCTTGACCATCCCATTTAAAATTACAACCCACCTCCAACTTGATCCCACTCTGCTCTATTTTACGCATCTT
Source organism: Ceratotherium simum simum (assembly GCF_057802395.1). Taxonomy (NCBI): domain Eukaryota; kingdom Metazoa; phylum Chordata; class Mammalia; order Perissodactyla; family Rhinocerotidae; genus Ceratotherium; species Ceratotherium simum. Next base: position 36,362,576 of record NC_141908.1, on the reverse strand, counting down.
CAGCACTGAGCACCTACTCATGTACTATATAATTTCTTATATATTATGACTAGAATGTAAGCTCCAAATGAGATGAGACTTTTTATGCTATTCAATGGTAAATCCCAAGAACAGAGAACAGTGCCTGACATATAGTAGGTATCAATTAATGTTAGTTTTACTAAGGAGTGGAGTATCCAGGAAGGTGACAGAGGGCAGGTTACATACACAGTAAGAAATATCAGGTCTCAAGAATCTACACTTGGAGAAGAACCAAAAATGTGGTTGAAAGGGTAGACTGGGGTCAAATAACGAAGAAGGAGCTTTTAGGAGACAGTTCTAGAGACAATAGGATTTAGATTTTCAGCTGTCCAAGGTAAAAGAGAGGGAATTTGAATCCAACAGGCAGAGCCTTGGAAACATCTGGGACTTGATTATACCATTGGCTTCTCCTTCCCTGCCCACTTTCCCACCACCCTGGCACAAATTCGTAGAATCATATATAAAATCCTCAGAGACACCATCTTACATATTCAGCCTTGTTTCTCTCCCACACACATATGAAGCACACACATACTCATGCACATGCACACACACACCGTGCATAGTCTTGTCTTAAGCCACAGTGATCCTGCTCACCACTGCGCCAAATGTAAGATACATGGTTGAACCTCAAAGGTTCCTAGACAAAAGGTTCAATACTTTAAACATGTCAACTGTTCCCAAATACATCTAAAATTCAGTGCAATAGCAATCAAAATCTCAACAAGTTTTTGTTGTTGTTGTTTTTTTAGAACTTGTCGAGTTGGTTCTAAAGTCTATCTGGAAGAAAAATTATGCAAGAACAGCCACGATATTTCTGAAAAAAGGTAGGATAATAAGGGAGGACTAGCCTTTCTTGATATCAAAATAAACAAAAGGTTGCAGTGATTAATATAGTGTAATTTCAATGCAGGAATATATCAGCGAAAAAGAATAAAGTCTGTGAATATTGGAACCTGAGCATTAGGAGAAGTGAACCATGGCATTTACTGCCACTTCATTCAGTGTTTTTTTAAAAAGTAGAGACAACTTAAGTGTTCAATCTAAGGAGAATGGTTAAATAAATCATCAAATACTCCACAAAATATGGTATACAGGGAAGAATGTCCACAATATAACTTTCAAGAAAAAAAGCAAGTTGTAGTATGGTATATGTGTATATGTACATATGTAAGTATGTATATTTAGTATGTATGTACATACACACATACATGTTTATATAATATGCTCCCATTTTATAAAATAATAACACTAAAAACAGCAACAATAACAAAACTAAATGTGTTTGCATGTATGCATGGACAGGCTAAAAACATCAGAGAGCACACTAAACTGTGAACAGTGAGGTTTGGGAAGGAGGGATTTCACTTTTTATTTTATAGAGTTCTGTGCTATTGGAAATTTTAAACAAGGAACATATTTCATGTTTTACTTTTGTAATTAAATGTATATTTGTGCATGTATCATGGTATCAAATTTCAGCCTTTTTAAAAAATGTCCATTATCTAATTGAAGTCTCACATCTACTTTGCAAAACACAACCACACATTAATATTCAATTTTACAAATGAGAAAAGAAGTCAAAAGATGCCGCATAGAATGTAATTGGAATGCTTAGGCACCAGAAAAGTGACAGCTGCCTTTATATGCTAAGCAACTAGAACATTAGGTAATGCCTCGTATGTCTCAGTAAATGCTCAATGATGTGAATAAGAGACAGATTATTTCTAGAGGCCAGGAATCTAAACATCTGGTTGGAGGCTCTTCCTCCTCCCACACCCTGTACAGGTGAACCCTTTGCTAGACACTACTCAACAGCCGTGTGCCACAGCCTTTTGGTCAGCAATGCTACAAAAGAATGGGCTTGAGAATGGGTCTAGAATAGAATGAACTAAGCCAGCTATAGTCACAGATTCTGAAGCAAGTATTTTGAAAAAGACTTTCTACCTTTAAAAGAATAGCTTACACAAGTGAATTTATAGCTCCACTTAATAAATATATTCTGTAATTCTTTAAGTATCCATCCAAATTTAAAGTAATAAACAGCAAGCAAACTAACAAGGTAATCAATTGGTAACCTACTTTAAATGGTGTCTGCATCAAGCCATTCAACTTTATTATATAGTATCTGTTTTCATAATTATTATCACAAAGGAAACTTTAAAACATAATTTGAATTCAGTGATTCAAAAATTAATGAACAACACGGAGTTGTGTTAGCTTTTCAAATGTTGAATGTATTGCCTGCATTTAATGAAAAAACATGACCCAAGATCCTCAACTGAGAAATGATGAAAAGGTGTCACTTCATTGAGTAAGGTGGTTAGTGTTTAAAAGACACAAAACAAATAATTATGTCAATACATCAGTGAAATCACAGAGAGAAAATAATAAAGACAGGTAACTGGAATACTTAAACGTTGTCTAGACAACATAATGGGAAAAATTGCATTTTTCACTTTTGTACGAAGATACTCTGTGGGATTTTTTATATCCTCAAAAATCCACAGAAGTCCTATTCAGTGTCTACCTGGCTTAGCATCTCTTCTTTTCTGACTGTATCTTGAGTGCCATTCCTAGAATGAGTCCCTCTATTGTACAAATAGATCTTGTATCTTAAAGATAGACTTCAATTCCTTTGATGCCCTCAGACAACCTCACATGATTATGCAATGTAGCCCTGCCTCACAACCTTTGTTAAGACACTCAACATAGTTTGCTGTTTAATCCATCACTCACGTTATGCAACTGATAGTAGAGGAAAGGCCAATCAAAAAAATCTGCAATTTAGTGAAAAATAACAATGGTCCGGGGTTTGGTGAATTAGTCTGCAAGGATATTCCAAAGGATGCCCTTCTCTTAGAGTTTGAGTTACTGTCATTCACACTCCAGTGGGAAATGAAATCCAATTCCTCAAAACCCAATTTCCCAAGTAGAAATCCAATTCTCTAAGTCTTTGCTTACCCTGTAATGATGCTTTGGCCTCCACACTGATGTAACAGGGAGGATAGAAAGAAAACATCTCACAAAAAAGGCAAAAATAAAGCACCAGGTATCTTTTATGACTCCAGAAAGGCCTGCTTTTCAAGTGTATGTAAGACAAAAATACCACTCATAATTTATTTCATCTAGACAGTTAGGTACAAAATCAATCTGAAGAAAAAAAGAAAGGCTCTTAGCTTATTACATTGGCTCTGGAATACTAACTAAAAAAGTCCTTAATAAGCTAAAAGAATTGAAAAATTTTAAATAGAAAAAAAGTTATGCATGAAGATAGTAAAAAAACAAGGAAATGTGGTTTAGCATTTAAAGCTCTTAAACATTTATATAAAGTATCATAAAGAATATTGTTACATTAGAATAGTGAAATAGCCAAAGGGAGTTAATATTAAGAATTGATTGCCCACTAATTGAGAAGCATTATATATATATAATGAACATATATATATGAACACATACATATAAATGTATCTATATGAACACATGTAATACATTTACATATAACTGGCAATAAAATATAATTTCAGCCTTCAAAGAGATAAATTGATTTGCTTTTTGTTTTTCTAAGTGAGAGATTATAGATTTATAATCTCCAATTTTATAAAACACTCATTTTCCTTTAAAACTGTGGAAATTATATCATAATTATATACAAGCCCATTTAAAGGAGGAACGAGAAAGTCAACAGAATATGTTTCCTTAGGCATATAATATAAGAAGAAAAAAATTAAGAAAAATTGAAACAGGTTCTGCATAGATGAAACCAATACATATTTTTAATATTATGTCTGAATATAATCTAGGAAAGATTCGTGATGTCAATCAAAGCTATTTATTGAAGAACATTGATTTGTGACAAGAGATAGGCATGTTGCTGTTCAACAATGCATACTCGTCTGTTAAACTTAAAATAGAAGATAAAAGGAAATTATGATTGTTCAAAAAGTAGATTTTTCAAAATGGCAGTTTCAATCAGATTATTCCAAGATACTTGCAAATGTTACTAAGAGGATAGCCTTCCTTGATGAAGCCTCCTTAGTGTGTAACATCTCTCTCTTAGTATTACAAATCTGTCTCTCACTCACTATGAGTTTCCTGATAGCTGCAACATTGTTTTATACTCATTTTTATATCCCATTACTCAATGGCTGGCATATAATTTTGGTATTAGGAAAGAAGACAATAAACTGTAATTGTTTTTTGATAGAGAAAGTACTGGACAACTTTTTATGAATGTTCAATACTTCATTGTCCACTTATATTTATTGAATACCTACTACACGCGGAGCACTGTGCATATGCTGTATCAAATAACTAGGCACCAAAGTACCTTTGATTGAAAAGAATGTGAAGTCACATGATTCACTTATTATTCAAAACTATTTAGTGCTTCATGTAAATGGAAATATTCATCAAAAGTAATGATCACACTTGTTCATAAATGAGATTCATTATGACTTCGAGGGCAAGATGCCATTTGGCAGGTTCATCTCCTTTGCTGGAGAAACGAAAAGAGAGAATTTAGCTGTGAGGGCTCTTCTAGATGTATTTATTCCTGGATCTCTTTCTCTCCTCCACTCAGTCATACTGCAACATATTGCACACTGCTTTAACTTGGAACAAGCACCAACTTCAAAATTCAATTTGGAGAACCTTAAAAATAGACTGAACATATCATGACAAATCAAACATTTTGAAATAACACTGTTGGCAAGGTGGCTTTTACTTAAAATTGAAAATGTTAACATTTTGTAAGAAGGTGAATTATTTTTTCTTGGCAGATATGTTTTAAAGAACATTGAAATGAAATACTGAATAAGATCAAAAGTTTCTAAAATAAAATCGGTTCTCTTAAAGGAAATAAAAACATCAGAGAGAAATGACAACAAAATATATATTATTTCCGTCTGACAAAAATGACTCTACCTGGATAACAGCTTCCTAACAATAAAGCAATAGAAATTCTTAATAGCCCAAGATATAAAATTATAGAATATATTAATCTGATTCTTTCAGTCAGATTTGAAATGTCAGCTCCCAATTCAGCAAAACCAAATTTTCCTCATAGATTTGTCTTTGAGGAGTTTCCAGAAACCTCCACTTTACATTGCTGCAAGTGAGCACATAACAGTCCCCGAAAATAGCTCGGCATTTGCTTAAGAAAAAAAAAAAGAATTACCATAATGTTTGGGCTCAGAATCTGCAATATGAGTGCCTAGAGGCATTAAATCCAATTACCTATATTCAATCTATAGCCATTTGTTGTGGTACTATTCACTCGTTTACTCATTCAACCAACAAATATTTATTAAGTGCCAGACCCCATGTACTACTTGCTGAGTTTACAGATATAAGTATTAAACGTTGGTCCCCAATCTCTGGAAACTTAAGTCCCAATCCAGCTTCTTTCTGTGTGTGTGCGTCTGTGTGAGTGCGTGTGTGTGTATTTAAAAGAATCCTCTAGAAGCCAACACTGGGCAAACCTAAAATTTTAGAGGATTAAGATGATAAATATTATAGGATGTAATGCTCTCATTCAGAAGATATCTGTTTACAGGTTTTAAACTACAGATTGTTTATTGAAATCACTTCAGAAAATTTTATGTGTGTAAGGAATATAAAAAAGGATTGAGGACCACACAGTGATGGTAAAGTCAAACAATCATATTTTTCTGAATTTTTGTGGTATAGTATAGTCCAGGAAATCATATTTTTAAAATGATGTGAAAAGACAGAGTACTCAAACACTGCAGTGTCCCTCATTTTCATCTGTTCAGATATATGCCTGCAGTTTCCAGCTTTCACCATAAATTGATAAGCATGTGCCTAGAAGGCACAATCCTGATCGAGTTTATGCAGTTGCCTTTGACAATTCAAAATGATTCAATGTCATCAGTGGATATTTTCCAGTAAGCGAAGAGAGATGGTGGAGAGTAGATTGCAGGTATTGGACTGCCTCAAAGAGAGGCGAAAATGCAGTGCAAGCTCACCAATATAAGACAGTTCTTATGACGCAGACTTGCATATTCATTAATTCACTTATCTCCCCCAAGAACTTCAAGTCTTTCACTTTCAAGCGCCATGATATGAATCCTTAGAAATTATACTATGTTCTGAGGGGAAAAATCTTGAATCAGCCCAGTGTCTAAATTTATTCTGTTCCAAGAAAACTGACCATTTTAAGACGCAGTTTCCAATGCTCTATTTTGTACAACTCTAAGTTTTCATTTTAAATAAAACGGTTTTATTTTTAATTCCCTTCTGAAGATTTATGCTAGGAGTTTGTGCTAAAGATTTTCTTTATCTTTTTGCCACCTCAGTGATCTTTACTTATAATCATGAAAGACAACTTTGCTCAGGAGACATTTTTCCACTCAAGTGGGTTGAGGTTGGTTGACAGCATGATAAACTAAGTTAATATTTTTAGGTAGAATAGTCATGTCTCTAAAAACACCCAAATAACTAAAAGAGAAATAAACAAATAAGGACAACCATTCTGTGAGGCCACAAGAGCTCTGTCTTTACCCCTGGCTATGATCAAAATACAGAATGATTCTCCAGGCCAATACAATCACTTATTAGTGAACAACTGATTTAGACAAAATCTGCATTGCTCCTAATAGGACTTTTTGGGATTTTATTCTACTTAAATAAGTGCCATTATGGGGAGGAGAGCCAGAAGCAGGAGAATTCACATTAAAATAACTATATGGGCTAATAAGTTAGCCTGCTACAGCTCCATGGACTGTCACAGAAGACACAGGACACGTGGATTAGGGACAATGAACTTTATTACTCCCAGCAAAATCAGAGGCAGAACTATCAGCATAGCTATGCTGGTTCCCTGAGCCCCAAATCCCACAGGGCAACCTAAGGTCTATGTGGAGTTTGCAAGTGCAGTGGGGTGTGCCACCAGAGAGGAGTCCTGAGCTTAGGGAATTCTCTACTTTTATAGCAAGCTGTAAACAAGCCTCTGTTCTGCCCAGCGGGAAACCAAGTATACTTTAGGACTAAATGATACATTCCTGGGATGCATTGCCTCACTTTTCAGAATCCCCTGCTGCATAAAAACTCCTGAGAAGGGGCACAGGTAAAGGAATGACCAGGGCCTTGAAGTTTGGGCACACTCTGCAAGAAATGTAGAAAGCACAAGTGGACTGTGGTGGACTACCTGGCAACAGATCTGAAAATTGTTTTTTGGGGTTTTTTTTGTTTTTTTTTGTGAGGAAGATCGGCCCTGAGCTAACATCTGCCAATCCTCCTCTTTTTGCTGAGGAAGACTGGCCCTGGGCTAACATCCATGCCCATCTTCCTCCACTTTATATGGGACGCCACCACAGCATGGCTTGCCAAGCAGTGCGTCGGTGTGCGCCCAGGATCCGAACCGGCGAACCCCGGGCCGCCGCAGCGGAGTGTGTGCACTTAACCGCTTGCACCACCGGGCCGGCCCCTGAAAATTGTTTTGTACGTACCCAAGGTTGGGAAGTCCTGTGCTCAAAACTAGAAATATAAAAGCAGTTGAAGAACAAACCACCCACTTCTATGTCTACTTTGCCTTCTGAAAAAGCTGCGTGAGGACCAGGGCCTTCATTCGCTTTTTGGACTAATGCAATTTCAGGATGTAACATAGAACCTGGCCCATAATCTGGGTTTCATATCTTTTTCTTGCGTGAGTAAATGAATTCTGTTTGCCACTGCACTTGTCCCATTCTATTAGGCATATTGCTGATTAACCACTGGGATCTGGTGTATTTTCTACTTGAATGGCCATCTTTGCCTATAAGAAAATGGGGCTTGTTCCTGTGGACTAATAGGAAAGGCTTTCTAGTCTCTGCTTTGAGGCCCTCACTCTCAGCCCCTTGCTTTAACTCTCCTGCCCTGTATCTACCTCAGAGCTTCTATACCACCAGCTTACTTCTGCTCTCCACAGTCAAGCCTCCTTACCTTCTATTTTACCAGTTCTGACACTTGTCCCTATTGGTTAAAAGGGCAGATTTCTTGGTCAGAGTCTAGTTTCAAAATCTGCCTTAGCCATCCACCAGCTGTGTGAGCTCAGAAAGGTTTTGTAATTTCTCTTGGACTCACAGTCCTTAAAATGGTAATAATAATAGAATCCATCTTATGAGAATTAAATGAGGTAAAGCATGTTTAACCAGTGTGCAGAACAGGCTGGACTCTGAAGGGTTCCAGAAGGAACAAAAAACTTTATTTTTTTAACAACGCAGGCTTCCAAAATTAATTTTAGAGCACCTTTCTCCTCTTCTCTGGACAACTTTTGGCCATTCTTTAGATTTTAATCACTTTCAGAAATTAACAAGCAGTTCTTATATTATGTATTTTAAGCTACTAAAACATTAATCTTAACCAATTAAAATAAATTTCAACACTTCCCGAGCTCAGGCACGACCAACAAATTCCAAAGGCCAATAGTGAGGGTAGGACTTACCTTTTTCTCTGGTATTCTTCCCTGTGTTCTTCCCCTGCTCCTCTAAGCCTCACCGTCTCCTCTAAGCCCCACCCCTCCTCTAAGCCCCACCTCCTCCCTAAGCCACACCCCTTCTCTAAGCCCCACCTCTTCATCTAAGCCCACCTTCTCTTCCTAGCCTCTATCACTAAACATCTTCTGGATCCCTAGATTGGAGGAGAGGAGGAGGAATGTGAGGATAATATCAAAGTCTTATTTAACTAAAGCTGTTGAAATCGAAATACTAGTAACCTCTTTTCTGAGTAAGATCACCCTCTCCCATTGCTGGGGTAATTCCACTACCCTATTCCTTGACAGAAAGGATAAAAGCTCTCTGGCAGACCCCTCAGGATACCCACTCAACTCCCACTGTACATTCCATATAGCCTCTTCCTGCTAGGATCATCACACCCATTGGAGGTACGTGGATTTGAAAACATATGCCTTCTAATTGGAAACTCATCCAAAAAACCCCCAAAATCTTAGTCATCAAAAAAAGGAAACTCTTACATTTTATGATAACCTTTATAAACCTGTTTCATCTTTTTGAAGGGAGGGGCAACTTTCTTCAAAGCATTAATCTCACAACAAAACTACAGTGAATAATGAAAGACAAGCAATGTAGTTAAATATTAGTATATCTATCATTGTGCCTTATTAATCATTCATTTGGGAAGCCTCAGAGTAATTTGAGAATGTCAGATTCAGGATGAGTATGTAAGAGGAGTAATGAAAGCAAGTGGAGGAGATAATTGAAGTTCATGCAACAATATAATTAGGAAATCATCACAAGTGTCAGAAGAGGGTACAAGTTATGTTTGGTATCAGCTGCTCTATTTCCCTAGTAATTTGGTTGTCAGAGTAAGATTTACTAAAGTTAAAGTTTGTTCTACATTTGACTGTATTACCTGTGATGGCAAATAGATATTCTAGGATATCTTTTTAGCTCTCTGTATTAGTTTGAAAAATTTGGTCAACTTGTCTTGAAAGTTGTGCTATTTTTGGACTTCTGCTAAAACAGTATCTGATATCTGTCTATCTGTCATGAAAGATCATGGTCCCCAGTGAGAGTTGTATTTATGAAACATATCAGATCAGTTGCCTTCTCCTTTTCCTACATGTAATAAAACAGCTGCTTGTTATCGGTCAGACTTGATGGAACTTGATCGCTGTGAATTTTTCAAACATTATAAAGTACAGTCATGCATCACTTAACGACAGGGATACGTTCTGAGAAATGCATTGTTAGGCGGTTTCATCATTGTGCAAACATCATAGAGTGTATTTACGCAAACCTAGATAGTGTAGCCTACTACACACCTACGCTATACGGTACTAATCTTATGGGACCACCGTCATATATGCAGACCGTCGTTGGTCATTGACTGAAATGTCCTTATGTGGTGCGTGACTGTATTAGTAATAGTATTTTTATTAGAGAACCCTGCTCACATTAGTGTTCATTTTGTACTCCTTTATTTTGTTCCAAATGTTCTCTGCTGCAAATCGTTATTCTCTCTATCATACCTTCTTTAAACTTTCCTTTTCTATCTACCTATTTATATTTGAATATGCAAAGCCTTTCCTATTTCGTTACTTTAGTATCAAAATTGTACATTTCTGCACAGAATGTCAACAAAGATTTTAGATTCTAGATGACAATTTGGAATACCTTGGTGAAAATATATTTCTATAATGTTGAAGACATAATACAGAGGAAATTACTTTAATTTATTGCTGTATCTTCTGTGGCTACCTCTTTATCTTGCCAGCAAGAGTTTATATTTTAAAAATCTAACAATATCTAATGTTCGAATGGTGCTTTGCATATTTCGGCACTTTTGAATGCATTATCTTGGTAATCAGAGTGGACTTCTACAACAGCTGTTCTGTCAAGTTTATTAAGAGCATAACATGTAGAGTTAGTATTTTCCAAAGAAAATAACTCTAGTTTCTGAGCTCTCTTTGCTCCTCTAGTTCCTAATAAAACCTCCCATAAAGCAAACTTACACAATTCAGATTCCTAGATAAAGTAAATATCCTTAGTGTTTTCCTCATATAAAGGCCCTGTGATATTCCAACAAACAAAGTAAATTCAAAGAGATAGTGGGTTTAATTTCCCTCGTGGCCACTATCTTCTTCACTTTAAGCTTAGCCTGATTACTATTAGGCCCTAGGTACATGGTAACTTCTGGGCTTGTTGGTTAGAAAGAAATCTAATACTCAAAAATCCTTGTGCTTTTTCTTATTGCAATATTATACAGCTAAGAAAAATATCAGGACCAAATCTCTCTGCCTTCAGCAAATTAAGGGTTATGAAATCAATATAACAAAACAACCAATAACAGCAAAGTTAACATTCATATTAACAAATACTTGACCACCTGCTAAAGTAATCTCAAACCCTAAAACTGAACTTCAGAGTGAGAATCACAAATAACTCCAAATCAAGAGCAGATAACATAGTTTTGTTAGAACTCTCATATTCACACCAAGGCAAATTTTGGGTATCATTTTTTTCTCAACCATATCCTCATTTTTCATGCAGCATGATACCTCACTTCTTGAAAATTTTCCTTTCAAATACGTTTGACTAGTTAGTAGTTCTCACAGTTGAGTTGAAAAAACACCTTGAACTCACGCACTGACATTTTTCCATCCATCTTAAAAACTATAGCAATATTAATAGCAGAAAACATAAACATATTTGAAATCAATATTTAAAAGATAAGAAGAATGTGTGACCATACAAAACACATTCTATAATAATTATTAGCCATCTCAAATTTTTCCATCAGTATTTATTTAAAGGAGTACCTTTGCTAGGAGACAAGCAGTAGTAACTATCAAAGGAATAAGACAAAATAACAAAATATCCATTTACACACAAGAGAACTCTATCCAGTAAATTGCTTCTGCCATTTTTCTCAATTGTAGCAGTACGGCACCTCAATTCAAATTCTGGAACACTAGCGGTCTGTGGTATACACAGGACCACTTGCTCAGCTCAGGAGTTTATATTTAAGCAAGCTCTATCTACCAAAAAGCACCTGGATACAATAATTTGCAATAATTTTTGCTAGTTTCTTCATTATATCTTCTCAATGTTTCCATTTTGCCAGGTGCACATTCTGGGTGAACTATATTCATGTAGATTATGTTTCCTTTATATACCGGTAAAGAATATAGATATGTGATATGTGTGTGCTGCTTCTTACTCTCTCTGATTGGCCTCCTTTTCTGTACCTTAAATATTAGTTATCTTCAAGGATCTGCCTAAGCACCTCTTCTCATCTCACTCTTCACTCACTTTTATTGCAGTATCATGCCCTCCATTTCTTAAATTTCCAAACTGAAGAAAAGGGTGTGGATGAATGCCTAGGTCTCTTCCTGAACACTCTTCCCTCTACTCAAGAAGTGTTTGGCCAATTAGCACAAATGTATATTGGATTATATTACAAGGAAGAGTAAGATTATTCTCATAAAAAAGTACTGAATTTCATTTAGTTGAAAAGCAACAGAGAATGACAGTTGGAATACTTGAGATGACTACCAAAGACTGTATAGCTTTTCAAAAGTCAGAAATGGAAGCACATGTATTCCATTTAGAGAGAAAATCATGACAAAAATACATAAATGCAGAAGGACACAGGGTAGGTTCAAGGAACCTGAGCAGTACAGGTTGAATAGTGGGTAAGGTAGGCCACACTTATCGACATCAAAATCCACTTAGATGTGGCTTTTCCATCTCTTAACTGCTACTTGTTATGAGAATTGGACTTAGGGAAGTTTGAGAAAACTGAAAGAATAAGAAGGGGTAAATAAACCCCTTTGACATGCTTGGAGCAGTCACATTTATACTTTGCTCCTAGCACTCCAGAGTTTCAAAGAAGCACTCAATGGTGGCCGTGGTGGGGAGGGAGGAGGAAGAAGGAGGGAAGAGCACACAGGGTGGAGCCAATCTTTGGTACAGAGCAGCTCCTTAAAGATATGTTGAAATTCCATCAAAGTCTTTGTTCAAAAAGAGGGTGAAAAAGGCAAAACAGAAAAAAAAAATACTAAAAATCAACTTTTTAGAAAGCAGCTGGGAGAAAGAGGCATTCGTGAATGGTGGAATTGAAGAGCAATGAGAGGAAGATAATGTAATGTTAATAATACTTAAGGTTATAGAAAATGCAGGGAGAATGACATGGAAACATTTCCAAACCAGAACACAAAAATATTGTTTTCCTTCATTTTCTAATCATAAAAATAAATCTTTTTCATCTCATTATACCTTTTAACTGTTTTTAAATTGACACACATTCTTTCTAGTGGCAGAAAAAACACTTTTTGAAAGATTCCAACAAAAAAATCAACCAGTATCATCCATTACCAGCATGTTCCCACTTGACATCTCAAGATTCCTGTAAGTTGTATAGTAAACTAAGTTTGAAAATAACAAATTTATATTCTCTGGTTGTATTTGCAAACATAACTGTTAAATCGTTTGCTTCCTCTGTAACATGAACGTTATTCTCTGATTTACCATGGCTAATTCATTCTTGGTTTGCTCTTCAACTAAAAACAATAAATGTCATAATTCAGCTTTTGGCAAATACTGTACTAAACAAAGCACATATATATGTGCTTTCTTGTTTTTTTCAGTTGACTAGAATTAAATTCTTTTTATGATAATACTTTTATCAGTGATGCACAGCAATCCTGATGTCATCAGAAAATTTTTCATTTGTCTTGTTTTGATGAAGGGTAATAAATAATAGAGGAGTCTTGAATACATCTATACGTGCATCTCTCTCTCTCTCTCTCCCCCCCCCATCTCTCTCTCTCTCTCTCTCATATATATATAACTGCATCTCAAAGGTACAAAATACAATAGCATCAAGTACTAAGAAACAGTTGGACTGACTGAAAGTAACACGGGAAATGACATTCCATTCCTCACATAAATGATGTCCAATTACCAATTGTTAATTATATAGCTTTGCTGGATAACACCATTGATCCTAAAAAAACATTTCTTATACTCATTGTCTAATGCCTCAGAAATGAGTGAAATATTTATATATTTTTCAAGAAATGCCTGGCTTGAATTCAATGTCCCCTAATTCCCCAGGGATCTATGGAGGGAAACTATTATAACTTTCTCCCTTCAGTTCTCAAAGTGAGGGGATAAAAACTTGATCAAAAATTAATTGAGGTAAAAGTAGACAGAACACTGAATTTTCTGATGCTCGTGCCAGTTCTAAATATGTGGAGTCAAAACTGTATTTCAAAAGTTTCCATCAGGTGTGGAACCCTTTAAAATAGCTTCAGTCTGAGTGAGCACAGTGATTATATTATAATCAATCCATTTCCTTAGGAGATGACGTTCATATCACAACGGGTAATTCTAAAAGACAGATACCCATCAATTTCAAGATTGAGACATTAAAAAGAGATGATGAGGGCCAGCCTTGGTGGCCTAGTGGTTAAGTTTGACACACTCTGCTTCGGCAGGCCTGGTTCAGTTCCTGGGTGTGGACCTACACCACTCATTTGTCAGTAGCCATGCTGTGGCGGTGGCTCACATACAAAAAGAGGAAGATTGGCAACAGATGTTGGATCAAGAGATCATGACATTCTACAGCTGGTCCAGACATTTAGTCACTGGTCTTAAATTCATTTGCCCCAAATATGACAGTTATGGGCTGAACTGTGTTCTCCCATAATTCATATGTTGAAGTCCTAACCCCCAGTACCTCAGAATGTGACTATATAGGGGGGATAAGGACTTTAAATAAGTAATTAAGTTAAAAGGAGGCCGTTAGGGTGGTCTCTAACCCAATCTGACTGATGTCCTTACATGAAGAGAAAATTTGGACACAAAGAGAGACACCAGGGATGACACAGACAGAGAAACACTATGTGAGGACACAGTGAGAAAGCGGCCACCTGCAAGCCAAGGAGAAAGACCTCAGAAGAAACTAATACCCATCAACATCTTGATCTTGGGCTTCTCGTTTCTGGAACTATTAAAAAATAAATTCCTGCTGTTTAAGCTACCCAGTCTGTGGCATTTTGTTATGGTAGCCCTAGCAAACTGATACAGGATTTTATCACATATATTTACCACTTACATGAAATTATATATTCTATTTAGTCATCTTTTATCATCTATGGGCAAACAGATGATAGCAAATTTGGAGTAATATTTCACTTATATACTGTTGCCCTGTCTTATCTGCTGTTTGGCACATTTAGATCACAATCCAGTAAAGCTCTCCTCTCCCCCTCTTCCTCCTCTTCCTCCTCCTCCCCACCTCCACCATTATCCCAACAACAACAAAATCTAACTCTTAATGAATACATAGTATGTTGTAGGCACTATTCTAAATGCTTTTAATTCTTATGATTCTACAAGGTAGTACTGTTACTGTGCTCATTTTATCAACTGGGAAACAGACACAGAGAGGAAAGTAACTTGGCCAGAGACACAGAGCTAGGATACGAACCCAGACAGCCCAACTGGGGAGCATTCTTTAACCATTTAGGTTATAGAGTCTTAAACACCACTCTGCCTTTTAGAAAGTGAAACTGTCTTCCATTTTGGCTCAGTTACTCTCCTTTGTTAACCTGAATCTTTATTACAAAAGTCATGTCGGCTTTCCACTCAAGGGTTTTTCTCCTTTTTATATTAGGTTTTTGGCTCAGATAGACAAGCTGAATCTAAATTTTGTCTGGTTTTGAAATGGCCATAAATAATATTTCTGTGATAAATGAGAACTTTTAAATTTTAAACATTGAAAACCTTAGTAACATTACCAATTGGAAAACCAAATTTACCCTTTCCACAGTTATTGATATATCATTAAAGTAATACCTTCAAACCTAAATGAGGTATATTATAAACCTCAAATTTTATCTCCCAGCAAGAAAAATTTTCAAATTAGATTTTTACTTAAAGTTTGTAAAATGAAAAGAATACCATACTCTTCCATCATTCTCTCATGAATCAATGTTGAATTTCATTATGCTCTGTGTTTGAGAAATTGTTTTCTGCATCTAATCCAATCAGATAGCAGTAATCTAAATATATTTTAAGGTTGCCGCATACATAGAATTTAAATTGGTCATTTTTTACAAAAATAGAATAATGGAAATAGTTCCCAATGACTTTCTTGTATAGGGAAGAAACACTCTCTCTTGCAGTTCAGAAAAGTAGATATAAGGTTACCTTGGCTCTAACCGGACTCTACCACTTTGTAGCTGTGAGATCGTGGGCAAGTGATTTAACCTCTTTCTGCCTCAGTCTTCTCTTCTCTATGGGGATAATTACAATGCTTACTTCACAGAGTTTTTATGAGGATTTAACAAGTTAATATTTATAAGTCACTTAAAACTGTAATTTGGTCATAGTATCTTTCATATACGTTTCTTTTAAAGACATGGAAATATTAGAGTTTTGTGGTTGATCCAGGATGTTAGTGGTGGTAGAAACTCATGTACTCAGGAGCCTTCTCTTACTGTGTCATGTGAAACCACATCCCCATGTTTCCTTGTCTCTTTCTCATTCCAAGTGAAACAAAGAATCCAACAAATAAGGAATATATCTGTGAACATAACTAAAACTCATTGAAGAAAACTCTGAATCATGCAAAATGCACTGGAGGATGCAGGTAAAAATCTTTTAACATCCTTGACTATTCCAACACGATTAAAATCTACACCACTTTTTGTTGCTCCAATGTTGCCTCTGGGTGTTTCTTCACAAAAACATACTACCCTTTCATAATTTAAATGCAGAGCTCTTCATTCAAAGGAAATATGAAATTTTGTCTTAAGTAATGTAATTTTAGCTCTTATTCTCCTTTTGTACCTTTACACACTCTGGTCAACTGAGAAAGTAAACAAAATAGAGATGAGATTCTCTGTGCTTTGATCTGAGTATGACACTGTGAAGAAACCCTATCTCTCTTCTAAATCTTTCCACTGAGGCAGATTGCAAGGGAACATTTTATTAGTTCTCATGCATAGTACTAGACAGGCAGCTGAGGACAAAGTTTTATTAGTGATATGACTTTATCATGTCATTTTGTCTCCATTTTATGATCCTTAAAATGCATGCTGCAGGTGAAAGTGTGTGTGTGTGTGCGCGCAATTTTTAGGAATATGGATATGTATGCTATGGTTCATAACAGTTTAAAATGCATGTTCCACCTTTTTTTAATCACATGCAAGGTAAATAACTATAGCTAACATTTATTTAGCACCTATTATAAGCCAATGACTCTTCTCAGTACCTTAAATATACTAACTCATTTAATCCTTTCAATATCTTTATAAGATAGGCATTATTATTATCCTTATTTTACACATAAGGAAACTGAGGCATAGAAAATATAAGAAACTTGCCCAGAATTACATGGTGAGCAGTTAGCAGAATCACATTTAACCAGGTATTCTGGCTCCATAGTTTTTCTCAAGCACTACAGTGCTTCTTTAAATGACCTCATCTGATACCGCCCGGTAATTACTAGGCGAATGACCAAGATGAAACACCTAAAATACCGTGAATAAAATAACAATTTTACTTACTTCAATATCATGGGCAGGCCAAATAATCACAAGAACAGCTTAAAAGGCACAAAGAATTATGTACCCACTTCAGAACATTTCTCATCACTCAAAGCCACTGAATATTCTGTCCAGCAGTATAGACTAGGTCACCATTTGTTAGCCTGACCTAATGAAAACACTGAACAAAAGCAATTGAATTCATTAAGTCTCTATTGAGCTCCTACTAAGTATAAGGTAGGCATGGTGGGAGAAATAAAGTTAGAGGTATACTCTACATTTACATCATTAATTTCTATATGCATTAGATATAGCTATAGTAAATACATTATTAAACAGTTCAGGCAAGTAGTAATTATCCAGATATAGATTTTTCCCTGTAAGACCTATTTTTATCTTACTATATCATTAGTAGCCAAGAAATAAGACAATCAGAAGCTAAGATCTTACATGTTATTGATTTCTACTATCATTTCAGTAATTAAAATGCACATTATTAAAGTACAAATTTCTAAACAGACTCCTTGTGGCTAATTTGTGCATTTGTACTTTTGTTTTATTGTGTGCCACTTCTTTTTTTCATTCTGAGACTGTTTTTTCTATCAACAAATGACTAAAATTCAAAGCTAATGCTTCTTTGGCAAGGTTGTGGATGATGTTTTGATACTAATGTATCACTTGTAATCTTCATGCCAATAATTGAGCACGAGATGGTAGAAAAAAATTATAGTCATAAGGCTCCCTCATGTTCCTGGGGTGAATTAACTTCTTAGTGCCGTTGTAACAAATGTAGCAGTTTAAGACAAATTTATTATCTTAAAGTTCTGGAAATCAGAAACCCAAAATGAGTCTCGCTCGGCTTAAATCAAGGTGTTGGTTGGGCTGCACTCCTTTCTGGAGGCTCTAGGGGAAAATCCATTTCCTCTACTTCTCCACCTGCTAACGACCGCCTTAGTTCCTTGGCTCATGGCCCACTTCTGTCTTCAAGGCCAGCAATGGCCGGTTGAGTCTTCCTCACACCTCATCACTCTGATACTGACTCTTCTGCTTTTCTCCTCTACATTTAAGGACCTCTGTGATTACACTGAGCCAACCCAGATTATTCAGGATACTCTCCTTAATTTAAGGTCAGCTCATTAGCAATCTTAATTCTATCTACTACTTTATTTCCCCTCTGCCATACAGCATAACATAATTAGATAACTGAGGATAGTACATGAACATCTTTTGGGAAGCCATTATTCTGCCTACCACAAGGGTTATTGCTATTGAGAAACTATTCATATCAATCCTACTGTTCCAAAAAAAAGGGAAAGCCTCAGGGATAGTTTCTAAATACATGTGTATAATACACATATATAACATATATGTACAATACATACGTATAAAACAAGAACATTGCAAACACAAACTTCCTGTACACCATACCTGAGAGACCGTACAAGCTAGAACTCAGGTGCCCTTCACTGGGCCCAAACCCTCTCACTCCGGCTAACCTACTTCACCAATAATCAGGTTCTTCCACTCCGTCCCCACTGCTATTGCCTTAATCTGAACCCCATGCATTTTTATTTTTTGCTATTCCTAATCACTATTACCAGTCATTCTCTCTTCTAACATCCCTCATACTGATGACAGTCAATTTCTATGATGTTGATCCTTTTATGTCCCCTTTAATTAAAATTGTTGCATGGTTCTCCATCACCTACAGGATAGAATTAAGTCATTTGAGAAAGGCATCTGTCTCAGTATCCAGCAGTCATATCACCCGAAACATACAATCTTCTCTCTCACAACATGTACACACACATGTGCATGTGCAGTACACACACACACACACACACACACACACACACGCACATCCTCCTCCCCATACTGAAATACTTATTGTACCCAGAATGTGCCAGGCCATATCCTACCTTTGTGCCTTTTTTTAATCCTTTAATGAAATCCCTCCTTTGTGTGCCTCAAAAACTCCTTTTCTTAATCTAGTTCAAATATTTCCTCATAAGTAAGTTTTTTCCTGACCTTTCTAAGGTAGGACATTTTCATCTCTGTATTCCCTCATAGAATATGACATACTACTCTATTAGTGAGTTTATCACATTACTCTTGAATATGTGTTCTCACATCCCTCTCTCTCTCTCTCTCTCTCACACATACACACACACACACACACACACCCCCTCTCTTTTCCTTTCTTCTCTCTTCCTGTCTCTCCTCTCTCCTTTCTCTTCCTCTTTGACTGGGATTTGATCATTTCAAGAGCAAGAACTATACAATCATCATTTTTGAATCTATTCAGCATGTTCCTGGAACTCACTGGCACTTAATGAATATTTAAGAAGTAAAAGTTATTCTTTTATTATTATATATCATATATTATTATATGATATTACATATAGTATATTGTGTTATATATAATTTTTAATTTTATTATACTAATTTATTATTAGTATTTAGTTGCCCTATCACAAGACTTTTCCTCACAAGACAATAGAACTGAGGCATATTTTTGAAAACATAGAAAATAAAATTCCAACACCTCATCATAATCCTAAGCTAGAAGGTCACAAAGAAGAGTTAAACTCTTTGGAAGTTTCACTTTTGAGAGGAAATTTTGAGATAGGGAGATATCCTAAGTAGTGTGTTATTCAAATGTCACACTCATGATTTTAACTCTAACAACTGGCCTGAAAAGTCACCAAGTACTTAAGTCCGTTGTGTTGCTGGCAAGAGCTCCCGTGTTAGAGAAGCAAGTATCTTGAGCAACTTCAGGTTCCTAAGCATCATCCAGTGTGTTCTATTCTCATCAATACTTCCGTTGCACAAGGTCTGCAGAAACTACTTCCAGGTCTGAGGTAAGTAACTCCAAACCAACATAGTTAAACTTCTCAAATCATTCTGCATTCAATCAATCCCTAAACTATACAACGTGAATGGTCAACAAATTGGGTTTTTCCCTATACCATATAAGAATAGAATAAACCATTAATGAATTAGTAATAATTTTTCTTTCATTTCAGAAGAAGAAGTAATGCTGTATTTTATTAGGTATCTAATATTTGCCAAACATGCTGCTATGGGATTTACGAATATTTAATCCTTATGACACCTCACTGAGAGGCATATTATCTCTATTTCACATAGGAAGAAACTAAAGTTTAGTGTGTTACACTGGCCACTTGTTGCTAAGGTCCCAAAGCTTTAGCCCTCTCCAATAACTCAGCCTAAGCCCTTCAACTGTAGGCTTTTCTACTTCCCCATGAACCTAAGAAAAAAAAGATTTTAGTGATAAACCTCTCTCTGACCACAAGAAAAGAAGAGAAGGGAGAATATCCCCAAACGCAAACACAAAGGAAGATTATTGCTCTCCAAAAGAGTCCTATGCATACATATTATGATGATTAAATAAATCAATAATAATGATTAAATAAATCAATTATAATAATTAAATCAAGTTATCTCAGTTCCTAAAGCTATGATATTGTTTACATGTCTACATAGCACTTAACTGTCTTAAGGGAAAACTATCCATATCTCACTCTATGATAAATCCCACTATAATGTAATAGACTAACAGTCTGGAAGAAGCTTAAAGTTTTAAATCGTCAAAAACAACACTTTCTGAGTCATGCCACAGAAAATGCTTCCTATTCTAGAGATTTCAGTCTATTAGAGAAAAATTACCAAATAGAAATCTGTCATTTATTCTTGAAAGAGTCCCAAAGGATGACTTGATTTGTTGTTTTGCTTTGGCCTTTAAGTATCTCAGTTCCATGTGGTAATCTTGGTAACAGTATACTAATCAGAAGTTGTGAATGATCATTAACTCTATTTTAATGAAAAAAAAATGAATTACTACTAAATTTTTTTTTTGAAATTAATATTTTTCAAAATATAAGTTCCATCAGTGAAAATTACAAAATAAGCCTTTGGTTGTGAAAATTTTGAAGAAATCTTTAGTGTTTAAATAATCAAATTGTATAGGCAGACATAAAGTTCTTTAAAAAAGATTTAGAAGACAACACAATTTTATTGGTATCATGCCTAGAATCTTTCCTTTATGATTTCTGGCTATTCCTCTTCTTTGTAAAGAATAATTAAGAGAGAATAAATCAATGAACAAACTAGGGAATATCTAGTAACTGGCATGCAGGGCGTCGAGTTTATGAACGAGTGGCCCATTTGAGTTAGATTTTGGTTCTTTTGCTATTAAAGCTCCAACATTAAAGCTCCATATTTATGTTGATGTTTCATTTCCTAAAGGCTATCATAAAGCCAATTCCCTTTCTCCCTTCAGTTTTCTTTTGTCAACTTAGTCTGTAAATGAAATTGGGACAATTGTCTCAGAGTAGCTAGAGTTGAAAAAATCAGCAAGTTTATTATAAAACATCTTTTAATCCTTTGAAAAAGCATCACTGAAGAATGCATTTCAAAAGAAAAAATATTTAAAAAGTTGAAACACTCGCCAAGGCCCATACATTTAAACAGAATATACCAAACACTTCTCTATATTTAAACAGAATATACAAAACAGTGGGAGTGAGGGGAAGGGTGGTTACTGATTCAACTAATAATATTACCACTTTCTAATATCCTACACCACGCAGAGCTATGAAAAAGTATCAGGTCATTGGCAGGGAATGGGAGAGGGAAAAAAGTGAAATAGAAACAAAAGATAAATGGAATTTGTCAAAGTGACAGGAAAGAAGGACAATAAGTTATGAATTTCAAAGGACTGTTGATGGTTGTACGGCTTGCACTGGGTCAGTAATTTTTGACAGCAGACAAAGTCAACCTGGCTAAACCAAGAAACACTTGTGATGTTCATTAAAAAAGAAACATTTTAAAGAATATTTGCTTAAATTTGACATACACACACACACACACACACACACACACACACACAAATACACACATTCACAAAGTCCAGAACCATGATATAGTCACAGGAAAATAACAAGGCCTATTGCAATTCAGTCCACACATTCTCAACGAAAATTGTTTGAAAAGACCCTACTTACACAAACCTTTTTATTTATGTGCATTATGTACGAAGAGGTGTTTTCAGGCTGGATTTATTATTTTGATCCATCAGACAAATTTAACTCATGCCCCAACAACATCTTTCCAATTTGATGACTTTTGTGTGTGTGTGTATGTGAAAACAGGTTGCAGAGACTGGAAGAAATTCTTAGGAACATTTAGCAACTGAGTGATTGGTATGCATGATGCCATTTTAAAATAGAACACTGGAACATAATTCCACTGTTTTGAAGTTATTTTTTTTTAATGTGGAGGGCTTTTTTTCTATTTTTATTGCCAATAGTTTACTAAGAAACATGAAAATACAAGACAAAAGATAATAAAATTTCATTAATCTTGTGGAACATTGCTAAATGCTTAGTACTATCATATTTTCCTGGGATTATCCTCACTTAATTACAGTAATTTTTTTTATTGACATTTTAGATATATAGCTTTCCTTCAGTGGAACTAAGATATTAATTCAATATAATCAAGAATAAGTTTTTTAAGTATTTATCTGTCCTTAGTGAATCATATTGTAGAGATATGATCATGTAATTGAATGAATATTTTCTATATTAGGTACACGGCAATTTCAAGAAGGGAAAGGATCTGTTTTACTCAACATGGTGGTTTGAAAAGTACCATGAAATGGCTGAAATCATCAGCTTCAAATGCACTAAATTTAATTAAATAGTTTATAAATTAATTCATTAATATGTATATCAATACATTATGTGTACCTATTGGTCTTTATCATGAACAACAGTGAACAACTACTTTTGTTCAAGCTCCTTCCCCAACATTTTCCAAACTTCCAGGCAGATAGGGAGAGTGAGAAAGGGAACTCTGAGAGCAGAAGAACATAAGCACTGAGAATCTCTTCTCTTGAAGCCCTTTTAAAAATCCTCACAATCTGAAAAATAAAGATGCTACCATGAACAGGAAAATAAAATAAGAAAAAAGCAAGCTCAATATTTTGGAAGGAATTTTTGCCTGCCTCGTAGACACGTGGAATTTACTCAAACTCTGTTATCTCCCGCTCTCCTGGTACTTTTTGCATCTCCCAAGGTTGCCCTGGTCTAAGGTCCTGTCCATTTAATATTCTATGCAATTACTCATGCCCAAATGTTTAGTAGAGAAGTTCTGTGAAATTCCAAAGGGATATACACTGAATTCCCTTGATTCTAAAATGAATGCTGTGTTACATAATAACATTTATAAAAATATGTTCTAATTCAATTAGTACATTTAATGAAATAGTGTTACTTGTTTTTGATGTTTTATCTCATAAAATGTGTTGCAAACTTGATCTTTTACATTTTAGCAGTCTGTGACAATTAGGAAAGGAAAAAATTAAGAAATTTATATATTCAGGAAACATCCAACATAGGAAATGATAGATACTCAATTCTGTGAAGTAAATGGCACTGTAATATATGAATATGTTACAAATAACATAGATGAGCTGTTTAGCAAAAACGCTTCTGCAAAATACTAGTTGCTAAAGAGCAAAAGAAATTGGCCAAGCTTCTTTGAAATGATTTTTAAAAATTTTACCCACCTAGAAAGGTATACAATTTCCTGTGATATTGAACGAATATTATGAAAAAGGCAATTCTTTTATCTTGAAAGAAATAACAGCAAAAATAAAATTAATTTTACTTTTAAGAGAGGTTTAAAAAGATAGAGGAATAGGGCTGGCCCCGTGGCTTAGTGGTTAAGTGCGTGCGCTCCTATGCAGGCGGCCAGGGTTTGGATCCCGGGCGCGCACAGACGCACTGCTTCTCCAGCCATGCTGAGGCTGCGTCCCACATACAGCAACTAGAAGGATGTGCAACTATGACATACAACTATCTTGTGGGGCTTTGGGGGAAAAATAAATAAATAAATAAAATTATAAAAAAAAAAAAAAGAGGAATAACTGCATGGGGTTGTTTATCTGAATTTAATAAATAAAAAAGTGCCCAATTATTAAATAAAAAAGTGCCCAATTATTACAAAAGCTAAAAATAAGTGACATCCTAAAAGACTAATCATGGTTTAAAAAAAGTATCTTTGCATTTGCCTTTTCTCCTTTTCTATCGTATTCAGAAATCTGAGCTTTTTCCATGCATTATGGAATTGCTTCCACACATTACTTATAAAACTGGTAATTTTAAGTGGAGTGCTTATTTTCCATCAACTGTTAATTATAGTGTTCCCACCTGATTGAACCATTTCATCAAAATACTTGCCCCTTGACCCAGCCCTGATGGCCTAGTGGTTAAAATTTGGTGCTCTCACCACTTCGGTGACCTGGGTTCGGTTCCTAGGTGCAGAACCACACCACTCATCTGTCAGTGGCCATGCTGTGGCAATGGCTCATATAGAAGAATTAGAAGGACCTACAACTAAAATATACAACCAGGTACTGGGGCTTTGGGTAGAAAAAAAAAAGAGAGGAAGATTGGCAACAGATGTTATTTCACAGTGAATCTTTCCCAGCACAAAAAAAAAAAAAAGGTTTAAAAAAATGTTAAAAAAAGAAAACAATATTTGCCCCTTTCTTACTACAATTGGTCTTTGAACCAATGAACTGCTCTAAAAAATAAATATTTTTCCCATAATGATTAATTTAAATAATTAAATCCTAAGATAAGTTAAAGATGTCACAGGAAATTATAACATCAGTCAGCTCTGAATATAAAATACTAAGCCAATTAATGATCTTACCTTGGATATTTGTATTATTGGGGTCTAATAAATATTGTCATGTATATAAATATTTGCTGTAAAATGTTAAATTTACCCATGTGGCCATAAATTACTACATTAAAACACCGAAACAACGCAATGATCAAGAGGTAGTAAATAAGTGCAACCTTCTTTTATCTAAGCGCTGTTAAACCAGTCTTGGAGAGGAAATGAAGCTGAGTTTGCAGGCAGGGAAATTCGCTTCTATTTGAGGGAACTAGTTCTACTCTACAAAATTTTCTTTAAAGTATTTGTCCTGGACCAGTGAGTTTTTTCACTTTGAGGATATATGTCATTTCAAAAATTATGCGCTAGAAGCAAATTATGATTGGCAAATGATGGTCTACTTGGAAGTGATTAAAATATTAGAATACTACTGATTAAATTTTTCAAATTTAATAGAATAGGAGATGAATATCCATCTTTGGTCAACTTAACATGTCAAAACTACTTTTGATGAACTTTTTTGCAGCTCTCTGGGATGCCATAAATGGAAACATGAACCCTTAGGAAAGGACAGAATTAAAGAAAAACACTCTAGCAATTATGCATTGGTGGTATTAATAGTTGTATAGTAAGTATAAAAATAGCTGAAGACTAATGAATTTGTATCTAAAAACTCATTCTGACAAAGTATTAAAGAAATAATGTAATATCTCATAATGACTATACAAATGTTTTAAGCACGTATAATTTACATATTAAAACATGCTCTCAAGTATGAATATTAGACATTCAATCACTTTAATAACCCTTCCAAAGGAAAAATTTGCAACCCAAAAAGGGATAGGTCTGAAATATTAAAATAACATTAAAATACAGAATACTAGTGATATCAAAGTCAGAAATAAAAGGCATTAATTGAAATATGACTTCATAGGACTCTAGCTCAACAGTTCTTGACATGTGGGAGAGAAAGTCTCCCACATTGACAGCACCATGAATCTGCTCAAAACTGAAAAGTAATCCAAAGGTGAAGTTCATCTCTGGATCATAAACTCTCCCCCCAAACTCTAGGTACCCAATATCCTAATGCTGCCTTTAAACTACCCCCAAATTCCTATTTTCAGAATCACACTTAAGCCAACTACCTAGCAAAACAGCCCATGGTCCAAAGATATGCCAGATTTAACAACTCCTCACACACACACACACACACACACACACACACACACTTAAAAGTCATATTTTGGTGCTCATCTCAGCAGTTATCAAAAAGAAAGCAATCCCATGGTGTCATGCTTAGGCGAAATACAATAAAGCATTCAACGAGATGTTTACATATTAAAAGCAAAGGCTAAATACATTAAAATAATTAAAGCAATTAATATAAATTAGAAGTTAATTTCAATAGTTAAAATGCCATTTCCCCCATATTAAATGTGATAACTGTTCATCGAGACTCTCTTCTTAGGTGCTTAATTCACTTAACTGCTTTGTCCCAACCTAGTCACTGGAATTTGCCACCCGACTTCCTAAAGGCTGATGGATTATACATTACAGTGCTGCATAAATAACACAATACTAAATATTCCGAT
Organism: Ceratotherium simum simum; assembly: GCF_057802395.1. NCBI lineage: Eukaryota > Metazoa > Chordata > Mammalia > Perissodactyla > Rhinocerotidae > Ceratotherium > Ceratotherium simum. Next base: position 36,336,230 of record NC_141908.1, on the reverse strand, counting down.
GATTTTCACAGGATGATAACAAGGCAAATTTAAACTTGGAAATATTATTTTAATACAATATTGAGTTAGTAAAAGTATTTTTGAGGAAAAAAATTCATCATGTTTGTTCAACTGCACAATTTGAATAATTAAAACTCTCTGAGCTTTTTAGCCACTGAGATCGGTAAAGGCACGAAGAATTAAAAAGATTGCCACTGCCATTTCTGATCAGAGCTTACAAGAAATGGCTTCTGAAAGCAGAAATTTAAAGATAATAATTCAGAACGATTCTCAGCTTTCAGATTGCTCTTATTTTCTTAGTTAATGTTTAAAATCGATCAAATATTTTAGACATGTTTGTAATTGCTAAGGTACATTTTCTTTCCCACCAAAGAAGGGAAAGTAACAAGGAAAGTAAAGGTTAAGATGACCATGCAGCACTGTCCTGTCAAAAATCATATTTCAAGGACAAAACCTGTTAAGGTAGATTTTATATTACTTGTGTTTCAACCACTCCAAATTCCATGATGCATTTTTTTTAATATCCACAAATTGCACATTAGAATTTTATTTCAGCAGTATGCAACAAATTAAAAAAAATGAACTGAGATAAGAAACTGTTAGCCATAGTCATTCTCAGCTTTTGTCTCTTGCTCTCTCTCTTTTTTTCAAAGTACTATCCCCAGGGAGAAAATAAATGTGAGGAGATGGGAATAGGGGAATGAGAATGACCCACTGAGTATATTATTCAGTATATAAAATACAAAAACATCCTGTATCTTTGCAAACAATTAGAAAAACATTTATCTCTGTTTAGATTTCTCCCTGAATTCAAATTTTCACTACAGATGATTGGTTAATGTCAATGTTGACTTACGGCTTCACTCAAAACCAGTCATCTTTCTCAGTATCAATTTATATTTTCAGCATCTCGACACCAGATCTTGTTTCATTTCCATCTCTGTATCTGTTTCCAGCACACATGGGGCTAAATGTCCACAACCCGTGTGGTTTCTTTAATTAATCCCAAACATCAGCAAGAGGAATTCAAACTAGTATATTACTCTGATACTTAGTGACAAGTCACTCTTTGTATGAAGCCACCACTAATGTTGTGCTCCAAGTTTCCTATCTAGTAACTTGCGGAGTCCACCTTGTTAGTATTAATTCCTCCTCTAAGAATTAGAGGAGTCTGACCCCTGACCTCAATGTAAGGCTAGGCTCTTGCCGTCTATCAACAACACTGTCTAGTACCTAGAGTCTGCTTGCCTCTTCAACAGTGTTCGTTCCTTTTCCATGGGACTCTCAGAACATTGTAACCATGTTGGACGTAGCTGATAGCAACTCTAATGGAGAACAACTGCTTGATAACTGGCCCAAGTATAACGGGTTCTACCTTTTGGAATATACTACCTCTCAACTCCCGTGGTTGGGTCTGTCCTATTCTGCTCTCTTACCTTTATCTTTTCTGCTATCCTACCCCAGTAGCTCCAAACTTTCCTTTAGATTCCTTCTCACAGCCATCAAGTTATTTTTTCATACTACCATTCTATGTGTGTAAAGCAATTCCCCAATATTTTTATCTAGTACTTTTATTTTTTATATTTGAATATTTGATATGCTTGCAGTTTATTTCATGTGTGTGAAGTATGGATCCAAATTTATTTTCTTTCCAGATTACTGTTTACTTGTCCCAACATTATTTACTAAAAAGCCTGTTTTTTTGTTGGGGATAGTATCACTAGCATATATTTTTTCATCTTCTGAACAAATTACTTTTAATAAATAGTCTTTAAACATTATCTTCTTGAGACTTACTGTTTATGAAAGGAAATCTAATATTTTAACTATTACAAATTTATCACATAAATCAAATGCTGTTGGCATCTTCAAAATGATGGTTTCAGTATTTTGCTGTAAGAAAGCTGTCATCCAGAGACTAGAGTAGGGAATAACAAAACTGCTTCTGATGAACTAGCTAATGAAAGTTAGAGGATCTTCATGGATCCTTATGATTCTTAACCTACCTCCAATTCGTTACCTCCCCAATACTCCAAAACAACAATAACAAAAACAATATTTTAAAAATAATCAACAGTGGAACAAATAAAATAAACAGAAGATAACATCCTTAAATCAGAAATCATCTAATTAGCAATGGCACAAAATGATCAAGATACTATCCAATAATATATCTATAAAACACTACAGGCAAGATAGAAAGAGAAAAACAAAAAAAACACAGAGGCAAAAAATCCTGCTTCTCAGTTCCTTCAATCTGTCAAATATGCTGCTTCCAGTTTCTAAGAGCTGTGCTGGAACAGCATTTAGGACTAGGAAGATGTCCACCAACATGAATACTACTCATCTTTCCAAGAAGTCTCAGTGATACAAATTCTTAACAAATTAGTTTGGTGTAAAATATCTGGAATTTCAAAGAGAATTATAGAGAGAACAGTGAAATCCAAAATATAAACAAAGAAGAGGGCATGAGAAAGCAAAAGAAAGCTTATTATACATTTTTTTGTAAATAGGTTTAATATTGAGAATTGCAGATCGTTGACTTTCCCCTAAACGACATACTTATCTCCTCAGTTAAGGTATGAAACTCATTTTGAAAGTTAACCCATATTGTAGTACTTTTCCAGAACTCGTGATAAGACAAGTCTGAAGATACAATCACCTTATTGAAAAAGACTTAAAAGGCTTGAATTTATCACTGAAAACTTCTGCATTAAAACTATCAATGGAGAAATGATACCAATAAGCGAAGTTTATTAATAGTTTTAGGATTCATAAAGCTTCCCTTCCACCCATCTCTGCAGTAATTCATATAACCAAAGAATGTGAGGATTGTTATATAGAGTTCATTACAAATGTAAAGAATGTCCCAGCAATTAAATAGGATTTGGATTTTCAGCTAAAATAAACTTGATTGAATTATAATGGCATTTATGCCATCTATGAGCACAATTTAGTGCTCATTAGAGCAAGGAGAACTGGAGTTTAATGAAAAGTGATAGTCAAGGCCCATTCCAAATAAATTCTTATAAGAGCCATATCTAATACAGCCAAGATATTAATAACCTATGTGTAGCTTAATAACCCTCTGGTAGATATAATGATAAGGTCTACCATATACTTAAGATAATAGCTTAGTTTCAGCATTAACAGACAAATAGTTCCTATGAAAATGAAAACTATAAATAATAATGGATCATTTTTACTAAAACCTCTTTTTCCTATTTTGAGTAACCTAGAAAATCCTCTAAAATCCATCCTATTTTCTTTGAGGATTGAGCTTCCGCATAATGGCAGAAGCAAACCTGCAACCAATATCCATCTTAAGTTTTCTATCATATATTCTTTCATAAATCATAATGATGTATCATCATAAATATATTACACTCAGACCTCTTGAAATATGTTACCACTTACATAAGGAACTAGAAACTAGTGTTTATAAAAAGAAAGTGTTTAGAATAGAAACAGTTAAATTGGCTAATGCAGAGATTTCCAAACTTTCTCTCTTCATGGAGCCTTTACTGACTTAGTAATTTTTTTCATTAGTCCCTTGGCCAAAAGGAATATCTACTTGTTCTTTTCATTAAAGAGTTGGATTGAAAAAACTTGCTAATTATTTATGTCCTCAACAACTTAGTAGTCATTTTAAAACCTAGTAATATAAATAAAGAGAAAAACAATATTTTACTCCATTCTTAAACAAACGCAATTACTTACTAATGGCATGTGAGCACCTGTTTGGCACCATACCATTTCTCAAGTCCTGGAATCAGTTTGAACCCCCATTTTCTGTTCCACATTGTTTTTCCTTATTTTATTTTCTTTTTTATAACACAGCAACTGTCAAAACCCAGCTTCACAAAGATGTGACTTGATCAAAAATAATGTAATGCAATCTAACATTGAAATTGAACTAACTCGAGCCAGGAGATTGCAGAGTGTATGGCAAGTGTTACTGTATTTACCTTGAAAATTTAAAACATTCCACAGCCCCCATGAGTTCACTGGGGCACCTTGGCACACGGTTTGGGAACCACAGGACTAAAGATTATTACAATGACAATAACAAAACTCAATGTTGGGACTCTAATGATAGCAAGAATCACTAATTGCAAAAATATTCATTTTAAATAGTAGGAAATAAACAGAACCAAAATCAAAGGTCATTTTAAGTTTACAAACGCATATTGAGTGCCAACTATATGCACGGTAGTGTGCTAGGCACTAGGAATAGACTGCAGAACCAGGCAGCGACAGTCACTTCCTTCCCAGAATTTACATTCCCCCAAAAACAATTAATGCAAAATATCTAAATAAGCATTCATTTTTGCAATTTTTTTTGTGATAAGTGCTATAAAGGAAACTAACAGACAAATAGGATAGGCTGATTTGAGAATAAATAAAGGGTGGAGGAACTGTTATTTTAGGGGATAGGAGAAGTCTTCTTTAATAAAGAAATAACATTTGTAATAGTTCTCAAGTAGTGAGTCTCAACCGAGAGTGAGTTTGCCCCCTCATGGGACATTTGGCAGAGTTTGGAGACATTTCGGTTGTCATGACTGGGAGGGCTCCTACAGGCACTCTAGCAGGTAGAGGCCAGGGATGCTGCAAACATCCCACAGTGCATAGGACAGCCCCCTTGCATCCCCACCTCCCCAACAAAGAACCCAAAATGTTAATAATGCTGAGAAGGTTTAAACAAGCAAAGGTGTGTGTTTGGGTGTGGGGGGCATCAGTGAGCATTCCGGGAAAAGGGAACAGCATGTGCAAAGACTCTTAAATGATAAGAACATAGTGTATCCAATGAACCAAGAGAGGGCCAGTGTAGACAGAGGCTAGTGTAGACAATCGCAATAATTCTCAAACCTCTCAAAGAAGTTAGAAGAAAATGTAATCGAAGAGGAAATTTTGCCTAAATAATCCTTAGAGTAAAAAGAATAAGAGTAGTGGTTGTTATTTTAATTATTCAAGCAGGTGCCAGGCCATATATAGTATTTCAACTTTCCCTTCCGCAGTAAAATGTGACACAGCAGGGAAAGGAAGTGATCTACACAAAGGCCTACACGGTCATGAAATGGCTACATCATGGCTTGCGCTGGCCACTGAGCAGCTGTGAGATTCTGCAGGTTGATCAAGTACAACTTGATCAAACTAAAAAACCTAAAGGGGAAAAGAGAGGAAGGCATTTTATAATCAGAAATGCTTTCACCCCTTAGCCTCCATTATAAATGATTACTTTCATTACTCTTGATATTTACATTGATATTATATACAATATATATTGATATTTCTTGTAGCCCAGAACTATACTTGAGATAGTTACAGCATTTGCAACTATAAAGTGAACTATAATTGAGATAGTTACAGCATGTTTCATACTTAAGCAAGTCAATGATGTAGCCAGCTGACAAGAGACATTGAGGCCACGACCGAGGACAGAGAGAACAGCTCATTGTTTGAACGATAACTTTGGATAATTCAGGTGAAATACCTATACACCAGCTAAATCCTAATCTATGAACCATTAGACAGAGGCTATAATAAGCAGCATACACTCAAAAAAAATTCCTCCTCAAATTAGCAGTTGCACAACAGAGGAGAAAAAGAGAAGGGATGTGATTTTGTTAAACATCTAGTTTGTATACACCAGGTTTAGAGGTAAATCTCACTTGTTTCTATTCAGCCTTTCAAACATCCTCACCTTAAGATAGGGAAAATTGAGACCATACAAGGAGAAGTCACTTATCCAAATCCAGCAGCTAAAAAAACTAAAAGCCAGAGTCAGGGTTTGATTCTGTGTCTCCCAATATGCAAGCCCCTACCATACCACACTTCCTTGCAGCAGAAAGGAAGACAAGACCTAGCTTTCCTCTTCTCTGTAACCGATCCTTCTTCTGGGTCCAGCTCCTTGGTGCTCTCCATAGCTCCTGGGCAGACCATGAGGTGAGCACCTACTTCCAAATCTTCAGCTCTTCCTCTCATAAGGAAAGTCTATCCCATTCTGTCCCCAAAGAGATGATCAATGGCTACATAGATGATCATCACTAACTCAGATCCTCCAGCCTACCAAGAGCAGAAGAAACGACTGAAATGAATGCATGATCATGTTAGTAAGAACTATTGGTACTCCTAGCAGCTAGACCTGTGCAGAACCACCTAAAAAAGGACAAACACAGAGAGCCACATAGGATAAATCCAATGGGGGAGTCAAAGATTCCATTTATTTCTTGTGGACACCGCATTAGCTTCTAAGCTTTATTAGAAGCCACAGACAAGAAACTAGATTCATTCTTTTAGCAGCATATAAAACAAATTAAAAAGGTATACTCTTAACATATTTAAGCTTTTAATAACTAGGCAAAATTCTCACAAAATTTTCAGAAATGTGAATCTCAAAGTTATAAATATAAAGATAGTAGACTGGATATTTTCATTGTATTATTGTATTTTATCATCACAACAGTTCTGCAAAGCCTTGGAATTGTCCTCATGTTACTAATGAAGAAACTGAGACTTGGAGAAATTAAATAACTGCTCTATAAGACAATTTAAGGTAAAATGGAGAATTTTTTGCACTTTCTAGCAGACCATCTGCAGGGAACTGTTTCCCAGCCCCACCTCTCTTTTCTTTCTCTAGGCCAAATAACCTAAAGCTTCCCAGCCCTCTCCATAACCAGCAGCGATTACTTACAATATTTTCAAGTCAGTATCCAATGTAACGAAATGGCCACAGTTAGAAAGGATCTCATCCATTCTGATTACCAATTTGTTTCCTCTTTCCAATACTATCTCCGTTTGCGTAGGCCTCAGGGAGCGGAGTCCCTCTTACCATATCCCTCTGTATATCACTTGGCAGCTTATATATAGGATCTTATTTGTTTCTCCCAACAACCCCTGGAGACAAGAGATATTATAAATTCTGTTGCACAAAAAAAGGTAACCAAGTTCCCAAGAGGTAAACTGGCTTTGCTGGGAGCACTTTTGGAAATAAGTGACTCGCAGGTCTTCAAACGTCTAGTCCAGAACTCCCTTATTTCAAATGACCACCTCCCTTATCTTCACCCCGGCTTAAGTCCTGGCCCACTCTCTGGGAGACCCATGGATTCATCATGTAGGCACAATTGGTGAGACTGAACCTCCTCTAAATGCCTCTACTTCTAGATCGACCTCACTAAAATAACAAACTTGTTTATAGATATAACATTTGTTATTTGATATATAATATTAAAGGCATTTTCCTTCTCACTCTGAATCAGATCACAGCCTCGCAAAGCAGTTTCATCAGAAGGTTGTTTCCTATTGCTGCTGTAACAAATTACCACAAACTCAGTGGCTTAAATCAACACAAATTTATTACCATGTCTGGAGGTCAGAAGTATAAAACCAAGGTACTGATAGGACTGAGTTCCTAATGGAGGCTCTAGAGGAGAATCCATTCCTTGACTTTTCCAGCCTCTGGAGGCTACCCACATTCCTTGGCTTGTGGCCACACCAATGTAGCTTCTACGTCTATCAATTACAGGTCTTTACCTGCCCCCTACCTCCCTCTTTAACTTATAAGAAATCTTGTGATGACACTGTGTCCACCTGGAGAACCAACGATAATCTCCCCATCTCAAGATCCTTAACTTATACACCTGCAAAGTTCCTTTTGCCATGGAAGGTAATAAAGTCACAGATTCTGAGGATTATGGTATGGATGTCTTTGAGGGGCCATTTTTCTGCCTACTACAAAAGGTAAATTAAAAAAAGCAAGTATAAATAATCACATTTTACCTAATTCTCACAGGGTCTGATATATAGTCATTTCAAGAAGTTTAAAAAAACTAATCTGATTCATATTTAATGGTAAAAACTAAAAGTATTCCCTTTAAAGTACAGAATAGGAATAAAGTCAATGAATATCATCTATTTTATTCAATCATGCATGGGTGTCCTAGAAAGTATAATATAATAAAACAAGAAAAAAATTAAAAATCATATAAGAATGGGAAGATTATGAAGATTGCAAGTCTCCTCCAAATAAATAGTGTGAAGACTGCAATATTATGAAGATTGCAAGTGTCTCCAAATAAATCTAAAAGTTCAATGAAATTCCAAACAGCATTCCTGTAAGTCTTTTTCTGGAACTTGACAAGCTGATCCTAAAATTATATGAAAGATCAACCAAAAATAATGACGGGAGCACATGCCCTACAAGATATCATGACTTATTTTAAAACTCTTATAATTAAAATAGTGGAGTATCAGTGCAGGGATAGACAAACAGATATCTGAGATAAAGTAAAAGCCTAAAAACAGATGAGGCATAAACAGAAACTTGTGATGGTGGAAGTGGCATTTCAATTTGGTGAAGAAAATATGTGCTATTTCTTCTATTAAAGTCAGCTATCCATTGGAAAAGGATGAAGTTAAATCATTACTTCACATAATACAGATAAATGAATTCAAAAGGGATTACAGACCGAAAAAGGAAAAATAAAAACTTATGACATTTAGAAAAATAGAAAAGAATGCTCTTAGAGTATTAGATTAACAACAAATTCCTAAAATAAAAACAAACTAATTTTAAAGAAAAGACCAATAAATTTAATAATAAACTGAAATCTACTATATAACAAAAACTCCTCCATAAATGTTTAAAGCCAAAAACTGGAAGAAAATTCTTATACAACACATATCTCATAAAAGGTTACAGCCAAAATAATCAAAAAATGTCTACAAATTAATAAATAATAGATAATTAATAGAAAATCCAATGACTAATAATCTTATGAGAAAAGGTTAAATTTCTCTAGAATCAGAGAAATATAAATTAAAACAATGAGAAGATATCATTTCTAAATCACTAGACTGGCCAAAAATTTTAAAAGTCTAATAACACCAAGTGTCGTTTAGGATGTGTTTTTTACGTAGTTCATGAATAGCTAGTAAGAGTGTAAATTGAAGCCATCCTTTGGAGAGCAATTTGGTAACGTGTTATACCACTTAGAAAATCTGTTGATGTACATTTCCTACCCCTCAGTATTTCTTTTAACAGTTCTGTAGCCTTGCAAAACTCAGTCTGATCTAAAGAAACTTCTAAAATGACATTCAGTTCAGCAAGGCTTGTGGTACATAAAATTGGAAGTAAACAATCCATCAATAAAGTACCGATGAATGAAACACTTGATTCATAACATGCAAGACTACAGAGCTGTTACATGTATGAACAAAATCTAAGTTTCCAAAACACACAGTGAGGTTTTAAAAAAAAAAGCAAGTTGCAAATGATATAGTTTACTTACATTTTAAAAATAGAATGATCAATAGTTATTTTTATGGATGCATACAAATAGGATGAAAACAAAAAACTGTGCATGGAATTAATACAGGTCACTTCAGAATAGTAATTTCCTTGGAGTAAGAAAGGACTGGAAAGAAAAGTGTAGTTAAGTCTTAGCCGTTTGTATTTTTAAAACACAGAATCTGAAATAAATATTTCAAAATGCAAACAACTGTTCAATTTGGATAGTGGATACACAAATGTTTCTTCTTATCCATATGTCTGAGGTATTTTACAAATAAAATTAAATTGAATTAAAACCAATATGAAGAAGGCCCTTTGGGTATATTGCAAAAAGAACCGACTCGAATGGCGAGTAAGCAGACTTCAAGAACCACATGGATATCAAAAGTACAACAACCTTCTGGTGCATCTGAAAGTCATCTTCAGTCCAAACTTCAGACTGAGGTGTCAGTTCAACTTTACAAAGGACCAAAAATTGACATTAGTGTTCCAGCACTGTGAGTTTGTTCCAAGGTTCACTCCAATTCCACATAAACCTGTACTTTACAGCCATGAGACTCACTCTGGGTTGGCTACCAACAGGAACGTTATAAAAGGGCATTTAATGGAAGGATTAGGGCACCATCTGTTCCTGAGTCAGCAAAACCAGAGAATTTCCATCACCCATTTTAATTCTTTGCTTATGAAACTAGTTTTACTATTGTCAGAGGCCTCGAGGGCAAACCCAAGAGTTCAATCAACAGTGTAAGCCGCCAACTTCAAATCACTAAGCATAATGCCCTGAAGAAAAAGCTAAAAAAAAAAAGAGCTGCCCAAACAAATACTTTAGAGGCACCCTTTTCCTTTAAACTGGGCTCCAGAGTAAAGTAGTTAAACTGGCCTCCTGTATATTCAGTTTACTATTTAATCCAATAAAGGGATCAGCATTTGTTCACAGCAAAAAAAAAAAAAGCTTTCTCCCTTAACACATCTTACCTGTTGCCCAAGATTGCAATTCCTCCAGGGACATCCAACATCAGTCTGCAAATGCACTTTCTTAGGCACAGCTCTTACATCACGGCATGGCGTGCTTTAGGTCTTTAATTTGTATTCTATTGCATTTAATCTACCAATTCTCTGGACGTCAACACTTGGTACAAATTCTGAACAATGTTGTTGACCAAGTGCCATCCTCACCACCCTAGAAACAATCCTTGTTTTGGAATTCTGAGGGATTTTCCACCAAAAGCCCTGCAAATGCATTCGGTTTAAACGTAGGAAACAATTGTCAAGAGATTCTCTATTGTCAAGAGATTTACAAAACGCCTGAAATTAAGAAACCTTACTTAGGGGAGATTATGTTCAATAAGCTTGTAATGCTGAGTATTTCTGCAACTTGAAGCACAGAATTTTTAAAGACGTCATAAAAATCAGAGATTATAACTAAGCCTACAAAATGGAGTGAAGTATCTGCATCTTTTTTCTATTTCATACTACATAATAAGATCTCATGTGGAAGGGGAAAAAAGCCAAAATGTGCACATTTGTAAAGTTGGGAGATATAGAGAAGAATATAAGTAGGGGAAAAGGGCAGAGTTTGCTTGGTTGAGTGAAAATTGTATTTTAAGCTCCTATCGCTACTTTAGATAGTCTAGAAGCACTGCTTCTGATAAGGGAACAGCTTGAACCAGCTGTCGCAATACTAAACCTTCCTCCCAAAAACCTTCACTTCACTTATTATACTGCTCTACTGCTCACAAATACAAAATCAGCAGCTTTCCTTAGTAGCTCCTCTAGAAAGAGACAAAAAAAAGAGAAATAAAAAGAACATTCTGTTGCATTCAAATAAATGCAATGCATGACTTATACTCTTAATTTATATTTTATCTATTAATATGTCATATTTCACTCTGGAAAACTCATACTTGCTGTGAAAATGTTTATATAATGCTTTGACATTTAAAAGTACCTTTTAAATTCATTATTAATGTATTTCTAATGGCCTATGAATTTAGCATCATCATTTTTCTTTTTACCTATTTAACTTGGCACAATACAGAAGCCTAGAGATGTTAAGTTCTACCATTTTTCCATGATCATGTAGTTCCCCAGAGTAGATCTGAGTCAAAATCCTCTCACACAAATTTCATGCTCTTTCTTCTACAAATTTCTTGAGTGTTAAATTTCAAAACTTTACTTTTGTCTTAAATGTTAAATTAGACTGAAAAGACAGGGCTTTGTTCTCTTATACCACATAGCACATTTCATGAAAATGGAGCTATGAAAATACAACTACTTACAGCACCAATTTTATAGAAATCTAATATACAGATTTCCAACATATAAAAATATGAATTTTTTATATTCACTGAATCATCAAACATGAGTTACAGTTAGGCTAGAGGATATCAGCAGTTGAGTACATAATACAGTGTTGTTCTGAAAATAAAATAATAAGTGTGAAGTACTTAAGATAGAACTTTGCATGCAGGAGGTAACTGATACACAAGTATACCTTGTTTTATTGTGCTTCATTTTATTGTGCTTCTCAGATATTATGTTTTTTACAAATTGAAGGTTTGTGGCAACCCTTGTCAAGCAAGTCTATTGGTGCCATTTTTCCAATAGCATTTGGTCACTTCATGTCTCTGTATCACATTTTGGTAGTTCTCACAATATTTCAAACTTTTTCTTTATTACTATATTTTTATGGTGATCTGTGATCAGTCATCTTGGATGTTACTATTGTAAATGATTTGGGGTGCCACAAACCATGCCCATATAAGATGGCAAACTTAATCGATAAATGTTTTGTGCGTTCTGACTGATCCACCAGCCAACCATTCCCCCATCTCTCTCCCTTTCCTCATGCCTCTCTATTCCCTGAGATGCAACAATATTGAAATCAGGCCAATTCGTAACCCTACAATGGCGTCTAAGTGTTCAAGTGAAAGGAAGAGTCACATGTCTCTCATTTTAAATCAAAAGCTAGAAATGATTAAAATTAGTGAGGAAGGCATGTCGAAAGCCAAGATACACTAAAAGGAAGGCCTCTTGTGCCAAACAGTAGCCAAGTTGTGAATGCAAAGGAAAAGCTCTTGAAGAAAATAAAAGGTGCTACCCCAGTGAACACACGAATGATGAAGTGAAACAGCCTTATTGCTGATATGGAGACTTTTAATGGTCTGGATAGAAGATCAAACCAGCCACAACATTCCCTTAAGCTGAAACCTAATCCAGCCCAAGGCCCTAACTCTATTCAATTCTATGAAGACTGAGAGAGGTGAAGAAGCTGCAGAAAAAAAGTCTGAAGCTAGCAGAGGTTGGTTCATGAGGTTTAAGGAAAGAAGCTGTCTCCATAACATAAAAGCTGATGTAGAAGCTGCAGCAAGTTATCCAGAAGATCTAGCTAAGATAATTCATGAAGCTGGCTAGGCTAAACAGATTTTCAATGAAGACGAAAACAGCCTTCTATTGGAAGAAGATGCCATCTAGGACTTGCATAGCTAGAGAGGAGAAGTAAACACCTGGCTTCAAAGGACAGGCTAACGCTCTTGTTAGGGGCTAATGCAGCTGGTGACTTAGTTGAAGCCAATGCTCATTTATCATTCAGAAAATCCAAGGGCCTTTAAGAATTATGCTAAATCTACTCAGCCTGTATAAACGGAACAACAAAACCTGGATGACAACACATATTTTTAGAACAGGGTTTATGGAATATTTTAAACCCATTGTTAAGACCTAATGCTCAGAAAAAAAGATTCCTTTCAAATTATTACTGTTCATTGACAATGCACCTGGTTACCCAAGAACTCTGATGAAGATGTACAATGAGATTAATGTTGTTTTCATGCCTGCTAACACAACATCTGTTCTGCAGCCCGTGGATCAAGGAGTAATTTTGACTTTCAAGTCTTAGTATTTAAGAAATACATTTCGTAAGGCTATAGCTGCCATACATAGTGCTTCCTCCAGTGGATCTGGGCAAAGTAAATTTAAAACCTTCTGGCAAGGAATAGGATTCACCATGCTATATTCTATCAAGAATACTCGTGATTCATGGGAAGAGGTTAAAATATCAATATTAACAGGAGTTTGGAAGAAGTTGATTCCAACTCGCATGGATGACTTTGAGGATCTCAAGACTTCAGTGAAGCAAGTAACTGCAGACGTAGTAGAAACAGCAAGAGAACTAGAATTCGAAGTGAAGCCTGAAGAAGTGACTGAATTGCTGCAATCTCACGATAAAACTTTAACGGATGAGAAGTTGCTTCTTATGGATGAGCAAAGAAAGTGGTTTTTTGAGACAGAATCTACTCTTGGTGAAGACTGTTGAAATTACAACAAAGAATTAGAATACTGCATAAACTTAGTTGATAAAGCAATGGGAGGGTTTGAGAGGACTGACTCCAATTTTGAAAGAAGTTTGACTGTGGGTAAAATGCTATCAAACAGCATCACATGCTACAGAGAAATCATTCATGAAAGGAAAAGTCAACTGATGCAGCAAACTCTATTGTTGTCTTATTTTAAGAAATTGCCACAGCCACCCCAACCTTCAGCAACCACCACCCTGATCAGTCAGCAACCATCAACATTGAGGAAAGACCCTCCACCAGCAAAAAGATTACAACTCATTGAAGACTCAGATGATGGCTAGCAATTTTTAGTGATAAAATATTTTTTAATTAAGATATGTACATTGTCTTTTTAGACATAGTGCTGTTGCATACTTAATAGACTACAGTATAGTGTAAACATAACTTTTATATGCACTAGGAAACCCCAAAATTCATATGACTCACTTTATTGCAATATTCACTTTACTATGGTGGTCTAGAACCAAACCTGCAATATCTCCAAAGTATGTCTATGTATATGGCAATTGCTACAGTCACCATCATTATTATTTATATTCATAGGTAATAGCTAACTCCCTTTGGTACTGGTATCAAGTACCACTGTACATATACAAAACAAAAAATGTAAGAAACTTGTACATTAGAGGCAGCATCTATATCTATACATGAAATTCCTATTGACCTGACATGAAGAAGACAGAGATTAGATTCTAGGATTGATCAAATACCACTAACAAGAAAGTATGAGCCAAGTATGTTGTTTACATAAAGATACAAAGCTACCTGGAAACCCAGGAACCATAATGTAAAAATACTGAAGACCATCAGAATGAAAGTAAAAAGAGAACATCCTCAAAGTGACATCTGTAGGGGCAAATGGTGTGGAAGAACTATAGCATACTTAAAACACAGCAGAATTTGTGATAGAATTTTCCATATCTCTATATCTATATTAATTATCCCCAATTGACAGATGAAAAAACTTCAGGAAAGTTTAATTAATTTACCTAATATCAGAAAGCTAATAAAAGTCAGAGCCCAACTCCAAATCCCCACTGTCCAATCCATCATATTAGCATTTAGATGGAATTATTTGTTACATTTTTTACATTCCTTTTGTATAACTTTATTTCTATGTAAACTTAACAAGCAATAAAGAACATGTTAGTCTAGATTCAATATCAAATAACAAGGAAAACAGGTTTGTAAGAAAAATGAGAAACTTAGGATAAAATTTCTATCTTTGCCCTCACGTTTTATAAACTGAAAATGCTCACCATGATGTGAAATAATCTAGATACTGTAATAAAAAGCAAAATTATTTGAATTTGATTAACTTCTGTGGCCACATATGTTCACAGGTATTCTTAATATTTTTTGGTGTGAATTCCTTAAGCAGAACGATGTTTGTAAATGCATCAAATATCATATTAAATAAAATATTCAAACAACTGAAGATTTAGCAACAAAACTTAAAAAAAACCCTATGTGACAAAACTTGTCAAAATGAAAACTAGGTAATATTTTGAATTTAATGAAAAATCAAGAATCAATAATCTAAGCTTCCATCTCAAGAAGCTAGGAAAATATGGTATATCAATCTCAAGACAAGTAGAAGAAAGGATGAAAAGAATGCTAATAGAAGAAAGCAATGTCAAAGATGGCAGAAATACAATAGAGAACCTCAATAAAGTCAAAAATTTGTTCTTTGAAAAGCTTTAAAAATGTTGAAAAATCTCAAGCAAGACTAATGAACAAAAAAGGGAGAAAATACAGATCACTAACTATAGGAAGGAAAAGAGAGGCATAATTTAAAGCTTATAGATATTAAAAAGATAATACAAAAATATCATAAATAACTGCATCCATAAATTTAACAACTTAGGATAAATAGACAAATTCCTTGGAAATACAACTGAATACAAGAAAAAACAGAAAACCTGAACAGAGCTATACCTGATAAAGAAATTAGACTTGCAATTAAAACCTACTACTACCTAAATGTCCTGAATTGGATGAATAGATAAAGAAAAGTGGTATATATATACAATGGAATTTTATTCAGCCATCAAAAAGAAGGAAATTCTGCCATTGCAACAATGTGGATGAACCCTGGAGTGCATTATGCTAAGTGAAATAAGCCAAGTTCATAGCAACAGTAATGTACAGCATGGTGAGTATAGTTAATAATATGATACTGTATGCTTGAAAGTTGCTGAAAGTAGGTGGTGACATCAGCATCACGGCAGAGTGAGCTCTCCCCTTAGACTCTCCCCCTTAAGATACAACAAAAAGGACATTCATATCCCAGCAGAGGACGTTCATACAACAAAACAGATGTCTGAATGACCGGCGCAGCCATATGTCCAATGATGAAGGTGCTGGACCCCCCAGAGGAAGGGGAAGGAGGTAAGGAGAGTAACCCTGAGCTCTGCTGCATGTGGCTCAGAGAGGAGAGTGGGGAGGGGTGGCCCTCTGCAGGAATACTTTCACTCTCCAAGTTTCCTCACAGCCCGTGGGAAAGCCCCACATGGAGGTGACTGAACTGTTGCAGGGTTGTCTTCACCAAGCTAGAACCCCAGGAGAGCAGATAGTGAGGGAAGAGCAAGATGCCTCTGGGATCACGCAGGTGAAAGAAAGTGCCCTTCCTCCTGCCCGGTGCTCTAGCTCAGCTGGTCAGCCAGAGTACCTGTGCATTCCTTAGAAAAGCAGTAGCTAGAGGCCAGGAATTGTGGCAGGCTCAGAATACAGGGCTCTTGACCCCCACCCAGTAGTGCCAGATGGAAGCTGTGACCAGATACCATCACTATGTGGAGGCACAAATCCACACCATCAAATACTATGAAAAAATACATTAAATCTCCAGACCAGAAGAAAAATAACAAGCACCCAGAAATCAATCCTGAAGGCACAGAAATTTATAACATAAATGACAGAATTCAAAATAGCTATCATAAAAAAGCTCAACAAATTACTAGAAAATACAGATAGACAATTCAATGAAATCAGGAAGTTCTTCACAAAAGAGATTGAAACTATAAAGAAAAACTAATCAGAAATATTGGAGATGGAAAACAACAATGGAGGAGATAAAGAAAAATCTGGAATCTTTAAAGAACAGAGATGACAATATGGAGGATAGAATTAGCAATCTAGAGGATAGGAATACAGAAATGCTTCATATGGAGGAGGAGAGAGAACTAAGACTAAAAAGAAATGAAGAAATTCTCCAAGAAATATCTCACTCAATTAGGCAACGCAACATAAGGATTATAAGCATTCCAGAGGAAGAAGAGAAGGAAAAAGGAGCAGAGAGCTTGTTCAAAGAAATAATAGCTGAGAACTTCCCAAACCTGGGAAGGAGCTGAGAATACGTGAATGAAGCCAGTAGATCTCCTAACTATATCAACGTAAAAAACCTCTCTCCAAGGCATATAGTAGTAAAGCTGCCAAAAGTCAATGACAAAGAAAAAATATTAAGGGCAGCAAGGCAGAAGAAAATAACTTACAAAGGAACCCCTATCAGGCTTTCAGCAGATTTCTCAGCAGAAATCTTACAGGCTAAGAGAGAGTGGAATGATATATTCAAAATTCTGAAACACAAAAACTTTCAGCCAAGAATACCCTATCTAGTGAAAATATCCTTCAGATATGATGGACAAATAAAAACTTCCCCAGATAAACAAAAGCTAAGAGAATTCATCGCCACAAGACCACCACTACAAGAAATGCTCAAGAAGGCCCTCATACCTGAATTTAAAAAAAGGGAGATAAAAAGCCTTGAGCAAGGAGAAAAATAGGTAGCCAAAATCAGAAAAATTGCAGCTCTCTATCAGAACAGATTAGCAAACACTTAACTATAACATCAAAGATAAAGGGAAAGAAGACACCAAAAATAAATATAATCTCATCATTTTAACCACAAACTCACAACACAAGATGGAATAAGTTGTGACAATAATAACTTAGAAGCGGAAGAGGAATGGGATGGAATCAACTTAGTCTAAGGAAAGAAGAGGCTATCAGAAAACAGCCAACCTCATCTACGAGATTTTGTATACAAACCTTATGGTAACCACTAAACAAACAATCAGAACAGAGACACAAATGATAAATAAAGAGAAAACTAAGAAGACCATCATAGAGAACTACCAAACTGAACTGGTAGTCTGAAACACACAAGACGAGAAACAAAGGAAATGCAGAAGAATTGGAAGACGAGCGATAAAATGACAGCATTAAGCCTTCATATATCAATAATCACTCTAAATGTAAATGGATTGAATTCTCCAATCAAAAGACACAGAGTGGCAGGATAGATCAAAAAACAAGACCCAACAGGGGCCGGCCCCATGGCTTAGTGGTTAAGTGCGCTCACTCTGCTACTGGTGGCCCGGGTTCGGATCCAGGGCACGCACTGACGCACCGCTTCTCCAGCCATGCTGAGGCCGCGTCCCACAGACAACAACTAGAAGGATGTGCAACTACAACATACAACTATCTCCTGGGGCTTTGGGGGAAAAAAAAAAAAAGGAGGAGGATTGGCAATAGTTGTTAGCTCAGAGCCGGTCTTCCTCAGCAAAAAGAGGAGGATTAGCATGGATGTTAGCTCAGGGATGATCTTCCTCACAAAAAAAAAAAAAAAAAAAAAAAAAACAAGACCCAACAATATGCTGCCTCCAGGAAACACATATCAGCTCTAAATACAAACACAGGCTCAGAGCGAAAGTTGTTGAAAGTAGATCTTAAGCATTCTCACCAGGAAATCAAAAAGTTAACTATGTTAACTGTGTGGGGTGATGGAATTGTTAATTATCTTGATCTTGGTAATCATTCTACAACGTGTTTGTGTGTGTATATTTATATCAAATCATTATGTTGTACACTTTAATATATACAATTATGTTTGTCAATTATTCCTCAAAAAATTAAAAAAAAAACCTGCTACAATAAAAACTCCTGACTCAGATAACTTCACTAGTGAATTTTATCAAACATTTAAGACAGAAGTAATATCAATCTTAAATCCTTTCAAATAGAGAAAAGACCTTAAACTTGACAAGGGCAATATGTATATATGTAAAATATATAATATGTAATATATAAATATAAAATATATAATATATATTTGTTATATTTACATTAAAAAATAGGATGCTAATATATCTTATAAAAACAGATGAAAATTCCTAAGTGAATTCCAAATCAAATTCACCACTGTATAGATAATATACCACGTATTGAAGTATTTATCAAAGGAAAGTTTATTCAAGGTTTATTGAAGGAATGCTAGATTGATTAAATACCCTAAAATCAATGTAACTTAGTACATCAATGGAATAAAGAAAAAAATTACTATTTAATAGATACAGAAATATCTGCTCTATTTGATAGATCTCAACACTTACTCATGATACAAACTAGAAATAGAAAGGAACTTTGCTAATCTTTGCAATTTTTCTATAACTCCAACATTATTCTACAATAAAAAGTTTATTTTTAAAAAAGATGTTAGCGGGATAACTGGCAAAATTCAAATAAGATATGTAGTACAGAATTATTGATTTAATGTTAATTTCCTGGTTCTGACAATTATACTATAGTTATGAAAGATACAAACATCAAGAGAAGCTAGGTGAAGTGTAACTTGGAATTCTCTGTAGTATTTACGTAACTTTTCTATAAATAAAAAATTATTTCAAAATAAGTTTTTTAAAAGAAAAGATAAGGCAAATTTCATGGATCAATGAGCATCCATGTATTATATAATTGAAGTAAATGTATAAAAACTTTTTTTGAACATTTCAACTGAATGATGTCATATATTAATGCCGTAAAGTCCTTCCTCTCTTTCACCCCAGCAGTAGCCTCTGAAAGCCTTTTCTAGCCCCATTGTTTCTGGGGGTATATATATAATGTGTATATATATATAAGCGTATACATATAGTGTATCTGATACACTATATTTTCAAAATGCAATTTTAAAACTGTAAGTAAAAGCCATTTGCATGGTTAAACCAAACTAAATATATATATTTACACTCTGGAATGTAGCTTGCTAAAAGAGAATAAGTATGAGAAAAAAAAATTTCCACTGGAAATTAAAAGTTGGGTGAAAGATAAGGCATTTATGCTTCAGTGCTAAGATCTGGAACAATTTTTATAATTAAGATGATTTCTTACCATCTTAAATTTGGGTAAAGGCAACAATAAATAAAGAAACAATAAAAGGAGATATTTTTCCTAATGTTAGTGTCAACACAATTTTAATAAGCCAACAGGCTGTGCTGTTTCTAAATGGCTTCAAGTCAATCAGAAATGTTGCTATTAATAAATATCACTACAATCTGTTTAGAGAGGAGTATAATTGGTATAACCTATATTGAAAGAAATGGGGAGCTGTCATATTATTGGCCTTTGACCTCATAATTATAGTTTTAGCAATCCATTATAAAAAAAATATTTCAATAGCTCAAAAACGCTTGCTACATAAACAATGGTCATTACATTATAATTCACTAGACACAATTTATATACAATAAGAGAAGATTAAGGTCCTCATCTGAGGTCAATAATAATACCAAACAAATAGGATTGTTGTCTTAGGACAATAACTGGTACATAAAAACTTCTTACTATTACTTCTATTAAACTGTCTCATATACTGATTAGTTATATCTAGTAAATGTTTTAGACATTATAGTTTGTTACATTTCCTGTATGCTTTCTTTCTGGCTGCCATTCATCTTTTAACCCTATTCATGACATTTTTATGTTAGAAAAGTTTTAATCTGCATCTAGTCATATTATCAACAGCTTCCTTTACTTAATTAGAGTTTTATATCTTTATGTCCAATAGTTTAATAGAATCCCAAACTTCCTAACACTTCATGTCTTCACTTCATGGAACAATTATTATCCCAGTTTTACAGTTGAGGAGACCACAGTATAAGGAGGTACAAAGGTTTACATAGGATTTTACAAAGAGTAAATACTTGAGAAATGTTTGGATCTAATAAATAATATGTATTTGAGAAACTCGAGGAACTTAACAAATAGTAAGTCTTCAGGAAAGGCTAGTGGTTAGCAATTATTGTGATCAAATAAAGTTTCATAATATTTCCTATTCCTATAGTTAAGGATACACCAAATAGATTATTTTTAGTAAACTAATATCTTACACCATAGAGTTTGTTTTAACTAGAAATATATCTCTCTCCATTTATTCAAGTTTCTTATATCCTTCTATAAAGCTTCATATGTGTTGTGTACCTTCCACATTCCTTCTTAGATTTATTCATATGTATTTTATAGTCTGTGTGGTAGTTTATGGTGTTATTATAAATGGATTTGATTTTTCCCATCACATTTCTTAAGTGGTTACTGCTGTTGCAAAATAAAAATGCTGATTTTTGTTGTATTATTTTTATAATGACAATAGTACAGTTTAAAAGAAGAACAATCTCAATTTGAGGACACCAAAATGTTGTTTCTGTATTTAAGAATACTTTTGTTCTGCACTCAAGATAACCATCAAGCCATTTCATTTGCGTGGATAGTTATCTAGGAAAAAATTAATTAAAATGAAAATAAAAGAAGTTACACTTCTTTAAATGAGTAAAAATTAATTTTAATAGATGTTATGGGCTGAATTGTGTCTCCCCAAAATTCATATGTCGACATCCTAATTAACTCCCAACACCTTAGAATGTGACGGTATTTGGAGATAGGGTCTTTATCAGGTAAATTAAGTTAAAATGAGATCCTGAGGTGTGGGCCCTGGTCCAATGACTGATGTCATAAAAAGAGGAGATTAGGTCAGGCACCCAGAGAAGGAAGACCATGTGAAGACACAGAAGATGCCCATCTACAAGACAAGGAGAGAGAACTCAGAAGAAACCAACCTGGCTGACACTTTGATCTTGGTCTTCTAGCCTCCAGA
Source organism: Ceratotherium simum simum (assembly GCF_057802395.1). Lineage (NCBI taxonomy): Eukaryota > Metazoa > Chordata > Mammalia > Perissodactyla > Rhinocerotidae > Ceratotherium > Ceratotherium simum. The sequence continues at coordinate 36,314,656 of NC_141908.1, read as the reverse complement.
ACTGTAAGGAAATAAATTTCTGTTGTTTCAGCCACCCAGTCTGTGGTACTTTGTTAAGGCAACCCTAGCAAACTAATATAACAGAAGCGAACAATGAAGTCTTTTATTTTTTTCCAAAAGAGATAATTCTATGATTTTATTACATATTATGAGAGATCATTTAAGTCTTTCAACCTTTCACAGTGAAATGTAGTAAGTACACAGAGAGGAGCACATAATAAAGATGTGTATTATACCTTAATCAATGCAAACCTTATAGGGTATGCTCTTTGTCTGGAAAACAATTAAGGTAAATATTAACAGTAAAGTTTAAATTGAAATATCACATATTTTGGAAAATTATGAAATAAAGTTCTAAATACCCCAGCTTACAAATGGTAGTTAGAAAATATTTTTATATTTAATGAAAAACTATATTATCTGTGAGATAGAGCTAAAGCTTTCCTTAGAGGGAAATTCGTATCTTAGAGGGAAATTTATAGCATATATCTGAAAAGAAAAATGGCTGAAAGTCAGCAGGCTAAGCTTCTATCTCAAAAAATGAGGAAAATTAAAATTCCTCCAAGTGACATAATTTTAAAGAAATATGGATACTAAAGGTTTTCTTGCCCTTATAATGATCACATACAAAGCTCAATTTGCCAAGTCCTACATATAAATTTTCAAAGTTTATTTGAAGGAAAATTATTCCCTATCACTGAAGGCAAAAGTGAAAAATATTCATTTCTGACTAGAAAATACAGGCAATTATTAAGATTTTTCTTGCCACTCTAGCTAGACAACTTATATCTTTTATCATTCTATTCATGATCTATGGAAGAAAGAACTGTAAGGAAGGGGAAACTCACAAAAGTCTCTGGTTTATAACAAAGCCACAAGGGGACATCAAAGCCATATCTTTAATGAGATCCATCTTGTGATGAACTTGTAGAAGAGGCTCAGGCAGCTATGAGATTGAGGATAAATTAATAACGTAGTTTTTTGTGGTTGTTTATTTTGTCTGTCTATTTTTTTATGCCAGGCTGACATAAAACAATGGAATTATGCCACAATTCAGAACCTATTCCAATAAATGATATAATTTCAAGGTAAGAATTCATAGAAAGTCATAGATAAAGAATTCTAATCGGTTTTAGAATAAGTCACCATTGTATTAAGTAATGACAAAACATTAACTTTTTTAAAGTTCCATAGATTTTCTTATCTAAAAGTTTGTTCAGCACAGATATTTTAATTATATTTGCAATAATTAGTAGTACAATTCTACTATGCGTTAGCAAAGCTTATGATCAAACTCTATAGATATTGAAGCTAAAATGAAGGTTTTGTTAATCACCTGATTAATAATAGAACCATAATATAATTGTGTTCAAATAAAATATAAAGAAGCTCTTTACATGAATCTGTTTCATTTATATGTTGCATATAATATTTACATAGATCTACTGTTTAATATTATTCAAGAGCTGAAACATGAGAAAAAGATAACTTCTGGAAATGCAGCAGCTAAATTGGAGGACACAATTGCTTTATTCCTATTTCCTAGACTTTCTTCCATAAGACATTTACAGTGTACTAATATTTTAATCACAACTTGCATAGTTTTGAGTCCATAAAAAGGTAGGTGAGTAAATATTTATTTAGTGGTTTGTATATAATTATTACCACCCTCTCAAAAATAACCTGTTCCCATTTTACAGATGAAAGAAATGAGTATCAGAGAAGTTATGTTACTTTGCCAAGGTCATTAAAATTAAGTGATAAAATCAGTATTCAAGCACAGTATAAAATACAGAAAAGCAAAAGACAAAATATCTTTGGTTGCAACTCTCTGAGATGAGTTACATTCTCAGAATTCAACAACTTCAAGTTATATTTATGCAACATTATGACAATCAGATGCAACTAAAAATTGTTTTGCTTATTTGTCCATAGCATACCTGTAGAATGCTGAGATTGACAGAGAACTGGGTTACCATCCTAGAGGCTGGCAAGCTAACTACATTCATGAACCATCTGAAGCATACCTCCTGAAACTTTTGAGCAAATACAACTTTTCCATGGACATGTAGATGAGCCTGCTACAAACTTAGATATGTGAGAAAACTTTAATTAACTTTTTAGGGTCACCCGGTATCAACTAAATGCATTTGAAAGGTCTCTTACTTGTCAGTGAATCTATTATTTAGTGTTCAGTCGGGAAATTCCTAAATGATGATTTATACAAAATTAATAGCTTCTAGAAGAACAGCTTGACTTCTATGTTGACACAATTCACCCCACCATTGCCCATTCCAACCAAAAATAAAAACAGTGATTCTCATTATGCAGTGCATCTAGTAACTTTTAAAAATGAAAGGGGAATGATTTCTGCTAATGTTGGATAATGAAAATATTAATAGTTTATTACGATGAGTCTGGTCAGCTGAAACTTGTAGAGTGTTTTGCAAGCTACTTCACTTTTCACCATCAAACTAGGGAAAAGTCAAGTAGCTGACTGATAATTGTTAATATGCCTATATCTGTAGTACATTTACTAAATGTCTGATGTCCTAAGATCATATGAAACAATTTGTGTTTCCTAGTATGTCTGTCTTCTCCCTGACAGTTTTAGTTAAAACAACAGAAAAACTTGGATTTTATCACTGCTTCTTCAGCATGTAAGTTATTACTTATTCTGTTTTCCTAATGCAGCTGAATGAAGAAAAGTATAGGTTTTTCAGCAATTTGTCAATCAATGTATGACTGATAGTTTGCAATTCACTCGTATTTACTCTAAACTAGATCTTAAAATTGGATGAGTTTGGTTCCAAGGCATAGGACAAAAGGCATCAGGCATCCTAGAAATGTCATGTAGAATTGTTTCTTCACTTGATAATATCATATTCCATAACAATTTGAAAGGAAAAACCAGCCTCTAACAGAGAACCAACATGTAACTTTCTACTTTTCAGTTCTTAAAGGGGAAAATCAAGGTGAGCTATTGTATCAATAAGATGTCAACATATTTATATTTTTTACAGAAGTTTTATTTGAAAGGCCACTATATTGCTAGCACACAAAAGAGAAAGAGGAAGAAAACAGGCAATCAAACTATTTTAAATTGATTTAAAAATAGGAGTCACATTATTTTTAAAGAATATTAATAAGAACGTGTGCAACAGGTATTAAATTGGTTCGTGAATGGCATTCAAGTGGAAGAAAAGTCATATTTCATAACTTTTTGAAAAATCAAAATCATCTAATATGGTTTATTTCTTCCTGTCAATAGGGATGACAGAGAATTCTAACTTAGCCATGTATTGTATTTTGGTGTGGGAGGTGGTAGGGGAAGCCACCCTCAACCATCTCTAGGGTTTTACTAAAGTCTCAGGGAGGCATATTTTGTCCATAAAACTTGAGGAAGAACTTTGGGTTTAGCGAGAATTAGTGACTATGGGGATGCTCCCTGACCAAGCCCATGTAGTTAATTTAAAGATGAACTGCTTTCCTGCCTTGGGCACTGAAATCTTTCAACTAATTTCCCAAAGCCACAGTCCTTGATATTCAGCTCCCAGTAGCCATATATCGCTCCATCAAACATCTGGCCTTCCTCTGAGGCTCTGCAGGGTTCTGGGCTCGAGGTTTTGCCATTTCTAAGACCTACAGTTCTAAGCCCATTTCTCTTGAGAAGTTACCTCCATGTTGGGCTACCTGTCCTTTTCAAATTAAAACAGTAATCTTTCCCTTCTCCTGTCTGGAATTGGCATGAAAATGTAAAACTGTTTACTTGTAGTGAGGGCAGATGGGGAGTAGTGTGAGGAGAGCTCAGAGTTCTACAAACATTAATGTTGTGCCCCACCACTCCACTCCATCCCCACTTTCCAAGAATAGGGTAGAAAACATATTAGATTCATTCATCCCTAATGGGTCCACAGCAACAAAAAATCCTGGACATTAGCTTTCTTCTTAAAAATATACCTTGTTACACAAGTTTTATTAAAAAAAAATAAGCAAAAAGATAAAAAGTGAAGTAGAATGCTAATTAAATTTCCACAATTTCCCCCTCAAGAATTCTTTAGTCTTATCTCTTACAGCTCTTTTATTTTGCAAATAATTCTACAAGAACTAGAGAATATAGCCCTAATCACACTGATAAATGAGTAAAAGGAATAATTGTTAACAGCTTAAGAGGTATACGTTTTATGACAAGTCTAATACTGACTTCTCAAGAGAGACATTACCTTTAATTCACTTCTTCCTTAATAGACTATAAAGTACAACTCTAAAGTGGTTCATACAATGAAAAAGCACGGCAAGTTAGGTATGCTCCACTTATTGTACAAAAGTCATGTTCTGGGGCTTCCCTGTTCTTTCAATAGCAACAGCGGGAAGTAGTCTGTCTGTGACACTCTTACTATCATTTTACAGTGGCAGACTAGATTTTTATTGCTATGATCCGAGCAACGTGCTGTTATTGCTCATATAGATAAAAACATTGTCCATACAATTATGGTGTAATAACCAAGGAAACACATTTGGAAAATGATTTTCCAGGAAGTTATAGCAAGAAAACATCCAAGGGAAGAGTTTGGCACCTGTTAATTTCGAATGGAGCTTTAAAAGCTTGTATGAGCTTTCTTGTGCTCACCTGTGATTCTTTTTCAAAATATATAAATTTCAAATACATATATATTATATATATTTATATGTATGTATATATATCCTTACCACCAGTAATGATAACGAGAATAACCTTACTACATGTCTTTATCATTTTAGTACATGTTTGTCTAAGAATCAAAAATTTCAGGGGCCAGCCCAGTGGCGTAGTGGTTAAGTTAGCATGATCTGCTTTGGCGGCCCAGGGTTTGTGGGTTCAGATCCCAGGCACGGACCTACACACTGCCCATCAAGCTATGCTGTGGTGTTGTCCAACATACAAAATAGAGGAAGACTGGCAAAACTGTTAGCTCAGGGACAATCTTCCTCAAGCAAAAAAAGGAAGCTTGGCAACAGATGTTAGCTCAGGGCCAATCTTCCTCACCAAAAAAAAAAAAATTTCATAAATTTCTTTGGGAGGCTACCAGCTAATAGATTATATTGTATACATTTTATAAAGAAAATGATTGAAGTTCAGAGGGACTTCAACTTCTGGAAAGACAGATTAGATATACTTATCCCTGTTCCTCTGGTTAAGTACAACTAAAAACCCTGGACATTATATATAAAGCAAATATAAGAAGACTGAAAATTGGAGAGAAAAGGGCAAAATGGCAGTGGATCTCAGGGCCCAAAGACAGACATGGTAATGAATTCACTGGGTTTTCTTTTTGCTTCATATATATCAGACTTGGAGCAAAAGAATTGGCACTGACAAACACCAGTGGGCACAGGCATGAAGAGCCCCAACAAAAGCCTGCTCTCTGTAGCCAAAGGACAAGGAAAAGGGCAGCCCAGCAAACCAGAAAGTGTTTTTGGCAATAATTGCTCTACTCCAGTCAAACACCACAGAAAAAACTTTGGCCCTACCCCACACACACCAGCAAATGTCAAGTGGGAAACCTAGATTTCTACCCTTACATGGTTATAATAAGGTATGCCACCTCTTCCACTGGAGAGGTCTCAGAGAAGACCGGGTACGGGCCTCCTACCCTTTCCCCTGCTGTGTCAGTGGAGACCACATAAGAAGCCTGAACATAAGAACTACAAGTTCTACACCCAACTCATAGCAACAGTGTGCCCTTCCCTGAAGCCACTGTTGTGACAGTGTCAGAGAAGGCCTACTAGAGACACATGACTTTCACCAGTAACCTTGCCACCCTCCTCTGCCCATAGTCAGTGGAGGCCACCAGGGAGTAGTAAGATGGCATTCCTACACCTCCGAGACAGAGAGGTATCAGCGGAGGCCTAGTTGGGGGCCAGAATTCCCACCCCTGCCTAGCAGTAGGGAGAAGATTCTGATGTCAATGGAGGCTGAGTGAGAACCTGGATTTCTACTCCCACTTCACGTTCCCCTGTCCAAGCAGTGTCAGAGGAAGCCAGCTAAACCAGAAGGGTTAAATAAGGTCCAGAGTCTCACAAAATGTCTACTAGTATTCCAAGAACCAAGAAGGTCTCAAACTGAATGATAAAAGACAACCAAGAGATGCCAAAACCAACATGACAAAGACGTTAGAATTATCTGAGAAAAGTTTAAAGCAAACATTCTAAAAATGCTTTAATGAGCAATTGTAAACACACATGAAACAAATGAGAAAAGTAGTCTTAGCAAACAAATAGAAGATATAAAAATGAACAAAATGGAAATTTTAGAAGTGAAAAACACAATAACTGAAATAAAAATTATCAGGGACAGAGAAGGACATTAAATAATGATAAAAGAGCTGATCCAAGAAGACATAACAATCCTAAATGTGTATGCACAAAATAGCATAGATAAAAAATATGCGAAACAAAATCTGACAAAAATGAAAGGAGAAATACACAATTAACTATAGTTGGAGACTCCAAAACCTCTCTTTCCACAATTGATAGAACAATTACCTAGAACACTAGGAAAGATATAGAATAACTTAAAACACCATCAACCAACAGGATCTAACCAACATTTATAAAATATTCCACTCATCAATATCAGAATATATATTCCTTTCCAGTACCCACAGAACCTATACCAAGATACACCACATAATGGGCCATAAAACAAACCTCATCAAATCTAAGAAATTTGAAATCATGCAGCATGTTCACTGACCACAATGGAATGAAACCAGAAATCGGTGACAAAAAGATAACAGAAAAATCTCCAAACACTCAGAAACCAAACAACATACTTTTAAATAATTCATGGGTCAAGAGGAAGTCTCAAGGGAAATCAAAAAGGTACACTGAACTACATGAAAATGAAAATACAATATATCTAAATTAGTGCAACACAGCTAAAGCAATGCCAGAGGGAAATTTATAGCACTAAATGCATACATTAGAAAAGAGGAAAGGTCTCAAATGAATAATCTAATGCTCTACCTCAAAAACCTAGAAAAACAAAAGCAAAATAGGCCCACAGAAACCAGAAGGAAGGAAATAAAGATAAAAGCATAAATCAATGAAATTGAAAACAGAAAAACAATGCTAAAAAAATCAATGTTACAAATAGCTGGTGTTTGAAACTATCAATAAAATCGACAAACCATTTTCAAAGGTCTAACAAAAAAAGAAGAAAGAAGATACAATGACCAACATCAGTAACAAAACAATGGATATCACTACAGATCCTGTAGACATTAGAAGGTTAATAAGGAAATACTAAGAACAACTCTACACACAAAAGTTTAACAACTTTGATAAAATGGACTAGTTCCTTAAAAAAACACAAACAAAATAAAATAGAAAATAGAAAATTTGAATAGTCTTACAGCTACAAAGAAATTGAATTCCTAATTAAAAATTCCCCAAATAGAAACCTTCAGGCTGGGAGAATGCTACCAAGTATTTAAAGAAGAATTTAATTAACACCAATTCTACGTAATCTCTTCCAAAAAAATAGAAGAAGACTCACCGGTTCATTTTATGAAGCTAGTATTACCCTGATACCAAAACAAAACAGTAAATAAAACTACAGATCAATATCCCTCATGAATACAGATGCCAAAATCTCTAATAGATATAAACAAATAGAATTCAGTAATATATAAAAAGAATTCTAAACCATGACCAAGTGAAGTTTATTCCAGGGGTCAAGGCTGGTTCAATATTTAAAGATCAATCAATATAATCTACCACATTAACCTACTAAAAGTGAAAAAGCACTGCATCATATCAATTGATGCAGAAAAAGTATTTGACAAAATTCAATACCCATTCAAAATAAATACACTCAGAAAAAAAGGAATAGAGGGGGAACTTCCCCAACTTTATAAATAATATCTACAAAAAATTACAGGTAATACTATATTTAATGTTAAACCACTGGATGCTCCTCTTTAAAATGGAGAATAAATCAAGAATGTTCACACCAATAATTCATACTCAACATTTTGCTGGAAGTTCAAACCTGTACGATTATGCAAGAAAATAAAATAAAATGCATTCACATCAGAAAGAAATTTATAAATAAAACTGTGCTTTTTTATAGATGACATGATTTTCTATGTAGAAATTTTCAACAAATCTACAAAAAAAATTAAAAACTGCCTAGAACTAATAAGTGACTTAAGCAAGGTTACAGGTATGTGTTAGTCCATTCAGGCTGCTATAACAGAATTATCATAGACTGGGTGGGTTATAAACAAACAAATGTAGTTCTCATATCTCTAGAAATTAAGAAGACCAAGACTAAGGCACCAGCAAATTCATTGTTGTCTGGTGAGGACCTGCTTCCTGATTCACAGATGGCTATCTTTTTGCTGTGTCCTCACGTGGCAGAAGGGGCAAGGGAGCTCTCTGGGGTCTCTTTTATAAGGACACTACTCCTGTTCATGAAGGCTCCACTTTCATGACCTAATCACCTTCCAAAGGCCCCCACTCCAAATACCATCACATTGGGGATTAGGTTTCAACATATGAATTGGGGCGGGGGGGGGGGGGCGGCGTACAAACATCCAATCTATATCAAGGTAGAATATAATTATTTCAAAAATCAATTTTATTTCTTTATATATTTTTATTTGAATGTCTAGACAGACGTTCGAGTGAAAAAATAGAACACCATTTACAATCAATAAATACTACCGAGTAAATCTAACAAAGCACATACAGAATTTTATGCTGAAAAACTACAGAATCTTGATGGAATAAATCGAAGAAGATCTACATAAATGGAGAGACATACATTGTTCCTGGATTGGAAGACTCAAAACATGAAAGATGTCAATTCTCCCCCAAACTGATCCACAGATTTAAAGAAATTTGAATCAAAATCCCAGCAAGATGTTTTATAGACATAAGATTACTCTAAAATTTATATGAAAAGGCAAAGGAACTAGAATAGCTAAAAGAACTTTGAAAAAGAAGAATAGGGTAGGAAGAATCTGTCTACCTGATTTTGAGACATTATATACCTATAGAAATTGAGGCTATTTGGTATTGTCAAAGAGATAGACACATAGATCAAGGGAACACACGGAGAACCCAGAAATAGACCCACACAAATATATCTAACTGATTTTTGACAAAGGTGCAAAAGCAATTCAGTGGAGGAAAAATGGCCCTTTAAACAAATGGTTCTAGGGCAATCGATATCCATTGGCAATCACAAAAAAAATGAACTTTGACCTAAATCTCACATCTTACACAAAAATTAACTCAAAATTGATCACAGACTTAAATGTAAAATGTAAAACTAAACAGCTGTTAGAAAAAAATAGGAGACATTCTTTAGGATCTAGGGCTAGGGAAAGAATTCTCACACTTAATACCCAAGGCACAATTCATAAAGGGAAAAGTTGATAAACTGTACCTCACCAAAATTAAAAACTTCCATTGCTCTATGAAAGAGCCTATGAAGAGGATAAAAAGACAAGCTACAGACTGGGTGAGAATATTTGCAAACCACATATCCAACAAAATATTAGTGTCTAGACTATATAAAGAACTTTCAATATTCAACAACTAAAAAAATGCAACTAGAACACGGGTAAAGGAAATTAACAGACATTTCACTGAAAAGGATACACAGACATACAGATGGCAAATAAGCCCAAGAAAATAAGTTCAATATCACTAACCATTAGGTAAATGCAAATTAAAACCACAACGAGACACCTATATGAATGGCTAAGATAAAAAATTGCACCAACACCAAGACTAGCAAGAAGGCAGACTGGATCACTTACACATTGCCAGTGGAAATGTAAATGGTACGTTCTGGTAAACAGGTTGACAGTTTCTTAAAAAACTAAACATACAACTACCATATATCTTTTTTTTTTTTTTTGTGAGGAAGATCAGCCCTGAGCTGACATCCATGCCAATCCTCCTCTTTTTGCTGAGGAAGACCAGCCCTGAGCTAACATCCATTGCCAATCCTCCTCCTTTTTTTTTTTCCCGTTTTCTCCCCAAGGCCCCAGTAGATAGCTGTATGTCATAGTTGCACATCCTTCTAGTTGCTGTATGTGGGATGCTGCCTCAGCATGGCCTGACAAGCGGTGGGTCGGTGCGCGCCCGGATCCGAACCCGGGCCGCCAGTAGCAGAGCGCGCACTTAACCACTACGCCACCAGGCCAGCCCCCAACTACCATATATCTGAGCAATTGCACTCTGAGTTATGTAGAGAAATGAAAACTTACATTTACACATAAACTTGTACATGAATATTTATAGCAGCTTTATTTGTAATAGCCAAAAAGTAGAAACAACTCTGATATCATCTAAAGGGTGAATGGTTAACCAAAGTGTGCTCAATTGATACCAGAGAATTATACTCACAATACAAAGGAACACAATATTGACACAAGCAACAATCTAGATGAATCTCCAGAGAATTGTAGAGTAGAAAAAAAAAAAAATCCAAAAATGTTACATAATGTATGCTTTTATTTACATGACATTCTTGAAATGACAGAATTAGAGAACTAGAGGACAGATTAGTGGTTGCCAGGTGTTAAGGAAAGAGTGAGCCAGGGAGGGAAGTAGGTGTGGCTGTAAAAGAGGAACATAAGCAATCCATGTCAGGATGGAAATATTCTGTATCTTGACTGCTCCAATGTCAGTACCCTGGGTGTGATACTGTACTGTAGTTTTGCAAGAGGTTACTGCTAGGGGAAATGGAGTAGGGGGTACATGGGATCTCTATTATTTCTTCACAAGTGCACGTGAATCAGTAATTATCTCAAAATAAAAGGATTAATTTTAAAAAATTAAGGCTCAAAATCATTAACTGGCTCTGAAATTCACAAGAAATATGCCCAAGCCCTTTCTTCAGAGTCATTTTGCCTGAGTTAATGAGAGTTAGAATACAGTACAGGGTCAAAACAAAAGCTTGAAATGAAAGAAGCCATCAGAAAGCAAGGACTGAAGGGTACTATATCAGGCAGATCAATCAGGAGAAAAAGCTAAGTCAGAAAGCAAGGTCAAGAATAGGATATCTTAGTCAAAAGGTGAAACCAAATTTTTAATTTTCTGCCTGGACTACGGGAAAGACAGAAAGCAGGACTGGGATGAGAAAATTGCCTGACAGTTTCAAATACTTGGCTGTCCTTACACCTGACAGTACTTCTCCACTTTTCACTGGTTCAAAGGGTGACTTCTATATAACAAAGCTCTCTCTCTCCCTCCAGGAACCAGTCTGGGTTGGAAATCAACTAATGAACATTTATGAACGGCCCACCAGAAATATTTAGTACTTGGGAAAGGCATTGCATAAAATCTGTCCCCAAGGATTTAAAAATGTAATATGAATACAGTTACAAAAGAAAACTGATCATAAATAATACCATTATGAACAATAAGTTCAAGAGTAAACAGGTTGGCAGTATAGCACACTGACTAGATTACCTATAAAAAAATCGCATAAAAATCAAGTCTAAATTTAAGTCTTGTGTCTCAAGTCTATATTATAGAGGGAAAAGATGATCAGGTTATAAGATATTTGACTAAAGCTTATCTTTTGTATTCTACAATTTAAATTGTCTTACAATCTTAAAAAATAAACTACATTCATAACATTTCCATGATAAAATATAATTTTGTGCTTTTTGAAAACAGTAAATGTGTTTTCTTTTTGAGTTTTCTAATTAATGCCTATGAAATTCATGAGTTTGCCCAGATCCAGATCTTGTAGACTCAGCCTAATTGAACCTGAAATATATATTGGACTTCCTAATGGAAATAGCAAATGTAGTGCCACTACAAATTTGAATAAGAGATTTAGAGAGAAAACTGTCCTGGGGCATCATCATAATTGCAAGGCAGTTGATTGAGTCCTTGATTTTCCTAACTGTAAGCTCAATACTATCAAGAACTGAAGAGGTATTTGTGTTAATCTCCAAGCCCTTTTATTGGCATACTCACACTATTATGACGTATCTATTTACGGTATTTTCGGTATTTAAGTTCACTGTTATAAAAATCAAGACACTTTTATTGTCATATATTAGCTTATATTTGTAGACATACACTTTTTATAGATCACTTTAGCAAAAGTTAAACTATTCTAGAAATATATGGTTATAAATAACTATAAAATATAGTGATACATAATTTAATGCACACAGAAACTTTCTTTTATGACAAAAACAATACAAATAAAAGATTTCAATCTGTAACATGAATGTACTCAAATACTTTTCATCAAATCAAGATTATTTTAGAAAACATCGGTCATCTAAAGATACTGTCTTGCAATACATAAATGTCTTTATTTTTCCTTAGGAACCTATATATCTGAAATCAGTAACTCAAAGTCAGCCCCCTGTGATTTTAATTTTGAAAAATTTTAAAATAAGTTAAATAGAGCCAACAGGTGACATATACGCATCATATCTTATAAGTAGCAAACTACAGTTTCACAATTGTATTATGCTTCCTTCATCTTTATTTTATTTATTATTGATATCAAGATGGCTGTTCACTTTTATTCTCAAAGAGCCGTTTGCACAGTGTGTTCTTTCCCTCTCATCCATCTCTCTCTCTCTCTGTCTAATTAGACTTGCCAATAATTTGCAAACTTTACTGCCCATTTAAACAACTCAGGTTTGGGGTTTAGTGTTCTCTTCTACTTCAGGGGTGGAGAGGTTTAATTAATAACTTTCTGTTTTACTGTAACAGTTTCATTTACTTCTGTAGCTTTATTTCATTGTTCTTTTCTATTTCACCTTCAGATCATTTTGTCTTTTTTACTTGCTAATAGATATCATTAAGGCTATTCCTTTCTACACCACATAGGATTTAATTTCTGGAATTCTTTGTCATTTTAAATCAAACAGTCTGTAAATTCAGTTTGAATTATTTTTTAACTCAAAATTTCTTGAAATGAATTTTTGCTTGTTTGGTTTTCGGATTTCCTAAATTTTTAAAATTTCTGAGATTTAGATTAGGGGTAGGCAGGTAAAGAATACATCCTTTTGCTGTCAATTTCTATTTTTATCTCATGGTGGCAAGAAATGTAGCCAATATGAGCATCAATTTTGGAAATGTTTTGGTATTTTCTCCGTGGCCTAATGTATGTTTAATGTTTGCAAATATCGTAAAGTCTGTAAAAGGTTTTTCCCAGAGGATACAGCAGTCACTTTACAATATATCTAATAAACTGAATTTTTTAATCTTTGTGAATAATATCCTCTATACCACACTTATATTTTGTTGTGGTTGTTTGATGTATTACTTTTGACAGAAATATGGTATCATTGTAGATTTGTCAGATTGCGTTTGTATTTACATAATTTTTATTATTCTATATATTTTTTTGAGTATCTTCTGTTTATCAGCTAAAAGCTTTCAGCACTTTCTTCTGGTGGACTGCACCTTTTAAAAATTGTTTCTAGGGCCGGCCCCGTGACTTAGCGGTTAAGTGCGCACGCTCCACCACTGGTGGCCCGGGTTTGCATCCGGGGCGCACACCGATGCACCGCTTCTCTGGCCATGCTGAGGCCGCGTCCCACATACCGCAACTAGAAGGATGTGCAACCATGACATACAACTATCTACTGGGGCTTTGGGGAAAAAAAAAAAAGGAGGAGGATTGGCAATAGACATTAGCTCAGAGCCGGTCTTCCTCAGCAAAAAGAGGAGGATTAGCAGGGATGTTAGCTCAGGGCTGATCTTCCTCACACACACACACAAAAAAATTGATTCTAGATTTAATGCATTAGTCTCTAAATTATATATTACCTGATTTTTTTTAAATCATTGAGTTCCTTTTGCATGGCATATCTTTGCCTATCCATTTGCTAGAATATCTTTACCCCCCTAACTGAACTTCTCTGTCATTTTAAGCATCATAGAGCTAGGTTTTATAAACTAATCTTAGAGCCCCTTTCAAACATGAAATGCGCCTCAGATTAATCAGTGTGAAGTTCTGAAGTTTCAGTGGGTTTTATTTTGCTCCTCTCACAGTCCATACTAACATCATCTTTCCCCCAACCCCACACAAGCAAATCCTCACTTATCCTAAACAGCTGTTCTCCCAGGTTGATCAGGGTTACAAACACTGAAGCCAGCAGAGGGCCAGAGGGATCCAAGTGGACCAACGCTTCAGCAGACTTCAAGTATTCCTGTATATCGCCTTCTCTAAGGGAAGGAATTTTTTTCATGAGTTCCATAATGAGCAATGTCTCCTTGCTCTGAAGCAAATTTTAATTTCAATTTTTGTGTTTCAAATTTCTCTGCTCTGATTTCTCCCTCACTCCATATTTCATTTGTTTAACACATTTTAGAAATTCATCAAAATGTATCCTTTAGTGACTGGACACTTACCTGCTTTCCAGGATTCTTATGGACTCATTTCTTTGCACGTACATTTTCAGGAGGGGAGCTAAACTCACATGTTTAACTTGCCATCTTAAACGTCAAGTCTGTACTCTAAGTTCTGTTTTCAGCTATGATTTTCCACAGAGATACTGTAAATTTTGTTTCCCCAAGTTTTCATTCAATTCTGCCTACTTCCATAAGCAGAAGATGTAAATGAAGAAATGACCGCGTCCCAATATCAATAAAACAATTTAATCCTGACAATTTTTAACACGATTGATTCCTTATCACCCATTTAAGGAAGACTACAACAACAAAAAAGGCCTAAGGGGACTAAAAAGGAACAAAACTTTCATTAAAATACAACACTGGAAAATCATATAGCAAAGCTAAACAAAATATATTTTTATTTCTCTATAAGATAGTTTGAATTAAACTTATCAGGCAAACACGGCACAAAAGGGGTTCGTTGTGTATCCTGGAGATAATCAAGCAGTACAGCATACTGGTTACCAGCATGTGGCCTGGAGTCAGACTACAAGTGTTCATATCTCAGACGTACCACTAACTAGCTGTGTGGCTTTGGGGAAGTTACTTAACCTCTCTGACAATCAGGTTCATCATCTGTAAAATGTGATAAAAGTGTTTACTTCATAAGATAATGAGAGGTTTAAATAATATAGAAAAACACTTAAAAATAAGGACTAGCACATAATAATTGCTCAGTAAATATTTCCTAAGATTATTAAAAGCTGTGTTTCTCAGATAGTATGGATGTAGTGCTGCCCAGAAACACAGACTAAATATCCTCTCAACATTAATTCCAGTTACAAGAGTCTCTGGAAAGTTATGTTGTAGCAAGCAAACTATTCAGCTATTTGGTACCCAGTACAAAACCTCAAGAAAAATGACCGAAGTGCTTTGTCTCTGTCGTATTTGCAATTTGTATTATTTTCTGTCTGGCAGAACGCAGAGCCAGAACTGATAGATTCTGCCAATATGAAATTTATGGTTTTGATTTCATATCAGGTGCCACAGTAAAATGATTTTATACAGATTTTACATGAGAAACTTGTCATTTTTTGATTATATAAAACTTGCACCAAAAAAATATAAGAAGGAGATTAAAAAGAGTCAGTGCTAAAGCAGACTCTTTAAAAGCAAAAACCCACCATCTGTAGCAGGAGGACTTCATAAAACCCAGGGGTGTCTTCTTACCCAACTGTCAACACCAGGAAACATGCCAAGGGGACAGATGCTAAAATTGGAAAGTCTCATCTAGGGCGTGACATCAGAGTTCTATAATTTCTCTCTAAAAAAGCATCAGTCACCATAACAGCAACAAAGTATTAAGGAGAAAACAAAAGCACCATCCTTAATGAAGAATGGTTACCATTAAATAGTTACACTACTAAAATTCTGTTAACAAAAATGAACATACTGGTTTGTGGGATGGGAGGTAAAATCTGTATCGAGCTAGTTTCCAAGAGACCAGGAGGTATTTTTTTAAGCACTGGCAACAACAGGGAACATATGATCAATTAGGAAAATAATAACAGAAGCCATTACTAAAAATAGTTTCCAATGACAGTGTGGAGTTGAAGAAAAACAATGAGGAAATCTCTCCTGCTGTTTTAATAATACACTGACAAAGACCTGATAATGAAAATTGATAACTCAAAGATAGCACTCAGTGTTAAAAATGGAAAACAATATATAATTAATACCATCACATGGGGGAATTTATGGTCCAGAAACACAGATATCCTTCAATAAAACATATTTCATGTTCATTCAAGAATTGTTGAATTTGGATTTTTACTCCCATTAGATTTTCACTTCTATCAGAGAACAAATTTGGCTTTTAAGATTTCAGAGTCTTCAGCTATTTACAACCAGGCTGAATCTGAAAGTGCACTTGCTGACTGCGGCTTTGGTTTCTAAAGCAGAGGTTGCAAACTCACAGAGTGCGCCAAGCAGATAACATGAATGAGTGAAACCAACTGCGTGAGGGCTGTGGGAACCTGCAGAGAGAATGCCCCAGGTACATGGGATGGAAGCCATTCAGCTTCATGCTAGAAAGCAAGCCTGGTATTGTCTAATCTCATTTTTCAAGAGAAATTTTAAAAATCCATACTTCTATTTGAATCTCCAAGTTATGTAAGTGTTGGTATAAAAAAAGAAATATCAAGTATTATTTAAAAATTATGGGTGCCATATACAACAATAAACTAAAATCCAATACACAGGTTACCAGATGTAATCTCAAAAGGGTCTCCATTGTAATTAAACCTCATAAGGGTAAAGATGGCTGTTTTGTTTGTTTTGCTTTGTTTGGGAAGTATGATGATTTAACCATATATGCCAAAAAAGTCATACAACTTTTTATAGGAAGATAAAGCCCATTATTTGCAAATTCTGTTCAGTTTTTGTATACAAGACCTCTAAACTGGCTAAGAAAAACTGGATTATAAAGCTTTATTCAGGACCCCAATATCAGAAGTAATATTAGATTTCTCAAGGAATGAAAAGAAAAATGAGAGAAATCTAGCAGTTATTTACTTTATTTCTAAAAGGTAAGAAAACAATATAAATTTCTATTTGTGTTTTAGGTGAGAGGAAGCACTAATGTAACCCAGTCTGGCTATTAGCTTATTCAGTGTTTCGGCAGAAAATAAAATCATTAATAAGGACTGTGTTTTAATGAGATATGAGCCACTAAAGGCAATAACTCTAATGAAAGAGACTCAAATAAATATATCTTCCTCTCTCCTTTTTAATATATGAATAAAAACAAACACCACCAATAAAAACACTCCAAAGAGAAAAATTAATAAAAGAGTACCATGGGTGAATACTTTATCAACTTCAACTTCTACTTCACGACAGGAAACCCTCATTATCCACTTTTATTTCACTTCATTCTAAGGCAAATTGACAAAGAGATTTTCTTCTCATCAGCCAGTCTTTTCCATTTCTACACCTCACTCCTTCTCATTTCTAGTTACAGAGAAGAAAGCTCATATATACGCCTATATAACACAATGCCATATTAGTCAGTTGCTAAACACAATTGAAAATTCTGAATTATTTCCCAAATATCAAAAGAAAGGCAGAAAGAACATATTTGTCAAAGCATAAATGGCAGATTAGATATTGAAGTATTAGCCTGAGTACTCTCCTGTATATTTTTTTGTACATTCTTCTCAATACTGAATATTCTATGCAATGCCCCATGAATTACAAGGTTTTCCCCTCTGGCTGGTGTGAGCCAGAACTCTCTCTGGCTCTGTGTGATTTCCAGCTACTGTTCCCTCCTATCCATTTGACTGGTTCACTCCTTAGCCTTGGGTAGTATCCTCATGCACATGAGCTGAAGACTGTAGACCTCTGCAGATCTCCAAAGTTCTTTCTCAGTGCAGCTCTCTCCTCTCGGGTGTTCTGCCCCATGAACAGCAGGCACTCTGACCTCTCTGGGCTCCCAGCTCTTTCCCTCAACTCAACTCTGGACACTGTGCAGGTGGTCAGCTGGGGCAGTCGTAGAGCTCATCTCATTTGTTTCTAGTCTCTCAGGGATCACTGCCCTTCCTTGTCTGATATCCTGCGTCCTGAAAATTCTTGTTTTAGATGTTTAGATGTTTTAGGTGGGAGAGTATACCCTGTCCCTGTTACTTCATTGCAGCTCGCATGGAAGTTTTGTTTTGGTTTTTTTCATATATACCATTTTAAGAGTAATAGTCTGTTCTTTTCTCACCGCGTTCATTACTCTTTACAATTTCTATTGTTTTATTAAATATACACATTGTAAACCCTCAGGGTTAGTAAATGGTAACAGAATACGTTAAACCAGCATGGCCGCAAGCAGAATCCAATGTTAGGTTTTTCTGTTTTGTTTTGTTGCTTTTTACTTAGGACTAGTGATTCCCTGTCACTTTCTCCCACTCTAAAAAGGCAAGATACGATGGCAAGAAGGTACGATACTTCTTATGGCTTTGAGCGTCTCTGAGTTTTGAAATAGGCTCAGGTTCTAGACATTAAAATGACCTGCATCAAGAGCTTCAGTAATTAAGTTTATGATCTGCATACTAAATAATGTATAAGTTCAGGAAAACTGTATATAGTTTACAGCAACAAGAAAGAGGAAGGTGCACAGGAAACAGAAATTCCAAGAACGATTCAGAACACACTGCAAGTTTCCAAAAACCAATACCATAACACACTGTACATTAATAGCTCTAAGACATTAATAGAAACACAGTAGCCTTTTTCTCACAGTCATAAATTATAAATTAAAATTAAAAAATTGAACTTATTACATATTTTATTGTATCAAATTAGAAGGATAGGGCTAAAATTGCTTAAGCCAAGCCATAATATTTTTCTACTGAACAGTCCATGCCTGTCCCTCAAAATCAAAATTTCGCACTTCTCTTTTGCTTCTTCTAAAAGATATCACGGGGGACAAAAGTGAAAGATATATAAACAATGACTTTCTTCAGAAAGTTTGACTATTCTGAAGGAAATAAGTATTAAAATGGTAATTAAATGAAGCCATCTATGATAACGTATAAAGGAAAAACTAAATGTTCAGAACAAACAGCAATGCTTCTCTATATGCCTAGTTCCACTTTTAAATTGGACTTCTTAATATTCAAACACATTTTGTGCTAACATCAATAATTCAAGCAAATTTAATTAACTATATCCCAGATGAAAATAAAATAATGTAGGATTTTACTAAGTGTATTTCCAGTGTGTCCCTTCATGTCTGGAGAAAAGCTGCCACATAAACCTATTCTTACCCTTCTTCCCCTGTAAGGCTGATCTTTTTGCAATCTCGGGTGGTTTGTGCCAACAGGAACACAGAGTAAGATATTCATCCCGGGGACCTGGAGATAGGCCCACACGTGAGTGCAAAGTCTAGCAAGCTAAGGCGGTCACTATTACTTGACTGAACATAAATGAAACTGGTTTATTGAGCAGCCTGAACTCGATGTGAACAGAAAAAAACAGGTTCCTTTTTCTCTATTTTCTGCCTTTCAGTTCACTCTGTTGGGTCTTGATTCTTCAACGAATGATGCCATCTGAACTTGCAGGTAGCTTTTCGTTATAGAACAGTCCCTTTACCGAGCATTACAATTCATTTTTATTACTAAATGGTTCAGTCTTGCCTAAAAGCAAACTTCAATCTCAAATTTAATTTTTTTTACTCCACATCAGTAGGGGCGTGTGGTCTGATCCTTCACTCTCTCCATCTCCTCCCTCACCCTCTCTCCATCTGCTCGTTCTGCAAAATTGGAAAGGGCAGTGGGAGTAGGGATTAGAGGTAGAGGAATGAGACACTGGCACCTCTCTAGTCCTATCCTGTTTAACACAAGCTGGTTATCTTGCTCTCCATTCTAATAATCATTAGTTGCTGGTTCTTACAGAGGACACATGTGTGTGTGTGTATTCTGAGGCACCTCACAATTTCTTATGATTGATATTTCACTGATTCACTTTCTTTGGGGTGGGTGCTGTAATGACTTCTTTCTCAGATCCAGACCATGGGGAATCATCCCAGACTTTCTTAATGTTAGAATGTCCTCCTCCGTAGCAGGTAGCCCTCTTAGGGAGGATTCCCCTCAAGACAGATGAAGCCCAGTCACTTCCGCTGGCATGCAGTTAGCCTATGGCAAACTAAGGCATCCTTGCCATGCAAAATGCTGGAGACACTAGCTGCTTCCAGTCCAGCAGAATTCTGTCACCTCAAGCATCTCCAGTAAATTTCCATGAATTTCCATGAATTCAGCAAGTGGGAAGCAAATATTAATTTATATTAGAAGTGGATTTATCATAAAGATAAGGAAGTTTAACCTCAGGGCCCCTTGCATGGGCTCCTTCCAAATCTCTGAAAAGGGCCTTAGCAATGCATTCATATAGTCAAATAGTTTGTAAAATTTGCAAAAGTAACATAAAGAGTAATATTACTAAACCCCACATTGTATAAGTGTCAGGCCCCACAAAACTCGGATCTTGCCCTGGCATTCTCTATATTCACTTATGCTCACTAAACTTCAAGAGGGACAAACACATGTCAGCTTCTCCTAGGAACTCTCACTAGGATTTCTCCTCTTCAATCTTCTACGAGACAAAGACGAAGAAATGCCCCAGGACAACAAACTCCCCAGTAGGCCAACACACTCTACATTAATAAATCTCAACAATTCCCTTCCAAATGGAAGTTGGTGATGGGGGTTAATAGTCACTGAACCAGTTTTGCTATCTTTCTGAAAGTCCTACATGAATGTATCCAGTATCTCCTTATGATGTGAGGCATTTATCACTTAGTAATTTCAGCTTTGGAGCTTCAGCCTGAAAATGTAAAGCAACAAGGAAATGCTCAAGTAATTCCCTACTATATAAGCATTCACCTGAGACAATGCAGGTAGATAGCACTGACCCAGGTTTCTTCTGCCATCCAAAAGAAAGCCTCAACTTAAAATAAAAATGATGAAAATAATCAGGAGGATAACTATTTCCCTGAGAAAAATCATTTTTTCTCTTTAAGGGAAAAATGGAAACAAAGCTGGCCATTCACTGAAATGTTTATTATATCTCAATGAAAGCAAAATACTGGAGATTAATTTTGCAGAAGGTAAGAATCTATGCTTTGTAAATTTAAATTTATAATTAATATAGAATAAGAAAAAAATCACTTGAGAATTAGGTTTAAGGGTAGATAGCCAATTCAGTAACAGTTACAATACTGTTATATTGAACTGAACTGACTACAATTCAGTAACTAAAAATGAATAAATAAATAACAATTTAATTTTATAATTTACAAAAAGGTAAAATGGAATCTGCTATAGAGAGAATCTGTTTTGATGCTTAAAATGAAGTCTTAGCATAGGAAAACTGGCTGGCTTAATCTCTAAGTCTGTATAAAGGAAAGTAGATTTTGAAAAACAAAATGTATACATACCAATAAGTTAAACTAAAAATCAATAATAAAGTTTTTATTTGTTTGCTTTTTCCAGTGTTGTGCCGGGCAGACTCAGCCTCTGTTTCCCAGAAATGTGCTAAACATCTGATTTATTTTCCACTTTTAAAATAAATCACTGATAAAGGCTAAATGTGTTTTTATACTTTCCATCCTTGATTAATTCCTAGTACTTTCAAGTGATCTGTAAATAATACTTGCTTTCGAATGATATCTTGCTAGATTGTTTTTAGCTGGCCCAGAGCTATGCATTGAATTTTGATGGTCAGTTAGTAGAACAATGCAAAGAAGGCAGAAATAAACAGCTAACGACCTACTTGGGATGCTAGCTGGGCACTTTATCCAGGAAAAACTTCAAAACAAGTGGTGATACAAAGGAAAAAAATGATTAAAGCTACAGATCTTTTGAATCCTGTTCCAAAATATGACCCTGTAAGATGTTTTTCTGTTTCTAAAGAGTCTACTGAAGTCTGCAACTGTCTTTCATTTACCTAACCAGTGGGAAAGAAAAGTATGTATTGCCATGAAGAAAAGGAAGTGAGGGTTGAGAAAGAGAAAAATCCATAAATGCTATGCTAATTAGAAAACAATGGCAAATTCCACAGCAACAAAATTGTCCTGGGATATCTAGGACATTTAGAAATTTAAAAGACAAGGATATGCAGAATTCAACGAGGCATAAAACTCACTTCTTATCAAAGTGTACCTCTACAAACAGTTTCATAATGGGAGAAAAAAAATGAATAAATCGTACTAGCAGCACTTTTTAACCTGTTAAGTAGGTATCTTGGCTTATTTCACAGGTTTAATTTGAGACTTTGACATATAAAGGGCAAGTTACTCTCAGATTCTTTCCTAATCTACAAATATGGGAAAATAACACCTAACTCACGGGGAGGGTCTGAGTAAACCAAAGGCATATTTCGGCCTCTTTCCTAGCACATTATAATCAATACATCATAACTGTACTAGCATTACATTCTGTTTATCCATCCTCCAAACGTAGATGCATTTACGAGTAGAGCATTATGATGACTTTTTGCTACCCAAAGACCCACTAAAATGAATTAGCATTTTCATCTTGACAAACTCACTTAGTAGAAAAAAATGTTTACCTGAGAATGCATGGGCTGACCCAGGAATCCCCTCCACCAAGAAAAAATACAAGTGAATCGAATTGTTTCATATGAAAAAGTACTAACAGACAAAACCTTTCCTTTTTTTTTCCAGAGCAAGATTTGTTCACCTATTCCCCTGTTTAAAAAGGTAATTTCATATGACAACAATGTAAGACAGTAATATATAAAGACAATCATTAATTTTATAAACAAAAAGTGCTAGTTACATATATTAAAAAGATACTCAGAGAAGTTACCTGGCTTATTTAGAACGGTTGAAATATGTATATAACACATGTATTTTAGAAAAAAGAATTCTCTTGAATTAAACAGGTAAATTCTCCTATTCACATAACAGGTCAACAGCATAGGTACTTTGGCAGAAAGTACAAATATAGGCAAGCTAGTAATTTTAATATATAAATCTTACCATATGAATATGAATTTTCAAAACTGTTTAGAATTCTGCTAATCCCAAAGGAGCTACCTGAATATCTTCTTGATCTGGCAACCTCTCTTATTGTGTGTCCCCTGTAGAAGAGCACATAACTTTATCTGGATCACACCACATCGTATCGCTCCTTCAAGCCTTTGCTCTTGGTGCTGGGTAAAATTCTATTCATCTTTAAAAATCCTAGTGAAGGGACTCGTCATCTGAATGGGCTGCCTTGACCTCAAACTCGGGCATTGACCCATGCCTGCCTCTACTTCTTTATCCCACATCCTTCTGTCATATGAATCACACCACAGTTGAAATGACTTACACGCTTTTCTCTTTTTAGAAACAAAATATGCTAAATTGTTTTTTAAATGTGATTTCCAGTTTTGGTAAGCTCACTGCACCACACCTCAAGTGGAGAATAATGGTAGCTTATTGGAGGGTGTGATTTAACAATATATTGCAGATAAAGAATCATCTACTGGAAGCACATATTTAATCTGTGATGAGATTCAAACTAGAATATGTTTAGGGAAAAAAGCTCCTTGTATGAATTCACAATTAAGGATAAAATAAAATTGTATATTTCTATAATATTTTATATGGACTTTAACATTTACAGTTGCAAATTAATGAGACAGTGAAAAAAGTTGATGCTGCTTTTCTTTCCTTATACCTTAGCCTTATTACATATTAAAAAGAAATATAGGTTAACACCAAGCCACTAGACTGAATAATTTTAATACTCTTCTAGCACTAATTTTTCCCACTTTATATCAGCTTTTACGGGAAAAATATAAAACTCTTGCATTTGATTATTTGCATTTTAAAATTATTAAGTAGGAGAAAGTTCATTTAAAAACAATACTTTTCATTGTATTGCTTTATTAATATAACTTTTAAAACCTGGCTAAGCAAGAATTTCCTTTTTTCTGAGATTATCCCTTCCCCCATCCCATTATTCTTACCAAATTAAAAGAAAATACCTTTATTTAATTCAAGAAATTATACACAATTAAAAGTACTCAATTTCTAAAACTCGTCCAGTTGAGGCAAGGGAGTCAGAGGAGGTTCTGACCAATGCAATGGAAAGAGAATTTCCTAGGAAATATCTTTTCCTGAATACAATGTCAAAGTCTCTCTAGGAGAAAGCTCCTTTGGCATTTCCTCTTTCCCCTTCTTTCTGTCTGTGACTCTGAAATGATGCCTAAGGTGCAGCAGCCATCATGACCACTAGGAGGAAAGACAACTGTTAAAGATGGCACAGCAGGAATGCAGGAGGAGTCTGGGTCTTTGGTGACATCCTTAGCAGCTGCACCAGCCTGGCTGCCTGATTCTGAACATCTTGTTACAGATGAAAAATAAAGTTCTAGCTGTTGAAGCCACTCTTGATTGGATTTTCTACTATTTGCAACCAAATGTGTGCCTAACTCATACAATATTATTTAGGAGAAATCATACTGCAAATATCAATCAAGCTTTCTGATTTAAAGTTATGTCAATTTAAAATGATCTCATAACAGTTTGCTTTATAATAAAACACTAGTTATTTTTATTTGTCTTGTTTTTGAAAACTGATTTATATAGTCTGTATTGCTCTACATATGTAGCGTGTTAGTCCTCAGTTCTTGCTTCTCGTTGATGATGAGAAGTCACAATAATTAACTTTTTGCTTTAGGAAGATTAGCCCTGAGCTAACATCTGTGCCAGTCTTCCTCTATTTTGTATGTGGGTCGCCACCACAGCATGGCTTGATGAGTGGTGTAGGTCTGCATCCGAGATCGGAAACCAAGAACCTGGGCTGCCGAAGCGGAGTGCACTGGACTTAACGACTACACCACCGGGCCAGCCCCAGTAATTAACTTTTTTTGTCAGTCATCATAGGTCAATATAACACTTTACCACTCATGGTTTATAAAATAATTATGCTATTGAAAAACATTTTCAAAAATACAGTGTAATAGAATGAAAAAGAAAAAGCCTAAGTCAAATAGGAGTTAAACATACAGCTGTTGATAAAATAAGACCTAAGAGGGATGTTCTGAACATTGAATGCTATATTCAGGTTCTTGGACCCATTCAAAAGACACTTAATTAAATAATCATGGCTTACTCAGTTAAAGGAAAGCCCCTTACTCTTGTTAGCACTTTATGCCATTTTATAGCATTCCTCTATATCTGGCTGGCAAAGCTATATGTGAAAACTATAAATTTTGGATGTAATCTTCCCAAACTGGCATAAATAAATTCAATTTTCAATTCATTCTAGTTAATGCTAAACCTGCACTTGTCAATTAAAAACCTGCTGAAACTGGAGGAAGGTTTAATTTCTGGTACTTATTAATAAAATTTCATTGTAATTTCACATAAGGGTCCATCCTTGGTCAATAGTTTTAGAGAATTAGTCTAAGGAAATTGGTATATATTACCTATGTAATATATTACATATATTTTTAAGACATTCTTATGACATTATTAGTCTTCAAAAATGAATTAAACTAAGAATTCTGCAATATTAATGATTTTGATGATAATAACAATTAGTAATTCTTACTGGGTGGCCGGCCTTTAATTACTAGATCATGTGCTAAAATAAACACACTCACTATAATATCTTATTTTAATATTGTTAATTTAATCCTTCCTCCCACCAAAAAAAATATATAAAAGAATAATTTCTGCCTATATTTTACATATGAAGATACCAAGGAAAGGGAAGTTTACCAACTTGCCCAGAATCATGCAAGTAATACATGGCATATAGACTCTAAAACCAATCAATCTGACTCTGAAGTCTACACCTCTGATCATTGCGTGTGCTAATTCTCTCAAATTCAACGGCCCAAATTCTTCTAACACCTGACATATTTTAAAATCAGCAGGTTGAAATATTATGCAACACATTCTTCTTCGAGAAAGTCAACTCTGCAAATACTGAGTCTTTTTACTAAGGGTGGTTGTGGTTCCAGGAACCAACCACATAAATTCCCATTAAGTGAAGTCAAACCTGTAGTAAATTAATAGGGAAGAGGTTTATTGTAACATCACAAAAGTTTTGAAAATGTAGGATCTTTCAGATAGTTCTCTTCCACAGTGACATCAATAAAAACTAGTCCAGACATTTATATGGCTACCCCAGTATCAGAGCAGAGTATTTTAAAATACATAAAGATAAGCACATAACACAGTAGATGAAAGTAAGCCACAAGGCTATTTCTAAAAGAATAAACAATACCAAGTGTCTTTACCGGCTATAACTACACTAACATAAAAAAAAGAGGTCACAACGAATAACCAAGGATATATCTTTACTACACATATATGCAAAATGACACAAAATGCTATTGGAATTTTGATACAACCAGAAGAAGAATTAAAGAAACGTAACTGAGAAATAATGATATAAGTTAAATACCAGTAAGATGAAAATGACATGAAAAAATGATATTTAAATTATTTTCCTTCATCAAAATCATTATACTTTACATATTATGGCACTTAATAATTTCATAAAATGTTAATTTCCTTTTGCCTTAGTAAAAACCAGGACAAGAAATATTATTCACATATTGTAAATAAAGAAAATTTTACTCTAAAATATTATTTGACTTGGCACAGATAACATGGCCAGTTAGGGGCAGCACTGGATTCTCACTCAGCATTCTTTGTACCACAGTAGCTGGCCATGTAGGTATAGGACTATTCTAAATGCCATTTTTAAAAATTAATACTATGTATAACGTCTGCACTCTAGAAGTTTTCAATATAATCAAACTTTTAATGTGAGAAACCATGTAAAAGAACCTACAAAATTCTGTAAACACTTAAATGTGCAGCTTTTGAAGAAAATTAGTTTATACTCTTTCCATAAATTAAAATAATTTTCAGCTTATTGACAGATCTGTGTAGATTACACCAAATAGTTAATAAAAATGGAAAGTTAAGAGTATTGTCAAGAGCTAGTGAAATAAAATTTGACACAGGAGAATTAACCAAATATTTTTAAAGAAAAATACTGCATGTAGAACTGTGAAAGTTCATGATTTTAAATAGGTGGCATAGGGTGGTGAGAGTGAAAAATGGAAGACACAATGAGTTTGAAGACGTTTTCCTATACAGGACTTCAATTTTATAATGCAAGGTCTATGCATCATCTCTTTGAATTCTCAGGATGACTTTGAGAGGTAAGTGGAGAAGGTATTAGCACCATTTTCCAAAAAAGGAAACTTTCAAAGAAAAGATTCCCAAACACCCAGGTAGTTGGTGGAGGCTGCAAGATATAAAAAGTAGAAAGTAATAGAAGACAAGTCTCCAGAAGAGAATTTTGGAGGGGAAAAAAAACAGAAAATAACATTTATTGTCTGACTACTGAATGACAGGGTGGGAATGTGATCAAAACCAATAACAATTTGAAGGATTTGATTTTCAAAAAAACAAAAGACTATAGTTGATATTATTACCAACAAAGTTATATTTCTTGAAGGAGATTTTTGAATGTCTAAGAAAATTATTTTTGAAACATGGACCATTAAAAGCAGCAGAAGAATCTCCCAAGGCAAACATTAAAAGCCCAGATGAGTTATTAAAAATTCTTAAGAGTCAAGTAATACTTCTTCATGTCTCAGCTCTGCATTAAAGGTATATATGTAGGTTAAAATAAAATGTAACATTTTACTTATACTTATAAATAATGTAAAGTAAAACATGATATGTATAATGTAACAGTAATATAGACTTTCCCTTCATCCATTACATCAGATTTTATTCTCCCAGCCAGTTAAGATCCTCATTTTCCAATCTGAAACCATGTTATATTGGGGCATGGCAAAGTTAACCCAGAAGGCAAGAAACCATTCGTATGGCACATAATTGTTGGCACAATCCCAGGAAATGGAATGTGTCAGGGAAGGCATTTTTCAACAGATTATTCAGCTTTATTCTTGTTTTTGCTTGCCGAGTAAAAACCACTTCATGATTGGGAAATGTATAACAACTTAGACTGACCTTGACGACATGTCAAAAGAAATCCTTGAGCAATAGGAAAAACTGATTTATCTATACGTTTTTTTCCCTAAATAAGTTTGAAATGTATTTTATTCCAAAATAGGGCAGAATTTATCTATAGTCAGCATTTACTGGACTAAGTTATTCTTATAGCAGCACAGATCAAAATAATAATAATAAAGTTCTTGGTTAACTTAAGTATGCTCATCAAAAGACACACACATACACACACACACACCAATATTTCGTAACTTCAGATATTCCTAGTATCTTATTAATTGGATATTGTCACTAATAGACTAATTTCCTTAACTATAAAATATGCTATTTTATCTTCACACAAAGTATTCATCTAATTTTAACATATATAAAATTTTTGAGATTTTCTTTTTTCTTCACAGTCATAATTTTATTTCTTGAGGAATTCTGAAAGACAAGTGGGTCATGATACAAAAGTGCTCGGTAGAACTTAATTTTAAATTATAGCGTACAAATGTATGATTGAATTAATTCAAATACCTTCACAGATTACTTTTAAAAAAGGTTTTTAAATTCCATTTCTAATTTATAACTTTATTGTACATATCACCGTGGAGTGGATCTTTAAAAGACCATGTTTTGAAGACAAACATTCTAAGTATCTAAACAGTCTTTTAAAAGAATAAATTTTTGCAACAAATTTTGGTTAAAAAATAATAATTTAGGACCATTTATTTTTACTGAAGCACTGGGCATATTTCATTTGACTTATAATATGTACCTATCACATTGATGTAAAGCATTTTTCAAAAGCTAAATGAATTCAAGTTATATCCATTTAACTTATCTTTCATCTCCCAGAAGGGAAAAAATGAACACAGAATACGATGAAATGAGAAAGACAATGTTATATACACTATTATTATTTATTGTACACATTATTGTCCAGAGACCTTAAGCACAAACTACATCATGGCACCCTCCTGCTCAAAAACCTGTGATAGCTTCTTTTTTACCTAATAAATTGAAGTTCTAGCACTCCGGGCTGCCCACAGTCTTCTCCCAATACCTTTCTAGTCTTACCTGCTAGTCTTACTCCACTTATACATCTCACTCTTCAGTCCAAATCTGAATTTAGAAACATAATCCCTGCATTTTCACACCCCCACGCTTGCGGTGTTTCACCATCTTAAGTGTCTTCTCCTTCCTCTTCAGGCATCAAACTTCATCAAGGGTAACATGAAATTTTACATACTTCTAGTTTTCAACAAGTCTTCCCCAATATCCCAGCCCAAAGTGGATACTTCATCTTCCAACTTCCACTAACAACAGATTATCACCTCTCATCTGACTTACTGCTATAGAAACCTAATTGATCGACCCACCTCCAGCTTTACACCATTTAATACTTTCTCCAAGGTCAGCTAGAGTAATGTTTTTCCTAAAAATGCAATCGTGATATTATTCTCCTGCTTAAAAGCCATCTGTAGCTCCCCATTACTCATAACAATTAAGTGCAAACACATAAATGACTTGAAAGTACTACATTTTCTAGCCTTTACGCTTTGACTACCATCTCCTGAATTCCCTTCTTGTCCCCATTACCTCACACCTGCTCTATCTCCACCATACGAATGTCATTCAGCACCTTAAATATCGCAGGTTTTCTCTTTCTCTTACGCTTCAGGTCTTCTACCTTTGTTCACTCTTTCCATAACACTCTTTCCATAACACTCATTTCACCTCTCTTGGCCTGGCTAACTCTCGTTTATCCTTCCTAAGCCTAGGTGGTAGCCTTCATATGTCCCCAGTAGTAGGGTATATTTCCTGACTTACATTACTTATCACTGTGGAGGTGTCTTTATCTCTCACTGGATTATGAGTTTTGCTGGCTGGGACTCTCACATTTCATATTTACCATTGTGTAACCAGTGCCCAACACAGTGCTCAATATATAGAGGTTGCTTAATACATAGCTATTGAAAATATGGATATCTCAATAACTACCACTCTTATCGTATTTGCCCTTAAAAGGACTTTGCAATGTTGTTTAAGACCAGGTCTATTCATAAGGCACAAATCTCTGACTGCCCTTACCTTCTGCTCAGCTAGGCAACTAGCTGATCTGATCTAAAAGTTAGACCCTAGTAATAGAGAGAAAAGATCATTGACATATCTTAACAAAATATGGTCTCCATCATTATAAATTATTTTGAAGTAGGTAAACAAGAAATGCGTGAAATATTAGTGAAATGTTGATAATGAGAAGAATGTCAGAATAAGACTCAAAGCACAAAAACATATTCCAAATTATTCTAATAATGGTTCTAAAAAGATGGGCAAGTTGTTTTACCTTAATGAATCATAGTTTCCATTTCTGTAAAATGGAGAGTTTTAACTAGATTATTACTAAGGTGCATTTTATCTTCATGATTCTATCATCCCAATTCTATTATTCAATTAGATGACAGCTAAGATTCAAAAATCATAAATGTGCTTTTTTTTCTTACTCTCAACTTCTTCCACTTCTGATAATATTATGGCTTCCACTGTAAAGAAAAGGAAGAAATATGCTTCTTCCAAGGTGAAAGTAGCATATTAGGTTTTACCAAGCATATCTAAGCCAGGGAAGACATCATATCGGTCATATATAATTAAATGATCAGTTCAAATAAGATACCATATTTTAACTGGTATCTGTACCACTGGTCTAGTAGAACCTGGAACACAGGAAGGCACTCTGTAAGGGTTAGTCTCTTCCTTGAGTAACATTTTAGACACATTTTAAAGATAAGCTTACTTTAGCTTGTTAGACTGAATTTTAAAAATATTCAATTACTGAATTAAAAACAATAGATCATCACTGTACTGCATAGGATAGACATAAAAAGCTCAAGACTAAAGTCTGTCCTCAATTTTAGCAAATTGGACTTAAAAATTTATGACACCTGAACTTTTTCATAAAGGATTATTAATAGGCACTACCATTCTATACTTTACAGTCTATAAAATATTAAGATCTTAACTAAATGAAGAGAATAAGCAATATAAGTTTAACAAAGCTTTGCATTTAATGTATAAAAATTTAAATGAAAGATAATGAAGCATATTTGAAAAAAGGCCACTGAGAGAAATGTAGAGCAAAGCAAAACCAGAAAGAAGCAGATAACACATGTTAAAACATTTTTGGAACCGATAATGCTAATCTGAATAAATACACACATACAAAGAGGCTACATCATTTTCTCTCTACATTCTCTAAGTAGCGCTGCCAAATATGGAAGGATTAGAGCCATTTCTGGGGAACTGCTGAATCAGGAGCATGAGTCAGAAAGTAAACCCTCAGTGCAGACAAAGTACTAAAAAAAAAGTGCTGAGAGCTCACACACAGACATACACTCAGTTCATAAGGTCCAAACCTTCTCTGGTCATCAAGACACTGCGCTCTTCCCTTCCCAAATTTATCCCCTCCTGTTATCTGTATCTGGAAGAAAGTTTTCCTTCCAAGGAACCAGATTGTACCTGTATCTAAATGTTGAGGTATATATAGCACAGAGTTGGTACTGTATGCAACTAAAGATGGCTCTGAAAACTAATGGCAGGATATTTTCCACTTCAAATGACAAGAAATATAAAATAAAAATAAAATTAAACAAAATAAAGGGCTTAAATTATATTAAAAATTGATTTAGAGACATACGGAATAATTGCTTGACAGTAATTTAAGGGAGACTAAGATGCTATTTCTCCCAAAGCCTGTAAGATCTAATAATCTCTCTGAAATGGTCTAGACATCACTCTTCTCTGAAGCAGGCAGCGGGAATGGATCACAACTAGAGCTACTCTCAGGCTTATGAGTATATTTTTAGCACAAAAGATTCAGCAAATATACCCCATATATAATCAATGCAATTAAGGATGTGCTCCAAGGATAAGTCACCCTTGGAGAACAAAGAATTGATTGTCCTCCTTCCTCCCCTGCCCCATGACAAGACCTTCTCAATGTTGTGATGGCACTCTGCCACCATCATTAATAAATATTAAAATGCCACAGTTTATAAAATAACTTCATATTATTTCATCTCATTCAACCTGTATTTTTAACAGCAACAATAACAGCAGCACTAATTTCCCACTTTAGTTTCAGTTCTAAAATCTCCTCTAAGTCAGTGGTCTTAGCTCTTTTTCAGACAGCATCTAGTGCATAGAAATAA
Source organism: Ceratotherium simum simum (assembly GCF_057802395.1). NCBI lineage: Eukaryota > Metazoa > Chordata > Mammalia > Perissodactyla > Rhinocerotidae > Ceratotherium > Ceratotherium simum. The sequence goes on along the minus strand of NC_141908.1, from coordinate 36,282,529 downwards.
AAAAGTAATGATTAATCAAAGTGAAGCAATGTCAAATTGGACCTAGAATCCTTATTTGTCAATATAAACTCACTCTCTCTGGATCTCAAATCTTACTCATTATCTTTGCCTATTAAAAGTATATTTCTATTTCTGCATAGATTACATCATGTTCACCACCAATCTATGCAGAAATAGAAGTATAATGATGTACATCTGAAATTTATACAATGTTATAAACCAATGTTACTGCAATAAACAAAAAAATTTTTTTAAAAAGTATATTTCTATTTAATCTCTATAATCTCCACAAAATTTACCCCAGAAAAGAAAATCCTGAAATAGTTTAGCTTTAATGACTAATAGCCAGTGTTAGCCTTAGTGTAAAATTATGAAAATTGTCCTTTTGAACTTTGCAGTAAGCATAATGATATTCCTCTATGAAACAGTAAATAACTGCACACAGTGTTCTGGTCTAATGTGTAGAAATTTCAATGACCAGAATTCTCTTCATCAGTGAGTGGCACGAACATTCTTGTTTGGCATTTATATTACATCTTCACACAGTGTTCCGCAATAGCTATTACATCTTGTTCTTGGTTATGATGATGAATAGTAATGCATTTTAATTCATACTCCTGATTTTCACTGTTTTCTACCCACATTAATTTGCATTTGGCTACATTGATCAGCACAGTCTGAATCAACAGAAAGCTTCATCTCTGAAGACTTCAGAAATTTAAAGAACTATATTCTCTCTCATTTTTACCACATGCCAACGTGGTAGATTAGCTCAAGATATTGTGGTTGAGTAAGTAATTCAATAAATATTAGTGACTTTCCTAGTTGCTGGATTGAGGAGTTCTCAAACTTTAGACTTCATAAGAATTACCTACGTGCTTATTAAAAAAGCAAATTTCCTGGGCCACAAACCCCAGACATTTTAACAGTGTAAGTCTACATCAGGGCACAGAAGTCAGCATTTTAATAAGCATCGCATGGGATTCCAATGCAGGTCATCCTAGGATCTCACCTTGAAAAGCTCTGAAAATGAGTTATTATTAATGTCTAAATTGTGAAGTTCCTTGTCACTGGACTATGCCACATATTAGCCAAAACTGCTTTCCCCAATCACAACTCCCCTATGGCTACATTTAACAATCAGCTAAATTATCCATTGGGTTTGCTGACTTCTTTATTGATATTAGCCATAGGCAAGATTATGACAAATATAGTGTCAACCTTCCTCAACCCTCCTCACTCCCAATTTACCCATACCAACCTCCTGCACAACAAATGAGAAACTTCCACCTAAGATGCTAGGGATTGTATTAATTAAATATTCTATAAAAGATAGCAATGAATATAATAGAGAAAATAACACATGAAAATATTTTTTTTATGTATTTTTGAGACTTCAATGTTGGCCAAGGCTGAGTAAGGAAAATGGTGGAGGAAATTCAATCATGAGCCTGAAAAGACCTAGTCCACTACTAATAAAGCAAACTTCTCAATTAAATTGAAGTAGGCATTTAAGAAGGCTTAACTAACATTCTCGGACTTCTAAGTAGAGCAACCAAACATCTCAGTTTCCTGGTTTCAGCACTGAAAGCCCCATGCCCCAGCAAACCTTTCAAGTGCAGGCCAACCAAAACAGCTGTTCGCCCTACTCCATGCTTCAATATTTAGGCATTAATTTTTTGAAGTCCATGGAAAATTTCTACATGGTCTATTAAAAAAAATAATAATAATCAAGTAGGATTTTTTTAGGAATTGCTCATAAAAAGCTGCCTTAGATTAAAAAAGGATCCATGGCCCCCAAAAGTTTTAGCTTTATTTTGATTCAACAAATTATTGGAAAACGTCTCTAAAAAAGAAAAAATAATCACAATTAAGAAGCAATAAATGTTTAACAAATATATAATCACAGACCTTACTGGGAGGAGGGTACTTTGAAATTTCCAATATACACAGATCTATGTGTGATGGGCTTTTACCTGATAAGGTAGAAAGTCTTCTGAAACACCAGCAATTACTTTAAAAGCTAACAGCAATCTGCTTAGGAGCAGGGGAACCACAGAGGTAAACCAGATGCCCCTGATTTAGGTCCTGGCTATAACAGATACAAGGAGATCACAGACTAATAATTCAGAACCCGCAATGAGGAAAGATGGTTAAAATTTCCAACGGTCAGGAGAGTGTTACCTCATTTACGATAACACTAGGGGGGCTGCTGATCACTATCTTCCAACAAATCACTAAAGAGTAATGATTAATTACAATTAATAAAGCCAAATATTGTAGACTCATTCGTAAAGAAAAATTACAGGCACATTGCAATTATTCACAAATTGAGCTTCTGCTCTGCGATTTATTCATTAGAAAATTTCAAACTGTTTTTCACTAGTAAGAATAAGAGTCAATTGCTTGGTTGTGCTGTTTTTTTTATTTTTCTCAATTTATCTTTTTGTTTCTTTGGGTGTCCTGGCCTCTTCTACGTAGCCTGCGGAACTTCAACAGGAAGGATCTTAGGCCCTTTTTTCCCATTCCTTTTTAATCACAAGTAACAGCTTTGAAACCAGAGGCCTTTTTCATTATTTTCGACAGTCACATAGTTGCCTGAGCCAGATAATTTCATGCAGGACCCAATTACCTCTGGTCTGGCCTATTGTAACAGCCTAATAACTGGTCTGTCTCCGGTCTCAGCCCCCTCAATCCATCCTCCACTTGCAGAGAGATCTTTCAATCATGCAAATCTGATCACAGCATTCTCCTGCTTAAAATCCTTCAAGGGCTTTACTGCTTGCAGAATTAAATCCAAACTGTGCCTCAGGGATAGACTCGTCTCCAGCCAGTTCCCCTCCACCTGTTTTATACTCTGACCACATCATATTATTTGATTTCTCTAACAAAATGAAGTCTCACTTGCTGTCCCTCTCCCCAGAACACCCAGCTCCGCTCACCGTCCTGAGGAGCTCTGCTTCAGTTTCCTGTCTCAGCTCACACTGTGTCCTCTAGGGGGGTCTTCTCAGACTTCCCTAAGAACAAATCCATCAGGGACCACTCTTCTAGGCCCCTACTGTAGGCTGGAATACGTCTATTTGAGCACATATTGCTAACATTCAACTCAGCTCAACTTCTTTTGCCCTCTGGACTGTGGGCTTCCTCCTTAATCATCTTTGTACTATCTTATACCTAATATAACATGGATAATCAACAAGCATTTAGAGATTGATTTCCTATAAGAAACAATCTGACTCAGAAAGCAAGCTTATAAAAAGAGAGCAACTCTATTAAAATCAGTAAAAAATAACAAGAAACAGATCAGAAGTGTTAACTGGGATCTACCACTTTCTCGGATCTATAACATACAAAATAAACAAAGCCCTCAATCAAGCTTGGAAGTTTACAGCTCCTCTGGAGATGTAATAAAGCACATATGAGAGGAATGTGATACAATTATACATGTATATATCCATAAAGAAAATATTTTGATAATAATATACATACTACTAGGGACATGGTTTATCATAATAATGTGCTAATTATCCAAGCAATTTTTGCATGAAAAGAACTGCAAGAAAAATGAGCAATATTAACGGAGGATTCATGAAATAAAATTAGCCAATAGATACATAACCAATAGATACAATAATTTCAACCTCACTAGTAATCCAGAAGAACAAAATAATGTCAAATTGTCAAAAAGAAAACCAATTATAATACCCATTGTTGGCAAGCATATGAGGAAAAGGGCAGCTTCACATACAGTCGTAAATTGGTACCAGCTTTCTAGACAGGAACCCTGAAATACACATTAAAAACCAACAGATCTATATGCCCCTTTACCCAAGAATTCCACCTCTGGGAATTTATATAAAATAGAAAAGTTGGTGGTAAATAAGTTAAAATCATGGACTATAAGAATATTTACCTTATTACAAGGAAATGACTAAAAATCCCAGACTAGGAGATAGGTAAAAGAAATTAAGATAGACACATAGATTAGCATATAATAAAGCCATTAAGACTAATGGTGCAAATTATTACTTGACATGAAAGGCATTAACAATATATTATACAATAAAGCAAGTTATAAAACAGCACAAATATATATATATTGTTATACATGTATAACAATATATCTGAACGCAGACACCTGAAGGTTAATGACGAATACGTTAACAATATGGTAGTTGACTTTAAGAGTAAAGTTTTTATTTTTCATATTCGTATTTTTTTATTTTTTCTATAATGAGCATGTATTTAATAGCCCTTTCACAGTAAAAACAGTTTTTTAAAATGAGTTATTAAAGAAAAACACATGGACTAAAGTGCCCAGGGAAGACTGAATAAATACGGCAGCTCTTATGCTGTGTGGGAGAAGAAAGAAATGCAGACAGAAATGTTATCTTAAGTACTGAAAATGGCATTATCACAGACACGGGAGTCAAGAGAGAGCATCAGTGTATGGACATTACAGTGAGAAGAGCAGCCTAATTTTCTCAGGAAGAAATACGGACATTTTGACATGCCAGTCATTAGGGATTTTTGAGCACAAGTATATCATGAAAGTAGTGTTGTAAGCAAATTTACTGGCCAGTAGTACAAAATCTGCATGCAAGCCACAATCCTAGAGATACTAAATCCATTCCTAAGACAGGTACTGTGATTTAGAAGTACTATTATGTGGGCTTTAAGACGAAGAGTTGAATTGAGAGACATTACTAAGAGAGGAGCAGTCAGGTACCCTGTTCCTTGGAGCATTTACTGATACCTCTACCTGGAATGCTCTTCTCCTAGGTGTTTGCTCTGCTCAAGATACTGAGTTTGGGTTCAAATGTCACCTTCTCGTTGCAGCCTACCTTGACCTCCCTACAGTCCCAATCTCTCTTGTCTTGCTTTATTTTTTTCCATAGCACCATAGCACTTACCACTTTCTAACATTCTAGATGAAGCACTTCTTCACTTTATTGTCTGTTTCCCGCATAAGAACATATGTACCCACAAGGGCAGGAATTTTGTTTTATTAACTAATGTTTCCCCCTTGGGTCTACAATAGTGTTTAGCCTGTAATAGGTGCTCAATAGGTATTTATGGAATGAACGAATTCATTGGATATAAAAGGGGATGGGGAAGGAGAAGTCTGGGATAAAATTGCAGTCATTAATAGAGACAAACTTTCCAAAGAAGGATGTAATTTGAAGGTAAGATGATGACTTGGTATTTGGACAAGTTGACTCTGAATTAAAATAGTGACATTCAAGTGGAAAAATGCCCTAGACATTAATAGCAATACAAGACCATAGCTGGTGAGAGGTTTCATAGCTGGAGATAAACAGAATGGTGGACTTGTGAGTACTCTGTGAATTCATTAACAATAGTAATAGTAAAAGGTGAGTATCTAGATTCTAAAGGAAAGAAGGCAAGGGCAGAGATCCAGGAAACATTTACAGGAGACAGGAGGAGTAAGAAGGGGTAGCGATGCAGGATATAAGGAACAATTGGAAAACATAAATTGGAAGAAACAGAAAAAGAGAGGGAGAATGTGGTGTCTCTGAATCCCAGGAAGAACCTTGAATATAAAGGGATAAATATAAGGGTTTTGTATTTTTTTCATGAGGAAAGACTTGTAAATGTTTGAGAGCAACTAGAGCCAATGGGACTTTAGGTGTTGTGTATGGTAAGTACTGGCGCTTGAGTCACAGGTGGTGTGGAAAACATAATAGCTATAAAGGGGATGGTTTTGGAAAATAAGGACACTTTCCCCACAGACACCAGGAAAGAGAAAGAGAAGATAACTATGAGAAAAGAAGAAAAAGAGTTAAAAAATGTATAAATATTGAAGTGTTACTTCTTTTCGATAGAATAGGTAGAGAGATGATATGCCAAGGAAGGGACAGGACAGCTGGGACTGGGGGCATGGAAAGAGAGAGAAGGTCCCAAGGGGAGAGAGCTGGGGAGTAGAGAAAAGACAATTAAAAAGACTACCAAATAGCAGCAGAGAGCAGATTGAAGCTTGAAAGCATCGAGTCCTAATGAGCCAAGTCTGCAATGCTGTTTGCCTCTAGCAGTGCTCTCTCTCCTGAGGGAAGAAGCAAAGAGAGCAAGAATTAGAGGTAACCTATGCTTAGGAATTTGCTGGATGAGCAAAGAAGCAAAGGTTAGTAATGAAGAGGGAAATCTTGTGTTCCTTGTTGGGAGTGAAAATCCAACTCATTTGAAGCAAGGAGGGCAACAGTCCCTGAGTCTGATCACTGAGGAGTATTTCCAAGGAAGGGGGGAAAGTAATTATTGTGAGTCCTGAGCTGAAAGCTGAAACTTTCAAGGAAATTAGAAAGCTTCCAATTTCTCACACACTCCCACCACCACCACTCCTGCTGAGGCTACAGAAATGAGAAGAAGCAAAAACTAAATGAGATCAGAAGATTCTTATTAGAGGACTGTGGTGGAACCAGCAATTGTGTTTGTGTGTGTGTGTGTGTGTGTGTGTGTTTTGCAGGGGTGGGGATAGGGTGAGTATAACCATTAATACAAAAGTGGTAACTGTCTAAAGTTTCACGTATTTTCAAGACATTAGGGTCACTCATTTTTAAATAAACTACATGCAACCCACTACAAAAACAAGTGTGGCTTTTTTTGTGATATACAGTTTGAGATTACTAAATTATTACTTTCATATAAATACAGGTTTTGCTTTTTTATCAAATCTCAACACTTCCTCTTGGTGCCATAAAATCATCGGTAGTACAGAGATGGTCCCTCCACTTTTCTGACTTCTCCTCGCCCGACTCTCCACATTGTTCACTCTGCTCCGACCACGTCTGCCTTCTTTCAGTGGAATAAGCCAAGCTGGTCCCCAACTCTGAGCCTTGAACCAGGTTTCACCCTGCCTGCCTTGTTCTCCCCACAGATGGCTCCAGGAGTTGCTTCTTGACAGTCAGGTCTCTGCTTAGGTGTCATCTCCTCAAAGAGACCTTCACTAACCATCAACCTAAAGTAGCCTGGGATACACTCTTTATCCCATCACCTTGTTTTGTTTTGGTTTTTATTCCTGACACATTATTATCTGATAATATCTTGCATATATATATATATATATTTTTTTTTTTTTGCAGTCTGCCTCCTCCAGTTAGAATACAACCCCCATGGGGAGAGGGATTCTGCCTATCTTGTTCAAATACTTCCCAGCAGACAGCATTCATTCAATGACTTGCCTAACGAATGAATGAATAATAAAAACTTAGTATTTTAATGCTAAATATGATGGAAAGTTACATCAAGTAAATGTTTATTTCTGCGTACCAAAAAACTTGACAGGAAAAATGGTACTATTGCTGTCTCAATACAATCCAAATCATATCTGTCTTATTCTAAGCAATAAATATTATGAGAAAGTAAAATTTATTGTGAATGGAAGGATAAAGGAGGAAAAATCTTTAAAGGAGAATCTAAATAAATCTCAGTAAAATTTTAAATGATTACACGGACATAAAAAATTTTTACCAGGCTCAGGGAGGTCTGGACATATAGACAGATTTTACAGAGTTTGAACAGTGTGGGATTTAATTAGTTAGGACATATACACAAACAAAATGTCAGATAAATTTTCCACAAAATAAATTCTATAAATTATGAGTAATGTTTTTGCTGTTTGTCTTGCTATATTAGATCTAGAAAACAGGGTTAATTAAGAGGTTAAGAGGAAGCGGACTTTAATCTCTTCTCCATAAAAGGCAATCTCTAAATAAGAAATTCAGTCTCTAGGCAAGTTTTCACATTTTCCATGGAAAGTATACTCTGCCAGTTCATTGTTTAAAAAAAAAAAAAATGGAGGGAGGAGGAAATGTTAAAATAAAATTTACACTCCTAATGAATAATTTAATGTCACAAAACTCCTAATGACCTTATGTAGGACATTATTTACTAACCATAATCCTCTGAAATATGATGAAGTCATATCAGTTAACGTCAAGAACACATAGGTAAATTTAAAAATAAGCTGCTTCAATATTCCCTTAAGATGCCCATGTAGAAGTGAAAAATCAAAAGAATTAATGAAAAAGGAAACCTCAGACAAATCCAAATTGAGAGACATTCTACAAAATACCTGGCCTGTACTTTTCAAGTATCTCAAGCAAAAACACAAAGTAAGGTTGAAGAACTATTCCATCTTGAGACTGAAAAGACAAGTAAACAAACAAAGGGCATAATCCTTAAGTGGATGTTGAACCATGGGGAAAAAAATACCTATGGTGGAAATTACTAGGATAACTGATGAAATTTGAACATAGAATTTGAGCTAAATGGTAACATTGTATCATTGTTAAATTTCCTGATTCTTTTCTTAATTGCACAGTGATTTTGTAGGAGAATGTTTTCATTCTTAAGAAATACAAACCAGGGAAAAACAGGAAATATGGACAGATAGAACAAATTAATGAAAGATTTCGAGGGCTGTCAAGTGAAACAGAAACTTCACTCATGTCAATGATTAGAATAATAATAAGCAATTGGTAAATTATAAGTAGGTATGTCAAAGATAAAACCATATGCTATAAGAAATAAATCAATAAAAATTGCAACATCTGCTCTTTAAGTTCTAACAATATATTATTACTTCAGTAAATGAGATGAATAAAATTGAAATTTAATGTAAAGATTTCTTGACCTAAAAGGCTATGTAAACTGGTTTCATTCTTTCTCAAGATATGATATTTTAGAAATACACTATGGCATCATTTAAATTTTAAGTTAAAAAACTGAATGGAGGATTTAAACCATAAAATAATCCACAGAAATCGAATTTCAGATATAGACTGATGAGTTAAATCTTTACTCACTAGCCTTAAAAACATTAATTTTTAAACTGAAGCACTAATAATAATAAAATAATAGTAATATGACAAGCAGCTTTGAGACGGTTATTACATCATTCTCACTTTAAAGAGAAAGAAAAAAAGCTTAACAAGTATCTTGCCTAAATTTCAAATAGGTGCTATGTGACAGGTGTAGAAAAATTACAGTGGCCTGCCTCCCCCTGCTCCTTGGGCAAAGCTTTATATCAGGGTGAGACATCACTGATTATGTAACATCTCCCACCTGGTATAAAGCTTGAATATATCTATTACTAATACTCTAATACTCTAATCTATTACAAATACTAACCTAATTACTGTTAATGTTACTTTCAATAGTGCTATAGTTTATACATAATAGCTAGTATTTTAAGATTGTTGAAGTGATATTGGTAGAAAAAAGTTTGAGAGTTAAAATATTTCTTGCTTTCTCATTACTTGCAGAAAGAGTAAAATCCAAGATACACACATACACATACATATACGTATATCATTATGTCGATACTATATTATTAGTCTCAGGCACCTAGCAGGTTCCAAACCAACTAAGCAATGCTCAGGCCCCAAATAATATACTCTGATTTATTGTTTCTTTCCTTTGACAACCTTATTCTCCTCAGAGAGTAGCAAATTCTGTGTATTTGGGGCATGCCAATGTTATACTGCAACTTAAGGAATAACACACAGTATGTAGCTACACCAAAGCAAAAAGGGAAGAAAAATCTCTTTTAAAAAAATTTTTGGTCGAACTTCAGCTGGGGAAATCTACTTTGACCCACTTTGAAATTAAAATGCTGCTTTAGCACACACGCGCGCACACACACAGGGAATTTTCCACTGAGGTTGCACATAGCAGCATATCAAAGATTTGTCAATGACATCCCGAATCACTAGCCCCAAGGCAAGAATATGCACACTGAGTTCAGGCTGCTCACTAATTACACTGGATGTATTTTAACCTTTAAAGAAAAAATATGATTATAGGAAATCCAAGTTTCTAATTAAAATAGAACATCATAATAATTTCTAAGGAGTCATCTCAGTTTCCTTTTTTTTCTCTTGCAGTGATTGTTCCTGAATTAACATTACATATGCAATCATCACAACAGTTAATCTTCATTTTCAAAGTAGTATCAATGTAATGTTATAAAGAAATAAGAGGCAAGTTATTACTTTCATTATTGTGGACTGAGACATTTATCCCAATTCATGACAGGTAATGTGTATACAATATAATGTCATTACGGAATAAAGAAACTTGATGGCATATCTATGTTTTTACTTACCAGTTGTTTCCACAATGCCTTCTAGGATGACGACAATCTCGAACTGTTCAGTTTGCATGCTTCGCTGGGATAGGTCATAAAAGGGGCTTTTGGCATCGATCACGTGGCAAATCGTGAGGGGGGAAACAAGAAAAAGTTGATCTGCCCCTGTACTAAAACCTACATCCAGTTCAAGTTGATCAAGGGGGAGGAACTCACCCTCAGGTGTCTGCCGAGACTAGACAAGCACACAGAAAAAGAGAAGAAATCACCACTTATACTGAAATTTTCAAGGCAGCCCAACAGTAATTTACATCATTGCCAACATTCTGCACTATCAATCATCTGCAACAAAATCCAAACAAATCATTATGCAGCTATGTTCTAGCAAATGGGCCGAAATCCCACGTAGCTCATGGGGAACATACATGCATTATTTATAATATGCGACTTACTATAATTATCTTTCCCTGACTGGTGAGCTTTGGAGAAATGCCTGGTCCAACAATGGCTGTTAGCACAAACTGTGGAACTAAGTGTACATGGGCCACTGCTTGACATAAATCACTGCATGATAACTCACTGCATGCCAGATTTTTTTCCTCATAAAGCAAATAAGTAGTCAAGTCTCACGGAGTTTGTTAAAGCTAAAAAAGGTTGATCATGATTTAAGAAGAGATTTGCTGCATTATTACAAAGCAAAGCACAAACATTTATTTTTTCAGGACTTTTAATAAGTAATAAATAGATATAAGTTGGAATAGAAGAGTGAAGATGTTATATTAAATTATGGTTATGTACATAACAGCTCACAGAATAAAAATAAAAGACAGATGCTGTTAGCTAATGGCTTTCAAACTCCCAATAATAAACTGCATTAAAGTTGTTGACTTCTCTATTTATTTTATGAATTTTAAAACTTAGTGAAAAACTGTACTAAACTGAACTTTTTAAATCAAAATGCAAGTTAAAATATCTATATTGAATAACCTTATGGTTTACTAAAACTTTCCTAAGGTAGCAGCATTCAGTAGCAGTATAAATCACTGTAAAACTTTACTCAATAAACTGTTTGCATGCTAAAATCTGAAAGAAAATTAAATATGACTATTACCCATTAGCAAACCATTGAAGTAAACTTATCTTTTGTTTCTATGCATTTGTATTTTATTTTCCATATCTGTTACCTATAAGGATCATGTACAAACAAATATTTAAGTTTAATTTATATGATGAAGCTGGTTAAATAAGGGCTGTGTTAAGGAGTTGCATACCGAAAAATGTATGGGGGGAGGCCCTTGCTGTTGGTCAAATGGGGCTTGGAAGAATCCAGCATATTTTAACAGACTCTTTGCAAAGCTAATTTAATAAACAGAATCTGTAAGACTAGTCTATCCAATGAAGCAGCAGTTTGAAGACAAAATCCTTACTCTTGGGGTTCCAAGAAATACTTGGCTTTTTTGTGGAATAAATGAGTCTGAAAACACTGAGAAACGTGGTTTAGTGAGATGTCCTCAATGGCTCAACAGAACCAAGAGTTTCAAGTTGGTGGTGGATTGCTACAGCAGCAATTGCTACAATGAGCATCAACAGCAGAATTAGTCAGTTAGAGAGGCTACTTTGTAACTAGTGATACTCAGGAATTTCATTTGTGTAGGAAAAAATCCCATGAAAATATTTAGACTATTTTTCTTCTCTGGCTTATGAGTAGGTGATTTAAAAAAAAAAGAAGAAGAAGAAAATGATTACCGACAAGAAAGAAAAATCCATGGAAAACCTGATGGTGAAAAATGAAAAGAGCAGCTCTAACAATCAATGCTGGAGAAAACTAGGCATTTGTGAGCCAGTAGAAGTCACCTAGGTTTCTAAACCTTTTCTCAAATTAGCAAAATATGGATGCGACCAGCATCCAACTACACAGTTGTACAAGTATTGATTAATATAACAAAATAAAAGCCAGAAACAAAACAAAAATAAATAAAAACAAAAGACCTGTGTCATTGTTCTCTCATCTACTGAGAAACAGGTGCTATATAAACACAAGGTGGTATTCTAATGTTTATAATTAATGAATAGAATTTAGGTTGCTCAACTACTCTAAGTTCGCTTTCTGCACTAAATGAAAGTGTTCAAAAAGATAATTCTTTAAAAACTCAATTTCTTCTTTATTTAGAAGTCATTTTCCCCAAAGAAGATATATTTTTCTAATGATTATATATGTACCCCAAAACCAAATTTGTTATTTATACCTGTGCCTCGTTCTAACAAGCTTTAGAGTAAGCTATTAACTTTTATATTCCCTGATCATTCAACAACCCATGAAAAGAAGAAGTGGCCTAGAAACAGGCAGCCTATCAGGAGAATGCCAAACTAGAAAAAGAAATGTTTTATTTTTAGCAAAGCAGTTAATTCATGTATAGGTAATTTAGACTTAAACATGCATGGATATGCTCCATTCAAACTCTGTATACCGTCTTAAAATTTGTTCTATATACTCAAAATTGTATCTGTGTTCCTCTCCAAAATGCTTTACATCCTATCCAAGTCTTGGCAGAAATAAAGTTGACAACTATACCTATTATGTGACACTATAGGGAAAGTAATAATACTTCATTTTTTGGAAAGATGTTTTCCAAGCTTACATATTTTTCAGATAAGTGAAATTCCCTACATATTCATTGAAAATTATTTTCCTATGGGTACTATCTAATGGAACCTTTCTTTAAACGACTCCGAGACACTACATAGACCCACAATTTTATCTTTCAGGTCTTCTTTCTTTGTGTTAAGCCATCAAATATTTCAACTATCAATATGCTTGCCTCCCTGATTTTTGCTTGCTTCTCTGACTCTGTAATAGGCTGGGAAGCCTATTAATCGCTGTGAACTAAACAGAAAGCTCTTTCTATTTAGAGAAATGAAGGGCATAGTTTTAGTGTGGCAGGTGCCTGGAGCACTGGAATTGTTTGAAGTCTTTGCTCCTGGCTACAGTAAGGTTATCTATCAGTGCTCAGCCAAATACATAATGATGTTCCAGAAACCTACATATGCCTACCAAACACATTTTCAGAAGCATACACATTCTACTCTAGGCTTACAAGGAATTCTAATCTAGGCTTTTCTAATTCTGGTGCAATTCCAGAGATTTTCTGGAGCAAAAGGGAAAACAATTCTACCATAGTTTTAAGTCTCTTGACTTGTATAAGTACGATGAGAGAACTTTTGTTCAAGGAACCGTGATATACACATGTACAGTAAAAGGAAAGACAGAAAGGAAAAAGAGGAGATATGTATGTGCCTTTATAAAATTAAACTGTGATCGGTACCTTGAGTAGATAATAAATCAGTAGCAATGATATTCCATCAGTTTCTAATTCTCTTATTTTGCTACCAACCACCATATTTCACCCAGAAATTTTGATAATAGGCAGAAAATTTTTAGATAAAAACCCATCTAATCTTTCTTTATTATGTCATCTTAAGAATTACAATATAATAAGAAATCTTTCATTAATAGAGCAGTTTGTTGATGGTCCACATTATCTCCTTTAGCTCTATGAACCTCCTAATTCCAAAGTGAACACAGAACCATGATCATTTCCTAGATAAAAATGTGTAAATAGATATGGTCTAGATCAACAATAATTCAAAACAATTGCTAAAGGTTAAGATTGATGCAGTAAATTATTTAAATTTCTAAAAAGCTGATAACTAAGGTTAACTTCTATTTAATTAAACAATTGTTTAGAACCATAAAACTACTGAACGAATAAGAAAGTGGAAAAGTGGAAGGAAAAACAGTTCACGGAAAATTGGTAATTCTTAAAAATTTAGAAAATAATTTGAAAAAACTATGACCTGAAAATGACTTCCATACAACTTTTATTTTCAATTGCAATGGAATTTAGGGAAGGAAATAAAGATTTTTCCGCCATTTTAAAGCCTTTGTGGTTGATTGCATTATAGCAAATTCTGAGAGTTAAGAGAAAAACCAAGGATATCTAAGGCTTAAAGTTTATTTAATTTAAATTTACTGTTCAAAAATTTAATCATAATTAGAACATCATGGATTTTTGAAATGATTTTGTACAATTTAGGTTGTGGCAATAATTTCTAACTTATTCTTCATAATGAAAATATTGCTATTTAAAAGTAGTATTTCTATTATTCATATTTTAATTATATGCAAATGGGTATGTGTGGAACTTAAGGCTTGTGCCTCATTTTATAGTCGTATGTGCTAATTTCAAAGAAGCAGCTAATGCCAAATAACTCTGAACTCCCTTAGAGTCCAAAAAGGTCTACAAGATAATCAATTACAATTCTGACTATAGGTGGAAAAACAATCAAAAGTCCCAGCTGCCTGGAAAGGACTATCATGGTCGTGTACTTTACAGACAAACACTGTTCATATTACAGATGAAAGATTGTTGGGTACACATCCAAAGACACACACAACTCTGGGATACACATTTAGCACCGTCCTGGCATAAGTACATCCACATTTGGCTATCCTCCTTCTGGGAGATTTGTGACCAGTTGTCCACATGTATTCAGCTGGGACACACTTCACCAATACAATCAATCTCTTTGCTACCTTTCTCTCATCTCTCTAACCCTCACTGTGTTCTAATTATAACCATTGTGCTCTTTCCTAGCTCAGAGGGAGGCTTGGGGAATTTTGAATAAAACATGTAACCACTAACATCTGACTCATGAGATATCCCTTTATCATATTCTAAGGCTCGATCCACTCCCCACCACCTACTACAAGCGTCCACTGGAAAGGGTCGCTGAGGGCCAGTGGTCAGGAAAGAAAAAGAAAGAAAAGGAGGCTAAGACGGAGAGGGCTAGCCATTCTTGCCTGCCACCGCTCCACCATTTTATCTGTAATTTCACTTCTCCTCTTTTAATGTCCAATATGTCTATGCTGAATATATACTGAAGTCAGAAAGATAATCACATGGAATGATGTCAGAGTACTATCTAGAAGCTAAAATTACGAAATAAGCCAAAAGCAGTTATCAGGATAAGGAACAAAAATGCCCTGCGACTCAAAACAGTTATGGAAACAGCTTTGGGACTCAGACCAAAATTACAGTCAGGTAGGGAAGAGTTTAGACCTAAATTTTATCGGGACTGCTACAATTAAATTGCACATTTCTTTTGACCCGTTAAGTGTGAAATCCATGAATATTCAGGTGAAAAAATACGACCAACATCAAATCTAAAACAAAGATTTTTACTGCCAAGCTAATTATCCCATAAAAATATGTTCATTTTTATGAAAAGAAAATACCTTATAGAATGAAATGTAATTTATCTTGTAATAAATTATGTGAGGCTTTTATACCATTCACATGAAAGAACAGCTTTATAATTCCTTGCAGGCCTTTTATGGAATTTATAATAACTGTGGACAGGATTTGTACCCCTTCTTGCGCATTCCCCTCCTACTCATCAAACTCCCTCAAATCCATCAAATGCTTTTCCCTGCTTCTTCTTATCACTTGTTCTTACCTACTGCTGTTTATCTGTGGGTCTTTATGTCCCTTATTTCTGTTCACACTGTACTCCCCTGAGCACAAGCCACCCTGTACTTTTCAGGTACAATAGTAAAAATAAAAAACAAAACAACCTATTACTACTATTTAAAAAAGAATACTAATTACAGATTTTTAAAAGAACCCAAGTTTTATACCTACTGGATAATTACTGTACTTGTGTCAGAGAAAAGAAAGCTAGCCTAAATAGGAACTGTGTTTTTTTTAAAAGACATAATGAATCCACTTAAGAAACTCACCAGCCATTATGGGATCTAGCCCCAAGAGTTCTGGGGTACTTGGTCTTAGAATCCTTGTTTACTACAGCTTGTATGATGTTCAGAAGAACAGTTTTTTAATAGATATTCACTTGTGAGCTTACTTTTTTTTTAAAGGAGGTAACTAATTATCTCGAGTAAAACTAAAGTGCAAATTGGCCAAGATCAACTGATGAAAAGAGTCAGTCATACAAAATAAGGTCGTAGAGAGTCAAAAACATAATTGCATTTAAGTGCAAGCTATGGAATGAAGACAAACTAATAAATATATGAAAAAAATTCAGAAATCATGTGGTCCAGGAATCATTAAAGGATTGAGGTTAAAGTATTAATAAAATGTTAGGACATACGAAGAGGATGAAGAGCTTATTGTATTTGCAGACAGCAATTTTGTTTTTTATTGCATCTGTACTTGATCACCTTCCTATGAGGAAACCAGATAACATCCAATTTTGAGTATCCAAAATGGAGAATAATAAAGAGGAGCACAAAAATAATGTATGTGATACATTAGAAGATGACTATAAACCACTACCTTTCAATACATAAAAGTTAAGGGTTGCATAGCTGACCTCCTAGGAAAGAAAGAGGATGACTATTCACAATGAATAAAAATATAAAGGAATAAAATTATACTTCCATAAGAAAAATTTATGTATATATATTTACATAATGGCTTCTGGATAATAAGATTGTAAATTCTTGAACAATGTATCAAAGCAGATTATGTAAATCTTCCCTTAACAAGATGTAAGTCTAGGGCAGTCAACCATTAATATTAGATTTGTACAAAAGAGTGAGAGCTCCAAATCTTTTAAACTCAATACTAAATTACAGAGTCCAACATCTCTGTCATTAGCCTCAACTCCCTAATCCCGGCATTTTTATTGAAACTTTCAACTGGATGAGATAGTAACTTAACATGACTATGTTATTCATTAGTCCCTATATTCTAGGTTAAAAAAAAAAAAGAAGACAACTAAAATAAATTGAAAATTCAAATAAAATATCAACATGAGGATGAGAGGACGAAAAGAGAAAGACTATTCATCTTAAAAGAGCTTTCTACAGCTACATTTATAATAAAATTATAAATTTAAAGAATAACTTCAAATTCTAGCCTTTAATTTTTGTTTAATCTGCTTGCCTTTTTAGTAGAAAAATGACTGACCACTCCAGGCATAAAGTTGGAAGATCTATATTTGAATATCGAAGTAAATTCCAATATCTGCAAGACAATTCTTGAGACAAGAATTGAGTTGAAATAAAATTTGCTTTTATATAAGTGAATAATATAATTAAAAATTAGGCAGAAAAGTTACCAAAAAAACTTCCAACAAAACTTAGAGAATTCAAAAGAAATATGCATGGAAAATTTCATAGTAGAAAGGATTAGAAAGCCATATCCATGTTCTTACTGTCTTTCCAAGAGTAGAAAGTGCTTTATAATCATTATATAGAACTCATATTAATACTGATAAATGAGCTTTTATTCAGCAAATAAGAAAACAGCAATAGAAAAATATAAATAAAATTAAATTAGGTAACAGGAAGAAATATAGACTGTGATTACTATCATTAAATATGTTTTTTCTATATATTTCTAGATTTCTATATATTTCTATATTTTCTATATATTTCTCTGTATTAAAGATACATAAATCTCACATTTAAAATGTCAAACGGGTTAAAAGAGCAAACTGAATATATGTAATATATTTAATAAGAAGAATGTATAAGACTAATATCAAAATATTATTACTTTAAGATTTTGGTATAGCTTCCCTTTTAAGAATATAGTTGACTGTTTTAGGTCACTTCATCTCAGTCCCTAAGAGAAAATGAAATTAACTTATTAAAGGCAAATCTCCTCTGTAATTTTGCTGAATGTTTTTAGTTCCCTAATAAAACATGACTCCTTTTTAAGAAGTCTAAGGAAACAACAAGAACTATGAGAATTCGCTGTACCATGGCTACAGGAAAAATCAACTTCAAGCAAACTATACTAACTGGCTGGATAATGAGCTGCCACTGATTAACTTTCTTGCTTCGCCAAAAGCAGGCGAGAATTTCACTACAATTTTGTTTAAATATAAATTGACACCACATGTCAATCACTTTTACTTCCGGCACTTACATCTTCCCAACAAATCAAAAGTAAAGAATTTTATAAGAGTATTTACGTATTATTTTAATTAGATGTCGTTTTTTGTCACCTTGTGTTAATATAGCACCTTGCTCCAAATTTGTCAATACTATAAGTCTTTTATTTGTTAAATCAGGACACTCCTTAGAGTATATGTGGTACATGGCCTTAGGCACACAAGTCATTATCAGTGTCCTGAACCATTGCAGAAACTGGGTACTTCCGATTCATTGTACCTTGTAAAACAAAAACAAAAACAAAAACAAAACAAAACTGATATGTAGATTAATTCTAATTATTTCTGGCCTTGTTAAAATAAAATTTAATAAAGTCTAAAAACATCTAAAATATGTTGTCACGAAAAGATATTTGTTTTAATAAATGACTTTATATGTTTGAAAAACTAGAAAACAACAATAAATGACCTTTAAAGTCTAATTTTAAATTTCCAATAAACCAATCAATATGGGAAACTACCCTTCAATAAGAATCTCAATGGGACCCTTAAACATGGATTCCTTGACAGAGACTTTGCACTATATTAACAAAGTGTCCCTCTATTCCCTGTAGGCCTAACCTAAAGAGAGAGATTATATGCTTTGGTCTATTTGTAAAAACAGCACATATAACAAATACAACTGCAATAAACATGACTACAACCCAACTCCTTAGCCTGCTCCAACAGCTCACTTAGTTCAAACAATGGTCAATAAGACATTATGCTAAGTTAAATAAAAAACTATATGCAGTTCACAGAAGTTTAATTATAAAGAATATGATCTACACAAATTATTTATTCATGGTTATCTTAATGAACATGTACATCAGAACCAGGTTGAAATTTTTCCACTATGCTATACAAAATTTAGTTTATTCACTGTCTGTAGCATGGTAAATATGCATATGATGTGGAGTGACAGGACCACGGAACTGCTTTCATTCCAACACTTGACTGAGTGACATGGTCAAGAGTAATTAGGGGAACATCTTATAGATGAATAATGTAAATGACACAAGAGCCAAACTTTTTTAAAGCACATTGTATCACTTTTAACTACAACATAAGTTGAGGCTGTGTGAAATGATATATACTTGTAGAGTGGAAATTGAAACTTCAAAGGCAAAATCTCAACTTAAATATTTATCAGATTTTCCTTTTATTAAGGCTAAGTTCTGAATCTGGCCATGGTTCTCTATGCAACCTCAGATAAGTTTTTAAGGTTTTATTTGAGGTCATCTTTTTCAACTTATGAACATTGGGAAACCGCCTAAGGCAAATTTCTCACAAAGATGACACAGAGAGAACTGGGCTTTTCTCTCTCATTCCCAGACTCTAATTGGGTGAGTGATTGCATTGGGCTTCTCTTCTTGTCTGTAGTGGTGCCCTCTAACGACTAGATGGACCTGACTTTAATAACCACTCCATGAGCAATTTGTTTTAGCATTTACACTGCTGATGTTAGGAAGCAATCTTCTTTAATGGATGCTGAAAAGCTTCAAGTGAAATCTGTAATTGACAAAGCCTTCATAGAAGCAGGCAATTAAGAATAAAATTAACAAGAGGCTCTACAGGAAAAGCACTCAAGCTTTCACAGAATACTTCTCTAGGAAAATATTTAGTAAAAATAAAAATTTTAAAGAACCAGATGTTGTTTCTTTTCACTTTATTAACTGCTTCTCGGGGCTCTGTGCTTCTTAAAAAATGACCACAGATGGAGTTAATGTTATAGGGTCTAGAGGAATAATTCACCTACTGGTATTATTAGGGGGAAAAGAAAGAAAGAAAAAAAGCCCTAAGTGCAAGTTGAGGCAAGTTCAGCACCTATATCTTCAAAATAAAAGCTGTTCAGTTTTAGTACCCCAAGTTTAATGGAGTAATATATTGACAACAAATCAAAAGTGCTCTAAAGAGCAGAGCAGCTAAGGGTAGGGAGCAGAACGGAAATCTCCTTTACCTCTGGGCTCCAAGAGCCAACACCACTCCGTAAGTGTTACTAGTCTAGAAAGTGATACAAGCACATCCGAATGATGAATATAAATAAGAGCATGAGAGTGAGTGGCAAAAGGACAGAACTGTCAACTGCGCTCTCTTTGCCCAATCCTCCAGCACCCCCCACCCACCCACCCAAAAAAGGAACTTTACCTGCTGTGATAGGTAAGACTAGGGGGCTGGGGGGTGGTTCTGAGGTGAGTTAATTCCCGTGTTTAAAGGTTGGCGGTGGCCAGGTGGGGAAGGGGCGGGGAACACTTACTTTGAGCAGCTTGCAGCGGATCTGCGCGGAGACCATGTGGCTGTTGCGCAGGTTGCCCACCCGGAACATGAGCGTGAGTTTTCCGTCCCTCATGGAGATCACCGCGTGCTCACTAAACATCAGGGTCTCCGCGCGCTTCTTGGGCTGGGACATCTTGATGAACATGCAGCCGATGAGGAAGGCGTCCACGATGGAGCCCAGGATGGACTGGAAGAGGAAGAGGATGATGCCCTCGGGGCACTTGTCGGTGATGTAGCGGTAGCCATAGCCTATGGTGGCCTCCGTCTCGATGAAGAAAAGGAAGGCGGAGGGGAAGTTATAGACATTAGCCACGCAGGGCGTGTAGTTGCCGACGTGGGCTTTGTTCAGGTCGCCCCGGGTGTAGGCGATCACCCACCACATGGACGCCATGAAGAGCCAGGCCACGGTGTAGGTGAGGATGAAGATAAAGAGGTTCCAGCGCCACTTGAGGTCCACCAGGGTGGTGAAGAGGTCCGAGAGGTAGCGGCTCGTCTCGCTGCCCAGGTTGCCGTGCTGCACATTGCACCGGCCGTTCTTGTCCACGAAGCGCTGCCGCTTCTTCTTGGGCACAAGCTGCTGCTGCGGGCCCTGGCCCGGCCCCTGGGGCTGCAAGCCCGAGCCGCTGGACGAGGTGGTCACTACCTGGTAATCGTCCCCAAATTTCCTTCGGAGTGCAGACATAATATGGAGGGGCGAGCCAGATTCAAACACGAAGCGAAGGCGCAGGAGCCGAGCGCTGCAAACCAGCACCAATAAGGAGGTGGGGGCGGGGGAGAAAGGGGGGACAAAACCGAGAGCGCCTGGGGTGGGGGGCGCACCGGGCAGGTAGCGGCGGTCTCGGCCCCCTGCAGACGCCTCTCCTCCCCTGGGACGGAGGCTTTCTTCCAAGCCGAGTCTTAAAACAGAAAAGTGTTCTCCTGCACTCAAGGCAGGAGAGCTGCAAGGACCAGGAACCCAAGCGCGATTTTGCCTCCAAGCTTTTCGAGGCTTCTCTTTTCTTCCCCCATCACCGGCATCCCGGGCCACCTCTTGCCTTCCCACAGCGCTCCTGACTATCCTGCAGCACTCCCAAACTGACTGTTTTAAAATCAATGAGTTGACAAGCGAGTCCCACCCTACCTGCCAACTCGCCAGGCTGCCGAAGCTGCGCTACCTGCTTGTACCAGACCCTCCCCCCTCCCCGCCGCTCCCCTATCGCCCGCCCCCCGGGACGGCTCCCCGCTCCCCCCGGCGCTCCCGCCTCCTATCTTTTGGCCAAAATCCCGCCCAAAAGCATGTCTGCCGGGCACCAGTGTAACACCCCGCTACCCACGCTCTCCGGGCTCAGAGTCCCCCGCTATGGACTCCACAGACCTGTCCGCCTGGCGTCCGCTGGCCGCCGAGTTTCCGCGGGCGCCGCCCGGGCTCTCGGGCTGACCCTCAAGCGCCCCCAAGCCGCCCCCGCGCGCAGCGGAGACGCGGCGGTGAGCGAAACCCGAGCACTCACCCGGCGGGAGAGGGCAGGAGGCGGCGCGGCGGGAGGCGGCGGTAGCCTGGCCTCGCACTGCGCTCGGGGCTGTTTTCCTCGCCCCCACTTTTTCTGGTGGGCGCCAATGCAGGTCCCGCAAGCTCCGCACCTTCCAGGCAGCACCACGCTGCCCCCACCAAAGGATCCTGGCGCACCGAGTACTGGCTGACTTGGGCGCGGGACTTGGGAGTTCCCGGGGGCGTGCTTTCCTAGCAGGCGACAGCGGTGCTGCTGTACGGGGTTCGAGCCTCGGGCTGCCGGTCAGACTTTCAGGTTAAATACTAGCGCCGCTCCAGCTTTTCCTCTGCTTCACGGTCCCCGCCTTTGCCAGTTCCTCTGCCCCCGACTCGCCGTCCGCGGCTCGGTGGCCCCCGGTGGAAGATACGAGGCGCGAACAGGGGCGGCGGGAGCGCGGTGTATATGCTGGTGCGTGTGATCAGCTGCAGAGCCGCGCTAGCCCCGCCTGTCCCTGCCTTCCCCCGCTGCTCCGCCAGCCTATATTGCACCTCCGCGCCTCAGTTGAGCCTGCAGTGTCTGGCAGCTCAGGAAAAAGCGAGCCCCTCCAATGAGAAGGGACTCTAAATCTGCTCCCAAACGCCAGCCAACTCTCCTTCTCCGCTCCCCTGCATCAGTCAGAAAGCCCCCAGCAAACAGCAAATGCTGCTCTCTGAAAGGAGAGAAGTACAATATGTCTCTATAACTAGGGCTCTCAGTTAAACGGATGCCTGGGTTTAGGCATGCATCATAAACCAAGATCCCAACTGGCTCTGAGATAAGCGTGTCCAGACTCAAAGTTGCAAGTAGCAAAGGGGTCCTCAGGATGGGAACAGAAAGGAGGGGAGACACTAGGGGGAAGGCTCCCAATCCTCCCTGAAAATGGCTCTATTAGACAGACTCAGAATGTCCAGAGTTAATGTGTGGCTGTAACTGAGGGAAGAAGGCTGGGTTTTAATGGCCCAGACCTGGCAGTTAACTTAATGGAGGGCCAAAGTGCAGAAATAGCTAATATAGTGCTCATGGGTAAATACCAGCTTATTTACCACTTCATGTTTGTTTTAAAATGTCATGGTATCTTATGGCATATCCCATTCAGTCCAGATACATAAAACTGATTTTATTAAAATATCATCAAATCATAAGGTCATAAAAGCAAAGGGCTGCTGTGAGACTCCCATGCAAAGGAATGTCAGCACATAATCACTCTACCAGTCCTTGGCCAATAGCTACTCCCTTCTACCTCTGTACCCCTGAGCCTGCTGCAGGTAAGCCTTACACCTTGTCAGCTGTCAGCAGAGGACTCTTGCACTGTCATTTGGTTAAAACATCTATCCTGAGTTATACACTCTTCTCCTGCAGGCTCTCCAATAAGAGGTCAGTAACTCTGTTATTCTTTAGGGTTACATAAGAAGGGACAGCGACACTGTGGGAAGTGGAAACTGCTCTGGGCCTAGAATCACAAGACCTGATTCGCGTCCTGGCCCTGCCAGTTACAAACTGTGTGACCTTGCGCACGTAGCTAAACATCTTGGAGCCCCAATTTTCTCCTCTGAAAGACTGGGAGTTTTAACATTTCCCAAAGTGGGTATGAAAAAAAGAGAATGGTGTGGTTTCATTAACTACTTTTGCTGCAAAGAATGTTGTATACTGGGCTGTGAAGTTGCGACAAGGCCAAGAGGTTGGGAATGAGTTTTGGGGGTTGGCCCCAGGCTGTGAACTAACACATATATTCTCCTCTCATCTCTGACTGCTCTCCCCTAACTCGCTATGCCCTTGCCAGGCTGGCTTCTTGCAATTCCTAAAACCTACCAAGTCATAATCCCCATCCTTGAACCTGTCTGTTCCCTCTACCTGGAATGTTCTTGCCCTGTGGCTTCATGTTACTGGCTCCTTCAGTCTTCAGCTCTCCGCCTAAATGCATCCTCCTCAGGGAGGGCTTCGCTAGCCTCCCAGGCACTTCCTGTCAATCAGCTTGGTTTGTCTTCTTCATAACACTTTTTTTCTAGCCGCCATTTTCTTCGTTTGTTTGTTATCTCTCTCCCCTCTCCATCACAGTCGCAGAATGTAAGCTCTAGGAGAATAAGGACCTTGTCTGTCTTGTTCACTCCCATGTCCCCAACACCTGGAACACTGCCTGTCACATGCTAGATCCACAATAAATATTTGTTAGATCAATAACATGTACCGATCTATGTCACGAGGAACTCCACCTACATTGAAACTCTCTCTCAGTGATACAGAATTAAAAGTTGTCACTAAATCAGGTCACCTATATGATAATATAAAAGAACATGTAAACTAAAAAGGAATACTTCCTGTGCTTGTTAGCTTCAGCATTGCTATTCAATCTGCTGCCAAATCCTTTTAATTGTACAGCTACAATATCACTCCTATGATTTACTTTCTCTCTTTAAAATATGCCACAAACCTTCTTTAAATCCCCATTTCATTTTAGGTCCAAAATCAAATTATTTTCTTGCCTTTAGTCTTGCACTCTTTCAAATTGTGCTGGATAGTGTTACTAGATCTGTCTCCTTAGAATCACATAAGTTTAGCAGTAACCAGAAAGTTCTCTGATTATTTCATTGGGTCTTTTCATCTCCAAGCTTTTAAATATTCCCACTTTTTAAAAGACACTTTTCTATGAAGCACCTTTTCCATTTCCCAACAACAAAATTATAAGCAAATAATTTTATACTTCAGGAGACATGGTTTAGTCTAAACTTCTCATTTTACAAATAAGCAAATTGAGGCTAGAAAGAGAAAATAGCTTGCTCAATGTCATAGACTTGATAAGTGGAAACTTTGAGATTTGAACCCAGAACAATATATCTCTGGAACCTGGGTGCTCTGCCATCCCTTACCGGGTGCCTGGAAAGGAGTCTAAGATTCCTAATCCAAAGCCAGGGTCTCCTTCCACTATGCCATTCTTCTCATATAGGTTGAGATCTAAGGTCTTCCAAAATATGGCCTAACCTCTCTTTCCTAAATTATCCCCTACCTTCTCTTTAAAGTGGGCTCTTGACTGTTAGTGAGTCTCCAAACATGCCTCATATTAACTTCACTTGCTCAACTTCTTTCCTGTTACTTAAATATCCTTTTTCTATCCCTGCAGAGTCCAAATCACCATCACTAGTATGTCAGGGAAGGGAAGAATTTCTTCAGCTTTTATTTCAAGTGCCACCTCCTCCATGGAGCTTTACCTTATCCTCCCACTAACAGTAATCTATCCCTTCTCTGAATTCTCATTTCCCTAGATTTGCAGTGTGGCATTTTTTACTTTCTAGAGTGTATCTGAGCTCAGAATTCATCAACATTTCCTCTATAAAAGGGCAAGCACCCTGAGTATCCACCTCTTAATATTTTGATACCATCCAGTCCTCCAGCTGTCCAACCTTGCCTTGCACATGGTAAATATTTAATAAATTTTTACAGACAGCTAAGATTTACTGAGCCTAGTTAATGTGTCAGGCAACATGCCTGGAACATTCTAGTTAGTATTCCCATTATATAGCTAGAAAGAAGGTAGAGCAGGGATGCCAAAACATGTCTGCCCGTTTTCAAGATCTCTATTTTTTTAGAGAAACAGTACGGCCTGATAAGTTAAATATTTTTCAGGATGCCATCATGTCACACTTTAAATGTGACTGAACCTTTGACCTATTTGTGACATTGAGTCCAACTCCTTGAAAATGTTTAAAGATGAACGAAGCTCATCTTCCCCTTTCAGGACAACTGCCTCCATGATGAGTTTCTGGAGGGCAGCCAGCCGCACGGTGCCGAGGCCAGGCAGGATGTGTGGGGAATGGATGACAGAAGGCCACTTAATCAGGCGCTGTCTGATGAACTGAAGTGAAACACTGTAAACAGAATGGGTCAAAGGAAGGAGAGCACACAATTTCATCCAAGGCCACAAATCCAGAAAAACCTGGAAAATATAACTACAAGATACACAATCATCTGGAGTCTACCATTTAAAGATAGGGTGGGAGATTATAAACAAACGACCATACAGTGCTTGGAGATAGGGGGATGGCAATCAAAGTTATATTTAACAGCAAACTCAGTTAAAAGCAAGCTACATATTTATTCTGCTCAGAAAGTACTTCTGGCAATGTCTTATTTGCTGTGTCCAAAATTAGTAATATCATGAATAACTATAACTTCAGAAGTGAAGGATATGATTCTGTGTTTTATACTAAAAAGGCATGACTTTGCACATGCATTCACTGTATTATGTAACTGAACAGTGTGTGGAAAAGAGTACATTTAATGTAAAAGAATAAAACCTTTGCCCCTGAGAAGTCTAAATTCTAAAAATGACTTAATCGGCCAACTGTGAAAAAAGCATGCCTTTGAACATCTCTGTACCTGGAGTCTGTCTTCTCGTCATTCAGTTATTGCCACTGTGACTCCCACCATGTGATAGTCTGCATGGGCAGAAATATTAATTACTCTCAGGTGAAAGTGGCATTATATTTAATACTTCT
The DNA here is from genome assembly GCF_057802395.1 of Ceratotherium simum simum. NCBI lineage: Eukaryota > Metazoa > Chordata > Mammalia > Perissodactyla > Rhinocerotidae > Ceratotherium > Ceratotherium simum. Next base: position 36,256,193 of record NC_141908.1, on the reverse strand, counting down.
TTACTCCTAATCCTACCATTCTCCAAAGTACAGTGAATTGATGGGGAGGCCTGGGGATCTGAAGCTCTTATGCTTCAAAAAGTGACACATTCCCATTGCCACCATAAGTTCTGCTATATCTGGGAAGAGGTCACTCTTTGAAATTCTGTATGCAATTTTGAGCAATAGGATGGTGTTCCTTTTTTTTTTTTAACCCTCCTAAAAAAAGAATACTGAAGTTATTTTCTCTCTTGCCAAAAAAAGAAGAAAAAATGAAAAGGAGAAATCAGTTTGAGATTTGATTGCGCAGACTTGAAAATAGAGGCATCGCCATACCACAGTGGATGACTCATCCGGCCCTTCATCTTGGCTCCAAACTCTGGCCTCTGCCTGAGGATTCAGAGAAAGGCAAAATGCCATTGTCACTCAGAGGCCATTTATTTAGCAAGGTTTTCCTGACTTAAACCCTTTCTTTACTCCAACGCTGTACATGGGAGTACTCTGGTTTATGAAAGAATAAGGGCTTTAAAAAAGTCTTCCAGAACTCAACATCAGTTAAAAAAAATTATTTTATTAGACACAAGGGTTCATTGGCAGGGCATCAAGGAAAAATAACAATTTCCTTTCCTCATCCATGTCAATCGAAGTTATACTTCTGAGGATTTCTCCCCTGAGAACAGCAATAAAGTCCAAGATGTCAAAATATATACAAGAATGTTGCTTAGTTTAAAATAACAGACACTCAATGTGCACAAACCGTGTGCCTAACAGTATACCAAAGGTTGTGCAGGTCAGAAATGATGACAACATCATGCCAACAAAATATATTAACAACAACAATAATAAATACAATGTGGTAGGCACTTAAAGGAAGAGCATTGCTTTATTAACATTCAGAGGAATAAGTCTCTTTAGGAACTACTACTCCAGCTAGTGTGAGTTTTCCAAACCTATCAAACTGGAGTCACTTACATTTTGTTAAGCATCAAATTACCTCTGTCCACACCCCTATGTTCATTGCAGCATTATTTACAATAGCCAAGACTTGGAAGAAACCTAAGTACCCATCAACAAATGAATGGATAAAGAAGATGATATATAGATAGATAGGTAGGTAGGTAGGTAGGTAGGTAGATAGATAGATACATAGATAGACAATGAAATATTACTCAGCCATAAAAAAGATGAAACTGTGCTGTTTGTGACAACATGGATGGACCTTGAGGGTATTATGCTAAGTGAAATAAGTCAGACAGAGAAAGACCTTATGACTTCACTCATATGTGGAAGATAAATAAACACATAGATATGGAGAACAGATTGGTGGTTACCAGAGGGGAAGAGGTGGGGACAGGTGAAAGGGGTAAAGGGGCACATGTGTATGGTGAAGGAGGGCAACTAGACTTTTGGTGGTGAACATGATGCAGTCTATATAGAAGTCAAAATATAATGATTGACACCTGAAATTTATACATTGTTATAAAGCAATATGACCTCAATAAAAAAAAAATTATGTCGGTCCAAATGACTTTATTTTAGAAATCTGAAGGTAGATTTTTAATGACTAGATTTCTAAGAGATAAGGTTTCTACATAATTGGAATAAGATAAGAAATAATTTGTACTCATCTTATAGAGCCTTACAAACATGTATTAAAATACTGGAAGAAAAAATAAAAACTAGCATTTTGGAAGTAGTAGAGTAAATTTTTCACGCTAATTTTCTGTGTTAGTGTACATAGAAAAGATTGGAATTATTTTACCCTGTTGGAAAATAATAATACAACTTTTGTAATTTTTTTTAAAAATGTTAAAAATGATTGACAGATTGTGTCAGCACAGTTTATCTGGGAAGCAGATAATGAGACAAAGCTAGAAGGGCAAAAGATTTCTTAGAGAGTAATGCCAATGAAAGATAAAAGGGTAAGGAATAGGATGAAGCAGAGAGAGCCTTTAGACTGTCATGCTGATCTGACACCAATGAAAGGAAAGGTGGGAGGAGGCAGAATTAAGTAGAGAGACACTCAGACTATGATGCAAATTCGATAAAGTCTTGGCCAACTTAATGGGGAGCTCTAGAGCAAAACTTGCCCAATATAATAGTACCATGTTGGGCAGAGATGGCCCTATCCTAACGTGCCTGCTGAGCTGTCATTGGCTGGGGGCCGCCCTCGGAAGAACATGACTTCAGCTGAATGCTGCATCAGATTGGGAAATGTGCTGTTGCTGGTGCACCCCTTCCAGTTGAAGGGCAAGTTCTTCTTGAAGGGAGATCAAGTGGCGCATCTTCATGGCTGCCAGACAGAGTAGAATTCTGAGTGGAAGTGGAAAGTGTGTGTCTCCGGAAGTTTTGTTACAAATATACGGAAATACTAGTATAGTCTAACCAACTGACTATGAATATATGCATAAATCTTCAGTTTTGTCCTGGTACAATCACATGAATCTCTTTTTTGGGGGGTTAGGGGGGTTGGTGATAGCCCATGGCACGTTGATCTTATCTTTGTCTTGTCTTTGGTTATAGTCTGCTAGAGGGTAGGAATATACATATATATTTAATTTCTTTTAGCATCTTGCAATACTGAGGCTGCATTAAGACTGCATGAAGGAGAGGGAGAGATGAGAGTAATGGAGCAGTTGGGCCATAGGACTGGTGAGGGGAATAAAGGAGAAGCCAGTAAAGCACGAAAGACCTTGAAGGACAAAGGGATGGAGAACAGAACTCAATGTATCTGAGGCAGATACTGTAACCCTGGTGAGAAAGGAAGGGAGAACAATGAATAGAATTTTCTGAAATCCAATTGCCCTGTTTATAGTTCCCAGCTATGTATTAGAATCACCTTGGGATTCCGCCCCAGATAATTATATCAGATTCTCCGGATATAGAGTCCAGGCATCAGTATTTTTCAAAAGCTCCCTTGGTGATTCTGACAGCACAGCTCAGATTGAGACACACTGATCTGTGGGAACTGTATGCCTGTCAGCAGAGAAGCTTCCCTGGAAAATGACACACATGGAAGTACTATCAGTCTTCCTTCCCCACTGCTGCGAGCCCTCATCCTTTGGCACCAGAGAGAGATAGTTGGGATTGGTAAACCCTGGTCCTCTCCACTCTCACAAATCGACGAGTCCGACACGTGTGGATCCAACCTTAAGGTGACAGAAGCATCTTCCCTCATTGGAAAAGCTCCCGAGCAAAGCAGGACACATTGGGTTGATTGCGGGTTAATCCAGTCCTACCACCCACAGTTGTAAATAATGACAGGAATGGAGGAATTGGGAACAACTGAATTGTAAAGCCCCTAAAAGTTTTCAGTTTTTTTTCATTAATAATATTTCTGCTACTTTCTGTAGATGTGGATGTGAATATAAAAGTTCTGCCTTTATAATCTCTTTGCCACTATTTATCATACTTTCCCAAATTAAAAAAGGAAAAAAGGAAGGGAGGGAGGAAGAAAGAGAAGAAAAAGGACAAAAATTAAAATTCTCACGAAGAACCAATAAACTCACAGAAGAGCACATCGCTGATAAAAGTGTTTGGCCACGTTGTCAGCGAGCAAAGCTGGGATCAGCAAAGCTGGCCGTTTGCTTTATACCATGTGACTATTTGGAGAGAGAGGGGTGGAGAAGAATTACAGAAATAAAGACAATAACCACTAGGAACTAGGATGTCATTTTTACACATTCATTTCTAGAATTCCTGCCAGTCTTTACACCGGGAAACCTCTCAATAATTTTGGTTTAGCTTTTCATTCCCGGAAAGATAACTGCTTTGAGTTCACCCAGTAAAATGACAGTGTAAACTCACCCGCTTTAGTGATTACCCAGTAATGCACAGCTCATCTTCATATTCCCCATGAGGTAATGGAAGAGGCCCTGAGGATTAGTTTAACGCTGGAGTGGGAATGCATTAAAACTCTCCACTTCCGTGTAATGTGGTCCCTCCTCTGACCTACAAAGTAGGTGCTTAAGCAATTCAAATTTCCAGTTGAATAAGTACCAATTATTGTTCAAAACTGATCTGAAAGTAAAAATTGTACCCAATTCATTCTTGGGGAGCTTCTACTATTTATTATGACCCCATAGATAATATTGTGGCTCTAGAAACATCTTGTTATTGAAGTAATAATTAAATGTAATGGTTCTCTAAAGCTACTCTTTTTCCTTCTCTCCTCCCTATCTACGAGTTGGAAAGTCTGTTCTACAAACAGAGCTTACAGGATTGACAGATTTTTAAGAAATGAGTGAATTTCTCTATTAGAGAGCGTGGATGGATATTATCACTCTGTTAAGCATATAACATAAGGAAGATGCCTGCTGTTCAACATTTACATTCAGAAAATGTAATGTAATTACCTTTACTGAATGTAATTCACTATTGTTTTTTTTTTGCATCAAGCTGAAAAATCAAATAAAGAAATAAAAACATGCTGTGAAATGACCAAATAATGAATTAACTTCCTGCATATGTAGAGAGAAAGTTCTTCCAGTGAGGTCTTTCTAATAAAATCAAAGAATAGAGATGTAACAATTAGAGAAAGGGGGAAAAAGGAAGTAAGATGGAAGAGAGAGGTCAGAGCCCAGTTCTAGCTAGCAGTAGAGTACATATTCTTTTTTGCATTCTGTGAGGCTGGAGTGGCTGCTAATGAAATGTTCTCCCATATTCTGTCAATGTCAGAATGCAAACATCACTAAATAAACCCTTATGTCAAAATGTCGCACAGTGATTATTTATGCTTCTCTACAACACCAGTGAATGACAAGGCTGCCTCTATGTCTGTGAAAGGTTGCATACCAATTGTTAGAGGTAACATGGATGAAGGACAATGTAGTCATCAGAATTCATTTAAATTGTGCCACTAAATTAGATATGTTATCAGTGGCCAACAGAGTAAATACTACTGTGATTCTCTGGAAAGAAAAATATTATTAAACAATTTAATGCAAAGCATTTTATAATTAACAAGCATTTCTGAATCTCTGCTATCAAGTAGATAGTCACACTAAAAGAGAGATGTCATTTATGTTTCTTCTTCATTTATTCATTGCTTCACAATATTCCTTCTTCTGGAATTGAATTTGGGGTCCAGAGTTTCAGAGGAGATTGCAATTACTAACGAAGTTTGGATAACACAGAACAAACTCAAATGACACAATGATAAAGTCTTTGTAATATGTACACAAAGCGACGAAGATGCTCAGCCCCTTATTTGTTCCTAAATTTCATACTGTCTCCTGTTCCAGCTCTACTCGGTAAGGAATAAGAGGCATAGCATTGTTCAATGGGGCAAAAACATGTATTGTGAAAATATCTTGTAAAATCAATCAGTAAAATATGTAAGAAAATTATAAATCTATCATACATGTTAAATATTAAAGAATAACTAAAAGACAGTGTTTTATTAGGATAACATTCTATTAACATTCCACTCTGTCAATCATGCGGACACATACTGACACATTAAATGCTCAAAACACGATTTAAAAGCTATCTAAATCACTATGACTTTTAGGATCTTGACTAAGACCTCTGATGCTGCCCTGGGATTGTTGAAGTGTGAATCCTTGCTTTGAATTTTCTGGCTGTGTGATCTTAGGCAACTTACTAAACTCTCTGTGCTTGGCTGTTCTCATTATTAAGTGAAATAGAAATAACATCTAACGCTTTGAGGTAGTTTGATGTGAGAACTAAATGAGAAAATCTACATGAAGCATAGAGCCTAATATCTGGCACAAAATATTTTCAAGGTCAGCGAAAAACACATTCAAAAATTATCTTTAAATGAAGATAAAATCCACATGGAGAACTTCTAATATGCTGTTAGCCTAGAGATGATTTTATAGCCACAGAAATTTACCAAAATTAAAGCAATAACTAAATTCAAAATATTTCTAATGTTTCCACCCTCCTTTTTGACATCATAGGTTCTCAAGTTATAAACTCTGTTTTCTCAACAGAAATAAGACTGTGCATGCTTTTACTCCCTGCATGTGTATCTTCCATTTTCCTCTTACTCTCTTAATGTTGGCTGTATCCCGTTATCCTACACTGGCTCTGCTATTTGTGGTCTAATAGACACTTTCATTCACTCTTATTCATGACACCTTTTCCCAGTGATGGGAGGAGAAATCCACTTACCATCGCATTCCACCTTCGACCCCCTCCACACAAACAACCTGGAAGAGCTTGCCTGTATATAAGAAAAGAATTGGCTTCTTAGCAGTCCAACAAAAAGATAGTTCCCACCCACTCTCAACAACAACAAAACTACCACTAGAAGCAAAGCAGAACAAAACCTTCCTTAAATTTTTTCTATAATGAAGCGGTGAAAGATTTATTCACCAAAACACTTCTTATAAAGTGCAAATGTTTGGGCAGACTCTGGGACTTCTGGAAGTAAATGGAACTATTGCAAGGTAAGACCTCAAAAATTGCTCATTACTCCTGCGAGGGAGGAAGAAGGACAAGAGGAAGAGAAAAAACTATGAGAGTGCATCAGCACTGGATGGGGACACCTGTGACTCTGGCAGGTGACTCCTCCCCGTGAGAGTCTTGAAAATTCCCAAAGTTCCTCAATCTGATGATTGTTTTTGAATCCAATGAAGTGCCTGGAATTCACACTCACCCTGATACAGTCAAGACGGTACTTGCAGGTGCAAAAGTTGAAAGATGAAGAGATGCAGGAAGAAATAACCCCTAAAAACAGAGAAATCTGTTGGAGGGCTTTGGATTGGATAAGGCCATGAGGTTCAAATCCAGTTGAAATAGTTCTTTGAGGGGCAATGAGTTTCCAAGATGACCCTTGCTTTGTAATCCTGATTTTGTATTTTGGATTCATTTAAAAACATTTTCCTCACTAATTCAAAGAGACCAGGGACTGCACCAAATCAGCTTTTTCACTATTAACCTTTTATTGTGTCTGTGTGTTACAAGGTGACACAACTGAAAAAAGAGTATTTTGAAATTCAGAGATAGGAGTGGGCGAGGCTATTAAAATAACTGTGCAAATAGCAATCTAAAGACACTAGCAGAGTATTGCAAATAATGACTTTAGAAACAAAACCCACCTAACATAATAATGCACATTTAAATTGGGGCTATTTAAAGGCAAAATAGCTGTACTATAAAAAGTGTTACTGAAACTTCAATTGTACTTGCCTTTCAAATGATGTGAAAAGCTGTAACTTCAGGGTATGCCTCAAATAAAAGCAAAGATCTGCAGCAGTGATACAAAATATATATACAGTCTCCTGAGAAACATCATTACGCACATATTCTAGAGCAAGAGAATTTCATTTTCAACAGCAAGGACACTTAGAAGTAATAAATTAATTTTATGCAACTGTTATGATGAGAGTGTGGGGAAGAGAAAAATTTAGCATTGAAACTATTTTTTCCAAAATTGCATATTATTCACCATCTATTTGCAAGAAGTTAGGATTGACTGCACTAATACTAGGGTTACTGTTAATAGTTACCAATGCTAAATTACTCATGACCCTAAGCACCTTCTAGAACTGTGATTGGAGGTAGAGGAGAATAAAATTCTTGAAACTTATTCTTAAAAAGAAAGCTTGTGAAAGAGGAAAAGTAAGACAGATAAAAACAGAGCTAACCCTGTTGAAGTTGGATTGGGGCACAGAACCCCACCAACTTAGACCTTTCCTCCTTTCTCATGGTGGTCCCCAGGAAAGCCGAGGAAACCATAGGGCTCTGAGGGGCATAGTCCATCATCCATGACTTTCTGGAATTAATCAATGAATTGGAAGGGAGGTGGGGTGATGGAGAGATGCCAACTTCATTCTAAATTGTATTCACTTCTGGAATTCTCTCACATTTGGATGAATGATGAGGCCAACCTAATAAAAATGAATTCCTTGAGGGACTTGAAAGCCTCATGAAAGACAACTCATTCCTTCAAGGTAAGAAGGAATGAGGCTGAGAAGCTAGTAACAAAGCCTTAGTCATAGAGGGATGAGCAATTCTGCCATAGGTTACCTGTCACACAAAATATCTCTCATCCAGGCACTAATGGTCTAACATAATATATAAATCTTACAAATGTGCTGGTGTGGGAAAGGGTTGATGAGGTTCTAAATAAAAAAAGAATAGATTGTTTCTTTGAGAATTCTGTGGGGAAAAAAAAATGTTGATTATAAACATCATGCTTTGGTACCCTTGTGGAAAAGTGTTAACACAGCAGGAGAGAGTTGCTTTGAAAAAGATTGGTTTCTGAGCACTGGGGTATCCAAAGAAGGCCTAGCCTAGCTGCTGTGGGATGAAGTGGACTTGATCCCAGTTTCAGAACAGGGGTGAGGGATGTCACAGCTGAAGAGTGAAATGCCCACAGAGGCAGCTCCATACACAGTTTCCAAGAACTCCAAACGCAGGACCCAAGAAAAGTGACAGAGTTGGCAGCATACAGAGGTTTCCTCTCTGTGTGGTACCTTCCATTCTCTGAGACAAGGCAGAAGAGGAAAAAGAAAAAACAAGCCTATGTTACTTGACCAGCCCTAGACTTACACATCAACAATAATGATTAACCACCAGAAGTTTCCCCTAAAAATGTGATGGGTGGTGGAAGTTGCATTAATTGAAAGAGAAAATGCTGGGATCAAGTGGCAATGGAAAAGAGGTTAACCAAATAGAACAGGATTATATAATCTTTACTCTTTCAAGTGTTAAGAAAATACTTGGTCAAATACAATCTCTACTCATTTACACACACTCTGTCCTTGCCCCCCTCCTAGAATATTCCAGTCATTCCTCATTGTGCTAAGTATAGAACCATGGCCCTTTGCAGCTCACATAATAGTAGGTATCCTTCCGGCCTGGTTGCCTAACAAGAGACTGGATGTGTGGGTTTCCCCATTTTCTTCTTTTGTGTGAAAAGCTGGTGCTACATTATAAGACAAATAAACATGAGAAGTTATTATGGAATCACTGAGAATAGCATTGCTTCAAAGGACAATCCATTTGGAGTCACTGGAAGAGAGATAAGGCAATGGAAGCCACGTGTTCTGTGTTCATGAAGTGGCAGGGAGCTGACTTCTGCCTCGATTCAGTGCTCATGGGACTAAATTTGTCTTCTTGAGGAGGTAGACACATATATGATAAGAAAATCTTAGTTACCAGACTGGAAATTTGAGTAGAGAGAACAGTCTCCCAGGTGTGCTCCCGACACAACCATTAAGTGCTGGTTCACGCAGTGCCTCTCTTTGAGCCACCTCGTTCCCCCTCAGCATCTCCAGTGTGCCCTGCTCTGGCATCCACCACTGTCTGAGCTTCCTTGTCTCATATTCATGAAGTGACAAAGAATTAAAAGGACTTGAACCTCATTAAGGTTTGACTGAAGATTTTCCCTTTTAAAGATTTTTTGAGTGTTCTTTTTGCAAACTCTCAGTGTTCCTCTGCTTCTGTCCTCCAATTGCAGATGGACTTGGACCTTGCTGGCTGCCTATAACTCCTTCCTGGGCTTTATGCCTTGGGTATATGTTTCCTGCCCCCTTTGCCTTCCTAGCAGGAGCACCCTGGAGTCCTTTCCAAAATGGCTCACAGCCAGCTCCACTCTCCACAGATACTCTGCCTCCCAAGTGCAGCCTGCTCCCAGGGAAAGTCCTCTTACCCAGCTGCTGGCTGTTCTATCCAGGCAGAGCTCTTCTTTACACTTTCCAGGTGTGATTCAGGATTTTGTTCCAGGGTCCATAACGCTCCAGGGAATCCATGTTAAGCTTTCCAAAATATTCTCTTGAAATTCCTTCTATTTGGCTTTATCTTCCTCTCTCCCGCATGGGCAGTTGTAAGGATGACACACAGTAATCTGTCAAGTATTTACAAAGCAATTCTCACTACAGCCTTTTAAACTTCAAATAAGTCCTAATTTTCTAATATCCAGCTGGAAATGGCTGATGGAATAATGTTGGCCGAGCCAATTTCATAACCTCTGAGCATGTCTCAAAGAGGTCTGGTACTTGATATTAGAAGTGTAGGGACTTGGTAACTGTTGCCTTGCTCATGACTTTTGAGGCCCATGATGAATGAAACACAGCTATAGCTTTGATATTACACATGGATCACATCACACCTTGATCATATTATACATTGGTAACATCAAGCATTAACAGAAAGAAGTAAAAACATTTTGAAAATAAAAGATAATGTTGGGAGAATTAGTAAATCTCATATTAAATCGTGTTAATAACTATAATAAGTAAGCTAAAGAGATATCAACTGCACGGATTCTACACCTAGAAACCCACCTAATAATCTTTATATCATACAAGAATTCCAAACCAGTGAGGCAAGAATGGGGTCTTAATAAATGTTGTTGTTGTTATTATTGAGTAGTGTCTGAGCTTTGGATCCATGGAAAGCAGATCTTGAGGCTAAGGCTTATGGGATACCCCTTAATTAGGGATCTAATCCCAGACAGCAGGAGTGAGTGAAGGAAAGGCGAACGAAGTAAGGAAGGGGGAAATCCAATGGAAGGCATGAGAATTGAGTTGACTGACTGCTCCAGCTCAGAAAACCATTTTCTAAGAGGCAGTGTAGAGAATTGGTTCTCATGACATATCATCTGGGTTCAGATGGCAGAAAAATTGATCTTTAGCTGCTCCTCCTCACCTCTGTCATTGGGTGGTCAAGAATGTGCCCCAAGGAGGTTAATTACTCCAGTTCCCCCGACACACACACACACGCACACAAACGCACACACATACCCCTTATGCATATTTTGGCAAGAGCTGTGGCCTCTCACTCCTCGCCATCAATAGGCAGGCCTTAGGGCAGGAGGCATGAGGCCTGTGTGGTGAAGTTGGTAACAGTCTACCACCAGTTGGTCCTGGGAATAGTCACTGGCTGGAGCAAGTGAAACAGGTGAGATAGAAGAGTTGAGGCAGAACCATTTTGAAGTGGTGTATATCTGAGACAGATAAATTAACTTTGGGGTGGAAGAGTGGCATCAACTTAAGCCTATATGCCACATTTTACCCCAAAATAAATGCCATTAGATTAAAGAATTAAATATAGAAAATAATGCCATCGAATAGAAGATGATGATGGTGCATATTTAATACCTCTGAAGGAGAGCTTCTAAGCACACCAGCAATGAAGGAGATTGCAAAGGAAAATAAAATGATAAGGGAAGTCAAATCTCTGTGCAGCACTAAAAGATACACTGATGCATTTCTTGAATCTCCTTCTTTCCCTATCATCTAGAACACTACCTTCTCCTTGTTCTCCTTGACTGTTTTTGAATTACGTTCCCCTGGTCTTCTCCAAGGGCTCTCCCTCATTTATTTGTATTACACACATAATCTTAGCCAGATTCCTGGCTTGTTTCTGTTTCCTCCTTACTCTTTGTGCTCTCTGAATGTTCTTCTCCACAGCCCCAAATTTAATTATCTACAGGTTGATGACTTCCAAGTAAATTTGTCAGCCTGATCTCTTTTGAGTTCCATATCAATATTTCTGCCTCCAATTGGATATGTCATGTTGTTGCCTTACAGGCACAGCAAACTTTGTGAGTTCAGATCTGAAATCAATATCCCCTTTCCCAGGACACATCAGTGCTCCTTCCTCTCTGTCCTGAGATGTTATTGGTATTGCCACCGTGCCATGTCCTAAGGTAGAAATCTTAGAGTAGTCTTTCATTACCTCTTCTTCCGTCCTTCCCCATATTCTACACATCAGCTTCTCTTGTCGGTACTTTTTCAGAATGTCTCTCAAATCTGGCCTGTCTTCTCCAATTCCACTGCAACTGCCTTAGTTCAGAAACTCAGGATCACTCATTTGAAATATTGTAATAGCTTCCCATCTGTTCTTTCTCTCACCAGGCTCTCCTCACTGTAGTCCCTCCACATATTCTTGCCAAGTGATCTTCCTGAAAGCATTTTTAATTGATGATATCCCTATCCTGCCTTACAACTTCTTCTTGTTCCTACTTCTCACAGCAAGATTACGTTTTTTCAAAACAGTATATTTTTTTAATCTCAAGTTTACCTAGAAGACAAATATATAACCCTTAACCTTCTGTTGCACACTGTTCAAGCCTCTATTAAACATCTAGATCATAGTTTTGCAATTTATCCATTTATGTGTCTGGAAATTCCAAACTGTGCCTTCTCTCAGAATAGAAACTCTATATTATTCATATTTGTATGTCCCAGAGCATAATACATTGCCTAGAACAGAGAAGGATGTCAAAAATGGTTGTTATTGAATGAATAATTAAAGACAGGAACTGCTAAATTAGCATCTTCCAAAATATGCTCCAGAAGCATTTTAAATAATGTTATATAAAAGCATGGTTTTGTGGATAAACCAGTTTGGGACATTTTAGGAAAACAAAACAATTTTGTTAACTGGAGTACTTCTCAGAATCGTTAATATTCTTTAATGCATATCATGACTCTTAAAAAAAGCAATGTAGTATAAAACATTCACTGAACTTTTTGATTGCTGAACCAATTTTTGAAGTGAGTAGTAACCTAAGGAAATGATTTTGGAAATGCTTTTATATGCAAATTTACTAATTCACTGTAAGAAGATAATAAAGACAGTTGCCTTTCATGTATATCTTTACTCTTCAGGAGAATATATAATATGACCCAAAGGTACAGTTTTCTTATAATTAAATTTAGACTATTCTACAAGGCAGGTGAAAGCAACTTAGAGCAAGGTTACTTTTCCAATGCCATTCCAAGCAAATATCATGGATTATGTCATATTCCATACAACAATAATAATAATAAATAAAAGATCACGTAATATTTTCTGGATTGTATTCCTACCCTTCGTGAAACTGTTGGCTCAAGCCCTTGAAAATTCAAAGCAATGCTAATAATGGAAAGTAGGCACATTGATCATTACTGTATATGTAGTAAAGCAAACAATCCAAGGAAATAATAATAACTACCATATGATTAGATTATTTCAGAAGAAAGTATTAAATCATCCTCAAATTTTACTAGGTAGAAAATGATTTGCTGTGTTTATTAAGGAGTAAGTTCTGATTTAATCAATCTGTATTGGGACCCAGGAATCTGTCCTTTAAGAAATTTTCCTTATAATTCTTATGCAAATGGTCCAGAAATTAACAGATAACACTTTACATACCCTGGCTTCAATTATAACAGTCTGTGAAAAGGCTACCCAAAGGAAAGTAAACAAACAGGGTGTGATGGCTAATTTTATGTGTCAACTTGGCTGGCCCATGGTGCCCAGATATTTGGTCCAATATTATTCTGGATGTTTTTCTGAGGGTGTTTTTGGATGAGAGGTACATTTAATCAGTGCACTTTCTGTAGAGCAGGTTGCCTGCTACTCTGGATGGGCCTTATCCAGTCAGTTGAGGGGTTGAATACAACAAAAGGCTGAACTCCCCCCTCCTACTCGAGCCAGAGGAAATTTTCCAGCAGACTACCTTCAGATTTCATCTGCAACATGGTTCATCCAGGCTTGCTAGAAGACTGCTTTTGGACTGGAACTACAACTCTCCTGAGTCTATAATGTGCCAGCATCCTCCATCAGAGTTTAGACTTGCCAAGCCTCCACAATCATGAGAACTAATTGCTTAAAATAAGTGAATGAATGAATATCCTACTGGTTCTATTTCACAAGAGAACCCTGACTAATATACAGGGGAAACCGTGACAGAAATAGTCCCAACATTTCTCAAGCTGGGTTACAGAATTCCTGCTGATTGGTTTGCCAGCACTCTGTAATCTTCTGGGAATTCCCATTCCATTTACTCCTCTGCCTCTCCACTCCACCCTGTATGTCTGGTTAAACCAACCAGACTCTGTCCCTGGAATACCAGAAATAAAGCTGAGAAAGTAAAGTCAATTTCCCTTGAGGTACCTGAATAAAAGAATCCCAGGTATTTATAATTTGAAGCCAGGGTTCAAAACCACTGACGCAAGATCTTATGTGCCATATCAAGACCAGTGGTCTGTTTGTTTGTTTTGTTTTGTTTTTACTTCTAGGAGCCATAGGAAGCTGCTAAATCTCTTAAATAAGAGAGTATCCTTATCAAGTTTGTTTCTTTATATGCTCATTCTGGCAGCAGGGAGAGAATGAACTGGATGAGGAGGCACAAGTGCAGATTTAGAAGATTAAGTGACTTGTGTGAGGGAACTAGCAGTGAAGAAAGAAAAGTTGATGGACTCAAGGTACATTAAGAAGTGAAACTGACAGGAAATTATCAATTGATTGTCTGGGTGTGGACACTGGAAAGAGTGAGGGGGTCAGAGATGACTCCTAGGTTTCTACAAGCAATAGATGCTAGCATTTACCAAATAGGAAACAATGCAAGAGGATCAAGTTTTGAATTCTATCTTGGGCATTTGAGTCTGAAACGCAAGAAGCTGAGTATGTATGTATAGAATACAGATAAAAATTGGGGAGTCAGCATCACACTGACAAATTCGATACTCTCTCTTCTCTAGTAACAAACTGGTTCCAGGGACTATGAATTATTACAGAAATGAGAAAGGGGCTGAATTAGGAAGTATGAAACATTGCAGTAAGAAGAGGTTTCTTTTTTTTTTTTTTCTTATTTAAAGTATGGTCAAGATGTGCTTCTTTTAACTATGCTTAAGTTAATGCATTGCCAGGTCTGAGAAGGAGAACAAAAGAGATCAATGAAGTTTCTAAATGATCATTCAAAGCAGTTTTTTTTTCTTTTCTATTTTTCTCAGAACTGAAGGGAGGTTACAGTTAATGAGCAGTTCCTAGTAGCAGTTAAAGTCAACAATAATCCAGCTCTAATCATTTCAAGAAAAGTTTTTTTGATTTTTATTTAAGATATTAATAGATCTACATATACCAATATAATTTATTCTTGATGTTAGAAAAATGTGTCTAAATGTTGTCTCACCTATGAAGGAGACTGGTTTTCTGACTCCAGGTTTTACTTCCATGGAGAATCTGAAAACAGTGACTATGACATCAGGAAACTATGAGTGACTAGAGAACAGTAGTCACCAAAAGTTTTCCAGAAGTTACCAGCAGCGCTTCTCTGAGAAAAACTGAGTTTCCCAACAAAATGACCATTCTCTTATGACTTGGTAGATCTCAGGTGTGGGCCCTGTAGTCACTCATCTATAGAGTTAGCAGAGCTGTGAATGCATATAAAGAATTGGTGGATGGCAGTAAAAGACATGGCTTTCTTTCAGCAAATGCATTCTCCCAAAAAATAAAATAACAGATATTGACAGATTATTGACATAGGAGCCACAGATGAAAAACAAAACAAAAAGTTGGTTAGGACTGTAGGAGAAATAATTTATAATTAGGAGGTTTATTTATCTGTTCTTCTAGGTCAAAAAGCTTAAGTATGTTTGATAACTGTCTATTTAAAAAAACAGCGGCTTATACTTACTCATCGTAATGGAAAAGTTCAGACCGACAGTGAAGACTGAAAGACCAAAAGTGAAAGAGACTGAAGAAACCTCATACTCACAAATAGTAAGTGACATCCGTTTTTACCACTAGAGTTGCATTTTTTAAAAAATAAATCTTTTTTAGATCTTAAGAGTTCACTATAACTATTCAAGGGTTCCCTGTGGAAGTACCTAATTAGGCTGTGATTAGCCAGGACACATAGATTAGGGACATTAGCTGGCAACACATCTCTTTGGCTGGAGGCACTATGATTGGCAGAAGCCCATGACATAGCAGTTGTTAAATATTTTGAATATGTCTCCTGGGCCTACCTAAAGCCATTATTGGCTAAAACCTGGAGGAACAGTTACGCCTTATCAAAGAGATATGGTTAATCCAAAATGATACATGGCATGAAAAGCATTCATATTTGGCTTTGAAATGTATTTTTGTACTAACATTTCAATGTGTGTTTGATGTTCTGAGAAATTATTTCAAAGAGATTCATGAAGCCATGCTGTGAAGACCTGAGTCAGGAGAGTTGGGAAATTGTCCAGCTTTCTCTTCATTCTGCTTCCCTGCTTAACTCCTCTTTGACACCCACTCTCTGACACACAAGGAATAGCTAAAATGTCTTTCAGAATAATATCAGTCCTTATAGAATGAGAGATGAGAGTTTGAGCACCACAGACTTTTCTTACAGCAGGCAATGCAGATTTTAAAAAAATAAGTATATTTGTTGATTACATCTTCAGTATGCATTTTCTTTTCATCCTTTCCTTTTCTAACAGTCCCTGATTTTCATTTAGAGATCCCAATTCTTCCAGGAAAATTGGCTCCCCTCCCAGCTCCTGGTATGTGTGATGTGACCTGGACATCCTCCAAGTTTCAGGTGTGTGAATGTGACCTTGACTCAGTACATCCCATTTCCTTCACCACAGTCGTGGGGTTCAGACCATAGTATTCATTCTAAGCTGGCCCAATAACAGTAAACCTCAGGATTATTGAAGTGTTGCGACTGCGCTCCCTTCCCTTAGATGATTTCGTATACAGATGTTAAGCCTAAATCTTCTGCAATCATTTTAATAAAGTCATTATGAGGAAAAATTAATATATGAAGATGCACAGAGCTGAGAGACATAGGGCTGGATCCTTCATGATATATTTATTATAAACCTCTGCATGAAGCCGTGCCTGAGCCCTGCCCTTCCCCTTCCACCAATACATAGACTCAACTAAAAATTTCCTTTTTCTTAAGCCAATTAAAGTGGGGATTTCTGTTATTTGCAGTTTAAGGCCTTCTAATTAAAACAGTAAGTCAACAAACAGGTAATTAAGCAGATTAGGAACTATCAATTATGCTAAAATATAAATGCTGCCAATTAATATAAAAGAGAATTTCATCACGGGTAATCACAAGTTGATAGACACACTCACTTTTCTCTTCACACATGCACACACACACACACTCTCACACATGCACACACACCCCACTCATCTATGTCGCCTGCTGTATTTTAATTCAGTTGAGCTGTATATTTTCAAAGAATACATAATAAGGAAATACAAAAGTAATATCTATGTTATTAGGCAAAGTTCACTTGATCCCAGGAGAGCAGCCTGCAAGAATACCAAAGTATACCAAGTATTATGAAGATCAGCCTCAAAAGTTCTAGTAGATTAATCTTCTGTGCTTTAATCAGAAATAAATTGAATCTTTTTGTACAAAGATGTATACACATTTTGATTATAATAAAGATAACCAGAAATGGCATTAGCAATGAATAAAAATAATAAATCAAATGCTATGAATTAGACTTACCTTTATGCAATCGTAATCCTCATATTGGCATGCCATCATTGTCAAATTTTGAAATAGTCAGAAGAAAGTCTTAAGACCTTTTTAAGTATTTCTTTTGTTATATTTTCAAGTAATAACAATTTTCCTATGTATGTTAGAACCAAAGGCAAAAATAAGAGAAGTCAATAGTCAGCAAAGGTAATGAAGTGAAAATAGTCTGTCGGTTTTTGGATTATGATGGTAAGTATAAATATATAATGAGTCTTTGTTCCCACATTTTGCTACAATAGTTTCTGTGACCTGTGATCCAGGGGTTGCACAAAAACACATTCACCAGATAAAACTTGGTCAATATTCCTGAGTATCTGCAAAGAGGTAATTAAAAAATTAATAAAGACAGTGTTGTGATCCGAGATGGTGTTGCTGTTGTTCAAGCCCCGTAACTAGGTAATTGCTTTCTCTAAGAAAAATTCTTGGAGATGCTTCATTAGCCTTGCCCTGTAGTCAGAACAACTGCAGGGAGGCTGTTCCTAAAAGCGCTCACTGCCACATGCTGCCAGGGTAATGGCTTGCGTCGTCACTCGGCTTTGGCTTTCTGCTGCAGAGATGTGTGGGACGGATTGACAGGCTCATCATCACAACTGGGAAATGGGAATCATGACATAAGAGAAAGATAAATCCATTTCTGCCACAGCAGCCAGAGAGAAAGGCAGAAAGAGAAAGTTCGGTGACGGAAGAGGCGGTTTGAGTGGCTTCAGTGGCAGACATGTAAGATTGAGTTAGCAACTGACTTCCAAAATGTTGCAGAATCTGAGAGTTTTCAGGAAAACTCACCAGCAAATCAATAATTGGCATTTGGTATGAAGGAGTTCTAAAGAGAGAAACTGTACTTACTTTATAACTAGGCAAAGGAATAACTAGTCCTACCTGTAGAGTCCTGATTTCTTGTAATTCAAAAAAAGAGCAATTTATTATACCATGTTATATCATATGTCAATTGAATGTTAATAATCAAGAAACTGTATAATATTCACGGACTTTTTCTTTTTAAGCACACGGGAGCAATGTGAGGTGTCTCCCTCTTCATCCTAGCCACGAAATTGTAAATTTAAAACAAAACCCAGGTAGGACCGGCTGGGTGGTGCAAGCGGTTAAGTGCGCCTGCTCTGCTGTGGCAGCCCGGGTTTCGCCGGTTGGGATCCTGGGCACGCGCTGATGCACCGCTTGTAAAGCCATGCTGTGGCGGCGTCCCATATAAAGTGGAGGAAGATGGGCATGGATGTTAGCCCAGGGCCAGTCTTCCTCAGCAATAAAGAGGAGGATTGGCAGATGTCAGCTCAAGGCCAATCTTCCTCACAAAATAAATAAATAAATAAATAAATAAATAAATAAATAAATAAATTGCCATACAGGTTTTCATTAAAAAAAAAAAACACCAGGATTGTGATTATTGAGTTAAACTATAAATACAATTTATAGAGGATTAAAGCAGAAAAACACGAAAGAGTTTGACATCATCATCACTTTAGCCTCAACATCATCGTTGTTATTAGCCTCAACATCATCATCGTTATTATGTTGATCATCATCTTTATCATAGACAGCTGAACTGTATTCTACAGCTTGTAAATATTGACATACCTAACGTGAAACTGTGTTATCAAAAGGTGGATTTCTGTGCTGTGAACACCGAGGAAAAATCAACCGAAATGGACAATCGTTGAAGTGCCAACAGCACTCTATAAACAAGATCACAGATTTTATGTAATAGATATATTCAAGTGTAGGGAAGGCTGCATTTTATTCATGGCTCAACAGCCCTGGCCATAGAGATATTACAATAACTCTCCATTTTCTAACTTCATGGTCACCCAGCAATTTTCTATAATAATTTTGCTTCTCGTGTAAAGTTTCTTGTAGTGGTGAATATAATTATTATTCTCACTGATTATTAGTCATTTGACATTCAAATTTTTATGCATCAACTCCTCATTAGTGTATTTAACAGGAGACAGTCTCCCTCAATCCTATCATCTGCAAATTTAATTTAATTTCTAATCCTGAGAAAAAGAGGGACAGACCTTGAAACAAGGAGACTCATCTATGCAGCAAGACATTCTTCCCAGTTTGCCTCCCAGTCTCTTCCTCTGAGCCTTTGGTCTTCTGACTTTCTTTACTCTTCCCTCCCATTTACCAAAGGAAGAGTGATTAGTATTAATAGGGGTTCTAATTGTCATTTTTGCTAATTCACAATAACTATCCTAAAAAGACTTAGTATATAATCAAATTATTATTTCTTTACTAGCGAGATGTGACTAAACAGCAAAGGAGACTAGGAAAGGAAAGTGCAGATACTAATTCAAAGGAAAGTATATATCTGAAGAGTAAAAAATTTCTGTAATCATAATAGTTATTTGAAATACTAGAAAAATTCACAAAACAATGAGAAATCATCTAAAATATGAAAAAAAATTGAATCAATGATTGATTTTTCTCACATTTGTCAAATTTATAGATTTAAATAACTATGTCCAGTTCTAAAGGGAAGTGAATATATATTTCTAATGGGAGCTTATGTTAGTATAAATCTTTTGGAAAGCAATTTATGTGTAGATTTCAAGTATCTTAAAAATGTCCACAGATTTTGCACTGGAAATTAAGTTACTGACATAGCGTTCTAAGGAATAATTCTATATGCAGAAACAAGGTTCATACACAAATATGTTCATTGAGACATTGCTTACAACCTAACAAAATTGGTCAAACTCAATGACCTACAATAAAAAATATTTAATGATACATCTATCGGCTGGACTACAAAAGCACTGTTTACTAAGATATTGGAATAACATAGAAATTACTTACATCAGTTTTTTTTTTCAATAAGTAAAAGGACAAAAAATTTATTGGTACAATTTGAGTGATATACATCACATAAATTCATTTAAGAAAAATAAAATAACAATACTAAAATATTTTTATAATTATCTTTGGAGGATATGATTACCATTTATTTTTCTTTTTTATATTTTCAAAATTTTATTAATAAACTTGCATTGGTTTCAAAATGGAAAATTACTTCCTGTTGATTTAATATTTAAACACACTGGTTGGTAGCAGAAATGGAAATTGTCACTCTAGATAAATGGATTTGTATATAAGCATAACATCTGTCTCAGGTATTTCCTTTAAGTGTTTTCAACATTTGAATCTTACACTACTCTTCCGTTGATTTATTCATTTATCCAACAAATATTTACAGAGCACTTACTGAACGTCTGGTGCAATGATGTGCTCTGGGAATGCAATGAAAACTAAGATCTTATTCTTCCCAAGATGTTTCTAGTTTGTATCATAGATACTTTTGTAGTATGCAATTAAAATAGAGTGGGATATGTAGGTAGTAACATGAAACACCTGGAGGGCAGCTAACCCAGGCTGGGGGAGGGAGTCAGGGGGAATTTCCTAGAGGAGGAGACCCCTGTGCTGAATCTTGATTACACTTAGTGAGTGCTTATAATGGGTCAAATGGTGTTCTCTTTATATATATTAACTTATTTATGAAGTATGACAATCCCAGGATGTTAATTTTGATAGAATTTTATCATACGGATACATACAGATGAGAAAATTGAAGCAGAGAGAGGAGAGAGGTCATACAGGTAATAAGTGACAGAACTGGGATTTAAACTCCAGAGTCCCTACTCATAACCACTACACTCAATTGTCAAGCTTGGTGTGATTGGGAAAGAGGAACTCTAAACAAAGAGACAAACAGGTGAAATGGTAAACAGCTGAGAAAACCCAAGAACATAGGAGGTTGGGGAGCTGGACTATAGAGCATTTGTTACGGGATGCTGAGATGGAGGTTGGAAAGGTGGCAGGCATCAAGTTACCATAACCCTTTGTGCCATGAGATTGAAATCATGGCGCATCAAGAGACTGAAATTTATCTAGAATTGATGGGGGAAAAATTGAAAGTGTTTTCCAAAATTAACATGATCAAATGCATTTCTGAAAGATCACCCTTTGAGTGAGGAAAATGGATTTGAGGAAATGTAGAAGCAGAAAGGGAGTGAGATGGAAGAAGATTTTATGATCCAAATTAGTTGGATTGACTCATTATTGGGTAATTCTTTTCTTTTTTTTAATTTTTATTTATTTGTTTTCCCCCCAAAGCCCCAGTAGATAGTTGTATGTCATAGCTGCACATCCTTCTAGTTGCTGTATGTGGGACACAGCCTCAGCATGGCCGGAGAAGCAGTGCATGGGTGCACGCCAGGGATCCAAACCCAGGCCGCCAGCAGTGGAGCACGCGCACCCAACCGCTAAGCCACGGGCCGGCCCCGGGTAGTTCTTTTCTAATGTTTGATGATTTTACACGATTAGAATTTGGAGTTTAGTATAATGTCACATACTTTAGACAATCAGTAATTGAGTATAATGATTATTATGATGACCACCTCTAGAACTGGACAGGAAAATAATAATAGAATATTTCTGTTATAGATTCAGGGCACTCTTTTAATTGGCTATTTTTTCCATAGTGCTTAAACATTTGTCTAGTAAGTCACTGAGTGAGGAAGGGCAGAGAGGTAAGCTGTCAACTTGTTCTGTCCAAATATAGTCTGCTTTTCTCATATATCCAGACTTATTTATACAAATAAGAATCTAAATAAACCGTGTATTAATTTGCTAGGGCTGCCATAACAAATTACCGCAGACTGAGTGGCTTAAACAACAGAAATTTTCACAATTTTGGAGGCTGGAAGTCCAAGATCAAGGTGTCAGTAGGTTGGTTTCTTTTGAGGCCTCTTTCCTTTGCTTACAGGTGGCTGCCTTCTTGCTGTGCCCTCATATTGACTTTTCTCTGTGCGAGCACACATCCCTGGAATCTTTTTCTTATACAGAGATATTGGATTAAGGCCCCGTTTAACCTTAATTACCTGTTTAAAGGTCCTATCTCCAAATATAGTTACATTCTGTGATACGAATGGTTAAGGCTTCAACATATGAATTTTGGGGAGATAGAATTCAGTCTATAACAATAGCTGTTTTAATATACTGTATGAATTATAAGTTATAAGAGATGTTATTTACTTCAATTTCCTGAAATCAAGGCAAATAACTTACAAGGCAATGCTGCTTGGCCAGGAGAATATATATAATTACAGGAACCAAGCATAATATTTTTATTTTTTTTTTCTGAGCTATATATTGAGATATAACTAGAATATAACATTATGTACATTTAAGGTGTACAACATGATCATTTAATACACTTATATACTGCAAACTGATTACACACTAAGGTTAGTTAAAACATCCATTGCCTCATGTAATTACCATTTTTTTTCTGTAGTGAGAACACTTAAGAATTACTGTCTTAGCAACTCATGATATTTTGAATATCAAGTACAAAATGTCAAATTAAGACTTTTGTGTGTGTGTGTGAGGAAGATCAGCCCTTAGCTAACATCTGATGCCAATCCGCCTCTTTTGTCTGAGGAAGATTGGCCCTGAGCTAACATCCGTGCCCACCTTCCTCCACTTTATATGGGATGCTGCCACAGCATGGCTCGACAAGCGGTGCATCAGTGCGCGCCCAGGGTCCAAACAGGGAATTCCGCGCGGCCACAGCAGAGCACGCTCACTTAACCGCTTGCCCCATTGGGCCGGCCCCCAGATTAAGACTTTTAAATGGCTTTTTGTCAGGTAGAAAAATTACTTTAAAATAACATCTAAAATAAATTTATCAGATTTAGGACTAGAGAAAAGTCTGTTGTAAACTATAAAATGATAACAACATGTTGTGAGGGGAAAAAAATCTATTTCTAAAGAAATAGAGCCAGACATTTTTATTTCTTAGCAACTAATTGGAAGATTAGAAAATAGGTTAATAGTAATGCACAAATTCAAATTCAGAAAAACTTAAAATATGGAATTGGGGAACTTTTACCATTTTTGAAGGAAAAGACCTTTAGCGCCATCTATTACACCAAAATAAATGATGCAGTGAGCATTGTCTACTTGGGAAAAAGCATAAGCATTGACTACCAAGTTAGTTGAAAAAAATTTTCTTAATCATATTTGTATATCTAAAGTAACAGGTACTTCAGTTTTGAGTTTACTGAAATATACAGCATTATTTTTGCTGATGTTTACATTCCCAAGAAAAAAACGAACAGAAGAGAGAGTAGGGCTAGTTTACTCGCATAATGCCACACTCCTAGTTCTCTTCAAGTATTATTTTCTCCTGGAGATAAAGAAAAAAAAAGAAATGACTTTGGAACCAAGAATGGTGTTCATCACAGGTTTTGAAGAATCTAGTTGGCCAGACCAAGTTTCTCTATTAAATTGGAATAAAAATTTTACCTACTCTTTTTAACAACTTAAACAAGTTGTTGTAAGGATTAAATAAGATAATGCCTATTACCTGCTTAACTCAATGTCTACAACTGAATAAAAGGAAGGGCTTTGACTCCTTCTATTCCTTCATATTCTCTTTTTCTTTCCAAAGACTCGGGGAGGGGTAGTATTGGAGTTTGGGAAACCAGAAACATGGAAGTCATATCCAAATCCAAAATAATTATTATTTTCATTATTATTTTGGTTTGTGTGACTTTTCTTTATGTAAGAGCAACCCCAATATTTCCTATAGGTTAAAAAGTTGGTCTCCAATGCAACACTCGTAGACAAGTACCAGGAAATTCCTCTTTCAAAAAATATCTACTTGTCACGCCTGTCGTGTTATTTTCCTGAAGTTTCACATTGAGTGATTCATCTGTTGATGCCAAGCATTGATCTGTCTTCTTTACAATAGAAACATCCTTACAAGAGCAGGTTTTAAACCTTCCTTTTTGGTAGCACAACACCTTATTAAAACAAGCCCTGATGGCATTTGAAAATACAAAACAAGTAAAAACAGAGCTACTCTGGTTGAAGCAGACTCAGGAAGCCAGGAGCACAGAACACTAAGCTAAAACAGCAAATTTGGAATACCATTATCTTATAGAATGTCATGTTTCCCAGTGAATAGTTTGAGCAATTCGTTTTCCGCAAGGGCCACAAAAATGCTTACTGTAACTGAATTGGAAAGGGGACAGAAACTGAAGTGTCTTTGGAATTGAGGCCAGTACTAACTGACCCTTTCTAAATCTTTTTTCTGGGGATGGTTTTATCCTATGGCTCAACTATAGCTACAGAATGTATATGAACAGAACTTATTTTTCCACTAGTCTGCTTTTCCTAGAATGATTTTACGAATGTTCCCAATTGCTCACCAAACCATGTGGTTGTCTATCTCCCACAAGTACCTTTTCGTACACAGTCTAATTTAAAATTGTATAATATTATAATTTGCCCAAATAAATGTTTTAAATGGGCCTAGTGATTTTTAAATGCCTAGGTGGTACTGGAATACTTACATTAAGAAATTAACAGCCACCACTTTATTGACTGATTTGAAAATTATCTACTCAATTATAAGTCATGTAGCCATTTCCAGATGTTCATTAGTTATTGCTTATTCAGAAGACTGGCTATATTGGTCTTTACGTATTTTTAGGTTTATTAGAGTGTGAACATATACTGTAATTATGAGATGCAGATGAGCAACCATCTGCAGATATTTCTCCTCCTCTCAAGGACTTTCAGCTTAAACTGAGTCATATTCCACTGATGAGTTTCCCCTGGATTAAAGCTTTACAGCACTGTAAATGACAATAATTATGGTGCTGAAAATATAATGTTTCTTTGAACTAGAAACTTCTTTTTCTGTCTCTTCATGCTTTTAAAATAACTTCTAAAATAACATCTTGTGTGATATGTTAATAAGCCCTCTAGGTCAACATTATTAGTTATGTTTTAAATGGATTATTATTGATAAATGAGCAATTTATTTTTAGGTGACAATCTGGGGACCAAAAATAGAAACTTAAATATTTGATGATAATTCTTACTAAAGTTATATCTTCATCCAATTAGTCACTTCAACACATCTCCCTTTTTAGTGCAAAGACTCATCCTATCTCAGTTGTGTGTTTTATGGGTATTTTGAGAAAATATTTATTGGAAATGTCTACAGTAAAGAGGTCCTCTGGAAGTTCTCCAGGTATTCCTGCCATAGACTAATATCAGAAATGGAACATTCAAATTCTATCAGCAAATTTTGCTCATGAAAAATG
Organism: Ceratotherium simum simum; assembly: GCF_057802395.1. Classification (NCBI taxonomy): domain Eukaryota; kingdom Metazoa; phylum Chordata; class Mammalia; order Perissodactyla; family Rhinocerotidae; genus Ceratotherium; species Ceratotherium simum. The sequence continues at coordinate 36,230,843 of NC_141908.1, read as the reverse complement.
AATTCACAGAAATTAATAGGGATTTTTTTAAATTGTGTTTTCCTTTGTCTTGTGGATTACACACTCAGAAATATATATTTCAATATTATGGAGCAAAAGAGTATGACTTTGTATGGTTACTTGGAGAACACTAGCATTGTTTTTGAATTATAACAAAATAGTAGGCTTTGGGAAGTGAATTCAGTGACCTACAAAACTAGTGTATCCAGTTTGAAAGATTTCCTCCCAATCTCAATGTTACATTATTCAACACACATTTTTTGCATGTCTAAAATGGGCAGAGCTCTATTGCATGTTTGGTGGATCCAGAAAAAAAATAACATCAACATGGTTTTTGATGTCCCGCTTACTAACAGGAGCAGATAGACATAAACTTGTTCAACTACACTAAGAATAATTAAGATGGTGCCGGAATATAGATTCAAGCAATGTCTTGGAAGAAGGAAGCTGAATAGAAGGGATTAATTCTGATTGGGATTCTCAGCCTTTTGTCTGCCAAGCATTCCCTTTCTTGTTTTCTAGCTCAACTCTTTAGGTATTTATATTCTTTCCTTTCATATTTATGGATCAGGCATAAAGACCCAGTTTAGATTCAGTCTTGAAATCAGAAGGCCAGCAAATAAATGACGAGCAACTCAGCATGCCCATGGAAATGCAAATTAAAGCAAAAATAATACACCAAAACAAAAGAAAAAGGTTGATAAGTTTTGGTGAAGATATGGAGAAACTGATACTCTCAAACACTGCTGGTGTGAGTGTAATTTGGGGGTGGCCAATTTGGCAATATCTACCATAATTAAAAATAATCATATAGCAATTCAGCTTCTATATTTACCTTACAAAAACAGTCACACATGACCACAAAGAAGAATGTTTGGGGTGTTCAGTACAGCCTTTTTGAAAGAGTGAATATTAGAACCAAATTTACTCACCAAATATCCATCAGGATGTGAATGACTAAATTATCCAAGAATGAAATAGATCTCTGTATATTAAAACAGATTTCTAAGATGTAAAAATGACAAAATTTGATATCATTTATGCAAATTAAATACACACTTAGAAATAACGTATATTTTCTAGGAGTACATATATGTGTAAGTAACAGCAAAGAAATTGTTCTGCTGAAATAGTTTACTGAGAGAAAGGAAGAGAGACATCATTATTAGAGGTAGTAGTAAAATGAGATTCTAGCTTTATCCCTGACATCTAATATATTACTGACGTACAATACACATAGATAAAAGGACATGCCATAAGTGTACAGCTTGGTGGATTTTCATAAGCTGAATACACCTATGTACTTAACACCTCAGAAGTCCATCTCATGTCCCATTCCAGTCACAAAATGTCCCTCAACAATAACTGTTCCATGGTCTTCTAAAAAACACAGATAAATTTGCCTGATTTTTATTTCAATTAAATGGAATCATACAATACATTCTTTTCTGTGTCAGGCATCTTTGCTTTAACATTATGTTCATAAGATTTATCCACAAGGGTCCATGTAGTTGCATATTTTTCATTCTCTTTGCTGGATAGACAGTGATTTCAGGTATGACTCTGCCACAATTTATTTATTCATTGTAATGTTGATGAACATTTAGGTAGGTTCCAGTTTGGGATTATTGCAAATAGTGCTTCCATGAACATTCTAGCACATGTGTTTCGGTTAACATAATACATCCGTTTGGGGAGGGGGACTTAAAACTAAGTAGCAGAATGGCTGGGTCACAGCATATGTATGTACTCAGACTTAGTAGATACTGTCAAATGTTTTTCCAACAAATTGATGCTCCAACCAACAACGTGTGCGAGTTCTAATTGCTCTACATCCTCACCAACTTTTGGCATTTTCAGACTTAATTTTATTCATTCTGGTGGGCGTGTACTTACATCTTATCATAGTTTCTATTTGCATTTCCCTGATAAGTAATGAAGATCGTCATTTGTTAACAGGTTTATTGGATATTTGAAAATACTCTTTTGTGAAGTGTCTGTTTGGGTCTTTTGTTCATTTTCTCTTGGGTGCCTTTTCTTTTTGTTATTCGTTTTTAACGGTTCTCTATGTATTCTGTGTATTTCAACCCTTTATTGGAAATAATGGATATCTGGTACTCCGTGGGTTATAAATTCACTCTTAGTTGTGTCTTTTGATGACAAAAATTCTTAATTTTGATGTAGTCCAATTTATCAATATTTTTTCTTTAATAATTGGTGGTTCAGGGGGCTATATTTAATAAATCTTTGCCTAACCTAAGGTCACAAAGATGACTCCCTTTATTTTCCTTTATATCACTTTTATTGCTTTATCTTTCATATTTAGATCTCTAATCCATCTGGAATTAAATTTTGTATATGGTGTGAGGATGGAGTCAAGATTCATTTTTAGTGTGAATATCCAATGATTTAGCACACCGAGAACAATGCATTGTGGTAAATCAGGTAATTGCATATGAGGGTGTCTTTCTAGATTCTATTTTGTTCTATTGGCCATTTGCCCTCCTCTTCCCCACTTGCACCAAAATCACATTTACTTAATTACTCTAGCTTTACCATATCTCTCAGATCCTGGTTGTATAAGTCTTCCAGGTTTGTTGCTCTTCTGCAGAATTGCCTTGGCTATTCTTGAGCTTTGCATTTCCATATGAATTTTAGAATTTCCAAAAAATGCATGGTGCGATTTCTATTGAGATAGCGTTGAATATATTGATAATTTGGGGAGATCTGACTTCTTCAAAATAGAGTCTTCTAATCCATGGATAAAGTATATCCTTCCCCTACCTAAATCTTCTATAATTTCTCTCAATGTGTTTGATAGATTTTAGCATAAAGATCCCACATCTTTTGTTACATTTATTCCTAGGTATTTACGCTTTTGGTTGTTATTGCAATTGTACTATTATCTACTTGTTTGAGGTTGGCATATACAAACATAATTGATTTTTGTACATTGACCTTGTATCTGGCAACCTTGCTAACTTCACTTAATAATTCTCATAGTTTGTAAACAACTAGATATACAAGCATGCCACTTGAAAATAATGACAGTTTTATTTCTTACTTTCTAATTCATATGTTATTCATATCTTTTACCTGACTTTCTGCACTAGCTAGGATCTCCAGTACAATATTAACTATAAAGATGATAGAAAGCTAAATTATCTTGTTCCAGGTCACTGAGAAGAAAGAATTTCATACCGAATTATTGCATCTCATATTGTAGGTTTATTTGGTAGACATTATGTATCTGTTTGCCAAAAATGGTTCTTCTACTATGTTTATTATCATAACATATCATATTGAATTCTATCAAAAACTGTTCTGCATCTATCAAGATGGTCATATGGTTTTTCTGATTCTTCTCTTAATAAAATGAAATTAATTAATTTTTTAATGTTAAACCAATCTTGAATTTCCAGAATATAAGCTACCTGGTCATGATGTACCTTCCTTTTTTAAGTATTCCTAGGTTTGATTTGATAAGATGTTTTAATTTACATTCAGTTGAAAGGTTCATCCATAATTTTCATTTCTTTTAACATCCTTGCTAGGTTTTAAATAAAAGTTATACTGGTTTCACCAAAAGAGATAGGCAATGTTCCAAATTTCCCTTTTTTCTAGAAGGTTGTGGGCAAAATTTTTGCTATGTATTCCTTAAAATTTTGGAGTCCATCATTGGTGTAGCCAGGCTTTGGGTTTCCTTTGTTAGGAGGTTTTAAGTAATGTATTTAATTTTCTTAATAAAAACAAACTATTCAGACATTATTGTTTATCTGCTTCAGAAATTTGTATTTTTTGAGAAACATGTCCTTTTCATACATACTATCAAATTCATTAACACGAAGCTGTTGTTAACCTTTTCTTATTCTCTTTTTGAAGTCTCTAAAATTTGTAGTAATATAACTTTTCTCATCTTTGATGTTGATGCTTTGAGTATTTTTATCCCTTTTTTTTGAGTTCAAACTTACTGGGGTTGATCTATTTAGTCATTTTTTTCCCAAATAATAAACTTATATCTTGGTTAATTTTCTCTATAATATGTATGTATATTCTATTTCATTGATTTCTTATTTGTATTATTTCTTTTCTTTTCTTCTGCCTTAATTGGATGTCCTATTCTTTTTCAACCTTCATAAGAGGAATGCCAGCCTTTCCTTTCAAATAATTCAAGGCTATAAATTTCTCTTTAACATTTGATTTACTTGTACCTCACTCATTTTGATAATTTTTGCCTTCATTAACTTTCAGTTCAAAATATTTTCCAATTACTTTTTTTTTTTTAATTTTTTGTTTATTGCAGTAACATTGGTTTATAACATTGTATAAATTTCGGGTGTACATCATTATACTTCTATTTCTGCATAGATTACATTATGTTCACCACCAAAATACTAATTACAACCCATCACCACACACATGTACCGAATTATCCCTTTCTCCCTCCCCCTCCCCTTCCCCTCTGGTAACCACCAATCCATTCTCTGTCTCTATGTGTTTGTTTATTGTTGTTATTATCTACTACTTAATGAAGGAAATCATACAGTATTTGACCTTCTCCTTCTGACTTATTTCACTTTGCATTATACCCTCAATGTCCATCCACGTTGTCACAAATGGCTGGATTTCATCGTTTCTTATGGCTGAGCAGTATTCCATTGTGTATATATACCACAGCTTCTTTATCCATTCGTCCCTTGATGAGCACTTAGGTTGCTTCCAAGTCTTGGCTATTGTGAATAACGCTGCAATGAACACAGGGGTGCATGTACCTTTACAAATTGGTGTTTTCAAGTTCTTTGGATAGATACCCAACAGTGGAATAGCTGGATCATATGGTAGTTCCAATTACTTTTTGATTTTGTTTGTTATTTGATTTGATCTGTTATATGGTGAATACAGATTTAGGATTGTGATATATTTATTTTGGATTGGGTCCTTTATCATTATGAAATGTCTCTCTGTGTACCGAGTAATGCTTCTTGACTTAAATGCCACTTTGTCTGATGTTAGACTAGAAATGCCCATTTTCTTTAGGTTAATGTTCCTATAATACATCTATTTCAATACATTCACTTTCAAAATTTTTTGTGTCCCTTGTTTGAAGTGTGGCTTTTGTAAGCATATGTGGCTTTGTGCAGCATATAGTTGAGTTTTATTTTTCTTATTCAGTCTGACAATCTTAATTACATTTAATATCATTACTAATATATTTGGATTTTAGCTACCATCTTAGGATCTGATTTTAATTCGGTCTTCCTGGGTTGTGTCCTTTCCCTTCTTTTATTGTTTTATTTGGATGAATCTTTTTTTATTATCTATTTTTTATTTCTATTAACTTTTAGTTATACATTATTATATACTAGATTATACATTTTTATTTTTGGATAACATATATGTTTTGATTTGAATACATATTTTATTTGACTTCAAGCAATATATGTATATATATAGTCTCAAATGTCCATATGAATCAAAATCACCTGAAGAGCTTCTTAAAACAGAAATTGCTAAGCCTTATCCCCAGAGTTTCACATTCAGTAGGTCTTGGGTGGGGCCAAGAAGATGCAATTCTATCAAATTCCCAGGTAATGCTAATGCTGCTGGCCTGGGGACTATGAGCACCACTACCCTAGAATTTACAGAATGCAACCTTATTATATCAATGCCTCATACAAAATATTAATTTAACACTTCCTTGTTATTTCTAGAAACTTCAACTATTAACTTTATTTATATAATTTCTGCCATTTGCATTATTGTTGCCATACATTTTATTTCTGGATATATTTTGAATTTTATTAAATATTACAATAATTGTTTTATACTGTCAAATTTATTTATATTTACCCACACATTTAATCATTCTTTTGTTCTTCATTTCATTTGCAATTTATGAATGGGATTATTTTCCTTTTCTGTGAAGAATTTCTCTTAGTATTCATTTTACTTCAGAAAACTGACAGTTTTCTCAGTTTTTGTCCTTTTAAAAAAGCTTTATTTTACCTTTATGTTCAAGGATATTTTTATTGGGTATTGAATTCTTGATTGATGATTATTTCCTTTCAGACTCTTAAAGATACCATTCTATTTTCTTCTGACTTCCAGTGTTCCTCTTGAGAAGCCAGCTGTCTGCTTTCTTACTGTTCTTTAAGATCATGTGTCTTTTCTGGATGGTGCTGAGATTTTCTTTTTGTCTTTGGTTTTCAGCAATTTTACTAAGTTGTAACTAGGTGTGGTTTACTTTATGTTTATTCTTGGTTTATGAACATTATTTAATCTGTGGGCAGATGTGATTTAACATTTTGGAAAAATTCTTTTTTTCATTTACATTTCCAATGGTGCTTCCTCCTCATGTTCTCTCTTCTCTCTTTCTGATATATATATATAATATATATAATATTAGAGTATAATATTGTATTATAGTATAATATACTATACTGATATTATCATATATTATATAATATATACTATATAATATATATACCATAATGTAGTATAAATATTACATAATATAATATTATAACATATCATATAATTTATATAATTATTATATATGTTATATATACAATATAATCTAGTATATTTATATAATATATATATAACCTTGTATTTGTTTATAAAATAATTGTTAGACAGATCCCATACATCTCTTACGCTGTGATTTTTTTTTTCACTCTTTTTCTCTCTCTGCTTCAGTTAGGTGATATCTATTGCTTTGTCTTCCAGTTTATTAATCCTATCTGTTGCTGAGTTCAAACTGCAATTCAACACATATATTGAGTTACTAATTTCCAACATTATATTTTTTTCTTCCAGAATGTACATTGTGTTCATTTGTTTTATTGATTTATTGATTGATTTTTTTAGTCCCTTAACCAGCATTATTTACTTGTCACAATTCTATGAGTCATTATTTCGGGCTAGGTTCAGTGTGTGGTCCTTCTGCTGGTCCGTACTCGGCTCACTCATTTCTCTGTGGTCAGCTAGTGGTTCTGGTGGTTTGGCTTGAAGCTGGCTGGTCCCAAATGGTCTCATTCAGACATTTGGGGACTGGCTGGCTGTGGTATGGGACATCTCAAGATCTTCATGGTCTCTCATTCTTTAGTAGGCGACCCAGTGGTCTCATCGTGGTCTCCTATTCCAAGCATAGCAAAAGAGAAAACCTATTTTTCTTCCTTTTTTAATTAATTTTTCCAGATTTATTGAGATGTAATTGATATATAATATTACATAAGTTTTAGGGGTACAATGTAGTGATTTTATATATGTATATATTGCTAAATGATTACCACAATAAGGGTAATTAACACATCTGTCACCTCACATAGTTACAATTTTGTTGTGAATGCAGTGAAAACTTTTAAAATCTACTCACTTAGCTACTATACAATACAATATTGTTAACTATAGTTACCATGCTCTACATCACATCCCTACAACTTATTCATCTTACACCTGGAAGGTTGTACCTTTTGACCATCTTCACACATTTTTCTCCTTTCTCCTACCTCCCACCTGTGGCAACCACTAATCTATTCACTGTTTCTGTGAGTTATTTTTTTCAGATTCCACATATAAGCAAGATCAAACAGTATTTGTCTTTCTTCATTTAATTTATTTCACTTAGCATAATGCCCTCAGGTTTATCCATGTTGTTACAAATGGCAAGATTTCCTGCTTTATTATGGCTGAATAATATTCCATTATATATATATATATGATATATTGTCATATATATCACATTTTCTTTACCCATTCACCTGTTGATGAAAATTTAGGTTGTTTCCATGTCTGGGGTATTCTAAATAATGCAATTACCATAGGGTGCAGAGAAAACCTTGATGTGGAACTACTTCTCAAATCTTTGCCTGGATTGTATTTGCCAAAGGCCTATTGGCTAAAGTAAGGCACATGATCCAGTTAGGTAAAAATTAGACTCCATGTCTCTTCCCCCACCCCAATTTTATTGAGATATAATTGACATACAGCACTATATAAATTTAAGTTGTACAGGAATTATTGTGAAATGATTACTACAATAAGTTTAATTAACACCCATCATCTCATATAGATACAGAAAAAAAAAAAGAAAAGAAATGTTCTTTTCCTTGTAATGGTAACTCTTAGGATCTACTCTCTTGGTTCACTTTTATAAATTTATCTCTTGAAATCATCCACCCTTTTATTTATTTTGTGCAACTTTTCCTCCTTTACTTTAATAGAGTAAACACAATTATTTTAACATCCATTTCCATTTAATCCAATGTTGGGATCATCTGTGAGCTTATTTCAATTGTCTATTTTTTATAACATATATTGTTCATATTTTCTTACATCTAATAAAGTTTTTGTATCAGATATTATGAATAATAAAATCAAAGAGGCATCTTGTGACATTGTCTTCACAAGAGAGGATATTCCTTTGCTCTGTTAAGCAGATAAGATTAGTCAGCTCAACCACATCAGTGGTTAAGCTGAGAAGGGGCTCTGCTACCTTTTAGCAAAGTTTAATCTACTTCCGATTTGCTTCAATTCCTGAGAGTAGTTCTGAGCTTTCTCCAGTGCTTAATGACTATGGGAATTCAAGCTATGCACTTCAGGTTTTCCCAGTCTGGCTCTCCTGCCTCCAGCCTCATGCAACTTCATAATCTGGCAAACATTTTGAGTGAGAGCTTCATCATGTATTTGAACCAATCTTTCTTCCTCAGAAGACTTTTTGCCTAAACATCATGGAACTATAAGATATTTCCTCTGGGGTGGGCCCTGTGGCTTAGCGGTTAACTGCACACACTCCGCTACTGGCAGCCCGGGTTCAGATCCTGGGCACGCACCAACGCACCGCTTCTCTGGCCATGCTGAGGTGGCGTTCCACATACAGCAACTAGAAGGATGTGCAACTATGACATACAACTATCTACTGGGGCTTTGGGGAAAAAAAGGAGGAGGATTGGCAATAGATGTTAGCTGAGGGCCAGTCTTCCTTAGCAAAAAGAGGAGGATTGGCGTGGATGTTAGGTCAGGGCTGATCTTCCTCACAAAAAAAAGAGAAAAAAAGATATTTCCTCTGTCTTTTGGAGGCATTCAGCCTAACTTCCCAACTTCTCTTGTAGCCTTGTGAAAAAGCAGGTGTTCAATAGTGAAAACCAGCCATACATTCCTGGCATTTATAACCCCTCCTATATCAAATTTGTCATTTCCACCACTACACACTTTTCTGCTTTCTCTTTTCCTCAGCAGAGGTTTGTAGCCTTTGTAATCTCCAATATTCTCAAAGGCGAAACTGACTGGCTATCATTAACTGACCTCAGAAAAGTTCTCCTTTATCTAGAATTATTGTTCATATATTCCCCATTGCTTTCATAGCTCTCTGACACTTTTAAAAATAAATATAATTTGTAATGTATCTGGCTTTTTTTAGTTGATGTAGAATGAGAATTAGTTTCCTGCAACCCACTACATCCTACTCGGAAACAGAAGTTCCATGGTGATGTTTTAATTTTATGAAGGATATTATATTCATGATTTTCTTGAAATTAAAAATAAATACAAATATTCTGTCTTAAGATGAATCGCAAAGAGTAACCAGGAAGAACTGTCATCTGGGCTACTCTTTGAAATACATGTAGGTTTTACAAATCCTGAGAAGAGTTGAAGGGTCATTGGAAGCTAAGTCACAGAAGCATGAAAGCTCATGATGCAATAAGGGATAATTTAGGAGTATATTTACTGGTTAATTTTAAAGAAGGTTAATTAGGTTAATTTTAATTAGGTTAATTAGGTTAATTTTAAAGAAGATGTTTTAATTCACCTACATAATTCTTTAAAGCCACAATGCTTGCTAACGTATTGACGAATACTTTGAAAATCAAGAAAGTACTCAGAAATACGTTGATTTCTGCTTAAGAACCTGGTTTTTTAGGTAGCATGAGATCCATTTTTTTAAAAGCTATCTTTCTTCAAATGGGTAGTATATATTGTGGCAACATCAGGACTCATATAACAATTTTAAATCAATAGGATTCATTTATACAGAGGAATTATACTTCTGAAATAGATGATTACCTTGAAATGGACATTTTCCTTCTATTCTTTACACTGAATTCTAAAACATATTATCATCTTATAAGTCAATCAGTGTATGTACCCATCTTTATCTTCACATTTTTGTTTAAGTTTTACTTGGAATATTACTGGTGACTATTCCTTGTTGGAAGATTATCTGAGAGAGCTGTGAATCATATCTGTTACAAAGGAGAGTTTTCCCACAAATGCCCTGACGAAGTTACCCAGCCAACATATAATTCAACTCTTTTACCTACAATATCTTGAATCTTACCGAAAAATAACAGTGAATACTACTTTTTCTATATTAGCAAGGTTTATTGGATATGAGATCCTGACAACTTGGCATATTTCCTGGTCAATCATTTATAAAAGTAAAAACACCTGTTCACAGCTACAAGGATAATCTAGGGGGGAAAAACTCAAAAAGAGTAAAATGTGATGAGTAAAAATAAAATAATTGGTGATTCATAAGTATATATTTCTCTAGGCAAAATCCTTTCTAAGTCAATTTTGGTAAAATCAAAATTAACCTCCACAGTAAACACAAAAGTCATTTACATGCAAATCAAAACCACAATGAGATATCACTTCATACCTGTTAGAATGGCTATTATCAAAAAGACAAGAAATAACAAGTGTTGATGAGTATGTGGAATAAAGGGAACCCTTGTGCACTGTTGGTGGCAATGTAATTTGGTGCAGCTACTATGGAAAACAGTATAGAGGATCCTCAAAAAATTGAAAATAGAACTACTATAAGATCCAGCAATTCCACTTCTGGGTATTTATCCAAAGAAATGGAAAAAACTAACTCAAAATGTATACTCACTCTCATGTTCATTGCAGCATTATTGACAATAGCCAAGACATGGAAACAACTTCAGTATCCACCGATAGATAAATGGATAAAGAAATTGTGATTGATATATATATATATGATGGATTATTATTCAGCCATAAACAAGAATGAGATCTTGCCATTTTCAACAACATTGATGGACCTTGAGGGCATTATGCTAAGTGAAATAAGCCAGACAGAGAAAGATAAATATCATGTGATGATCTCTCATACATGGAATCTAAAAAACAAGCTCATAGATACAGAGAACAGATTGGTGCTTGCTAGAGGTGGGAGGTAGGGAGTGGGAGAAATGGGTGAATTGTTTTTTTAGTTTAAATAAATTAAAGCAAAAAAACAAAGAAAATTCAAACCAGTAATGTAAGAATATTTGCTAGCTGGCATAGGGTGCAAATTTACAATCTATGCCCTGTCTTATTGTCCAGTCTCAGATAAACAATATAGAAACAGGGGCTAAATGATGACTCCAGAGCTATTTTGACTGAATTACTCCATTAGCTTCAGGAAGGTTGCTCTAGTAACCTGCAAGGCAGATTTGCCAATATCTGGTTTCTTTCTCAAAGGGCATTATGCTTCTTTCAGGGTGTTCTATTCCTTTCCAAAGCTAACTCACTGGCTAATTCTCTTTATTGAGCTTACAGGTGAGAGAACACACTTCCTGAAAAAGGAACAAAGTTAAGATCCAATGCTCTGACCAGTAATACTTCAAGTACCAAAGGAAAAAAAATCACTTCTTGGGAAACGTGGAGAAAAGGTAGGGATTAATGAGACATGCATAATAGAAAGATTGGTAGGCATCAGGTGGTGGTCCTGTCATTTCAAGCTAGTCAACAAAGCAAATTCAGGTGTGGCATTAATTTGGACACCCCATAATGTGATTGTCCTGTCAGCTAATAAGCACCCAGAGTCTGATATGATTAAGCTAAGGGAAACAGGATGAGAAAAGCCAAGGAATCTGTGTTTTCATTCCAGGTCCCATAAGTAGCTATGGGGTTTTGGACAAGACTTCGTGTTTCTGCAAAATGGGGAAATATCAGCCTTGCCTTTATCACAGGAACTGTGATAACAAAATGAGATGATGTGTTTGAAGGCACATTTCATATGTTAAGAGCTGGGCCTCTCAAATCACACAAGTTATGACATGAGACATATGTGCTTGACATAAACACCCCATAAATGCAAACTACTCCTATTATGTCATTATTATCACATAGCTAATAAGAAGTGGAGCTAGGATTAAAACTCTAAAGGTTGTGTTCTATATCCTAGAAAGTCCAGTGGGCCATGAAAAAACATCATGTAAGCCTGAAGCTCTCAGCCCTATTCATGTTAGAACAGGAGGTAGGAATGGCATGTTTGCAGGTTTGGAAATGAACATCAGTCCAGCAGAAAGTCACTGGTGAAAACAATTAAATGAAGATAGTTTTGAATGGGGAATGAAAAGAGAGAAAATTAAAAACTTTAACCTATATGCCCAACTGAGTTCCTTGCTTCTTAGAATGTAGCTGCAATCCACCCCAAAATGAGATCATATGAGCTTAAGTGGGTGACTGAATTACCAGACTGGTGGGAGCACAGGTGTGGATGTGGGGGTAATGGGTCATGTATTTTAAATTTAGTAAAGAAAGTATTCAAATCTTCTAAAAAAAAAACTAAAAAAAAGAACAATCATATCACAGGATTGGATGACCCTTAAGGTCTTCTCACCCACTTCCTCTCTGATGTCCAACTCTTCACTTCAACATTCCTGACAAGGAATCATCCTTTTGCTTGAATGCCTCTAGTCACAGGAAATTCACGTCCACTGAGACATTTTGAACATCTCACTTGCCTACTCCTCTAATGGTTAGAAAGTGAAGAACTAGAGCTTAAATTTGGAGCCATACAACTTCCAATTATTGGTCCTAGTTTTGCCCTTTGAAGTCACATGCAAGAAAAAAGAAAGCCCAATCCCTTTTCCCCAAGAGAGCCCTCTCATGCAACTCCTTTCTATACTGGCATAGTTTAAACGACCTCGCCAGTCTGCCTACTTTCTGAACAACAGACGTTTGTTACTAACATCTTCAAAATGTGGTTCCCATACTGATAGTCATAAAATCTCTGCTGCAGCTGTTACCAACGTGAAAACACACATGTGTATGCATATATGTGCACACACATGTGCATGCAGAAATAAAGCTCCTCTAACTGTATTTTCATCCATTCCATATTTCATATCATATTGTCTAATGCCTTGCTGATCCAAGTGTATTATATCTATGGCATGGTTTTGATCTATCACCATATTCTTTCAATCAAGAAAAAAGAAACTAAGATATTAAGAGAGGTGCCCAGAAATGGACCCAGCTGCCACGTGTGGTCTGACAACACAGGGATGGGCAGGACCTATGCCTTCCTTGTCCTGGACATTAATCTCCTGTTAATTCTACCACAGATCACATTAACCTACACGGAAGTCAGAGCTCATGACTGACTCAAACTGATCTTTGGGTCAGGTCACAGGCTCAGATATTTGTTTCTTTGTTTTAATACAGGAGTAATAGAGGAATTAGTGAGATAACATATGATGTATTTTGCTACCCCACTCTAGAAGAGGCCGGCATTGAGATTCTAAAAGCCCCCCAGTGTGGGATTTTGTGCAAACGTCCTGCAAGAGGTGGGGAAGGAGGGAAATGCTTTGAGTAGGGGAGGTGGATGAGGCAGATCATGGAGAGAATGAGTGCTTCCCTGAGACTAAGCAGAAATGGGATGGGGTGGCAGGGACAAGTACCCTGGAGGCCCATGGTTCTCCTCAGCAAAAAAGGGTGCTGTCACGGGGATTTTGAACCCTCTCAGAGCAGAGTGTCCAAGAAACAAGGATAGGCTCCAGGGCTGAACCCCGGCAGGAAATAGCAGAGAAGTGACCTTACACGTAGTGAGCAAATGGAGCAAGGTTCCAGCCAACATCTCTGGCTTCTGACCCACAGAGGCCCAGGGGTCTTGGATGATCCTAGAAGGATGCAAGCAGACATAAGAGGTGACTGAGGTTGAATTGCCACCTCACTAGGGAGTAGAATAAATCTGATTCACAGAATTAAAGGCATGTAATCTTGTAAAAATAAAATTAAATTAAAAAATAAACTATAATTGCAATGAAAATAAAATCCCTACGTGTCAAATGTGGAATTAGGTTGAGTATCAAAGTCTGCCTAGTATGTACTTTGCAAAAGCAGTTTGGGATTAGATGTAAATCACTCGTTTCTGCCAGAAAAGGAAAAAAGGAGAAAGGTAGCTAGAACAAAACATGAAAACTCTTTCAGAGTTCAAGTTATCTATATTAGTCTCTTGAATTCTTTTTTTTTTTGGTGAGGAAGATCAGCCCTGAGCTAACATCCATGCCAATCCTCCTCTTTTTGCTGAGAAAGACTGGCCCTGGGCTGACATCTGTGCCCATCTTGCTCCACTTTATATGGGACGCCGCCACAGCATGGCTTGACATGTGGTGCATTGGTGCACGCCTGGGATCCGAACCCGGGCCACCAGCGGCTGAGCGTACACACTTAACCGCTATGCCACGGGGCCAGCCCTCTTGAATTCTTCAGTCACATAATTAGTCTAATTCCTAATCACTTCAAACATCATCTAATGTAATGGCCTGGCCTCTTGTGTGAATGTAGTCCCTGCTAACTGTCCCTGAAATCTATGCACACATATATACCTGGAAATCTCTACTCCACTCTGCAGAACTTTCCCAATCACCTTTCAAATCAAATCCTACCTGCTGCCTTCAAGACCCATCATTTTTCAGTTAAATTCCCAAAAGTGTTGATCTCTCACCACATTCCATTTCATCTTCTTTTGGGAACGCTGGAATTCAGAGATATTGCTGAGTTTTGTATATGATCATTTTAAGGCGGAGTGCATGAAAGTGGAAGAGGGAGGTGTTGGGTTGCTAAGATTGGAAGGGCAGTGCAAAGGTTGCTGAGAATGCCAAACAAGTCGGACTTGACACAAAATAGTGAGTTTTCATCCCCCAATTATGGTTTCCTGGAGTTGCCAGGAGCAAATGCAAGGGGTCCAGAAGCACTATTTTAGGTACAGTGTCTAATAGATCAAATGCAGAAAAGTGTTCTTAGAGTGAACATGAGCCAAGAATAAGGAATAGGAGGCAAAGTCTTAGGTTCAGCATTGAGTTATACATGGCAATAGAGCAAAGGATGATCAGAAGCAGAAGGAAAGCAAAGAGACTACAGCAATAAACAGATCTACAATCTCCAGAGCTTGTTTTCAGCGGGAGAAGTACCATGTTGTGTAATTGTGTTTACACAATTTACAGGATTAGAGTGGATTGCCAGTACCTTGATCTTGGATTTGCCCTCCACTAGTTCTTCCTCCTTATAGAAATCTTTAGAGACGATGGGACCAAATGTAGAGGGGTATCTTGTTCACAAGTCCAAAATTCCCACCCACTCCCATGATTCACTTCCCTATTGTCTGCTTAAAACACATTTACCATTCTTTTTCTCCCAGTTACCCTATTAGACCTATGAGACTAAAGGTTCCGATAAAACTTCTGATGTATCATTGCACTGTAAAAAAATTTTTAGACCATCTCCTTTGTCTCTTCTTCCATTGGTTGGTGAGCTGGAAACTTTGAAATCTTGGACCACAAATCAAAGAGTCTGACTTCTGCTCCTTGATTTGATTCACTCTCTTAGTAAATCTAAGATTTATTCAAGCCAGTAACTTCTTATCTTTTTTCCTACTGTTGCCTATCATGGCAATTTTTTAGCAATATTCACATTAATATTCATGAGAAAGTTCATGAAATTTGAAATTCAGATCAAATATATGTGCGGCATTATAGCAGAGCTACTAAAAGTTTATGGGAAAGAGGTTTTTATGTGACTAAATAAAGACCTTGTGTTTCCCAGAATTTATTTTCTTATTCACTATAATTTTTGCCCTATTTTGCCAAAGATATTCAAAAGAGTACTTATTTGCAAAACTCATGACATTAATATTTGCTAAGTTTTTCTCTTAAACTCATTAGTCTTCATATTTTCATTCTCATTGTGATTCTATGATGCATTGAATATAGTAGGAGCCCATTAAATATTTGTTAATCTAATGAATGACAAATGAATCGTATTCAAATTGAATCTGCCCAAAACAAGAATATAAATCTACCGACATTCTAAAATATTAACTGGTTAATTCACTTAGGATGACTCTAACTGCAATGAAAATAATTGCATCTAATTTAATATCTGTGTTTTATCCTCTCTGACAAATTTTATACCTACATTTTTATCCAATACCACTGTCTTAGTCCATTTAGGCTGCTATAACAAAATACCATAAACTGGGTAGGTTATAAACAACAGAAATTTGTTTATTACAGTTCTGGCGTCTGGGAAGTCCACTATCAAGGCAGCTGCTGATTCAATGTCTGGTGAGAGCCTGCTTCCTAGAGGTCTTCTCAATGTGTCCTCACATTGTGGAAGGGGTGAAGAAGCTCTCTGGGGCTTCTTATAAAGGCACTAATCCTAATCATGAAGACTCTGTCCTCGTGACCTAATCACCTCCCAAAGACTCCACCTCCTAATACCATCACCTTGAGGGTTAAGATTTCAACATATGAATGGTGGGGGGAAGGGGGACATAAACCTTCAATCTATAGCAACCACCTTGTGTCCATTTGAAATTTGATATGTAGCATTTATAATGGGGAGGATTACACAGTCGTAGAAACGAAGAGTTTGTATCTGGAAAACTAGTTGTATGGTAAAACTTTAATTCTGTGGCAGCCAGGAGGCAAAGCCTTAGGACCCTCAAAATCTCTGAATTAAATACAAAAGTACCAAATACCTAGAGGTCTTCTAGGAATGACCCAGAAATAAAGGAAACTACTGAACAGATGCTTTCATTTATCCCTTCCACTGTTTTCTTTATCCTGGGAACTGGAACAAAACCATGTTAGCCATAATGGTGGGAAGATAAAACACTATCCAAGTTTATATTTTAATGGTTAAGTGCATAGGCTCTGAAATGTGGCAGACAGGAATCTGGAGTCCTAGATCTGCTACTTACTAACATGTAAACTTGTCTTAGCTCAGACTGCTATAACCAAACACCACAGACTGGGAGGCTCGAAGAGCAGAGTTATGAGACTCTCTCTGTTCAAGACTCTGTCCAAGATCAAGGTGCCAGCAGATTTGGCGTCAGGTGAGGGCACTTTACCTGGATTGCAGATGGCTGCCTTGTTGCTGTGTCCTCACATGGCTTTTCCTCTGTGTGTGCTCCTGGAGAGAGAGAGAGAGCTCTCGTGTCTCTTCCTCTTCTTGTAAGGGCACTAATCTCATCATGAACACCCCACCCTCATGAGCTCATCTAACCTAATTACTTCTCAAAGGCCCCATCTCCAAATACCATCACATCAGGGATTAGAGCTTTAACATATAAATTTTGAGCAGACACAAACATTCAATTATAACACAATTTGAACAATTTAGTTAATCTTTTTACGTTTCAGTGTCTTTTCTGAAAATCAGGACAATAGTAGTATCTATCATATTATTTTTATATTAAATATGATAATACGTATAAAGCATGTATCATCTCCGTATATTTTGGCAAAATCTATATGTCAGCTATTAAAATTATTATTTGTTAATCATTTACCAGATTGCCTTTCTTCTTATGTGAGACCACTGCTCAGCTAGTATCTTTTTAGTGTTAACTTCAGCTGTAGTTAATGGTTTTATTTCACCTATCTGTAAAATAGAAAAATGTCTCACTGTACCTATGCCTGCTCAATTCCCTGGATAGATACGTAGGTAAATAGATAGGATTTCTCTACTAGAAAATCCATATTTAAAATGCGATTTAGGGCAAAAGGGATAATTCGGCACATGTGTGTGGTGATGGGTTGTAATTAGTATTTGGGTGGTGAACATGATGTAATCTATGCAGAAATAGAAGTATAATGATGTACACCTGAAATTTATACATTATAAACCAATGTTACTGCAATAAACAAAAAATTTTAAAAAAATAAAAAGTAAAATAAAATCCACATGTAAATGTCATTCTTTTATTTTTCTCCAATGGACAAAAAGTACCAAGTACCAAGAAAGATTTACATGCATCACTGCGGTTAGAACATTGTCATTGGTTAGTCTTTTTACCTGCATTTCTTGACACTGCAAAAAATAGCTCTTGCCTTCCTTTTCAACCTTAAAAGAATATTCTGCTCCCATAATATTAAGAATGGGTGAGGGAACCATGATAAGCTTCAAGTGCTTGCTTGGGTGTAATTTTAAAAGTCAATAAAGCAATCTGAATTGTTTCATGTCTGTTATAATTACATTGTGGGCTCAATGTATCAGAATATACTAAGTTCCATACATTCCTGGATGAGAACTTGAGGTTCACTAGCCCGGAGATAAGCCACACTAAAGCTTACCTTTGAAATATAGAGGCATTTTAGGGAATTATTGACCCAAGTAAAAAGTTGGATTGCTCAGACATGTCTACAAGCGCAGAATATTTGCTGAGAATGCATATTCAAAAACATTGTTCTTAGAAGAAGAAAGATAAATTTCAAAAATTATGTCTAAGGCACAGTTGTCATTTTGCATTCCACAGTTTTCTTGTGAAGGTGAAAGAAGGAAACCTTTTTAAGTGTTAGCCAGTTTTGCTTCAGGGCTCTTGGATCTTTTGGCTTAATACGCCCTTCACTGTCAAACATTATGTCAGCATCATATTGTGCAGAGGTGGTCAAATTCAGAACTATATTGAAAAAGAGAACAATTGAACAATGTTATAACTATTCAAGCCACAATCTCTGGGCACTTTTTTTTTTTTGTATTTTTCTATAAAAATTAATCAATGCTGAATTACTTTTTCAAGTTTATTGCTTTAGAAAAATCATGATGAATTTTTCAAAGTGTGTATAGTCACACAAATTGAAGGTTGAAATATCAACCTAAAAGGACATTAAATTTGCTTATAATCATTCCCTTAAATAATAACTTCTGAGGAAGAAATTCTGCAGATCCTTACCACAAAACTTACAGAGCCTGGTACCATGTCTGAATTCAAGTTATGAAGTCGAAAAAACTGTGTGTGTGTGTGTGTGTTTGTGAGAGAGAGAAGAGTGAGACGAAAGTTACAGTCTGTATTTGTGAGGGTGAATGGTGGTTATGCAGAATGGTCTAGAATCTTTATACAGGGAAAGGGAAACTCTGAGAGTTTCTTAAAACTCTTATACTTTTCTTTCTGTACTCATAACCCTAAGACTTCTTTGTATCCATTTCATCATCTATTAACTATGTGTTCAATGTATAATCATGCCACCGAATTCACAGAATTATTGCAGTAATCAAATTTAATCCTATCTGCAAAACATATTTTGTGTCAGTATAACACATTAAATATTTTGTCATGTTATAATTATTTAGAGGAGTGTCAAACATGTTCAGTATGTACAATTTCCAAAGGTTTTACATCAGGAATGTCTCATATGAACTCTGGTTTTGTACGTAACTAATTCGAATATCTGGTATCTTGTTACTGTAGCAGCAGCATGGTAAAGTGGGAATTGCCATAACTATAGAAGAGTTAAGACTTATTTATGTTCAAATTGCAGCTCCAATGCATTATATGACTTCAGGCAAATTGTATAATTCCTTAGCCTTAGTTTCTTCATCTGAATAATGGATACCATAACATTCATCCATAGGATTAAATATACTTATGGAAATGCCTAGTTTACCACAAAGCAGATGCTTAACAAATATCATTTGTATCCAATGGTCTATTAGAAAGCATTAGTTGCTTCGTGAAAACACATAATAGTCTCTTTCTTGGATAATTTGATCACTCTTCTTCCAACTTCTAAATAGGGGAGCAAATTAGAAAAAAAAAAAGCTTATAGAAAATAAACACTTCAAACCTGATAATTCTAGAATGAGGCTGACAATAATGGCCTTTAATTTTCTCACCCCAACTGTAAAATGAAGTCCTTTATCTTAAAATGCTAACTATTAGAGAATATAGTTTTAGAACTCTATCTTCTCTTCACTCTGTTTCACCTTTATATGTTTGGGGAAGGAAAAATAATCCTAAATCTCTAAACAGGACTTAAGGATCATAGAATCCTGGCAAGAAGTAACATCGCCATGCTGGAAAATCATTTTACATATGCTCTAGTTAATTAACTTTAAATTTTAAAAACTATAAAAAAACTAAATACTATATGCTATAAAAAATGCTAAAAACTATAAAACTAAATAAAATGCCCTCTTTTTAAAATGATAAATACACTAAACTCCTGCTAAACACTGTATTTATAGAATAAATATTTTAAGTTCAAATAGTGTTATACTTCTAGGATATTCCAAAATAAAAATCAAGTTGAAGATAAACTACCAAAATTTGATGAGAAATACTTCAGAGCCACATTTATGACTGCTTTTTGCAATTTAGTCATCTTTGGAACTGTGTATAACAGTGTTTGCAAAAGAAAACCCTACCAGCAAGATAACTATGATTAGTAAGCTGTGTTTTCTATTACTCAGAGCTCTCCAAAAATTCTCCTGCTGGGATGACATTTGCAAGGTTACTGTACCAAAAAACATTTCTCCTTTCAAAAGCTCCAAAAAAAAATTTAAATATATTTTTTACAGACCCCAAAATGAAGATAATAAAAAACCTAATTTTTTATAATTTAGAAGCTTGTAACATATCTTAAAATGAATATAATACATAATTAATAATAGGAAATGCTTTTAAAATATTTCAACTGCGTATCTAAGTTCAGTCTTGAATTTAAATTCAATTTTAAAACAGAGCAATGTATTTTACCAACAGCATTTACTGAAATAACACTTACATAATTAATATTATAAACCACTGTAAATTAGAATCCTAAAATGAATAGAAAGTAACTGTAACATTTTACGTAAATGGTCTATTATTTACTCACGATTGAAGCTCAGAATAAAAGAGACATATACACCCACAGACGTGTTGTTTGATTAGGCTTATTTTAAATCCCCTATTACAAGAGTGGAGGGATGTTTCCCTGAAAACACATTGGAATTACCGGTACAGCGTCAGAAGGCAGAAATGGAGTCAACCGATGTCCATAACTGGAAGACAGATCGAAGCTCAGGACAAGGAGACAGTTTTGTAACAATTAGAACTCTCTGCCCTAGAACATAGTGACTTGGAAGCATTCTCCAGGAGATCAAGGCTGATAAATAGAGGACCAGTGCAGTAACAGTGATCTAGAGGTCCTCTAAGAAGAATTTCACTGCACGACAAAATTCAGAATAAAGTTGTGATAAAAAAATAATAATATTATCATTAGAAAAAATTTCCTGGTAACAAATATTTTCACTGTTGCAGATAGCTATGTAATCCTTTCCTACTTGCTAACACATTTTATACAGCTGCATTAAGTATATTATATTTTGATTTTTCCCAGTTAATGTATTATGAACATTTTTGTAATATTTTATCTACTCTTTACAAATGTTGATGATAATGCAATGATAATAAAAAATTATGATCGTGGAGATGGGGATGATGATTGATTACATCAGTTAAGTGCTTCTCATATGCCAGGCACTATTGGAAGCAATTGGGAGTAACTGTCTTATTTAATCCCCACAATCCATTTACAGATGGGGTTATTTAGGCAAGGAGAGTTGAAATATTTGCTCAAGCATAGAGCTATTATGTGATATAACTAGGTCTTTATATCAGATAAATTCTCCAGGATGTTATATCATAATTTTCTAAATAATTAAAACTTACTATAGAGACATGATAGAGGCAATTATTCATTGGAATCTGAGGGGAAGAGAATTTCTGATGTCAAATGTGATTTAATTAGTATTTTTTCATATCTTCTTAGAAATAAGAATGTATACATTTCTGTATAATCCTGCAGGCTGTTAAATGGAATGAAAAGATAATCATCTGCAGTCCTTTTTGGATCTTCAACTTGACATATAGAAATTAGTACCTCCATATTCCTAGGAAAAACTCTAGAGCCAAGTTATCAGAGTGACTAGATAGACCTAGAACTATTTCCAGGGTGGAAGGAGTGGTACTATGTGTCATAAAATTTCAAAATTTCACAAGAATAAGGCAAGATTCTTCATGTAAAACTACAAGGATAAACACCGCTAAGAGGCAAAGTCAAGTGCAATGAAGGGCTTAGTTTTTATTTGTCTCCAGACGGTACCCATTAGTTACAGGTTAGTTTTGTTTTATTATTATGGTAGTGGAAAGGGACTAAATTACAACAGAAGTTTCCAGATGTTGCAGTGGGATAGTTTTTTAGAACTTATAGAAGATTCAGCACTTGCTCCAATGTAGCTACCAGACTTCATGGAGGTATTATCTGCAATATTCTTCTTTCTTTTTTTTTTTTTTTTTAATTTTCTGTTTATTGCAGTAACATTGGTTTCTAACATTGTATAAATTTCAGGTGTACATCATTGTACTTCTATTTCTGCATAGATTACATCATGTTCACCACCAAAATACTAATTACAACCCATCACCACACACATGTACCAAATTATACATTTCACCATCCTCCCTCCCACCTTCCCCTCTGGTAACCACCAATCCAATTTTTGTCCCTATGTGTTTCTTTATTGTTGTTATTATCTACTACTTAATGAAGGAAATCATACGGTATTTGACCTTCTCCCTCTGACATATTTCACTTTGCATTACACCCTCAATGTCCATCCATGTTGTCCCAAACGGCTGGATTTCATCGTTTCTTATGGCTGAGTAGTATTCCATTGTGTATATATACCACAGCTTCTTTATCCATTCGTCCCTTGATGGGCACTTAGGTTGCTTCCAAGTCTTGGCTATTGTGAATAACGCTGCAATGAACACAGGGGTGCATGTACCTTTGCAAATTGGTGTTTTCAAGTTCTTTGGATAAATACCCAACAGTGGAATAGCTGGATCATATGGTAGTTCTATCGTTGATTTTTTGAGGAATCTCCATACTGTTTTCCATAGTGGCTGCACCAGTTTGCACTCCCACCAGCAGTGTATGAGAGTTCCCTTCTCTCCACAACCTCTCCAACACATGTTGTTTCCTGTCTTGTTAATTATAGCCATTCTGACGGGCGTGAGGTGATATCTCATTGTAGTTTTGATTTGCATTTCCCTGTTAGTGATTTTGAACATCTTTTCATGTGTCTGTTGGCCATCTGTATATCTTCTTTGGAGAAATGTCTGTTCAGGTCTTTTGCCCATTTTTTAATTGGGTTGTTAGTTTTTTTGTTGTTGAGATGCATGAGTTCTTTATATATTTTGGAGATTAAGCCCTTATCAGAAGTATGGTTTGCAAATATCTTCTCCCAATTGTTAGGTTGTCTTTTCGTTTTGTTGATAGTTTCCTTTGCTGTGCAGAAGTTTTTAGTTTGATGTAGTCCCATTTGTTTATTTTTTCTATTGTTTCTCTTGCCCCGTCAGATGTGGTGTTTGAAAAGATGTTGCTAAGACCGATGTCGAAGAGCGTGCTGCCTATGTTTTCTTCTAGAAGTTTCACAGTTTCAGGTCTTACATTCGTCTTTAATCCATTTTGAGTTAATTTTTGTGTATGGTGTAAGGTAAGGGTCTACTTTCATTTTTTTGCATATGGCTATCCAGTTTTCCCAACACCATTTGTTGAAGAGACTTTCTTTTCCCCATTGTATGTTCTTGGCTCCTTTGTCAAAGATTAGCTGTCCATAGATGTGTGGGTTTATTTCTGGGCTTTCGATTCTATTCCATTGATCTGTGTGTCTGTTTTTGTGCCAGTACCATGCTGTTTTGGTTACTATAGCTTTGTAGTATATTTTGAAATGAGGGAGTGTGATACCTCCAGCTTTGTTCTTTTTTCTCAGGATTCCTTTAGCTATTCGGGGTCTTTTGTTGTTCCATATAAATTTTAGGATTCTTTGTTCTATTTCTGTGAAAAATGTTGTTGGAACTTTGACAGGGATTGCATTGAATCTATAGATGGCTTTAGGAAGTATGGACATCTTTTTGTATTTTGTATCCTGCAACTTTACCATATTCGTTTATTACTTCTAAAAGTTTTCTGGTGGATTCTTTAGGGTTTTCTATATATAAAATCATGTCATCTGCAAACAGTAAGAGTTTCACTTCTTCCTTTCCATTTTGGATCCCTTTTATTCCTTTCTCTTGCCTGATTGCTCTGGCTAGGACTTCCAGTACTATGTTAAATAGGAGTGGTGACAGTGGGCATCCTTGTCTGGTTCCTGTTCTTGGAGGGATGGCTTTCAGTTTTTCACCATTGAGGATGATATTAGCTGTGGGTTTCTCATATATGATCTTTATTATGTTGAGATACTTTCCTTCTATACCCATTTTATTCAGAGTTTTTATCATAAATGGATGCTGTATCTTGTCAAATGCTTTCTCTGCATCTATTGAGATGATCATGTGATTTTTATTCTTCATTTTATTAATGTGGTGTATTACGTTGATTGATTTGCGAATGTTAAACCATCCCTGCATCCCTGGAATAAATCCTACTTGATCATGGTGTATAATCTTTTTAACATATTGTTGTATGCGATTGCTACTGTTTTGTTGAGGATTTTTGCATGGATGTTCATCAGTGATATTGGCCTGTAATTTTCTTTTTTTGTGTTGTCCTTGTCTGGTTTTGGTATCAGGGTAATGTCGGCCAGAGAATGAGTTAGGAGCTTCCCCCTCCTCAATTTTTTGGAAGAGTTTGAGAAGGATAGGTATTAAGTCTTCTTTGAATGTTTGGTAGAATTCACCAGGGAAGCCGTCTGGTCCTGGAATTTTATTTTTGGGGAGGTTTGTGATTACTGTTTCGATCTCCTTACTGGTGATTGGTCTATTCAAATTCTCTACTTCTTCTTGATCCAGTTTTGGAAGGTTGTATGATTCTAAGAATTTATCCATTTCTTCCAGATTGTCGAATTGGTTGGCATATAGCTTTTCATAGTATTCTCTTATAATCTTTTGTATTTCCGAGGTGTCTGTTGTAACCTCTCCTCTTTCATTTCTGATTTTACTTATTTGTGCCTTCTCTCTTTTTTTGTTGGTGAGTCTAGCTAAAGATTTGTCAATTTTGTTGACCTTTTCAAAGAACCAGCTCTTGGTTTTATTAATTTTTTCTATTGTTTTTTTGGTCTCTATTTCATTTATTTCTGCTCTGATTTTTATTATTTCCCTTCTTCTACTGATTTTGGGCTTTGTTTGGTCTTCTTTTTCCAGTTCCTTTAGGTGCATTATTAGATTGTTTATTTGAGATTTTTCTTGTTTGTTGAGATAGGCCTGTATTGCTGTAAACTTCCCTCTTAGAACTGCTTTTGCTGTATCCCATAAATTCTGGCATGTCGTATTTTCATTTTCATTTGTCTCCAGGTATTTTTTGATTTCTTCTTTGATTTCTTCATTAACCCAGTCGTCGTTCAGTAGCATTTTGTTTAATCTCCATGTATTTGTGGCTTTTCTGATTTTCTTCCTATAGTTGATTTCTAGTTTCATACCGTTGTGGTCAGAAAAGATGCTTGGTATTATTTCAATCTTCTTAAATTTATGGAGACTTGTTTTGTGGCCTAATATGTGATCAATCCTGGAGAATGTTCCATGTGCATTTGAAAAGAACGTGTATTCTTCGGTTTTTGGATGGAATGCTCTGTATATATCTACTAGGTCTATCTGTTCTAGCGTGTCATTTAAGGCCAATGTTTCCTTATTGATCTTCTGTTTGGATGATCTATCCATTGGTGTAAGTGGAGTGTTAAAGTCCCCTACTATTATTGTGTTACTATCTATTTCTGTTTTTATGTCTGTTAATAATTGCTTTATATATTTAGGTGCACCTACATTGGGTGCGTAGATATTTACAAGTGTTATATCCTCTTGTTGGATTGTTCCCTTGATCATTATGTAATGCCCTTGTCTCTTTTTACAGTTTTTGTTTTAAAGTCTATTTTGTCTGATATGAGTACTGCTACCCCAACTTTCTTTTCATTGCCATTTGCGTGGAGTATCTTTTTCCATCCCTTCACTTTCAGTTTGTAAGTGTCTTTAGGTCTGAAGTGTGTCTCTTGTATGCAGCATATATATGGGTCTTGTTTTTTTATCCAGTCAGCCACCCTATGCCTTTTAATTGGAGCATTTAGTCCATGGACGTTTAAAGTAGCTATTGATAAGTATGTACTTACTGCCATTTTTTAACTTTTTTTTTTTCCTCAGTGTTTTAGTAGTCCTTCTCTGTTCCTTTCTTCTTCTATACAGAATTGATGGTCACTTTAGTTTGACCTCTGTCTGAAAGCTGTACTCTTAACTCCCCTCCTCCCTCCTTTTATGTTTTTGATATCATATCTAACCTCTTTTTTGTGTGTTTGTATCCATTATGTTCTAATCATGGAAATAGATAATTTTTCCTATTTGTGGTCTTCTCTTTTCCCCTTAAATCAGTCCCTTTAACATTTCTTGTAACACTGGTTTCTTGGTGACAAACTCCTTTAATTTTTGCTTGTCTGGGAAATTTTTGATCTCTCCTTCCATTTTGAATGATAACCTTGCTGGGTAGAGTATTCTTGGCTGTAACTTTTTTCCTTTTAGCACTTTAAATATATCATGCCATTCTCTTCTAGCCTGTAAGGTTTCTGCTGAGAAGTCAGCTGATAGCCTTATGGGGTTTCCTTTGTATGTAACTTGACATTCTCTTGCGGCTTTTAGGATTCTCTCTTTATCTTTAATTCTGGACATTTTGATTATGATGTGTCTTGGTGTGGGCCTCTTTGGGTTTATCTTGTTTGGGGCTCTCTGTGCTTCCTGTACCTGGATGTCTGTTTCCTTCCTTAGGTTAGGGAAGTTTTCATCTATTATTTCTTGAAATAGATTGTCTGCCCCCTTGTCTCACTCTTCTCCTTCCGGGACACCTATAACACGGATGTTAGTGTGCTTGATGTTGTCCCAGAGGTCCCTTAGACTGTCCTCACTCTTTTTAATTCTTTTCTCTTTTACCTGTTCACCTTGGGTAATTTCTTCTAGTCTTTCGTCCAGCTCACAGATCCGTTCTTCTGTATCCTCTACTCTGCTTTTGAGTCCCTCTAATGAATTTTTCATTTCTAGTATGGTATTCTTCATTTCTGATTGGCTCTTTTTTATATCTTCCATTTCTTTGTTGACATACTCACTGAGTTCATCTATTCTTCTCCCCAGATCAGTGAGCATCCTTAACACTCTTAGTTTGAACTCTCTGTCAGGTAGGTTGCTCATTTCTGTTTCACTTAGTTCCTTTCCTGGCGTTTTGTCCTGTTCCCTTACTTGGAATGTATTCTTTTGCCTCCTCATTTTGCCTCTTTCCCTTGCTTGTGACTACATATTAGGTAGGTCAGCTACATCTCCTGCTCTTGGATAGGTGACCTTATGTAAGTGATGACTTAGGAGGCTCCCAGTGTCCTTCCCTCAGTTCTTAATATTCCAGTGGTGACCCCTATGTGGGCTACGTGTGTCCTTCTGTTGTGGCCTGTTTGCTCTCCCTATAGGCGCCCAGGGAGGCTGAGTTATGCTCCTGGCCAGCTGTTGTAATGCTCAGCTGCTTGTAGTTGTCGTGGGCCCTTCAGTCTCTTTATCAGGTGTGGGGATCCCCAGCACAGTTGGCTGCAAGTTCTAATACCACATTTGTGTTGCAGTATTTCTTTTAAGTGAGTACGCCCCCAGCGTGGCAGATTGTTAGGCTCAGGGCCTTACAATTGCTGTAAGCCTCTAGCCTATTAGGTCTCTTGTCAGCTCTCTGAGGATTGCAGCTGGGTGGGGCTGACCTCAGGCACAGGAGCACCCAATCATTTCAGGCTTTGGAAGGTGGGGCAAACCTCCTATGTGGGTCTTTGAGAAGCACAAGTCTTCTGCAGCTGACAAGCCCTGCTGCCCACAGGTCCACACACACAGTCAACACAGTTCTGCCCCGTGTGAGCGCCCTGACCTCCCCAAGCGGACCCAGTCTCTCCACAGTGGGAGCCCCACACACTCCGCCACGCACCCACACGCTCCACCCGCTCCTTGTGCACACCCTGCCCCGCTCAAGTCGGCTCAGTTGCCAGGCTGCAGAGAATCCAGTCACCAATCTATGCAGGCCCACATGTTGCCTGAGAGCTTGTTGTTGGGTGGGGCCAGTCTCTAGGGTGGGCTGCCTGCCCTGGCTGAGCTGGATTAAATCGGTGCTCTAGTGGGTGGGGCACACTCTGGGCTAGCAGGCCTCAGGGAGAACTCCAATGGTGTCTGTGTCAGCAGGCCCACACCAGGCCACAACAATGGCCGCCGCCAATGTCCCAGTCCCTGGAGAGGTCTCACCCCTCACCGAGATGCACTCAGGGCCTATTAGGTGAGTCTCTTTTCACCACAGCACTGTGCACCTTTCTTTCTGGTGATTTTAGGATGCTTTCTGAAACGGGTGAGTTTGTGTGCGGGCCCTTTAAGAGCCAGTTTTCGTTTCTTTGTGCACCGGGTTTTCTGGGGGTGCTCCCCAATGCTTTAGTAGCAGGCAAAGTCAGATATTATGCCGCTGGTCTCGATTGTGCTGGGTCCACAAAATGCCCACAGCGGGGGCGCTCCCCGGCTCAGGACCCCGCGCCTCCAGGGAGGCTGCGTACCTGTGAGCTGCTCCCGGCAGCCGTGAAGCAGGCGGCTTGTGAAGGCGGCGTTTTCTCTCCAGAAGGGAGTCTCTGCCTCTTCCACCTCAGTTAGGATTGTCCTTTGTTGCAGGAGTTCCTCTCATCCAGTTTTCAGTTCTGTCTCTGGGGTAATTTTTCCACGAGTAGTTGTAAATTGGCTGTGTCCACGGGAGGAGGTGAGTTCCGAGTCTGCTTATGCCGCCATCTTGACTCTGCCCCTTGCAATATTTTTCTTTATCTTCAATAGAATATACTGAAAATTCCAAGGACCAAAACTATAGAAGAGGATTCTTCCTAATTAATTGGTTTGTTAAAAGAGTAAGAAAGAGAAAGGAAATTTGTTTTCAAACAATTATAACCACTTTCATTTTACTTAAGTCTGTTCATTATCTTCCTAATGCATTTAAACTATTCATATCCTGGAATAATGCCCTAAGATTTCAGTACTTTGCTTCCATTGAAACAGAAAATGTCTGGGAAGCTTCCTTTCTAAGGCAGGAATTCCTCCAGTTTCAAGGTTTCTTTTTTTTGCCATCTCCTTTCTAAGCATTTTTATTTTTTTACACAATTTTTTTTTATTGATGTTTTAATAGTTTTTAAAATTGTGAAATTTTGGGTTGTACATTTTTGTTTGTCCATCACCATACATATGACTCCCTTCACCCCTTGTGCCCACCCCCCACCCCCATTGCCCCTGGTAACCACAATACAGTTTTCTCTGTCCATGTGTTGGTTTATATTCCACATATGAGTGAGATCATAGTGTTTGTCTTTCTCTTTCTGGCTTACTTCACTTAACATAATACCCTCCAGGCCCATCCATTGTTGTTGCAAATGGGACAATTTTGTCTGTTTTTATGGCTGAGTAGTATTCCATTGTATATATATACCACATTTTCTTGATCCAATCATCAGTCAAGGGACACTTAGGTTGCTTCCACATCTTGGCTGTGGTGAATAATGCTGCAATGAACATAGGGGTGCATAAGCCTCTTTGGATTGTTGATTTCAGGTTCCTTGGATAGATTCCCAGTAGTGGGATGGCTGGATCATAGGGCATCTCTATTTTTAATTCTTCAAGGAATCTCCATACCGTTTTGCATAGAGGCTGCACCAGTTTGCATTCCCACCAGCTGTGTATGAGGGTTCCTGTTTCTCCACATCCTCTCCAACATTTGTTGTTTTTTGTCTTGGTGATTATAGCCATTCTAATGGGCATGAGGTGATATCTTAGTGTTGTTTTAGATTTGCATTTCCCTGATGATTAATGATGTTGAACATCTTTTCATGGGCCTATTGGCCATCTGTATATCTTCTTTGGAGAAGTGTCGTTCATTTCCTCTGCCCGTTTTTTGATCGGGTTGTTTGTTAATTTTGTTGTTCAGTTGTGTGAGTTCTTTGTATATTATAGAGATCAACCCCTTGTCAGATGTATGTTTTGCAAATATTCTCTCCCAGCTGGTGGGTTGTCTGTTCATCTTGATTCTGGTTTTGTTTGTCTTGTAGAAGCTCTTTAATCTGATAAAGTCCCACTTGTTTATTTTTACTTTAGTTTCTCTAGTCTGGGTAGGCATGTCATCCGAAAAGATTCGTTTATGACCAATGTCAAATAGTGTGTTGCCTATATTTTCTTCTATGAGTTTTATAGTTTCAGGTCTCACCTTCAGGTCTTTGATCGATTTTGAGTTAATTTTTGTGAATGGCGATAGCACATGGTCCACTTTCATTCTTTTGCATGTGGCTGTCCAGTTTTCCCAACACCATTTATTGAAGAGACTTTCCTTTCTCCATTGCATGTTCTTAGCACCTTTGTCAAAAATTAGCTGTCCGTATATGTGTGGTTTTATTTCTGGGCTTTCAATTCTGTTCCATTGATCTGTGTGTCTGTTTTTGTACCAGTACCATGCTGTTTTGATTACTATTGCTTTGTAGTATGTTTTGAAGTCAGGGATTGTGATGCCTCCTGCTTTGTTCTTTTTTCTTAGGATTTCTTTAGCTTTTCGGGGTCTTTTGTTTCCCCATATAAATTTTAGTATTCTTTTTTCTATTTCTGTGAAGAATGTCATTGGGATTCTGATTGGGATTGCATTGAATCTGTAGATTGCTTTAGGTAATATAGACATTTTAACTATGTTTATTCTTCCAATCCACATGCATGGGATATCTTTCCATTTCTTTATGTCATCATGGATTTCTTTCAATAATGTCTTGTAGTTCTCATTGTATAGGTCCTTCACCTCCTTGGTAAGATTTATTCCTAGGTATTTTATTCTTTTTGATGCAATTGTAAATGGTATTATCTTTTTGAGCTCTCTTTCTGTTAGTTCATTATTAGCATACAGAAATGCAACTGATTTTTGTAGATTGATTTTGTACTCTGCAACTTTGCTGTAGTTGTTGATTATTTCTAATAGTTTTCCAATGGATTCTTTAGAGTTTTCTGTGTATAAAATCATGTCATTTGCAAATAGTGAGAGTTTCACTTCTTCGTTACCTATTTGAATTCCTTTTATTCGTTTCTTGCCTAATTGCTCTGGCCAAAACCTCCAGTACTATGTTGAACAGGAGTGGTGAGAGTGGGTAGCCCTGCTTCGTTCCTGTTCTCAGAGGAATTGCTTTCAGTCCTTCCCCATTGAGTATGATGTTGGCTGTGGGTTTGTCATAAATAGCCTTTATTATGTTGAGGTACTTTCCTTCTATTCCCATTTTGTTGAGAGTTTTTATCATAAATGGATGTTGTATCTTGTCAAATGCCTTCTCTGCATCTATTGAGATGACCGTATGATTTTTATTCTTTGTTTTGTTGATGTGATGTATCATGTTGATTGATTTGTGGATGTTGAACCATCCCTGCAATCCCACTTGATCATGGTGTATGATCTTTTTAATGTATTGCTGTATTCGGTTTGCCAATATTTTGTTGTGGATTTTTGCATCTATGTTCATTAGCAATATTGGCCTGTAATTTTCTTTCTTTGTATTGTCTTCGTTTGGCTTTGGTATCAGGGTGATGTTGCCCTCGTAGAATGATTTAGGAAGTGTTCCATCTTCCTCTATTTTTTGGAATACTTTGAGAAGGATGGGTATTAAATCTTCTTTGAATGTTTGGTAAATTCACCGGAGAAGCCTTCTGGTCCCGGACTTTTATTTTTGGGGAGGTTTTTGATTACTATTTCAATCTCTTTACTTGTGATTGGTCTATTCAGATTCTCCATTTTTTCTTGGTTCAGTTTTGGGAGGTTGTATGAGTCTAAGAATTTGTCCATTTCTTCTAGATTGTCCAATTTGTTGGCATATAATTTCTCATAGTATTCTCTTATAATCCTCTGTATTTCCATGGTATCCATTGTAATTTCTCCTCTTTCCTTTCTAATTTTATTTACTTGAGCCTTTTCTCTTTTTTTCTCAGTAATCCTGGCTAAGGGTTTGTCGATTTTGTTTATCTTCTCAAAGAACCAAGTCTTTGTTTCATTAATCCTTTCTACTGTTTTTTTGGTCTCAATTTCATTTATTTCTGCTCTGATTTTTATTATTTCTCTCCTTCTGCTGACTTTGGGCTTTGTTTGTTCTTCTTTTTCTAGTTCTGTGAGGTGTAATTTAAGCTTGCTTATTTGGACCTTTTCTTGTTTGTTAAGGTCACCTTGTATCGCTATGAGTTTCCCTCTCAGGACTACTTTTGCTGCATCCCATATGGTTTGGTATGGCATAATTTTGTTTTAGTTTCTTTCCAGATATTTTTTGACTTCTCCTTTAATTTCATCAATGATCCATTGGTTGTTCAGTAGCATGTTGTTTAATCTCCACATTTTTGTCACTTTACCAGTTTTTTTTTCATGGTTCATTTCTAGTTTCATAGCATTATGGTCTGAAAAGATGCTTGTTATGATTTCAATATTCTTAAATTTATTGATCCTTGCTTTGTTTCCCAACATATGGTCTATCCTTGAGAATGTTCTGTGCACACTTGAGAAGAATGTGTAGTCAGCTGTTTTTGGATGGAGTGCTCTGTATATGTCTACTAGGTCCATCTCGTCCAGTTTTTTATTTAAGTCTACTATTTCTTTATTGACTTTTTGTCTGGATGATCTATCCATTGATGTAAGTAGGGTATTAAGTTCCCCTACTATTATTGTGTTGTTGTTAATGTCTCCTTTTAGGTTTGTTAATATTTGCTCTAAGCATTTTTAAGCCTCACAACTGGCCTGGAATTAAATCCTCAATTCCATACAAAATGAATTCCCAGTTTCTGGTCTGTGGACAATTCCCTTGACTTGCTCTGACTCACCCTCCTGTGGATTCCTGCCTTGCCTTGAGGGGAAACCATGAGCCTGGAATAAGTCACAAAGGGAGTGAGTATAGATAGAAAAGAGGGTGCTGAACTCTGAGACAGTAAAGTCTTTGGTCTGGGAGATGAGGAAGAACCAGCAAAACAGACTATTAAAGGTCAAGAAGGGGTTCTAGAGGCAATAAACTAGAAAAAGAGGAGATTTTGGTTTAAGATTGAAACAGTTACTAATAATGACAAGATCTAGATAAGATATGACCATGAGAGTGAGCAGTAGATTCACAGGGGAGGACATGATCACTGGCAGAAACAAGATCAAGTGTCTGAGAGGCCAGTGTATTGGTAGAATCACTGTGAATTTTGAAGCAAGAATTAACCACAGTAAGCTAGGAAATCTTCAAAGAATGAGAGGAACTGACCAAAGATGACTATAAGGAGGGTATACGAGTTCCAATTCCAGTAACGGAAGACTAGGTAACGTGGACACACTCTCCCACTGAGAGGAGCTAGAAGAGCTGTTCAGGATATTAAAAGCAAAACTTATTTGGAAGCATTAGAGAGTTACCAAGGCAGTGAAGATTTATGAGCCATGACCAGAGATAGGCAGGGAAACCAAAGAGATGACCCCACAATATGGGATTGCTTTTCCCAGAGATATGCCTGCCAATATTTGAAAAGGTAGTTGAAAAGGATGATTGAAGATTTTATGATACTCATTAGGTTAAAGATACAAATTTGAAATTTTGTATTAGCCAAGGATGGGATGGACGAGGTGATAAAAAATCCCCAGGCTTTGGATGGGATCCCCCCAAATTCCACCAGGAGTAAAGATCAATCAGAAACATACTGGCCCCCACAGAGAAGCTCAGCTTTATCTCATTCTCTGATTTGATGAAGATGAGCTGGGATTGCAAGTTCCTGTAGACCAGGGGTCAGGAAACTACAGCCTATGAGTCAAATCTGGCCTACTACCTATTTTTATAAATTAACTTTCATTGGAAAACAGCCACATTCATTTGTTTGTATACTGACTATGGCTGCTTTTTTGCTACAGTGGTAGAGTTAAGTAGTTGTGACAGAGGCCACATTGCCCTCAAAGCCTAAAATATTTACTCTCTGGACCTGTTCAGAAAAAGTTTGCCAACCACTGCTCTAGATAGGAGTTTCTGGCCAAGAAATATCCTAAATCATCTTTAGAGGAAGATAACACCTTAAATTTTTTTCCTGTAAGTTCTTACATACAACTTCTAACTCTGAATCAAAATGAACAAAGCACAAAGGGAGAAAGAAAGCAATGTGAATTGAGTTCTTCCTAGAAGTAGACCCTGAGAAAGGGAGTCAAGTACAAATATTTGTGAGGGGGTATGATCCCAGAAAATTCTTTTAGAGGAGTGGAGAGGTAAGAAAGAGAAAAAGAAGAAAACTAATAAAAGATGCATTATTGAGCCATTTACCTCTGAGGACAACTGAAGTTCTCTCTCCCTGGGGAACTTAAGGAAATACTATAAAACATGTCTCAGAGTCATCTGAACTAAGGGGTGAGAAAGCTGGGGAATTTATCCATCAACCTCCAAAAAATCATTGGATGAATGCTACTTCTTCATGCATTATCTCTTCAACACTTCCAACTTGCACTGTGCATAGGCCAACCATGTTCCTACAGGTGAAACAAAAGTCAGGGAGGAAGAGATGCCGGCAGAAGAGTGCTTGGGCCTGTAGAGACACATGTCTAGGAGATATGGGCAGAGCACTAACAGCATTTGTTACCCGGGGAGCACACATAGTGGAATTAACAGACAGATTTAAATGTAACTGTACTTAATATGATTAAGGAACTAAAAGACAAGATTTAAAGGTCTGGCAGAAACTGGACCATAAAATATAACCAAATGTAAACTCCATAACTAAAAATCACAATAACTGAAATTAAGATCTCAAAGTATTGGTTTAATAGAGAATTAGATACAGCTGAAAACAGATTTAGTGAACTAGAGTATAGGTCAGAAGAAAATATCCATATTGATACCTAGTGTGACAAAAGGATGGAGAATACAGAAAAAAAGATAAGCTATGAGATTCAGTGAGAATGTCTGATATAAGTATAACTACAGTCCCAGAAAGAGAGGAGACACAGCACAAGGTAGGATAAATATAAAGAATGATAATGGCTTATCATTTCCACAAACTGGTTAAAAATGAAGCTAATACACTTAAGAAGCAATGCCAACCATAAGTACAATAAATACAAAGAAAATAAAATTAATAACATCATTGTAAAATTACTGAAAACAAATGCCTAAGGGAGAATCTTAAAAACAATTGGATAAAAAAGTGACACTGTTTTCAGAAGAACAACCAAAAAGTGACAGCTGAATTGACAGCAGATAAAATGGAGGCTAGAATATATGGATTTTCTTCAAAGCACTGAAAAGAAAGAATACCCAACCTAAAATTCTATATTGAGAGAATGTATCTTTCAAAAATGAAGATAAGTTCTGCCTCTTGCCATGAGGAAATAACAGAGCCAGAACTTACAACCCTGCTCTGAACGAAAAACTGGACAAAATACATAAATAACTATGTTCCAACATTGGGCAACAAGCAGCACAGAACTGTGATACCTGTGGGAAGGGAAACAAATAGAGTGAGCCCTATATTTGCTTCAACTTTCTATCTGGAGGCAATTTTTAGAATGCAGAATAGGTAAGGGGAGCCAAAACAGAGTGAGGCAAGCTTGATGCCTTGCAGAGGCAGAGATTGGAGGTTGGAGTATCTGAGGGAGCTGGAATTTGCAGGGCAGAACTCTAGAAAGGAGATATATGCAAAGAGCTCCAGGAATCCGCCATTAGGGTCTGTATTTGTTTTCTATGCTACATAATCAATTACCACAAACCTAGTGACCTAAAACTACACACAATTTTTCTCTCACAGCTCCTGCAGGTAAGAAGCCCAGGCACAGCTTAGCCTGGTTCCCTGCTTCATGGTGTCACCAAGCTGCCATCCAGGTGTCTACTGGGACTGAAGTCTCATCAGAGTCTCAACTGGGGAAAGATCTGCTTCAAATCTTTCTCAGCTTGGTGGCAGAATTTATCTCCCTATGGCTATAGAACTGAGGGCCCTGGCTTCTTAATGGATGTTGGCTGGAGGTTGCCTTCAGGTCCTAGAAGCCACCCACAATTTCCAGCCACATGGCCTTCTCTATAGGCAGTTCACAGCATGGCTTTTTCTTCTTTATAAGTATAAGAGTGAGTCTCTCCTCTAGCCTGCTAAGAAGGTATCTTTTATAATGTAAAATTTATGGAGATAAAATTCCAGCACCTCTGCCATGTTCTATTGGCTGTAAGCAAGTCACATGTCCTGCCCACACTCAAGGAGAGGGTATTATATATGGCATACCACCAAGTGGTAGAGATCATGGGGGCCACAGGGTGTTCTAGAGTGTACAGATAAATGTTAATCTGTGCATGTATAGAGTAGAAAAAAAACCGTAAGATAAAGAAAAATTACCAGGCCATTGTAAGTCAAATAATTTCAAGAGATCATACAGAGTCAGGAATCATTGGAGTTCCCACAAGCCAGAGCAGAGAGACCTTGTTGAACACATGGGACATTCAGCAGAGATCCAACTAGGATCACACCTTGATAGGGGATTGGAACCAACCTTAGAGTAAGGGCTACTCCAGATCCCTCTTAAAAAGCTCAAAACAAGGCTTGAAAGCATAACAAAGAATCCAGTCAGAAAGGCCATGTACATGACTGGACTCAGGCCATTCCAGAGCCTCTGGTTGCCCCAGCATTTTAAAGTTTACTTGGGTAATAATAATGATATATTGATTTTTCTCTCAATGTTTGCGTCATTTTAAATAATTAACTAGCATTAATTACTGCAATCTGCTGGAAATTGGTACTTAGTTTGAAGAACACACCGTTGGGATGAGAGTGCCGTTTTAGGAGTGATCTGAGCAAGGTTCAAGAAATCACTTAATAAATGTAAATGATTCTGCCGAGCAGGAGGAAAATGAATTGTTTCTGTGCTCCAACTGAATTAAAAAGGCAGTTAACGTTACCATCAAATCATCTTCTCTCTACTACAGCCAATTTGCCATGTTCTTTTACCTTTCTTTTCCATTCCTTGTCCCCCATTGCAGACACAAAATTCTACCAGATACTTCCTTAAAATAAATGCTTACAATGAAAGTTTAAGAAGTGACAAAAATTCAGGGCAAAAATGTACTGAGACATCATCATTTAGCAACGAAATATTAAGCCATGGAAAAATTCTCTCCATGTAAGTGATTCAATAATCATTATAAGAGGGAAATTTCAGAAATTACATGAAGACGTGGTTCTTCATATAAATTACCTCTGATATTATTAAATGTATATCTTAAGTGTCCCAAATCAAACTTTTTAGAGTTCAGAAACCCATTGAATGCATACGCCCTTTGACCCAGCAATACCATATCAAGGAAGTTACGGAAATATATATATTCTCATATATGTGAAATGACATATGTGCAATGATATTGATGTGCTGTTTATAACAGTAAAATTTTGGAAACAATCTAAATTGGTTAAATAAGTTATGTGCAATTATTAATGGAATGCTATAGAATACTGTGCAACAACAAAAGAAAGGAGTATCAGGAAACTATACAGTAATTTTGGAAGACTTCTACACAACAACCCTAAATGTTATTATTCCTGTTACACTGGGGAGCGAAGAAGCATATGGAGAATAACCAATAAGTTCAGAGAGGATATAGCACTGCTAAGAGTTGGAGTGATTTTAGCCTAGGCATTCTTTGAAAATACCTTTGCCACCTAGGGTGAACATATGCCCCAGTTTGCCTTGTAGTAATTGTTACTAGTGCTCCCATTCATACTCAAATGTGTCCTAGTTTGCCTGATAATTTTACGACATATACTTGGAATCTATCCCTAGGAGAGAAGAAATGGCAGAAAAGGTACATTCTGCAAGCATGTAGTACTGATTTTCATTCCAATAACTCTAATTTTTCTCATCCTATCTTTTTACCATACTAAAATTATGTTTTCATTTTCTACCATTACACTTCAATAACCATTCATTTATTTTGCTGTTAGAGAGAACATTTTAGATTTTCCAACTTTTCCATAGTTGGTAGCTTTGGTTCATAATAATTACCTCGTGTGTTTAAAATCCATTTCTAAATATTAAGGTGCCCCTTCCTTTCTGTTCTCTAATAGCCACACAGAATTTCATATCCTAGAAAAGAACTTTCAGAAATGTGCATCTTTCATGGAACATGATGAAAAGCTAAATTCACTCATTTGGCTTTTAAAGACTATTCTGACATTTAGAGTTGGTCACTATAAGTATATGTTGTGGGCCGGCCCCGTGGCTTGGCAGTTAAGTACGCACAATCCACTACTGGCGGCCCGGGTTTGGATCCCGGGCGCGCACCGACACACCGCTTCTCCGGCCATGCTGAGGCCGCGTCCCACATACAGCAACTAGAAAGATGTGCAACTACGACATACAACTATCTACTGGGGCTTTAGGGAAAAAAAGGGAAGAAAAAAGGAGGAGGATTGGCAATAGATGCTAGCTCAGAGCCAGTCTTCCTTAGCAAAAAGAGGAGGGCTAGCATGGATGTTAGCTCAGGGCTGATCTTCCTCACAAAAAAAAAGAGAGAGAGAGAATGCATGATTCACCTGGGAATCTCTCAGAAGAGTTAACACAGTGTCTGTCATATAATAAAAATTTCAATAAAAATCTACGGAAGGAAAAAGCTGCAGGATCTCGCAGGGCTCCATGCAATAGAAAATGCATATCTTCTCTCAGGAAAGGTTGAGATTTTCTGTCGATTGTACTTTGTGCTAACTACACTCATACTCTGTCGTCTCTCTACCGCCTGGCAATTCCGCTTCACCTTTCAGGTTATCTTCAAGGACAAATAACTTGGAAACTCCTCTCCCAGCCAAAAGCTGAAAAAGTACATAGCTTTGTCCTAGATCTAAATGGAAGAATAAAGATAGCCATGAATTCATTTCTAATAAACAACCCATCACATCCTAAGGCTGTTAGAGGTAAAAAATTCATGATATGCACATCTACAAAATGTAATTAGATTTGAATAAAATCAATAGAGAGATGTAAATTGATATAATGCTTTTTATGTCCCTCTGTTACAGCTGGATTGGGATTTTTTGCCCGGAGTAAAATCCTTTTACAGTAAAGGGGGATTTTTGCCAGAGCAGGGCAGAGAATGCAGAGCCAAACTTATCTTGACCCAAACACAGATCACCTCTCAGGAGCCTTCATAAAGAGCGGTTCACCATATGTGCTAATAACACTTTGTGGGACACAGCGATACTCTGTTTCCAAGCTTCCTAACAGAGATGATGGTCGGCAGCCAAATATTATGTGCTATATTTCTAAGTAGCTTTGCAATGGTGCTAAATTCTTTTAAAGTGTTGCTTTACCCTTTCTTGCATGAAGGTCTTGGCACATGGATTAGGAAGCTTTGTGCGGTTTATGAGAATACAATTTGCGTTTCATGTAGGCCTGGCACATTCATGAATATGATGAAATTAACTAGATTGAAATGGAACCCAAATTGTTGTCCTGAATAAAAGACATGTTCCCAGATGAATCTATGCTGGAATAAAGCTGTGAAACTCCATAGTTTATGTGTGGCATATTTATATATTGTAGCCACATTCTAAACTTGTCTAGTAAGAAAAACAATTGGGAAAATCTAGAATAAATAGTTCCAGGTTCATAATAATAATTGTTATTATAACTATAATAATAATTTCTTGAGTGTTTCCTATGTGTCAAGTCTTATACTATTTTAAGCACTTTAAATGTATTAATGCATTTAAATGTCACAAGAATCTTATGAAGTAAGATACTGCTATTATACCCATTTTAGAGAAATTGAGTTATGGGTGCTAAAGTAACTTGTCCAAGGATACACAGCTAGGAAGTGGCAGAACTAGTAATAGCATCTAGTCTATCTTCACAGTCTACATATTTTATCACTATGCAAATTGCCTCTCTATTTCAGTATTGTCCAAGGAAAACTATTGACTTTCCGAAAAAGGTAACAAAGTTTATTGCATATTGCTGGTCCAGATATAGTGCCAAATATAAAATGTACTTTATTTTAGACTTTAATCATGCTATTTACACTTGTGTATAACCAAGTCTTGAATATTCAGGAATCATTTACATGTAAATTATCTTTACCTAACTTCTGTTAATTTAACGCAATTTGGTCTGAATTGTATATTTGAAATAACCCAGAAAATGCACAAGAGCAAACAAGGCCTGGATGTTTCAAACAACTAATTTGAATACTTCCAAAAAAATAATAAGCAAGTTATTCAACGTTATTTTGAAGTCCAATGGAAATCCAATTTAATCAGTAAGTCATGGTCAGGTGGACAATATTGCATGGTACAAATAAGATTGCAAGGAGCGGGACAGCCCCGTGGCTTAGAGGTTAAGTGTGCGCGCTCCGCTGCTGGCGGCCCGGGTTCGGATCCCGGGTGCGAACCGACACACCGCTTCTCCGACCATGCTGAGGCCACGTCCCACATACAGCAACTAGAAGGATGTGCAACTATGACATACAGCTATCTACTGGGGCTTTGGGGGAAAAAATAAATAAATAAATAATTTTAAAAAAAAAGATTGCAAGGAGCAGTTTCCAGAATAGAGAGGACTGGGTTCTACAGTTGCTCTTAAAGGGAGTCTGTAATCACTTATGTGCAATTAAATCATCCAATTAAAATTATAATTAATGAATTTCAATGATCAGTTTGCCTCTATTATTATGAGCAATTAAAAAAGAAACTCTGAAAAATAGAAAGTTTCAGTTTAGGATATATGAATTAAAACACTACTAGAGCATCTCCATATCAAGTTAAGAGACCCCTGCCAACTCACTAGGAGAGGGAATGCCATCCTGTTTTCAACTTCCTACAGGAGCTAAGAAGTAAAATATGTTCAGAAAGCAGAATGAAATCGATCTCGTAGCAACCAAATTAATCTTTCGTTAGCAAATAAAAATCACATATCCTCATCCAATCTCAAAAGCCAAGTAGTAAAAATCCCAGGAGCTTAAGATAGAAAACATACCATTAAAGCTTGAAAATCACATTTATCAGTGAAAACAAGTTCAGAAATCCAACCTTTAATGCTATCCTTTCAAAATTTAGCAAGTCCAACTTGCACCTTCAGTTAATATATTTTGGGTAGGGAAAAGCTCTTTACATGAGTCACGCTGAGGAAGAGAATGAAATGTTTATAGAGTAGAAAGCTCAATGCAAAAAAGAAGAGGCTAGAAATGGGAATTTCCACATCAACACTGCAAGGAAGGGAAGGGGGCATTCTGCCACAGAAACTGAACCAGTTCCAAAGAAGATTAAAGGGACTAGAGACAAAATTTCAGACCTGTTTAGTGTATTGTAATCCTTCCTCTTTGATTTGGCTAAACCACCAAAACAGGCAATTTGGGCTTTTTCAAAAGGAGAGAAAAGGGAAAGAAAAAAATATATATGTATACATATGTATATACACACACACACACATACTATATATACACATATAAATACTATATATAAAATACATACACACATACAGAGTCTTAACTGGCATTTTGGAGGTCATATAAAGAATGCCAAATTCTTCAGCAATGGTTTTCAAATTTCATAATGTCCACTACCAAAAATGCAAAATTAAGGTCAAATTGGTTTATACAATAAGAGAAGATAGGAGGAGGTTCTCTGCTGTGAAAGCTTATAGGGGACAGGAGTCAAGCATGCTGTGGTGAATAAAGTTCTGCACCCCAATATTTTACAAGTTGGCGTATTTTGTTAATTAATTTTTCAGTGGTGGTGTTGACCCACTGTCTTTCTAACACACCACCTGTTCTGTGATTGAGAGAGCACTGGAATTAAAATCAGAAAACATGAGTATAAACTTGGTCTTGTCATGTGCTATCATTTGGCAACAGTAATTTCACTTTTGTGTGTGTGTGTGTGTGAGGAATATCAGCCCTGAGCTAATATCCGTGCCAATCCTCCTCTTTTTGCTTTGTATGGGACACCGCTACAGCATGGCCTGACAAGAGGTGCATAGGTGCGCACCCGGGATCCGAACCAGCGAAACCACGGGCCGCCAAAGCGGACCACATGCACTTAACCGTTTGCATCACCGGGCCAGCCCCTAATTTCACTTCTAATACAGGGAAAGTAAAACCAAACTAACATATTTGCGATGAAGGTTAAGTGAGATTGCATGTGTGAGACCAACTTGTAACCATACTCATCACTGTACCGTAAACTATAAAATTCTAGGCAAATAATCATATTAAAACTACTTTTGGTTATCATTTGTTGCATTAAGGTATAATACATCATTACCTGGATCTAAGGCATGGATTTTGTAGCAGTGAACTTACAATCAGAAGAGACAAATTAACTTTCTACATATGGTGAAATTTTGTATAGAAATATAGGACTCCCTAGTTGATATGGTAACAAGATTTTCCAGCTTTAATACTTGTCCTCTACACTTATTGTTAAAATGTCTATGAGTATATCCAAAAAGCTGAAACAAATATTAGCACTGGAACCAAAGATAAAAGTAAAATAATATATCAACAGGCAGAGGGAAGTTCATGAACTTTATTATCAGTGATAATTTATTGGGTAGCAGAGGATTGAATTATGCACAATGTGTTTTTCTTGGGGAAACAGAAAAACTAAAACAGACAAAAAGCATACTCCAGAGATT
The DNA here is from genome assembly GCF_057802395.1 of Ceratotherium simum simum. Taxonomy (NCBI): domain Eukaryota; kingdom Metazoa; phylum Chordata; class Mammalia; order Perissodactyla; family Rhinocerotidae; genus Ceratotherium; species Ceratotherium simum. The sequence continues at coordinate 36,188,148 of NC_141908.1, read as the reverse complement.
CTGATAGTGTGATGCTGGAACCATGGGACCAGCAACATCAGCATCACCTGGGAATTTGTTAGAAATGCAAATATGGCAAATTCACACTCCCCAACCTCAAACTTACTGAATTGGAAACTCTGTGGGTGGAGTCCAGCAATCAGTGATCTGCCAAGGTCTCCAGGTGATTTCCATACCTACTGAAGTTTGAGAACCACTGTCACGAACACAAAAAAGATGGGGGAAAATATTTTGATTCATGCTCATCCTATGAACTAACTCCAAAAGAAGAATTTACAATGGCCCAAAACAGGCAAGTATTATTATTCCCACTTTCAAGTGAGAAAATTAAGAAACAGGAATTGAGATTTGACCAACCCAGCGCAATCAGGAGGAATCAAAGGTAATGTGCTAATTATTTGATCTCGAAGACCATCGCTTTCTTAACTATTGATATACGCTATTTCTCTAGTGGTGAAACTAGTAGATTGAAAACTACTTCTGTAAGTAAACAGAAAAAAATTTGGAAGATTTCTGCTTGATGTTTGCAAAAACATTGTAAAGGACACGGTCCAGATATCTGCAAGATGTAAACAAAGTTAAATGGGAGTAGAGAGACAAAAAGGGCTAGAAATAAAAGGGTTTGAGAAATCCCAAAAGACAGTGGCATATTCAAATTTACATTACTAAGAGTAGAACAGAAGCAAACGAACTGGGGAGAAAACAAGATGAAAGTAAAAGACATATTGTTCAAACCACGACAGAGAAGATAAAAGATGTGAAATTCGGAGAACTGAAATCCAGCCAAGAATATTTCCTTCCAAGTGAAAAATACAAAAACAGGAAAAGAAACAACAATATATGATATGATATGGGAAAAATATCTGGCAATGAAAAAAGGACTAACTATACATTTTGGTAGTAATCACAGAATTCCACACAAAACTAATGATGAAAGATGAATCTACAACTGGACATATCATGATAATTTTATATTATTCTAACTTCAAAGGTAGAAAATGAAAATCCACAAGGTTATCTAGGCTCAAAATACATATCACTTTGGAAATAAATGAAGACAAAAATTGAGAACTAACAGAGGCTATTTATGCAGAGCTTACTATAGCAAGGGAGTCAGCCACCATCACTTACATTTGCCAGAGACCTAAAGGAAGGCAAGGAAGGGGGAATGCCTTACAGTGAAAAGAAAAAAAAAAAAAAAAGAATGCTTCAGGTGTGCTCTGATTAGAAGTTGTTGACATGAGGAGGTGGGCTAACTAGAAGCAGGGTGTCTTATATGCTTGACTAGGGAAACATTTTTGGCTTCCTCTTGTTGGTCCTGAGCTGGAAGTAGAAGAAACAATTAGGGAAGCTGGAAGTCATTGACCATGTCCTGCCCATTCTACACTGAGGTCTACAAAAGTTGGATTTTGGCTTCCCAAGCCTGTTGCTGCAGAGGTTGTAGGTCAGAACTCTATTGTCATATATAGTCTTACCATTCATACAAGCTGAATTAAATAGTTAAATTCTCCTACTTCTAAGTGTAACAGCTTATAGGCAATAAAAATCCATTTAGTCAAAACCAATTTTGTGTTTATTAGACTTGTATAGATTAAATGCATTAAAAGATATTTGCAGTGTTTCAAATATTTAACAGACCCACTTTTTTAATAGTTTAAAAAATGTATGCCAATAAAATGTAGAAAAATTTAGGAGAATATTTAACAGACATTTAGATAAAGGAAGATTTTCTGAACTTAAAAGCAATAGAGGACACCACCAATACCTCCAGGGAAAAGAGGAATATATTTACTGCATGAAAACTAAACATTTATGTAAATTATAATATAAAATGTAATATTAAAATGTGCAAATATGAAAATAAAGATTTTTGTTTTTATTTTTGCATATCTTTTCAGTTTGTCATTTAATTTTTTTTTACTTTAAGTTTCACATAAGATGCATGCTAACTATGAATTTCTGAGGATGGAATATCATGCTGCCACTAATTATTGTTTTGAACAATTTTAAAGGCCTAGAGGAATTAGTGTTACACTGTTAGGTGAAAGTAAGTAGGATGTTAAATTATACATACAGTGCAGTGTGCACTGGAGATAGAGGGAGAGGACAAGCAAGAGAAATATACACACAAAGGACTGCTTTGTTGTATGATTTTTCAATTTTTCACATTTTATTTAATAAAATTGGTTTCAAAATAGAAAAAGTTCCAATGGTAGTTTTATATAGAGAGATACCATCATGTATAGAGAAAAATTAGCATGGGAATGGGAAAAAAATGATGATGTGTTCTGTCGAAGTTTTAGAATTATGTTATTTAGAATTGAGAGGAATAAAATGTTTAATTTTAATCTGAATGTTTTTCCAATTCAATGACAGACATCCCAGCTTTTAGAAATAAATTTTGGAAACTGCTTTCAAAATGAATATGATTAATATTCTCAATCACTATTCTCTCACAACATCAAAACAGCTAGTGAATTTGATTTTTTTAAGATGAATATTTCTTAATGCTTAACTTGTCCTTTCTATTTGATGCCATATTCACATTTGACTCTTTTATTATTATTAATTTTGCATGAGCGAGTCAGCTCTAGATAGAATTAAATTGAACCCAGATAAACTTAAATGTTGATGAGAGGAGGTAGAAATGAACAATATTTAAGGATTGAATATCCCAGAAATAATTTTATACCATCATTTCTCCAGGAAAAGCAATGACAAATATTTTTCTCCCTACCTAGGCTTCCACCTGCCAGAAATTTCCCCTCTGAAATGTCGTTTTCTTTTATGCAGTTTAACATTATGAAGTCCCTTCAGAAATTGTCATCTGTCCAACTACTTATTAGGGGATGAAGGTGTAGTTTAAGACTAATTATAACCTGAAATAAAGAGAAATGAGATTTAAATGAGTAAAGACATCTTAAAATATAAATATAACATTAGGAATCTTCACAAGGTGAAAATAAATGACACTAGATCTGTCCAAATTAAGAAAAGCTGTAGACCTAATTTTCAAGATATTTAAGATCTTGTTACATTTTTCTTAGGTAAAATGTCTGACATTAAAAGTTTAAAAAATTCTGAGTATTTGAAAATATGTTTTTGCTTTTCTGATTTTGTTACTGTGAATTTTAAAATATGTTTTTGGGCATTTTCCCTCAAAATATAGTTCCTTGGCTTGAAGACGAAAAAGTATTTTTTGTTTCATTTTGACTAAAGTGAGACCTTGTAAATTACCTTTATTATTTTCCGGACTATATTGCTAATTCTTTTTAGAAAACAAATCTATTAAAATGTATTGTTTGTGTACTCCAAATTTTGAGAAATCATTAGCAAATAAAAGAATCAGGTAAAATATATGTGTATCTTTTCAAAATTTACCCTTTCCTTCATTATATGGCCAAGGTACTAGAGTTTTTAACTCGATATTACATCCTTCAGTCCATCTATCATTCAATTCATAGACTAATCCTTTCATTTATCCATCCGTCTATCCCAGTATTAAATGCGTGCTTTATTCTACATATTATGGCAGGTTCTGGGTGTAAAATGGGACAGAAATGAGACGCAATATGATTTCCACCCTTGTGGAGGTCACGGGGCATGTCAACGTGTGGAGCTTACTGTCTTTGTGAAGAAGAAATAACTTTTTCCAGAATACTTAAGTGTAATGACAACAAGACTTTGCTACTGACTTTGACAGTTTTTGACGGTTTGATCAAGGCAGCAGCTGTTGAAGGGCCTAGGGGCTTACACATGTATGTCTTGTCCACCTCGTCATCACATCCAAGACACAGGTCCTCCGTCTTTCCATGGTTCTCACATAAAGTTGCATGTTGCCTGATCGCAACATCTTTTCTTATTTTATCCATAAGCCTGCCCTTCATAATAAGAGATTGTTTTTCACATAAAAATCCCCTCCCCCACAAAAGGAAAAGGTTTTGTGCGTGTGTGTGTGTGTGTGAGCGAGGAAGACCAGCCCTGAGCTAACATCCAGTGCCAATCCTCCTCTTTTTGCTGAGGGAGATTGGCCCTGGGCTAACATCCCTGCCCATCTTCCTCTACTTTACATGGGACGCCGCCACAGCATGGCTGGATAAGCGGTGCCTCGCGCCAGGGATCCTAACCTGCAAACCCCCAGGCCACTGAAGCGAAGCGCGCACACTTAACTGCTACGCTACCAGGCCGGCCCAGGAAAAGATTTTTAAAAGTAGGAGAACCCACTGATGCTAGTACAGGAAGAAAAACAGGCACTCACATTCATTACTCATGGAAGTGTAAAATTGTACTACGTTTCCAGCAGGCAATTTGATAAAATAAATCAAATATTTAATTGGGAGTATCCTTTGGCCCAGTGATGACAGCCACCTCTAAAAATTTAACCTTAGATTTTCTTCTCATTTTTATTTTTCTGTGAACATGAAGGGTACCAATATGATGTCGCAAGAGTTACTGGAAGCTGTGATATAAACATGGTCCATTTTCCTGGCTCATGTTTTGAGGAGGGAATAAAAGGAAGTTTTGATCTTTTTCTTAAAGAATTTTCTTACATATCAGTATCCTGGTTTGGTGTGGGAGCATTTTTTTTTTCTGACATCAAAAAAGTAACATTTCTATGAGCATAGATTGATGAATGTGAAACTTTCAGATTAATGAACTGTGTAAAATGCAGCCAATGTGAGTTGGGCTAATGGCTACTCTTGGCTCCTTTGAGTAATGAGGCTACATTGTGTGGTTTCTTAGTGAATCCTAAGAGTTCACTAAGATTCATATTTTTAAATGTCCTTATCATTTATTATTTTTCCTCTACGTTTTGATTCACCCCCCCAAAGAATCATAATTCTAATAAATCAGTTAAACTCTGTGTGAATGTTGCAATTAATTACCATTAGTAACATTTCTCTTTGAGTTATTTATTAACTACAAAGATTAAAAAATGGGAAGCTAGTAATTTTAATATCAATTTTTATGTCCTTTCTAAAAGTATAGTTTTAGGGGCTGGCCCGGTGGTGCAACCATGAAGTGCGTGTGCTCCGCTGCGGCGGCCCAGGGTTCACAGGTCGGATCCCGGGTGAGCACCGATGCACCACTTGTTAAGCCGTGCTATGGCGGCGTCCCATATAAAGTAGAGGAAGATGGCCATGGATCTTAGCTCAGGGCCAATCTTCCTCAAGAAAAAAGAAGATTGGCATCAGATGTTAGCTCAGGGCTAGTCCTCCTCACACACACACACAAAAAAGTATAATTCTAATTTAGAATGTATAGTTGTGGATAAAACCAGAAATTTGATGCATAACTTAAAACTCTGATAGAAAACACAGGTAGAAAAATGCAGTACATAAAATCATAAGTCTAAAGTATTTGATTGTCATTATATGGACCTTGTGATAATAAACATGACATCAGAGAACTGTGAAAGGAGATTGGGCATGTTCAGTGTGGTGTTGCCAGAGCAGCCACATGCAAAAGAATGAAAGTAGACCATTATCTTACATCAGACACGAAAACTAACTCAAAATACAACAAAGACTTGAATGTAAGATTTGAAATCATAAAACTCCTAGAAGAAAACATAGGCAGTATGCTCTTTGACATCAGTCTTAGCAGTATCTTTTTGAATATCACGTCTCCTCAGGCAAGGGAAACAAAAGAAAAAATAAACAAATGGGACTACATCAAACTAAAAAGCTTCTGCATGGCAAAGAAAACCATCAACAAAACAAAAAAGCAACCTACCAACTGGGAGAAGATATTTGCAAATCACATATCCGATAAGAGGTTAATATCCAAAATATATAAAGAGCTCATACAAATCAACAACAAAGAACCAAACAACCTGATCAAAAAAATGTGCAGAGGATATGAACAGACATTTCTCCAAAGAAGATATACAGATGGCTGACAGGCACATGAAAAGATGTTCAACATCACTAAATATTAGGGAAATGCAAATTAAAACCACAATGAGGTATGACCTCACATCCGTCAGAATGGCTATTATTAAAAAGACAAGAAATAACAAGTGTTGGAGAGGGGAGAAAAGAGAACCCTCATACACTGCTGGTAGAAATGCAAAATGGTGCAGCCACTGTGGAAAACAATACAGAGATTCCTCAAAAAATTAGAAGCAGAACTACCATGTGATCCAGCTATTCCACTTCTGGGTATTTAGCCAAAGAACATGAAAACCCTAATTTGAAAAGATTATTTGCACCCCTATGTTCATTGAATGGATAAAGAAGAGGTGGTATACATACACTACTCAGCCATAAAAAAGATGAAATCATGCCATTTGTGACAACATGAATGGACCTTGTGGGTATTATGCTAAGCGAAATAAGTCAGACAGAGAAAGACAATTACCATATAACTTCACTCATATGTGGAAGATAAACAAACAGATGCATAGATACAGAGAACAGATTGGTGGTTACCAGAGGGGGAGTGTGTGGGAGGAGGGTGAAAGGTGTAAAGTGGCAGGTGTGTATGGTGGCAGAGGGTAACTAGACTTTTGGTGGTGAACATAATGTAGTCTATACAGAAGTTGAAATATAATGATGCACACCTGAAATTTACATAATTTTATAAATGAATGTTGCCTCAATAAACATAAATAAATAAATAAAATATCATCAATAAAAAAAAAGAACCGTGAACGTGATAGTTCTCATCAAAATCTTTATGCACCAGCATCCACTTCATCATTATTCATCAAATACGTGTTGCATCAAAGGTTTTGTTTTTCTTGATTTTTTTTTATTGTTCTCAATAGAACTAAATTTGGAAAAAAATTAATGGCTTAAATAATTATTTTTAAAAAGTATTTAATAAAATGGAGAAAACTTTTAAGAACTAGTTTTCCTAGGGTAATATATGCTGACTTAATGAGAAAGAATGTTCTGATAGAGTTTTTTAAACTCTCTGTTGTATCAATATTTTTTGTTATGGAGGAAAGTAAAGAGCATAAAAACAAAGAGAAAATATCTAGTTAAAGTCTATAAGCTTTCATTAACATTAGTAATAAATTATAACTATTAAGTTGACTTATTTTACAGATTTATTTGAAAATATTTTGTTAAGATTCTCAATGTTAAAAGTGAGAAATGGGTGGTTGTTTTTACTACACGTGACAAAACACATGAAAGCAAGTTTGAGTATTGGGTGAAATGTGTTGCTGATCGGTCTCATGAATTAATTAGTGACTCTGTTCATTTGCACATGATGAAAATTACAGTGACTGTGACAAAATAGAGCCTAATATTATCACTCATTTTTCTGCCCAGGAAAAAAAATGAAGGGGACGAGGGGGGCGCTTTGAGACAGTGAAATATGTTGAGACTGATGAATATATCAAAGACTCTTTCAATCCACCACAAGACTCAAGTGACTTCACATCTCACCAAGATGAATCACCATTTGCACAGAGTGGACTGAAAAGACTGCATGTTCACCTTCTTGGGCAGCAACCTATCATTTCTCTTCATGAACTGTCATAAAAGAAATGATGAAATATTATTGTCATTTGCACCCATGTATATATGTGAATTTAGTTTTTTGAAATATCGTGATACCAAGAAGGAGACAAAAAATTAGCTGGATATATATAAAATATCCCATTATTGTAAGAGCCACTCCAGGCTTGGTTCTTCTATTTTCCTCTGCCTTAAGGCCACTCTAAATAAACAACTTGAAGAACACTGTCCTTGGAAATGATCTTGATAGTGCATAGAGATATAGTTTTCTGAATGATTATGGAGTTATTGTTTTAGGAAGAACAAAAACAAAAAGCAAAGAAAACAAAAGGTAAAAACAATACCAGGAGAGTTTTACAGCATACTTCTTTGCAGTTTATAAAAATTGTTGCAAGGTAGGGTGATAGGACAGATGTTGTTTAAGGGTACTAACTTGCAAGTAGTAGTAAATAAGCCCTAGAGATCACAGTATAGTGAAACTACTACAATATATATAACAGTACACTGTAGTACAGAATATAGCACAGTGTAGTGAATATAGACGTTAATATTGTATTATAATCATCAAATTTGCTAAGAGACTAGAACTTAATGATTCCAACCACTAAAAATAAAGGATAATTATGTAACATGATAATGGCGCTAATTATTACTATAATGGCAACCATATTGCAATATATAAATGTATCAAATTAACATGTTGTTACACGTGTGTAAATTTACACAGTTATATCTCAAATATATTTCAATTAAAATATTGTTGCAGTAGATTTTTGTAATGACATGGAACTATCGACAATTTGTTGAATTTTTAAATGACTCTAGCAGGTTATAAATAGTATATACTGCATTATCCCATTTTTATAAGATTGTGTTTCACAGGAATGAACAATCTGCACTACTATGTTGAGATTTGTTATCAATGTTGCAGCGCATATTACCAGTATATAGTAACAGGTGGTTCTCCGCTGCTTCTAAATACACTTAATAGTCAGTGACATGATGGTGAATGAAGTGGACACAGTTCCTCCTTCACAGAGCTTACAGTCTAATGGAAGAGAGAGATATTTATGACTAATATAATATTTAGAGATTTTATGCATGCTAGCAGATTAAAATATTATGTAAAATAAAGACTCTATAGTACTGTCTTGGTTAGTACAGAACCTCAAAGCAATCTCACCCAATTAAGCATTCCTGGAGTGGACATCAGAAAAATGAGTAGAAGTTGAGTAGTGGAAGTGAAATGACATGGAATAATGTGGTCTAGACAGAAGGAGGAGAATATTAAAAGCCTTAAGACATAAGGAAACATTGTATGCTTGAGGAACAAAAAGACATCCGATATGGCAATATTGAAGAGAAAAGGGGGAGGGGAGTGGTAAATATAACAAGATGGAAGTGAAGAAAGATGAGAGTTGATTAGATTACTCAGGGCCTTGAATGACCAGTCAGGGAAGATGGGTTTTTATTCCCAGTGGCGTGTTTTAAGCAGGAAATGATATGAGCATATTTGAAATTTTAAAGGGGCTCTCTGAGTGCCATGTAAGAAGAGGTTGGAACAGGGCAAGGGAAGATTTAGGGAGACCCCTATAGCAATTGTTCAAGCAAAATATGATCATAAATTGAATTATTATAAAGAAATGGATATGGACCATTTGTAAAAAATTCAAGCAGTTGTTGATGATGTGTTAGAGAAGCAGAAAGAGAGGGAAGTTTCAAGGAACGCTCTGTGCCAGACTTGCAAAGCAGCATGAATGGTGGGAACAGTCAGAGAAATAGGGAACAATGGAAGAGGATCAAAAATCAAATTGGGAGTTGGTCATGAGTTTCAGATGAATATATACTTAGAATCAGAAAACTAAAGCATGAAAATAGATGTGAGAAATCATTCAGTTGACTTCCTCATTTTTGCAGATGAGGAAAGTGAGGGCCAGAGAAGTTAAGAGCATAAGAATTTTTAGGTGTTATATAAAATATACATACATATGTACATATATTTGCAAAAATCTTGCACTGTGTTGCCAAATTGTCTACTCTGCAATGAATATGTACATGTAATCTGTCATTCTGAAACATCTGAAAATTTATGGTCAAAGAAGCAACATGTGATTTTGTATAACTTCCCAGGAAAAAAGTATAAATGAGAAGCAAACAATCATTACAACCCAAAATTGGACAATTAGTTATTGAAAAATGGATAGAGGAGAAATAAATAATTTGCATTGTAGAACTCATTTCGATACAGTTGCATATTGCCAGCACATATGGCAACACTGCCAATAAGATGTCCAGCACACCAAAAATATTACAGTGAAAGATATTTTGAACAACATGCAGTAAATTCGTATGTGATGGTTACTTTCATATGTCAACTTGACTGGGCCATGGGATGCCCAGTTAGCTGGTTAAACATTATCTCTGGGTGTGTCTGTGTTTCCAGAAGAGATTAGCATTCGAAATATTGGACTGAAAAAAGCAGATGGCCCTCTACAATGTGGGTGGACATCATCCAATTCAGGAGGGCCTGAATAGAACAAAAGGGCAGAGAAATGTTAAATTCATTCTGTCAGACTGGTAAACTGAGACATCAATCATCTCCTGCCCTCGGCACTCCTGATTCTCAAGCCTTCAGACAGGATTGGGATCTACACCATCTACTCTTCACCTCTCAAGCGTTTGAACTATACCACCAGCTTTCTTGGCTCCTCAGCTTGCAGAGAGCAGGTTGTAGGACTTCTCAGCCTCCATAATCACATGAGCCAATACCTTAAAATAAATCTTTGTGTGCGTGTGTGTGTGTGTGTGTGTGTGTGTGTGTGTATCCTATTGGTTTTGTAACTCTAGAGAACCGTAATACAGATTTTGATACTGGGAGTGGTTCTAGAGAAACAGAATTTTAAGGATGAATCTTCTGAATTGGTGTTTGAGTTTCTGGAATTGGCTCTCTAATCTGATTAGACTTAAATATGCTAATGACTCTAGTTCCAGTGGTAAAGAGAGCACCGTGGTGTGAATTCTTTATAGAGATATGCAAAATATCTGCATTGGGTACTCCTAAACAACCACTTAGAACAAGCAAGGAGCTGGGTGACTGTACATATAATATTTTCAAATATTTTTGGAAAATTAACAACTACAATAAGGCTGGCTAATTGCTACTAATGTCCTTGGACAAATTGATGAAGGAAAAGAATGAGCTCAGGGATTCAAATTCCTAGCTCACACACCATATAAATGATCTGAATGCTTCTATGTGTACCCTGAAGGAGATCCTTATCCCCTGAAGCTTCAGAGCTGAGACTACTAGAAATCAAATGTAGAATCTTATCCAAAGACTGGTTGAATTACAATGCAAGTTAAACTCCCAGTCTTTCATGGTGTCTACTGTTAAAGAGAGGGCACTGACTAGGACAGAAAGGAATCCTATAAATTGAAATAAGGATGTGTGGGAAGACCCTGATGAAGCTGGGGACATTGGGCTCTTAAATTTTGATGAGTCTTTGCCAGTGGAAGAGGTCTCCCCCTTCCCAGTGGAAGTGGCTTCCCCACCCTCAGCAGAAGCAGCCTCCTCCCTTACCCCAAGTGGTAGCTGCATCCCCACCCCAAGTAGTAGCAGCCTCCACCTCCCCAGTGGTACTGGCCTGTCCACTCCCCGTGTGAGGGAATTAACCCCGCATTGCCTGAGGAAAATGTAATGGCATCCCCTGAGGCAACTGCCTTTCAAGACAGTGCTGATTCTCTTCAGGACCCACTCTCACACCCCTTTTTGCTTCTAGACCTATAACTAGACTCAAGTCCCAGTGGGATCCTAAAAGTGAGGTATAAAGTGTGACCCATGAGGAGATGCACTACACTCCAAAAGAACTACTTGAGTTTTCTAATTTATACAGACAGAATCTGAGGAACATATGTGGGAATGGATACTGACGAGGTGGGATAATGGTGAAAGGAACATAAAATTAGACCAAGCTGAATTTATTGATATGGGCTCCCTAAGCAGAGATTCTGCATTTAGTGTTGCAGCTCAGGGAGTTAGAAAGAGCTCTAACAGTTTGGTTGGTTGGCAGAAACATGAACCAAAACGTGGCTCACTATGAAGTGAGTGATTTGGAATTGCTCGAATTGCCTTGGTTTAATGTAGAGGAAGGGATTTAAAGGCTTAGAGAGACTGGAATGTTAGAGTGAATTTGTTATTTATGGCTTACTCACCCACACTGGGAGAGTCAAGAAGACATATCTTTCACCAATACTGTGAGAAATAAATTTGTGACGGAGCCCTGGCATCCTTGAAGAGCTCTGTGATCACTCTTCTCTGTAAGCCAGACCTTACAGTGGGAACTGCAGCCACTCAAATGGAAACCCTAAATGCAATGGGAGTGATTGGATCCTGGGGTCCTAGAGGCTGAGTGGTGGCACTCAAATGCCAAAGGCAGGGTGGGCATGGTTACTGTAAGGGGCAGCAGAGTCAAAGCAGAAATCAGAATAATCTGACTCACACCCACCTGTGGCGTCGGCTGGTTGATCATGGTGATCCTAGAAATGAAATAGATAGAAAGCCTACTCAATTCTTACTTGATCTATATAAACAGAAAAATTTTAGGTCAAGTGAACAAAAGTCTAACCTGAATCATAAAAAGACAGTCCAGAGGGAAAAATGTTTTCATCAGGAGACACAACAATGATTCTATTGAACTGGAAGTTAAGACTGCCACCTAGCCACTTTGGGTTCCTCATGCCTCTCGATTAACAGGCAGAGAAGGGAATTATGGTGCTGGTTGGGGTGACTGATCCTGACTACCAAGGGGAAATTGGAATACTTCTCCACAGTGGAGATAAGGAAGAGGATGTCTGAAATACAGGAGATCCGTTAAAGCATCTCTTAATATTACCACGCCCTGTGATTAATGTCAATGGAAAACTACAACAACCCAGTACAGGCAGGACTACTAATGGCCAGATCCTTCAGAAATAAAATTTTTGAGTCTCTCCACCCCATAAAGAACAATCAACTGAGGTGTTTGCTAAAGTCAAAGGGAATAGAGAGTGGACAGTAGAAAGAAGTTATAAATACCAGCTGTAATCACATGACCAGTTACAGAACTGAAGACTGTAATTGACCTAAGTATTTCCTCCTTATTTTGTTTTGAATACATTTGTGTACGTGCATGTGTCTATCTCTGTTTTCTTTCCTCTCTTATTCTCTTGTCATGTAACATTAAATGTATTAACTATATGCTAGAATTTAAGTATTGTTAATTTTACATCATTGTATTTAAGTTACAGAATATCAAGGAGAAGAGTAAATATCACTCAAGAACTTTACCTCCTCTTCTGGGGAAGCAGTATATTTTTGGTTGTATGCAGGATAGTTGTATCATGTTAGTTAGTGACTACATACTAACTATATACGAAGGTAAAAACTTTAACAATAAGCTTAACTCTTTGAAGACTAAAAATTCTTTTATACCAAATATGTCAGATAGGGTAATAGCCTTACTCCTTCGAATTTGTGAAATATTCCTTGAAGATTTAGACTGCTTTACCACATTTAGGTAGTGACAGGCATCTATATACAAATGCTAGTGAATAACAAATGGATACAAAAACAAATGATTTAAGATATCCAATTAATAAGCCCCAAAATGTGGAACAAATATTAAGATGAATTGAATTAATTTCCACACATTTGATGCCACTCATATGTGGGGCACATGCTGCATTGTACGTTGTTGGTTCCTATGGGTATAATGCAATGGTTATGATTCTTAAGAAGGGTGTATATATGTATTGTGGGACATTTATAATGTCCCACACAACAAATCACTTATCAAGTGCCTTTCATCTGCCAGACTCTGTGCTGGGAATAGAAAAATGAGCAAGCTAGAACTCCTCCTCTTAGGAATTCTCAGTTTAGTGAGCCTAAAAATAATGAGGATCAAAAGACACAGACTCAAAAAATGTGGACTGTGAGGGGAGAAAGAGAATCATGGAAAAGAAACCATGAGGAAAAGGTGCTTTAAGCCTTTCCCTCTGAGAGCAATATGTAAATTCCTTAGTGTGCCCTGCCAACTCTGGATGAGGAGCGTGTGTGTGTGTGTGTGTGTGTGTGTGTGTGTGTGCATACTCAGAGGCACAGCTGGTGGAACAAGGAAATACCTGTTCATGAGTAGAAACTATAGAAGCAAAGGAAAGGAAGACACAACAGAAGCTAGGCTTTACCTCCAATATTCCTTATTTCTTGAGTCACATTGAGAAGTCATAGCTTTTCCATAATACACTGGGACACGACAGATTCATCTAACAGAGGAGCCAATTCATCTTCTATAGATGGAAGTTTTGTTTCACAAAGAGTAATTCAGAGGAGGAAAAGGAAATTTTTGAGCTAATATTTATTGAAAACCAAAAACAGTAGAGAGAGAGACACTTATTAGAGCACATATTGAGAAATACACTTGAGAACAACTGTACCAGATGCCAATTTGCAGTGTGCTCTAGGGAAAAAGGGGGAAAAATGGAAATGGTTTTCCAAACCCCAGGTAAAAATGAATACAAAGAGTAATAACACTAATAATATTTGTAAACGAGCAACTCAATTGCAGAATATTTTTACACTCTGAGTCCTGATGCTTTTTAATTTTTAGATATAAATTTGGTTAAATTTCTTCTATTTTAAAAATGATTCCCTTTGCTATAATCTTCTTTAATATATAGTAATAGAACAGCTCGAAAGCTTCCTTACAGAGGGTTGCCACAGCAACATCCCTTCAATATACATGCATGGAATTGGGGGGGTGATGAGGGGGAGGGGGAAATACAGTGGATTATGGAACATAATATGGTTGATTTTCAAGGGAGGAATAAGAAATACAAGAGGAACAGAGAAAAGGGAAGGATCAGACTGCAGAATGTGCAGATTATTTTAGCATTGGTCATCTCTGGTCTCATATGACTCTGAATATACCTCCAGAAAACCTAAAACAGAGGGATGTTACTTCTGAAAGAGAAGCAAGGAGAATGGATGCAGAGATGATTCTTAAGGTAGGTGCAGGGGGACAAATTATGTCCCAAGGCTGGCCCGTAACCAAACAGAGCTAAAGTGAGATTGCCACACAACTAAGGAAGCTCAGCATGCCTTGACTCCTAGCTGCCTTTGATGCCAAGTGTTGATATGTCTTTGCCAATATTTTTATGCTTTGCACACCCTAAAGAAAAATTGACTTGAGCAAAGTTCAGCATGGAGTTTAGCTATTTCACCCTCTTCTTGAACACTTTGGTCCTAGTGAAAAAAGAACTTCCTGGCAGAATCAAGCCAGTTAAAGGCACAAAAGAGGCAGCGTTTGACTTAAATATCACTTCCCTGCTTCTTTGGGTGACCTCTTCTACTTTCATACCTCGGTTCTCAGGTGCCTAATACCAGTGGACGTGCTGGGCGGCCTCCAAAAGTCAATAGACATCATTTCATGTCCTCCTTAGAATTTCCTTCCTGTGTAATTTTCCCTTTTTCTTTATTTACACTGAAATTCACAATAAGCTGTCCGTTTTCCTCGGGGCCATGGTAAATAATTTCAATCAGTCTAATAAGAAGGGCTAACTTTTATTGAGATACTATTGGACTGTTTATGCTCAGTCCTTTATAGGTATTATCTCATTTAATATAACCACACTAAGTAGATGTTATTATTCTTGTTTTTAAGGTGAGGAATCCGAGCGTTAAAGGTGTTACATCGCTTGAACAAAATCACACAACTAACATGTGAAAACAGCCAGAGATTGAGCCTGGCTCAATTGGAGCGTGATCTCAAGGTTCACGCTCACAGCCAGCACATGACTGCTCCTGCTAACCACCCCTCGTGAAGATGTTTATGAGCTATAATGCCCTAGAGCCTCTTTCTCTTCTGAAAAAATATCACCTTTTCTCAGAGGAATTTTTACTGCGTCAGTAGAAAGAACTGATTATGAAAGAGATTTCAGAATGAGATATATTTAACCCAATCTCTCAAATTCTACTGCATAAGTGACTGTTCTTTCTATTTTCACTTGCATTTTGTTGGAGTCTCTGCTCTGTTTCCGTCAGGGATAACCTCACGTTGAAATTCAAGCATCTGTCTACCTCAGAGAGTCCGGTATTCAGGTATGTAGGTGGCTGAGGCTTTTCTGGGTGATGCACTGCTCCCTCTGCTGGACTGTGGAGGACAGAAGGAAAAGAATCTTCAAATTCCAAAGTTGGACATGGTACCTAACTTTCTTTACAACTATTAAGAAATTAGGAGAGATAAACAATGATTACAAAGAATTCAAGGGCATGAGGGTCCAACATAGCTGAGAAATAATAACGGATGCCAATGAGTCCTGTCCGTAGCACAGATGTGCCTTCTGTGAATAGGTATTATTTTTTATTTAGGAGGTACAGCAAAGATATGTTTTTCACACCAACAGGAGAATCTTACAGTTGTCATTGTGATCTGTTTTCAAGATAGAGCTGGCATCATTACCTTAAATTTCTGCTAATTATGAATCATTCCTGAAGTGTAGACTGCACGTGCTTTTTTCCTCTGGGAATGTTTTACAATCTAGAAAAATACCAATGTGAAGAAATATGCACTTACAAGGTGAAGCAATTTATAGTAAAGATAATCTAAGTTTACTACAATGTAGACATGGTTCTGAATTATGTGTAGTGCAAAAACATGGCAAGAGTAGTGGTTGAGTCATTTCAAACCTTAAAAGACAAGCTAAGCTTGTATAAATTTAAGTACCACGGCAAGATGCATGGTTTGTTAATCTTACTCATTTATTCACCCATTCATTCAGCAGACACTTATAAACTTCTGACTATGTGGTAGACTCAGAGTCAGGTGCAGGGAAATTTTTTATATGTTCCCCCAAAAGCAAACTCTGAGACAAAGATTTAGTGGTAAGTTGTTTCTCTGGGAGGTGATCTCAGAAGCAGCTGGGGAGGGGAGAGGGGAAGTGAGTCAGAGGAGGGATGGCAGTCAATGAAGGGTGCATTATTAAGACAGATACTACTGTGGGTCACTAGAATTTAATCGTGCTGGTGAACTCTAGAAAGTAGTATAGAGCATGTGCCTCATGGTTATTGCACCTGAGGGGCAAGAGTGCTGGACTATTTACATACCAGCCTTTTTAAGTCACGAGTTAGGGCTGAACCCAGGTCAAGGGAACAAGGTGATTAGTTCTCCAAGACCTCTACATGAAGTCCATGTGACCAGAGCAGCTCTGCCATCAGAGAAAGTGCAAGCAAAGAGATGTAAGAGTTAGTGCACTAAAATGGTAAGGCCTAGGGGATATAGGCAGGCCACCTACACATCTGCTAGAGAACATCTAGGTGGTTAGGACACAATCGCTGGCCTAGAAGAGCTCACAGTCTAGTGAGAGGTGGAAGTCAGGGACCCATGGGGTTGATCTAGGTTGACCTGGATTGACCTGAGAAAAGAGAAATGCCCTGCATCATTTGTGATTAGAGGCAAGGAGATAGAGATAGTTGATAAACTGATAAGTTTTTCATTAGAAGTGTCAGCAGTTGATGAATTAAAGAATACAGGCCTCATCTTCTGATGAAGTGGGACTTTGATAATCCCTGAGAGTCAGAGGAGAGAGAGTTCAGTGAGAGATGTTCAGGAAATTGGAAAGGGAGACAATCAAGGACATTTTATTTAAATCACACATAATATCGAAAGATAGAAGAGTACAGAAAAGCAATTTATAAAAATTTTAATTACCAAAAGTAATTTTGGGAGTCTCTTGAACCACACATGTGGAAGTAGGGCGATATTTAATGAAGAGTAAACAATGGGTCTACTTTTCGACTTTCCTAATATCATATCAGTCTTGTCACATGTTCAGCTGATCTCTAAAGAATCTGATTTTAGTGTCAGTCAGCACAGAGAACACTGACGTTACTAACCCACATCAAATCACCCACTCTTAAAATCTCAGCTTACGGAAGTAATGTTCATGGAAAGTTGTTTAAGCAAAATGCTTTCCATCCTTCATCCACTTCTGTGAGTATTTTCTTATTTGGATCCAATTCTTATTTGGACCACCAGAAAGATGCATGGCTGGATCACATTTTTTTAGTACCTCTTAGGAAAACTTTCCCTGAATTATGAATACTTATTGTATCTTCAGATATTATTAAAGATCTGGAATAGTCATATTAAATTTGCTTCTATATTTGTTATGAATTTATCAATGATATTGTCCATTATGTCATCCAATGTCTGTTTTAAGGGCCCATATGAAAACTTTTCTTCTTTCAACTGCAGAATTTAAATGTATCCTTCCCTCTAATAAAATGCTGTAACTTGTTTTGCCAGTATTACCAAGGAGCTTGGAAAGAAATATGAGGCTTGATTTTTTTTTTTTTTTTTTTTGCATTTACCATATTGGCCATTTGCTGTATTATTCATTATGATTTTCTAACTCTATTTTTACTATCATTATCACTGTGAATTTTGTTGTGTGTGGCTGAAAGTCTCATTATAGAGAAATAAGTATAAATAAATTCTAAAGTGAAAATAACTTTTGGAGCAATGCAATTTTTTAAAGGAACACCAAATATGAATATACAAAGGGCATATGGCTATTTATAGAATGAAGCCACTTATCCTATTAATGCTAACCCCAGGGCATCAGAATCACTGCTCTGTCTCTGCCACCACATGTCTTTTTATGCCAACGTGATTTAGAGTCTACAGGGAGTTCACAACACAAACATATCTGCGTTAGAGCATCGGGAAGCAGCTCACTTTCCACCTCTACACACCTATGAAAGGGACCCAGACTCAGTGAGACTAAATTTATCACTTTAAGCTTATCAATGTGTCACATCCTCAGAATAATTCCGTGAGGTAGAACCGTGTTTCATACAGGCTATGTAAACTTGCTAGTAACAGAAGGAGTCAAGATTCAAACAGATCTGTCTAAATTTAGAATGTTCTTTCTACCAAAACACCTTATTATGACTTTTGCCTTCCAACTGTTCAGATAATAGCATGAAAAGAAGGAAAACATGTGGTGTATTAATATATGTTCAATGCCTGGTGACGTAAAAGTATGAAAATCCTCACTATGGCAGTTCCGGAACAGACCATTAATTGTGTCACGTTAACTGTTTTTTGTCGTGTAATGTAACATTTCATTCTTATGTATTTTTAAAGAATAGTTTCTAAGTCTCTACAGGCTTTTTTTAAAGCTATCTCATAGGGAACCATTAAACTTGTGCACATCTATTTTCTATGGAAATAGAGATTAAGTCAGCTAGGTGGATGGCTCCAATAGCAAGGCTGAGGCACCTGAGGAGAAAGGTAACTGAACTGACTCTGCTGGCAGAACTATAAGCAGAAAGATGGATGACGGTAAGAAAACATACAACATTAGTGTTAAATGGTCTCAGCAAAGTAGCCATATAAGAAATAGAGTCAATGCATCTCTCCTCTGTAGCTTGGATGGAAAAGGATGCTTGCTATTGGTCTTCTCTAATTTTCACATCTGGTGTGAGTGAATCAGTACAGCATCATTTACGCTGAGATGACAAGTTCAGCCATGACAGATTATCTCATCATAAAAAAGGGCTGGTGGCTAAAGGTAAGGGATTTCTTCTTCCCAGATTCAGTTTACTTCCTCCCTCCTTCCACTGACAGTAATAGCAGTTTCACAGGTCACAGTAGTGTAAAGAAGCATCACTGAAAGTACTTGCTGTCATTGGGCAAGGATGCCCAAGGAGACTGCTACCCGTTATTACTGTCAAAACCCTCTTAACGAGATGGATTTTCGCCAAGAGTGAGGGTGAAGTGAAAGCTACATCTCAGGTAACAGGTCACTCACCCAATTATAATTACCAATGGGACTGAAAAAGTCAAGAAAAATGTTTGATACGGGCACCCTTTACACTATGGCACTGTTATCCAACGTGGTCCTTGAGCTTCTGCACCAGAATCCAAGGGTGGCTTTTAAAATTTACCAAATCAGAATCTCTGGAAGTGGCAATTAGAAATCTGCATTTTTAGCAAGTAGATCAAGCATATTAATATTGAAGTTAACTACTATTCACTCTAATCATGTCATCAATATAATGCCAGCTTAATGGGGAAAAATATGACTTTTCTCTTCCTCTTTATCGTCAAGTAAAATTGTTACAATAATAAGGATTGTGCATAATAAATGCTTCTTTTTCATTGTAAGCAGTCAAAAATTTGAAAAATTCTGAAGCCCATATCTTAGACCACAAGCTAATTGTCTTTTATTCTCATGTATAAAATACGAGAATTCAAATAGTTTACATCAATGTGGTAATTAGTTGTTGAAAAATTTTTAAAAATTATTACAAACATTTTAGACACCATAATGACTAAGCCTTTACATCTTTCAAGCTAGAGCTTTCATTTTAACAAATTATCCTCGTGACTGGTTTACCAGAGGACTAGCCAGAAAATTCTGCCAGTCTGATTAACATGGTTATGAATAAACCGTATTCTTTAATTGTGGGTTCCTGGATGGCTAATCCTGTCTCTCGCTATTTGTAAAACTCACTTAAAAGGAAAACAACCATGTATATTACAATCTCTTTTTCTTATGAGATTCTGAGTCAACGTGCATGGCCAAAACTGACTAAGATTCCTATAAGTGGAAAAGATGATAATTAGAGATTGGTAAATAACTAAGGTGAAAAGTAAAACAAAGAAATGAATAAACAAACAGTTGGCAAAGTGTTAGTTTCTTGCAAACATCTTAAGGGTGAGATCATTGTATTACGAAATTGTTTTAATGTTTATATCCCTTGAATGGGAATTGATTTGAAATCAGTGCTACACAAAGATTTCAATATCGTTTTCTCACCTGAGAGCTATAAATTATACATTCACTTTTTGAAAGAAAAGTCAAAATTAAACGAGTAGATCCTGGTAGGATTTCTAGTCTTTCACTAGTTAATGACCAAATTAAGTGTTTCCTTTTCTCATCAAATAGCCATTTAACAAAGTATTAATACTAGATGTCAGAAAACATTAGTATAACAACATCGGCTTCAGAGGTTGTATGATACTTACAACATATTATTACTTCTATCCCGAGCAATTACAATGTAAATCAAATGATCTAATTAAATCAAATAAATAAATGTAAATCAAATAAGTCAAATTTATTATTGTAAATCAAATTTACATTAAATCAAATTTAGAAATCTATATTTTTGTGTGTATGTGAGGAAAATCAGCCCTGAGCTAACATCCATGCAAATACTCCTGTTTTTGCTGAGGAAGACTGGCCCTGGGCTAACATCCATGCCCATCTTCCTCTACTTTATATAGGACACCGCCACAGCATGGCTTGACAAGCAGCTCATCTGTGCGCGCCTGGGATCCGAACCCAGGCCGCCAGCAGCAGAGCCCGCGCACTTAACCGCTATGCCACGGGGCCGGCCCCAGAAATCTATTTTTTTTGCATGTATACATACTCCTTGACTTTTCATCTATATTAATTGTCTAATAAATGTGGCATTTTATATAGATGCTCAGGGAATTGAATAAAGAAAAATTACTTGATATACGTTATTTATAAGAATTCATTGGAGTCTACATTTGGAAAAGTGATATTTAAATCTATTTTAATTTCACATTTGCCTAGTGCTTGCAAATACTAATTCATGTAATCCTTATGACAGCCCTATGAGGTGCACATAACTATTGACATCTCCATTTTTCATATAAGCAAAATTATTGCACAGAAAAGTTAAGGAGCTTGCCCATGGTCACAGAGAGCAAGCCATGACGTAGGATGATTCAAACCCAGTCTGAAGTCCATGTGCGTAAGGCTACGCTATGTTGCCTCCAACACGGGACCACTGTTAAGAATACAGTCATATAGCTAAATTGTTTTCTTGTTATGCTTTTTAGTCTATATCTATTTTTTAATCCAGAAAAATTACACACCCTTTGGGAAATCTTCTTACCTACTGCAGTGACCTTATGACACTTGCATAAACCACTAAAAAGCTCTCTACTCTTTTAGAGTTCCCATAAAATAAACTATAATTTTTTATTCAATAATTTATACTCTATCTTTTTTCTATAAAATATCCTCATTGGTGAGTATAGATAGTAATAACTATTATAATTTATAGAAATCACAGTAGAACCTACAGAACTTTAGAGCTAAAAAGGACACTGTGATGATTATTCTGAATAACTAGTTTTGAAGATAAAGAGTAAAGTTCAGAGAAATTAAATAATTAGTGTTTGTTCGTTTGCTGTGCAATGGACATTAGTCAATTTCTGTCTGCCGAGGACCCTTGCCTCCTCCCTCATAGCATCTCAATTTCCTATTGAGGAATGACTTCTCCCCCATTTAGGTCATCGTGGAGGAAGTGAACAACTGACCTTGTGGATGTCAAAGGGCCCACATCTTCCCTCTTCTTGCCCAACTACACCTGGGCCCCATGTATGTCATAATCCTGCTCAATTCTCTCTTCAAGGGCATTGAATCTTGAGTATCGGAGGCAAGGGTGGGAGAAGATTTAGAGGTGATTTATCCCAGAGGCACATGGCAGCAGTAGCGGATGATGTCTTGTGTCTTATACCTGCAGCTGGACCAGCTTTGAAACCATTTTGGTTTGTTCTTTCTTTCTAGCCCTTCAAAACAGTCACTGATTTCAGTCTATTCTTCTCTTCAGTCTCCTAGCCTTACATAAATCTTTCCAATAAATACAGTTTCACTTAATTAGCTAGAGTTGATTTCTGTTACTTACAACTGTGAATCCTGATGTATATATCTTGTTAATTTCTTTGTTCCAGGTCACCCAGATAGTAAATGGCAGACAAGGGTCTTGAATGAACCCAATTCTCCTTACATGAATTCTCATACCTTTTCACTAAGGAATTCTGCTTCCCCAAGTATACGTAGTACCCTCCCCCTCCTTTATCCAAACTCTTACTATCGGAATTTTGATATCCAAAATTCCAGAACTGAATAGATTTAGAGATATCCTTTTCTATCCAGATTGTTTATCATAATGATTGTTATTCAAAATAAAGAAACAAATCAATTTGGATAAAAAGGGATATATTATGGAGAATGTTCTATAACATTACCCAGATTGGGTAGCAAATGGACAGTTACTAAATAAATTTTCTGCATGAGGGGCAAAATTTTGTATTAAGACTCACACTGCAATTATAGAATTAAAGACTTCTCAAAAATGGATGGGAGGGTAGGGCATAATTCTTTCAAATAGCTTTCATTTCTTTAAGTTGTATATGATATTCTCTAATAAACATTATATGTAACCGCTCCCATCCTAAGCTCTCCTGGGAAGATTTCTCTCACTCATTACAGAAAACTGCCTAAAAATCTGTATCCTATGATAAGATTCTCCTGAACCATAATTACAAATTGGTGCTTTAGAAGTTGTTTTCATGTAAGAAGAACATTAAAACTTTAATTTCCTACAGATTAAGGTAAAATAAAATAACCCAAAGGAGACATCTATTATATTAACAATCAGAGATTGTTTGATGTGGAAGGGCTCGTAGTGACCATCCGGCTCAAAATTCATATATTTATAAATGTGGAAACAGAGGACCAGGCTGATAAAGTGGCTTGTAAAAGGTCATCAAGTTTGTTAGTGGCCTTTTCTGACTCCAGGGCTAGTGTTTGTCCCATCACACTACACGTATGGTTGACAAAGAAATGAAACTTTTATTTTGTTCTTGATCATTATGATGTTTATTTCTCAAACTATATTTGTTCAATTTTATAAAAATTTAAAATTCACAATCACATTTTATTAGGCTCTCTATACCATGTATTGCAAATCATCGTGTTTTCAGACATTTGGGGCTCTGGCAGGTCCTATTCCACTAAACACCGAGGTCGGGTTACAAAGAAATATGTGGGCATACAGAGTTATGGAGCAAAGAATCCTGATGTAAGAAGCAGTGTAGAAGCAAATAAAATAGAAAAATACTCCAAGCAAAAAGAAAATACGTCAAGCTTAAGTCTAAAAGAGAATAATGTGGGTTTCTATTTGACAAGGAGAGGAAATGCTTGATAGGAAACATTAAAAAGGAAATGATTCATGGCACTTTACTTTAGTCTTTACACATAAAAGATATCACTGTGTTCAGACGAGTGGAGAAGGCCACACAGTGGGGAGGAGGGCGGCAAGTCATTCTGAAATAGTGAAGAATAAAACGGCATGGATGAACTCTTTATACCTGCAGGAGCTACATTTTAATAATTTAAATCATTTTGCAACACCCTATCACGTTAACATAAATTATTTTTGACGTTCATAGAAGGAAGATAGTCAGATGTGAAATCTGGAAAAACTGAAGGAGAAAAAATAAAGAAATGGAAACTCTTTAACTCTCCTCTTTTACCATCAAAACCTTTCAAATAAAGTTTTTTGTTATTTTAAATACTCAGGATATCGAAGACCACTTTCTGTTGAATTTCAGAAAACATATAGATTGCAAAGTCATACATTTATTATACCAGTGTGAGATTTCATCAGAATTTCCTTCTGCCTCTACGTATGTACAGAGCTGGTGATCTCTAATTGTTTACTATGAAATTTCTGTATAAAGAGATGGCATTTGGCATAATCAATATAATGTTCATTTTCTGACTGGTGTCACTATACCATAGCTGCTCATCAATTATAGAAATTCATTAGATCATTCTTAGGTAGCTGGACATCAAATATTAATAGTTTGCAAAATAGTTACTCCATAGCTTCCCAGAGACAAGAGGAGGATGATCATTCCATAATTCAGAGATTTTTGACACCATGACCTACTAGTTTCTACACTTTAATTCTGTTGAAAAAACTGAAGCTAGCTACTACCTAAAGTACTATTCATCATGTCATGAGCTCCTAAACTGCACCTTCTGCCCCAGGTTCCGGGAAGAATTTATTAGTGGCAGACCTGGTAGCACCTCACAACCCCAGTGCCCTCCCAAACATTATTTCACCTGGTCCTTACAGAGAAGGAGGTAGGCAGCATTTAATTTTGAGATGTGATGTAACCAGTGCATGGTCAAATGTCAAATGCCAAGCAGGCAGCAGACTAGAAATTCTGCTCTAATGAGTATCCTCTTAGGGGTAATCTTTAGAACCTTCATAATTTTGTCAAAATACACCTCTGTTGCTTGACAGATGCTTTTTTTTAAATCCTCCAGTTCCAGTGAATACAAAGACACAGTTTAGTTTCTTACATTCATCAGAAATGATTCAGAAGATAGAAGACGAGTACACTTTGATGAAAGAGAGAAGCTTGAAAACTAAAGCTACTAATTGGAGAAAATACTTAGGTGAAATACTGTTGGAGAATCTCTGAGCAGCACAAAACAGCATGAATGCACTAGATTCTAATAGCAAAACGATTGGCACTGAAAGAGGTGTTGAGCAAGGACCAATATTGAAATTTATGAATGCCTAGTTCAAATTTCCGAGGCTATGTCCTAATAGGTAGCACCCTTGATAGCTGGTCCTCTCTACCTTCTCCAAATGAGTGACCAGTATATACTGGAAGCTCCAAGGTTCGGGCAGGTATTGTGGGAGGGTTATTGACCTGGAGATCGTGATATAATTAACAAATGTCAAAATATTCCAGAAGAAACATCCTTCAGGAATACTGCAGGGGTGAATACTGTTGATTGACTACCTGTAAGATCATCCTCCATGCTCCTCCATCCTTGCAGACAGAACCCTGATATTGTTCAGGTCTTAGATGGTCATGTGTTTCAGAAGAAGATGAGTCTAAGCCAGTCATGGTGGTCTCATCACTCTTGCCATTATACTTGATTCGCTTAGACAGAGCAAGTGTTTTAATTCTGGCAATGAGATGTGAAGGGAAGTCTAATTGACACCACCTAGTAGAGTTTCCTAACTCTTCCAAAGGGACACAACACAAGAACCATCAGTTTTTCTGTGGTGTCTGGAACTGAGAATCATCTTGAGCTATGAGGGTAGCCAGTCTAAAAAGATGACTCAGTATGATGAGATTGGTAGTGTGAAAAGATAGAAAGAAACTATCCTGGATATTTGGCCTGTCAATTAATCAAGCTAGTAGTTGCCCTATTTTATGGATTTATGAAATAAAGGTGTCCCATTTTTAAAAATAGGTGTGTATTTTTAAATGCATATAAAATGTATCTAATTTTAAAAAATAGCCTTTGTTATTTGTAGCTGAGTACATCTTAACTTTATATACTAGCCAATTTATATCACGGATATAAAATTGCAACTCCATATCTTCTTTGGATTGGAGTAATTGAGTTTGATGGAAGATAACTAAATTCACGTGTAGATGATATGAATCAGCAGTAAGTGAAAAATATAGCTCATTAATGAAGTGGGACCTAAAACAGTATGTGAATCTATTGCCTGTTTGGAGCAATGGTTCAATCAAAATTAATTCATTTATGAAGGAGACAACAAACATTAAATACACTGACAGAACTAATAGATGGGAGACATGTCTCCAACTAAAAACGCAAAGCACATCGCATCTTGCTTGGAGAAAGTTGACAGTCATGATGCAAATGGAAAACACTATGGGAGAAAAAAGAGACAAAGCCAGAATGATTATGCATATTTGGAGGAAATTCTAGTCTACTAAGTGACTGTAATCCTTGGATGACCTCTCATGGGTGGGTCAGTAGTACGTTACTTGCTTACCAGCATCCCCATCCAGCAAGCAGTCTAAGCCTGAAGCCTTATTAACCTCCTTAGCCTCCCTTCTCTTCATAGTCAGTCATTAACCCTGCATTTCTACACTAACATGGCTCTTGAATCCATCCCTATTTTGTAAGTCTGTTCCCACTCCCATAGCCCAGGCCCTTAACATATCTGACCTAGATTATTTTAAAGACGTTTAACGGATCTTCTTATTTCTAATCTCTATATTCTTTCTTAACATTATCTTTCTAAAACACAAATGTGGTAAAGTCAACCTCATACTCAAAAATTATTCACTGACTCTCCATTAATGACCTAAAAATTAATGCTTAGACACCTTACCATAATTTCAAATATCAAGCTTTTCAATTTTTTTTCCTACCATTGCCAGTGTCATCAAAACGTTCACTTTTTCTGATAAAGTCATATGCTTTTTGTTTTATTTTTAAAATCAGATCTGTTCAAACTTATATGCTTTACTTCATTCTGCTTCTTCTTCTTGTAATTTAGAGATAATTTCATATTCAAATTTTTTCTGCCAAGAGCCTCTTTGAGTCATCTTTAGACCTTGTTTAAATAGCACATCCTCTACGAAATCTCTCCTAACTTCCCCAAATCAGAAATATTCTCTCCCTTCTTTCTGTCCTGGGTATAAGGTGTTTACACTATGGTATAGCTTTTTTCAGAGTATCTCCTGCAATATTTTTGGTCATAAATGTGACGGTGAGCTCTTTGAGGTCATGAACCATACGCCATTAGATTCCCACCTTATTGTATGGGATGGGTCTGGAGAAAGAGAAGAGTTTACTAGAGATGTGAATCAACTGGTCTCTGTGTCATTGAGTGGAAGCTCCTCTCTTTTTAGGCCAGAAAGATCAGAGAACAATGAAAGAATACCTTACTACAGTATAGGTATAAGGAAAAAACTTACAGGCTTCTGACTGAAACATTTTCTTTACTTCTGATATGAAAGATTCTATAAAGAATCTATAAAGAATAAAGCAATGCTAGGATAGATTCACTGGTGTGTGAGCCTGTCACTCTCCATATAGTTTAATTGGAACCCATTCTCCATTCATGATTTTGAAAAGTATAAATCATATCCTATCTTTCCCATAATAAAAATCCTTACTATAATATTATTAGAAAAAAAAGAAAACAAACTCCTTCCTTCCATGGTCTGTAAGATCCTTTTCAATCTGGCGCTGCTGCCTACCTCTGTCTCTTACCTCACACTTCATTCATCGGGCTTCAAAATTCAGCCTTTTTTCAGCCCCTTTTCACGCTCTTACCAGCCTCAGAAGTTTAGTTCTTATAGTCTCCTCTGCCTGGAGTCTTCTTACTCCAGACATTTGCCCCGCTGGCTCATTTCCTCACTCACACGTCAATTCAAATGTGTCCTTGACATGCCCTTGCCAAATCACCATGACTAATTATAGCACCTAGGATTTTTTTTTCTGTCTAAAATTATTTTAATTATTTGTTTTTAAGCTTGCTGTGTGTTTTCCTGATTAGAATGTAAACTGCTTGAGGGCAAGACAGACTTTGTCTTTCTTGTTTATTGCTATATCCCCAACACAGAACGTAGAACACAGTTGGAAGTCAATATATATTTGTTAAATGAATGAATGAATGATATTCTCAAAAAGATTTTTGGAGAATGGGTAGGAGAAATGGACCTCAGCATCCTAGTGCAAGTGAGGGCAGATTATGTACGTGGAAATTGTGATGCACTGCCCTTTCCAAACAAACTCCTGAATTAGGAAAATACTGATTGAGGGCAGCTTAGATATGAAGGGTAAATATGTTGAATAAATTCTTCCTAAGTTTGATAGTTTTTGATAGAAGCAAGTGCACTCTTAGGCTCTTTAAAAATATTATTCATTTAATTCCGGCAGCTTATTACAAGATATCTGAGGGAAAGACCTTTAAAATTCTCCAAAAAAGAAAAAGCAAAAACAATTTCTTAGCTGCAATAATTACCTGTGAGGTAAATTATGTGCATGTTTTCTCTTAAAAGACATTCTTTAGGCTTTTAACTTGGAAATAATGTTAAGTAGAACAGAAAAACTTAAGAAACAAAAATTTTAAACTTTTCAATGCTTCCACAGAGAATAGAAATCACATTTAACACGGAATAATAGTCCTTTATTCTTAAAGCTGATATTTTGTAATCATTAGTTTTACTTATTTTCTAATCTACCATATTGGGGTTTTTTTCATATTTTTTATTCTTTCAGCTGTTGTCACAAATTTCCTTCATCTAATGAGTTCTCAGACAAACCTGATTTGAACAGTGACCAGCTTTTCAAATTATGTTTTTACTGGAAGGAAGAATTTCTGGCAGGAAGTTATGCAAATGAAGAGTCAAAGATAGGGTTCTCCAAGCCTCTCCATTCTTACAACCTTTACAAATGGCTCATTAAGACTGCTGAATTGTAACAGGTAAAGCAGATCCTAGAATTTACTGAAAAAACATAATAGGCTCACATCAAAGCTAAAAGGTTAAAAAAATAACATAAGGACATAGTTTCCATACAGATAGATTCAAAACTACTATCCTTTCCCTCTTGAAACATGTTGACTTACATGACATAGAACATAATTGGGTTGCTAAATTACTTAATAGTTAAAGCTATCATTGCTACGTTTTGTTTAAAGCCAGGTGTATCTAACTATTTAAAAGCTGATATTTTTTTTCTTAGAAAGAAGAGGATAGCCATTATTTTAGGTACTTCAAATAACAACACAATGTAGAGCTGTATCTGGTGGCAGCAGTCAAGAGACTGCTTGAAGTCACATTGCCAAGACCTGGGCAAAAATACAAACTCAAGGAGACAAAAGTGAGATGCTAAAGAATTAAATATTTGGTTGCCTGGTCACTGAAGCCAAGTAACTTGTTGATTTATTTTTCAAGAATCATTTGGATCTACCAAGTGCTTATTTTGACATCATGTTGTTTAAAGACAAAGAATGAATGTCTATGGTCATATAAGAATTTCTGGCTGCAGGATAGAGCTGTTAAAATGGCCACATAGAGAAGGAATTAGCCACCCCATCAACGATACTTGACTATTGAAACTCAATGAGATACATAAGGTATAATTCACAGGGAAAGATAGGGAAATGAATTACTTATAAATTTAAAAAGACAAACAAACCATAGAGGATTCTAACGTTCCTGAAGTGGACAAAGAAGGGAAAAATGGAATTAAAAGAAAGACGGAGTTGCCAAACTTCTGTTTCATTAAGTCTGAAAAACAATATGAAGATAGAATTTGATTAAATTTATTTCATTACAACCAGAATATATTGGAAAGAATAAAAAAAAAATTGATGAAAATAACTATTGAGGTTTTTCAATGCAGTAAAAAATCAAATATCAAGTAGACACGACATAGATTTATGGCTTAGGAAATGAAGAAGGAAATACACATATATTATAAAATCTCTCCCTTTCCTAAATTTATATTGGCTAATACTTTCTCATTTCCCTAGAGCCAGTCAGTGGAACCATTTTTGGGAACAGCGCTGCTCCTTTTCTTAATGATTCATATTAGCAAGTGAGGTAGCAGTGAAATCCTTAATGAGAGCTACTATTCATGTATGCTAGACACGTAGGAGAATTTGGGCAGCAGGGATCTCTACTTACTCATCTGAATGTGGACTGAGTTGATCATATGGAGGAAATCTGGCAAGACTTCAGGAAGCCTGTGAAATAGAACAGAAGAAACACATTGACTTGAAAAATACCAAAATGCTCTAGAAATATTATTATGGTAAAGTTGAAATGAAAGATGAAGAGATTTTGAAGAGGCACACATATATGGTCTTCTGAAAATAGAACCACTCAATTTCAAAGAGTCTTATGGTACTCATGACGTCAGGGAAGGAAAAAGAAAAACCCAACGTATTTTACTACTTATAGTGTTGCAATCCGCATTTCTGGGAGCTGGACATGGGTGATGCCATTTGGTTCTTGAAGCGTTCTGAGCATATATTAGAAGCTATCTCTTTCTAAATGAAATATAAAATTTTAAAAGTTGACAATACTAATCAGGTTTTCATTATTACTATTTGATGAAAAGCAATTCGTAGACACTGTTTTGCAAATTTACAAAAGTTATCCTCTATTATGTGATTATCTTGTGATTCCCATTGATTGAGGTACTAGCAACCTGCACATTCTACAATTTACTGCCAGTAATCTGCTTTTACCTTTAATATCTAGTCCCATGGACTAATGCTTAATACATGTTTATTAATGAATAAATAGAGGAAAAATGTATGAGTGTGTAAGTAAATAACAGTAAATACCAAATCCTTCATCTTTTCACCATAGAAACAATATTATCTTAGTTTCAAGTATTATCTAGGAATTGTCTAACAAAGCCTAATAATTTGTTTAACTAGATCTCAATACATTTTCATAAATCAGGGTTCAGTTTTCTAGTTGCAATTGTTGTTGTTGTTGTTATTTTTGGAACAAATATTCCACGTCTGCAGTTTGCAAGAGCATGGTTTTTTCTTTACTCTCTCTCTTTCTTGAGTGACAATTGGTTCAGAAATCAGTCTCCTCCCTTGGCATGGTAATATCTGATGTACCATAGCCTACTGAATTTTAAAATTGCAATCTACTTAAGCTCACAAAGAAAATTGTGCAATTGATATCCATTTCAGTTTAAGCTAGCTTAGTTAAATATCAGATTGTCAATCAATAGAGAAATAGTGGAGATATCTATGGATAATAATAATTTGCTGCTTTAAGAAAGATCCCAAATCACCATTTCATACATACTAACAAGTGTCATATTAACATCTACATAATTAAATAAATATATAGATTTCTATTAGGTTTTTTACTTTTTGCAAGAATTACTTGATTACATATACTATATCCTGTAGAACATTTCCACTTTGCTAAAATCTTGATATATTCTGGCACCATGTCTTTTCGTTAATAACTGTGTAACTTGTTTACTCTTCTGGGGCTTAATTTACAATCTCTGCAAGCAGATATGGGATTGAAGGAGACAATTAGTCTGCTGAAGAAATGGCAATGTGCTTTCAAGCAGACTGACACCAGTTTTGCTGGAAATCCCATGGTTAGTTATGAAAAGGCAGGATGTAAGTCTGAGGGCAAGTTATAACCCTGCACTTGAGAGAAAAATAAATAGTGAGACAGAGCATGAGTGAACACATTGCCTGGGTTTATTTGTTTGAAACCCTGTACCTACTCTGACAGCTGTAGCGTAAATAGATACAGACTGCAGAAAAAATAATTTAATAGGGCATACACAGACTATTTTCTGTTCTCATCAATAATTTTGATACTACTGGAACAAAAGTTTTCCCTTCTGCTCTTTACTCAATTTTTTCTCGTAATTAAAAACACTGTGAACTTTACCCCTGTATAATCAAAGTGTCTCTTTTTTTCTCCCATCTCTTTTATGCAGATATCACTCAGAAGGCCGACTCTGCAGAAATATAAACCCCACCTTTCTGCCGATAGAGTTCCTTCTACATAGAATGCAGTGACTACATTTTAGGTATTTTATTTACTTTGAAATTTTTCTATTTAAAGTGTGAAGTGCTAAGTCAAGAAATGGTAAAAACAAATAGTATAAGAGAAAGTTTTCACTCTCTTTGACACACATGGCAATCAATACTGAGCTCTGCCTCTTGAACTCTGCAAATACCATTGCTGCCCCAAGCCATGCCTATGGTTCTACAAGCAGGGTGGAGAGAATAATTTTGTAGGGGAGGAAATATATCTTTTTCCTCCACTTTTCTAAATTCTCAACTGGGACCCCTGTAACAAAAGACAGATTAACAAGAGAAAAATATACAAATTTATTTAATATAAACATAAGTGACATGGAACACTTCATACAGCAATGAAGAACCAAGGAAACAGTTAAACCTGAGTGTTTGTATTCTAGGTTTGATGAAGAGTGGAAAGCCGTAGAAAGATGTGATAGGAAAAAGGTAAGGCAAGTGTAGCACAGTGGAGGGAACTTAGCAAGGCCTGTTTGTTCAGATTCCTCTCTGTGTCCCTTTGTTTTCAGAGGTAAGGATGCTCTTTTTCTCGGGCTTAGGGAGGGCACCTCTCACATCAGCGTTTTATGACTCACTAGGGGGAAGTCCTTCCTGCGCATACCATGTCTCACATTCCTTCAGCTTGAAATTTACAGTATGCCAAGGTGCCATATTTTGGGGTAGATCGTTCTGAACCCCATCGATTACCATCAAGCTATTTTTGAATTAAGAGGAAAATTAAACAGCACAAATAATATACAGTATAGTCTCAAAATAGACATTCTCAAGCACAGGATGACATGGAGAGAGAAACACTGGCCAGCGCAGGCTGGACTTACTGTGGGTAATCTCATACCCTGCTGTCTTTTATGTTTGCAAGGAGTTGGGTGGGGCTGGGGAGAATCAACCAAGTTAAAAGACAAGTAGAGCTTTGCAATCAAGGTTTTGGCCTTGTTAGTGTGAGAAACTTGCTATTCTGGGACAAGTTTGGGGAATTTGCATATTAGAGGTCTTGCAAAATTCCTGGGGAATTTGCATATCAGAAGCATTGCCTTTCTTGCTGACCTGGCTTGGCCACCTAAGAGGGGACTGCCCCGGACATCCAGCTCACAAATAGGTTTATTTCTCTGTGGTTATAAGATTATGAGGTTTCCTCAGGTGGTTGACAACTCCACAGAAAAACAAGCAGGGCTTAGTCCGTGTCAGTGTGCCCATAGCTATTTACTCCAAATGATTTTCTCCTCTCGTTCTAGTGTCTTACTTAAGGCAAGAAAAGTTCAGAGATGAAGGACCCAGGGGTGCTCAAAGAGAGATGTTCTTTGTCTCCAGGAGAAGGCACAGAGTGAGGTTCTTACAAGGTATTAACTAAGGAGGCAGGCATGATCTCAAGTAAAATAGCCCTTTGGAATTCTTATCTTTACATTTTTCTCACTGGTAACTGTAGGGGAGTGGAAAATTCCCCCCTTCCCCTCTTGGTTCTTATAACTAGTTGAATAATTAAAATGACATAAAGCAAGTTAACAAGAGAAAATTAAACAAACTTTAATATGTGCACACAGGGAATTCACATAGGCATGAAAAATTCCAAGACAGTCAGGCGAAATGAGGTATATATGTCATTCTGAACTAAGGAGAAGGGGGCTGGGGTCTGGGTCTTCAAAAGGAAAGGAGACAGCTTACAGGAAGATGAAAAGAGTTAATGTTTGGTAAACAAATGTTTGCTGAATCATCTAGAGACAATGGGACACAGAGAGGATTTTGATCAAATGCGCCTTGCCAGGTTCCTCCCTTTCTACCACACCTAGTTCATATTATACTATAGTTATCTCTGGGGATAGATCCTTCCTAGAATAGGCCTTCTATCTTAAATTCTTTTAGGCAGTTAGGGAGAAGGTCAAAGTTTCTTCCTAGGTCTTTTTTTCTTGAAAATATCAGCTGAAATTAATCCTCAAGCCAAAGAGACACACTTTGGGGTGGAAAATTCTGCTCCCCTACATAACTCTAGATGACCACCTGTAGTACAATAGGGAAAATAACATCTAATTCACAGGGCTGTTATGAATATTCAGCAAAATACTGTACATGAAGTACCTAGTCCAAAGTTTGGCAAATACTGTGGGCTAAACATGTGCAAGTTTTCCCTTCACCTCTAAATGTCCAAAGCTCCCTCCACATCATGACTTATTTACCAAAATTCATATTTTATCTAAATAAATCTATGGATTTAGGAGAGCAAATGAATCTCCATGGCCCTCCTTCGAAATTATCCACTTAGTCACAATCAAATCTTCAAGTTAGTATATAAACCACACTGTGCCTCTGTAGGGGAGGAAAAAGTTTTCCTCTATGCTTCTAGGTTCTTTTGGCTGGTTTAAGAATTAAATTGACATAATATAGATTAACAGGAGAAAATCAAATTTAATTTTCTATGCATGGAACCCCACATACATGAGAAAGTCAGACACTCTACATAAATGAGAGGTTCAGAGACAAAAAGGTAAAATGAGGTATATGTACCATCTTGAGCTAAGCAATGTGATAAGGGCCTGGGACTTCAGAGAGGAGGAGAGTAATTCACAGAATAAGAAGAGCAGATGTTTAGTAATTAGAGGGTTGCCCTGCCAGTGCAGATAGGTCATAAAAATTTATTTCTAGTAATAACTCTTATTATGGGCAAGTATCCCGATTTAAATTCTTTAAAAGAGAAGTAAAAGTTTCTCTTGAGACCACAGAGTCTTGATTGATTTTAGCTCAAAATATACCACACGCCAAACTGGCATATCTTGTTGAGGCCCATCCACCTCATAGCCACCTTTGAAAGATAGCCTTAGATTTAATATCCAATAGATACTTGAGCAATTTCTCTGTACATGATTGGAAAAGGTGTTATTTTACTTAAGAGAATGGATGCAATTTGAACCGGAATGACAATCTCAAGGTTTTCATTCTCAGTTTAGCAATTTGCTAAGGAATTTTGATGATCTTGAAGATTTTAATGAACTCAAATTAACAAAAGTATACTTTGTGATCCTATCACTAATGGAATAAAAAATAATTATTAGGTAGGCTTTTGTTTTATTTTATACAATCTCAAATAATGATGCTAAAAAAGGACACACAAACTGTTATCTGATTGTTTTTCTAGGTCTCTGGAAAACATGTACAGATTACTCCTACGTAGTTAACTGGCAAGAGCAATAAAGCCAATTACTACTTTCCAAAATCTCCATAACTTTTAGATCTTTAGAAATCTTCATTGAAGAAAGAATGATTATAATGGCCTTTGAAGAAATAGTTCAAATAACCACATTCATATTTAAATGAAATGAAATGAAATTAAACACATTTAGAATTCTAGAATGTTCTTCTAACATATCTTGAACTAAATAGGTGCTTAATATTTATCGCTAGATACACGTGCTTTGACAGTTGAAAATAGATCACATGTTTAATTTTCTGAGCTTCATACATAATGCTTAAGCACAATTACAAATACAATTATGTTTCTGGGGACAGTAGCCTAGAAAGGAAGAAAAGACTGTGATAAATTTCTCGATATATAACGTTCTTTTTGAAGGCACCATGACCCAAGTATTAGCACCACACTTATTCTCGTATTAAGTATATTTTTCCTAAAAGAAAGTCAGATTTGCAACCATGGCTATGAGGAAGAAAATGTCGTAGAGATAATGTAGTTGCAGGTCCGACTATGTTCTGTATTTCTTTCTTCTGGTTGCAATCCATAGCAGGAAGTTTTGGTGTCATCCTGTCCTCCACAGTTGCTGAACTCATCCTTTTCCACTATTAGGACACAAGCAGCATGTTTATTCACAAACAACATTTGAATTCCTACGATACCAGTAATAAGAAACCCAACATAGACCTTTACTTTTATCTTCTCTTTCTCAAAACCTCTCTGAATTATATCTCATGTCCTGTTCTTTGATGATAATCTACCTGGTAAACCAAGCTAT
Source organism: Ceratotherium simum simum (assembly GCF_057802395.1). NCBI lineage: Eukaryota > Metazoa > Chordata > Mammalia > Perissodactyla > Rhinocerotidae > Ceratotherium > Ceratotherium simum. The sequence goes on along the minus strand of NC_141908.1, from coordinate 36,152,461 downwards.
TTTGACAACGTATGTTACTGAGTTACTAATTAACCTTCCCATTTTGATATGATATGTCTGGAGACTACCTTCTTGAAAATTATTTGGATTAGGAAAATATCAGGAATATAAAATATTGTGTCTGAGCAGACATGCTTTCCTTTAATCAATCCAGGTAAAAGGTCACCTCAGTACCTAGTGAGTTCACTATAATCAAATTTGTAGCTGGAGGATGGATATTTTTCTGATTTTCCCTGAGGACCTGGTTTGCAGCTTGGCTATATAAGCTCAGAGTAGAAAAGTAAATGATCTAATGCCAATTGTGACTCAGGGTCATTTGCTACTATAACCATGCTTACCAGAAAAGGAAAGTCAAATTAAAGGAAATTAAAAAACAAAAAACTTCCTAGGAAATTTTACAGCTGCCCTCAGTACCTTTAAAATTTTTGCATATTACATCCTCTAAAATTATTCCTATTTTCTTCATCTTCAATTATTATATAAAGGACTAGGAAGAATATATAAGGCTAAGGGAACTTTTGGCTTCAAGATATTAAGCAATACTATTTGCTACTGGAAAATATATAAGTACATTTCTAGTAAGGACAGAAGGGGAAAAGATTGTAATCTTAGTTTATTATCATACACTTAAATATGTTTCACAATTTTATAACCCAAGTTTACTGAAAGTGTGTATGTATTTTGGTATGTAGGTTAAATAAGGTAATGGTGGCTATTGTATTAAATAAACCCTGAAATCTCTACAGCTCGATATTATTAAAGTACTTGTTTGCTTTTTTAAAGTCTAGTTAGAGGCAAGGAAGGGTTATACTCTATTTAGTGATTCAGGAACTCAGATTGATGTAGGCTGCGATCTTGAAAACATGTCTCCCAAGGTCACCTTGGGCATTGACATCCAACCAGCACACAAAGAAAGAGCCTGAAGGATCGATTGGGAGATTTTTATGGGCCAGATTTTTATGGGTCTTGGTAGTCACATACATCACTTCCATTCACATTCTGCTGGCTATAACTCAGTCACATAACCCCCCAAAAGAGGTAGGATGGGGAATAGTCTAAGAAGAAAAGAGAAAGCAGGAAAATAGTTGTGGTAAAAGGCTGGCCAATGTCTTTGTAGTCCCTTAATTCCATTAATATCCTCTTAATTCATGTTATAATTTCAATATGTGTTCCTTTAAAAATGTTTTATCCCCAGACATAATTTTTTAAGCTCATATAAGAAGCCAAAGAACATCCTTCTAAATTTACGTATACCTGTAGATTAGTGAATTTCTTATAAATCATTCTAATACAATAAAAGAATATTACATATTGTAAGAAATCACGATTAATAATGAGATAAGTATTTGTTAAAAGCATTGGTTCATATAAAAGAGCGCTCTCAAGGGAACAAAGATGTAACATATGATGATGGCGCCTAACCACATCCACTGGAATCCTCTGTATTTGTTCAGTCTGCCCATCCCCCAGCAGCCACAAGTGTTACTCAAGGCTCACATCGGTAACTTCTCCAGCAATTTCTCCAGAGTCTTGCCCTTGGGAAATTGGAACCACTTCTCTGGGAGTTGCCTTGTGATTACACAGCTGGGTATATATTCAATGAAAGACTGGTGGGGGTTACAAAAGTTTAGCTTCCTTGCCTAAAATTGGGACAGAATCTGCATGGCAGTGTAAGCTCCAGAGTTCCTGGAGGAACAGGTGGAGGCTGGACTTCACTTGACACCAGGGACTTGTATTGCTGCTTCTCTTATCTTATCTAGCTCCCCTCACTCCCTTACGGGTTTGCCTAATCTCACTCCCTTAGCAAATCTTTTTCATGCACACAAATTCTCATTTCAATCTGTTTGTAGAGAACCCAACTCAATACAAAAGATAAGTCATTTAAAATATGTTTTTAAGTCCCTGGCATCTCCAGACATATTTAGTGCAGGTAGTGACTGCAAAGACTCTGCATTTACATTCTGGAAAATGTGTCTGGATCATCTCTTCACAAATCAGGCTTTTCTCATTTTGCAACTATACTGAGAGCCCTTGGTTTCTTTTATACTCATCAGGAGCAGACATGAAAAAAACAAGGAATAAATATAAATGAAAAGAACAAAGTTAGAGAACCAAGATCCAAGGAAGAAAGTTGACCTCAGCAAGTTGGTGAACAAAAAAGTTGACAATGCAAATAAATTGATTACCAGCAGGAACTATTTCAAGTTAACATTGAATCAGTAACTGCATGGGTAACTGCAGTCAGGTATATTTAATGTTCTAACACAATTGGGCATACCCAAAATTGGGCATACCCAAAATGATTCTGACCTACTCAAAGCTAGCCTATGTTAACAGAAGTTTTTACAAATTAGATGCAAGTATTTAGAAAATTTAAAAGCACCTTCTAAATCCTTCTAGCAATTATTGAATACAAAACTATAAAGGCATCACATTTTGCCAAATTAATATATAGATGTTTTGCAATCAAGAGAAAATTCTAAGTAGGTGTGTGTATATGTGGAAACTGACAAGTTGATAATCATCATTGTGTGTAAATGCAAAAGGCAAAGTATAACAGACAATATTAGAGAAGAACAATTCTTACTCTTACTCTACTGGATATCAAGATCTATTACAGAGCCATAATAAATAAGATAGTATGATAGAGAAATAGATGAATGAGACAAAATGGAATTCATACACTGAATAATGCCTCCTGTTCCCAAAATTTCCACATTCTAATCCCTGTGAATGTTACTTTAAATGACAAAAGGGACTCTTTGATTAAGGCACAAGCCATCAAAGAGATAAATAATGGAAAGATTCCTTACGATAAGAGTAGGGAGTTTAAGAATCAAGAGAAGCAAGAATGGGTATATAAGAAAATGTACCATTTAGAAATTTAAAATATTTCCATTTTAAATTAGCAAAAGACAAAAGCAATCTTCATAAATATTCTAAGCAATAGACCAGATCCCTAGTTTCAGTCAACCAGAAAGATAGAACAAAATTAAATTTATAGGTACCTAATAAAACAGCTTCAAAATAAATGAAACAAACATTTGTAATATAAGGCTAAATAAAAATTACATATTACATATAAAGTTATATGTGTTATATACAAAGTTGTATAATTTATACATGTTTTATAAGGCAACAGATATACAAGGCTAAAAAATTCACAAATCTTCTGGAGAATAAACAGATACATGTGTGCACACACACGAATTTGTTAGTACCCAAATGCCAAGCATAGAAAGAGTAAACAGATTTGTGTATTTACAAGCTGAAATATTATTCATTAAAGATTCTTTGAACTCAGTGAAATTAAGCTAGAGAACAATGAGAAAATATGACCAGAAAATCCCATGATTGTAAGTCTAAAATACAAATATAAATAACAAATAAATCTACAAATGAATCATAATGAGAATTTAAAAATATTTTATACTGAATCACACAAAAAATGCAAAGGATACAGGTAAATGATTACTTTGAAGGAAATTCATCAAGCTAAATATACGTACTAAAAAAATAAAGACTTTTAAATTAATGAAGCATTCATTCTAAGAGCTAGGAAAGAAAAATAAAACCAACAAATAAAGCCCAAAAATGTAGAAGGAAGGAAATAATAAAAATTTAAGTAGAAAATAATGAAATGGAAACAAACAAATAATGAAGAATCCACAAAGTTAAAAGTTGATTCTTTGACAATACAAATAAAATTTAGATACCTATGGTGAAACTGATTAAAAAAGAAAAGATCCCATAAAACAATTTCAGGAATGAAAAAGGGTGTATTACTATAGATTCTTCAACATTACAAATATATCAAAATACTATCATGAACTACATTATACCAAGAAATTTGAAAATGTGTACAATTAAATGGACAAATTCCCAGAAAAATCGAACTTACAAAAACTGACTCAAGAAGAAATAGAAACCTCGACAGCATCCAGAATTTTCAGAACCATGACTAGTCACGATTTCGTCTTTCAACACATTTAGGCTATGCAGTAGCAGTTAAAGATTTAAATATGATTCATATGAGTCTGCTTTGACAATTCAGTCCTTTACATAAACATAGTTTTCTTTCTGCTAAAATAAAATCCCAGATTTAAATTTCACCAAATATTAACAATAGCTTTTTTTGAGGGTGTGTTATATTTGTTATATGTTTGGGGGCTTTTCTTTAGTGTTTTAATTTATAAAATAAAATTTAAAAATAATGTTTTATGAAATGTAACATATTTTACATACTCCATTTTTAGTTCAAACATATTTTATTTGAAACTTATTTAACAGAACCAATACTGCATAAAATTATTTAGCAACTTATGTAATGTTTAGCAACTTCAATTGTGACAACTTTCTGCAACAAGTTGTTATGCCTAATTCCAAAAACCTGAAAGTAAGAGTATATTATAGAAACATTTATTCATAGCTGATGCTTCTGATGTAAAGTGGTTTTTAAGGGAAATTAGAGACATATTTAGAAAGCCATTACCATATATATTCACTATGCAGTGTCAACTGGTCTTCAGTGTTATATTAGTTATGTACCACAACTAGAGAATCATCTCTTGTACAAATGTCTTAGTTTTCTAAGGCTATTCTGGGCATAAAAAGTCATTTTAAGTATTCTAAAAAAATTGCTTCTTCTCCTGCTTATTTAAATGTTTTTTCATAGTCTACATGAAAGAAATTAGAAAAACTTTCTAATTTTTTTATGTCTTTCTTTATGAAGTAATATACATATAAACATATAAGTATAAAAATTAGGTCAATTTTATTTTTTATTTTATTTTTTTTAAATTTTTTGTTTATTGCAGTAACATTGCTTTATAACATTGTATAAATTTCAGGTGTACATCATTATACTTCTATTTCTGCATAGATTACATCATGTTCACCACCCAAATACTAATTACAACCCAGCACTACACACATGTACTGAATTATCCCTTTCGCCCTCCTCCCTCCCCACTTCCCCTCTGGTAACCATCAATCCAATCTCTGTCTCTATGTGTTTGTTTATTGTTGTTATTATCTACTACTTAATGAAGGAAATCATATGGTATTTGACCTTCTCCCTCTGACTTATTTCACTTTGCATAATACCCTCAATGTCCATCCACGTTGTCCCGAACGACTGGATTTCATCGTTTCTTACGACTGAGTAGTATTCCATTGTGTATATATACCACATCTTCTTTATCCATTCGTCCCTTGATGAGCGCTTAGGTTGCTTCCAAGTCTTGGCTATTGTGAATAATGCTGCAATGACACAGGCGTGAGTGTATCTTTACACATTGGTGTTTTCAAGTTCTTTGGATAAATACCCAACAGTGGAATAGCTGGATCATATGGTAGTTCTATCCTTGATTTTTTGAGGAATCTCCATACTGTTTTCCATAGTGGCTGCACGAATTTGCACTCCCACCAGCAGTGTATGAGAGTTTCCTTCTCTCCACATCCTCTCCAACACATGTTGTTTCCTGTCTTGTTAATTATAGCCATTCTGACGGGCGTGAGGTGATATCACGTTGTAGTTTTGATTTGCATTTCCCTAATAGTTAATGATTTTGAACATCTTTTCATGTATCTGTTGGCCATCTGTATATCTTCTTTGGAGAAATGTCTATTCAGGTCTTTTGCCCATTTTTTAATTGGGTTGTTAGATTTTTGTTGTTGAGATGCATGAGTTCTTTATATATTTTGGAGATTAACCCCTTATCAGATGTATGGTTTGCAAATATCTTCTCCCAGTTGTTAGGTTGTCTTTTTGTTTTGTTGATGGTTTCCTTTGCTGTGCAGAAGCTTTTTAGTTTGATGTAGTCCCATTTGTCTATTTTTTCTATTGTTTCTCTTGCCCGGTCAGACACGGTGCTTGAAAATATGTTGCTAAGACCGATGTCGAAGAGCATACTGCCTATGTTTTCTTCTAGAAGTTTCACAGTTTCAGGTCTTACATTCAAGTCTTTAATCCATTTGGAGTTAATTTTTGTGTATGGTGTAAGGTAAGGGTCTACTATCATTTTTTTGCATGTGGCTATCCAGTTTTCCCAACACCATTTGTTGAAGAGACTTTCCTTTCTCCATTGTATGTTCTGGACTCCTTTGTCAAAGATTAGCTGTCCATAGATGTGTGGGTTTATTTCTGGGCTTTCGATTCTATTCCATTGATCTGTGTGTCTGTTTTTGTGCCAGTACCATGCTGTTTTGGTTACTATAGCTTTGTAGTATATTTTGAAATCAGGGAGTGTGATACCTCCAGCTTTGTTCTTTTTTCTCAGGATTCCTTTAGCTATTCGGGGTCTTTTGTTGTTCCATATAAATTTTAGGATTCTTGGTTCTATTTCTGTGAAAAATGTTGTTGGAACTTTGACAGTGATTGCATTGAATCTATAGATTGCTTTAGGAAGTATGGACATCTCAACTATGTTAATTCCTCCAATCCAAGAGCATGGAATATCTTTCCATTTTGGTGTACAGATCTTTCTCCTCTTTGGTTAAGTTTATTCCTAGATATTTTATTCTTTTTGTTGCAATTGTAGATGGGATTGTATTCTTAATTTGTCTTTCTGCAACTTCATTGTTAGTGTATAGAAATGAAACAGATTTTTGTATGTTGATTTTGTATCCTGCAACTTTACTGTATTCGTTTATTACTTCTAAAAGTTTTCTGGTGGATTCTTTAGGGTTTTCTATATATAAAATCATGTCATCTGCAAATAGTGACAGTTTCACTTCTTCCTTTCCAATTTGAATCCCTTTTATTTCTTTTTCTTGCCTGATTGCTCTGGCTAGGACTTCCAGTACTATGTTAAATAGGAGTGGTGACAGTGGGCATCCTTGTCTGGTTCCTGTTCTTAGAGGGATTGGTATCAGTTTTACACCATTGAGGATGATATTAGCTGTGGTTTTCTCATATACGGCCTTCATTATGTTGAGGTACTTTCCTTTTATACCCATTTTATTCAGAGTTTTTATCATAAATGGATGCTGTATCTTGTCAAATGCTTTCTCTGCATCTATTGAGATGATGGTGTGATTTTTATTCTTCATTTTATTAATGTGGTATATTATGTTGATTGATTTGCGAATGTTGAACCAACCCTGCATGACTGGAATAAATCCCACTTGATCATGGTGTATAATCTTTTTAAGGCATTGTTGTATGCGATTTGCTAGTATTTAATTGAGGATTTTTGCATCGATGTTCATCAGTGATATTGCCCTGTAATTTTCTTTTTTTGTGTTGTCCTTTTCTGGTTTTGGTATCAGGGTGATGTCGGCTTCATAGAATGAGTTAGGGAGAATCCCTCCCCGCCTCAATATTTTGGAAGAGTTTGAGAAAGATAGGTATTAATTCCTCATTGAATGTTTGGTAGAATTCACCAGGGAAGCCATCTGGTCCTGGACTTTTACTTTTGGGGAGGTTTTTGATTACTGTTTCAATCTCCTTACTGGTGATTGGTCTATTCAAATTCTCTACTTCTTCCTGATCCAGGTTTGGAAGGTTGTATGATTCTAAGAATTTATCCATTTCTTCCAGATTGTCAAATTGGTTGAAATATAGCTTTTCATAGTATTCTCTTATAATCTTTCCTATTTCTGGGGTGTCTATTGTAATTTCTCCTCTTTCATTTCTGATTTTACTTATTTGTGCCTTCTCTCTTTTTTTCTTGGTGAGTCTAGCTAAAGGTTTGTCAATTTTGTTGATCTTTTCAAAGAACCAGCTCTTGGTTTTATTAATTTTTTCTATTGCTTTTTGGTCTCTATTTCATTTATTTCTGCTCTGATTTTTATTATTTCCCTTCTTCTACTGATTTTGGGCTTTGTTTGGTCTTCTTTTTCCAGTTCCTTTAGGTGCATTGTTAGATTGTTTATTTGAGATTTTTCTTGTTTGTTGAGATAGGCCTGTATCGCTATAAATTTCCCTTTTAGAACCGCTTTTGCTGTATCCTATAAATTCTGGCATGTCATATTTTCATTTTCATTTGTCTCCAGGTATTTTTTGATTTCTTCTTTGATTTCTTCGTTGACCCAGTCGTTGTTCAGTAGCATTTTGTTTAATCTCCATGTATTTGTGGCTTTTCTGATTTTCTTCCTATAGTTGATTTCTAGTTTCATACCGTTGTTGTCAGAAAAGATGCTTGGTATTATTTCAATCTTCTTAAATTTATGGAGACTTGTTTTGTGGCCTAATATGTGATCAATCCTAGAGAATGTTCCATGTGCATTTGAAAAGAACGTGTATTCTTCGGTTTTTGGATGGAATGCTCTGTATATATCTACTAGGTCCATCTGTTCTAGTGTGTCGTTTAAGGCCAATGTTTCCTTATTGATCTTCTGTTTGGACGATCTATCTGTTGGTGTAAGTGAAGTGTTAAAGTCCCCTACTATTATTGTGTTACTGTCTATTTCTGTTTTTATGTCTGTTAATAATTGCTTTATATATTTAGGTGCACCTACATTGGGTGCGTAGATATTTACAAGTGTTATATCCTCTTGTTGGATTGTTCCCTTGATCATTATGTAATGCCCTTCTTTGTCTCTTTTTACAGTTTTTGTTTTAAAGTCTATTTTGTCTGATATGAGTACTGCTACCCCAGCTTTCTTTTCTTTGCCATTTGCATGGAGTATCTTTTTCCATCCCCTCACTTTCAGTTTGTGAGTGTCTTTAGGTCTGAAGTGTGTCTCTTGTATGCAGCATATATATGAATCTAGTTGTTTTATCCAATCAACCACCCTATGCCTTTTAACTGGAGCATTTAGTCCATTGACATTTAAAGTAGCTATTGATAAGTATGTACTTACTGCCATTTTTTAACTTTTTTTTTCTCAATGTTTTAGTAGCCCTTCTCTGTTCTTTCCTTCTTCTATACAGGATTGATGGTCTCTTTAGTTTGACCTTTGTCTGAAAGCTCTACTCTTTAACTCCCCTCCTCCCTCCTTTTATGTTTTGATATCATACCTAACCTCTTTTTTGTGCATTTGTATCCATTACCCTCTTATCATGGAAATAGGTAATTTTTCCTATCTGTGGTCTTCTCTTTTTCCCTTAAATCAGTCCCCTTAACATTTCTTGTAGCACTGGTTTCTTGGTGACAAACTCCTTTAATTTTTGCTTGTCTGGGAAATTTTTGATCTCTCCTTCCATTTTGAATGATAACCTTGCTGGGTAGAGTATTCTTGGCTGTAACTTTTTTCCTTTTAGCACTTTAAATATATCATGCCATTCTCTTCTAGCCTGTAAGGTTTCTGCTGAGAAGACAGCTGATAGCCTTATGGGGTTTTCTTTGTATGTAACTTGACTTTCTCTTGCAGCTTTTAGGATTCTCTCTTTATCTTTAATTCTGGACATTTTGATTATGATGTGTCTTGGTGTGGGCCTCTTTGGGTTTATCTTCTTTGGGGCTCTCTGTGATTCCTGTACCTGGATGTCTGTTTCCTTCCTTAGGTTAGGGAAGTTTTCATCTATTATTTCTTGAAATAGATTCTCTGACCCTTTGTCTCGCTCTTCTCCTTCCGGGACACCTATAACACGGACGTTAGTGCGCTTGATGTTGTCCCAGAGGTCCCTTAGACTGCCCTCACTCTTTTTAATTCTTTTCTCTTTTACCTGTTCAGCTTGGGTAATTTCTTCTAGTCTTTCATCCAGCTCACAGATCCGTTCTTCTGTATCCTCTACTCTGCCTTTGAGTCCCTCTAGTGAATTTTTCATTTCCAATATTGTATTCTTCATTTCTGATTGGTTCTTTTTCATATCTTCCATTTCTTTGTTGGCATTCTCACTGAGTTCATCTATTCTTCTCCCCAGATCAGTGAGCATCCTTAACACTGTTGGTTTGAACTCTCTGTTGGGTAGGTTGCTCATTTCTGTTTCACTTAGTTCCTTTTCTGGGGTTTTGTCCTGTTCCCTTACTTGGAATGTACTCCTTTGCCTCCTCATTTTGCCTCTTTCCCTGTGCTTGTATCTACGTGTTAGGTAGGTCAGCTACGTCTCTTGCTCTTGGATAGGTGACCTTATATAAGTGATGCCTTAGGAGGCCTGCAGTGTGCTTCCCTCAGTTCTCAATGTTCCAGGGGTGACCCCTATGTGGGCTATGTGTGTCCTTCTGTTGTGGCCTGTTTGCTCTCCCTGTAGGCGCCCAGGGAGGCTGAGTTATGCTCCTGGCCAGCTGTTGTAATGCTCAGCTGCTTGTAGTTGTTGTGGGCCCCTCAGTGTCTTTTTCAGATGTGCGGAGCCCTGGCACAGTTGGCTGCAAGTTCTAATACCACATTTGTGTTGCAGTATTTCTTGTAAGTGAGTAGGCCCCCAGTGTGGCAGGTTGTTAGGCTCAGGGGCTTACAATTGCTATAAGCCTCCAGGCTTTAGGTCTCTTGTCAGCTCTCTGAAGATTGCAGCTGGGTGGAGCTGGCCTCAGGCACGGGAGCACCCAATTGTTTCAGGCTTTGGAAGGTGGGGCATACCTGCCATGTGGGTCTTCTGCAGCTGACAAGCCCTGCCACCCACAGGCCCACACACACAGTCAACACAGTCCTGCCCCGTGTGCGCACCCCAACCTCCTGAAGTGGACCCAGTCTCTCCACGGCAGGAGTCCCACACACTCCACCACTGCCCCACACTCTCACCCGCTCCTTGTGCACGCACTGCCCCTCTGAAGTGGGCTCAGTTGCCAGGCTGCAGAGAATCCAGTCACCAATCTATGCAGGCCCACAAGTTGCCTGAGGGCTTGTTGTTGGGTGGGGCCAGTCTCTATGGTGGGCTGCCTGCCCTGGCTGAGCTGGATCAAATCAGTGCTCTAGTGGGTGGGGCAGACCTGGGCTAGCAGGCCCCAGGGAGAACTCCAATGGCGCCTGTGTCAGCACGCCCACACCAGGCCACAACAATGGCCGCCGCCAATGTCCCAGTCCTTGAAGAGGTCTCACCTCTCACCGAGATGCACTCAGGGCCTATCAGGTGAGTCTCTTTTCACCGAAGCAGCGCGCACCTTTCTTTCTGGTGATTTTAGGTTGTTTTATGAAACAGGTGTGTTGCATATGGGCCCTTTAAGAGCCGGTTTTAATTTCTTTGTGAACCAGCTTTTCTGGGGGTACTCCCCAATGTTTTAGTAGCAGGCAAAGTCAGATATTATGCCACTCATCTTGATTTTGCTGGGTCCAAAAATGCCCACAGCAGGGGTGCTCCCCAGTCAGGGCCCCTCTCCTCCCGGGAGGGCTGCAGACCTCTGGGCTGCTCCTGGGCGGCCATGAGGCGCTGTAGCTTGCGAAAGCGGCGTTTTTCCTCTCCAGAAGGGAGTTTCTGCCTCTTCTACCTCAGTTAGGATTGTCCTTTGTTGCAGGAGTTCCTCTTATGCAGTTTTCAGTTCTGTCTCAGGGGTAATTTTTCCACGAGTAGCTGTAAATTGGCTGTGTCCACGGGAGGAGGTGAGTTCAGAGTCTGCCTACGCCACCATCTTGACTTCTCTCTCAGGTCAATTTTAAAATTGCCCTTTTAATGAATAGCCATAACTTTATTTTCCTCTATCTGAATAGTAAATGTGCGCACTATCTTTGGTTTGTTCAATATAAATTGATTTCTCTCTCTGTTTCTTGAGGGACAAGTTAAATTGCATTACAATATAATGCTTCAAATATAATCTTACACAGTCTTCATATAAAAACACTGTCATCAACAATAAGTACACAACATAACTAAAACATCTTTCATTTATTACACTGTTTGTTTATTATAATTGAATTTTTTTCTGAAAACCACAAACTTAGTGTTTTGAAGCATTCCAATGTTGTTCTTATCTCCCTTCAGTAACTGCCTGTCTAGAAAGAAACTCCAACTCCTTAGTATAGAATCATACAAAGTTAAGTGAAAGAAGGGACTACATAATTTAAAAAGAAATACAACCACACTTTTAAAAAATTTCTTAAGAGTGATTGAGAATGTTGGCAGCATGTGAGGGAAAATCCCTCCTCATTGACCTGCTTATGTTTGTATAAATTGGCACAATCCTTTTGAAGGGAAATTTAGCAATATCTGTGAAATTTAATATGAGCATTATCTTTGTCCCAGAAATTTCATTATTTAGGAATCTGTACAAATAGTCACATGTACACAATAATACAAGAGTGTTCATTGTAACATTGCTACTAGTAGCAAAATTATACAGATGACTTAAAAGTTTATTAATAGGACAATGGCATTAGATCATGTTACTGGAAAATATTATATGGCCATTCAATTAAATAAAGGTAAATATCTTTGTACAGGAATGAAAATATAGCTTACGTATATTGTTATGCTTAAAAACCCTCTTTACAATTTATAATCATACATATTAGGGAAATAGATTATTCACACATTGGAAACATAAAGAGAATACAAAATTATAAGAAGAAAATGCAAATGAAAGAGCAGAGATGGGTAACAAGTTTTCAGTTTTTTTTTTGAAGAAGAAGATCAGCCCTGAGCTAACATCCATGCTAATCCTCCTCTTTTTGCTGAGGAAGACCAGCTCTGAGCTAACATCCATTGCCAATCCTGCTCTTTTTTTTGCCTCAAAGCCCCAGTAGATAGTTGTATGTCATAGTTGCACATCCTTCTAGTTGCTGCATGTGGGACACGGCCTCAGGATGGCCGCAGAAGTGGTGCATCTGTGCGCTCCCGGGATCTGAATCCAGGCCGCCAGTAGCGGAGCACGCACACTTTAACCGCTATGCCACGGGGCCGGCCCACAAGTTTTCAGTTTTAAAGTTGTCTCTACCCTTGAAATTGGATCTAACAAAACATCTCTTACTTTTAACTATTTTCTCTCTAATGAGTCATTTAGGAAAATTACTGTGACCTGGTGAACTGCCTGATTCACCATTACCTATAAAGTATATTGCAGATTAACCTCACGGCCTTCTACGAACTGCTACCACTTGCATTCACAATTGCTCTCATCACAGTTGCTCTCATCATGGTTGCTCTCACCATAGTCATCAACCTCCTGACGGGTCCCCTGCAACTAAACTCTACTATAATTGACCTGTTAATACAAACTGAGGAATTGAGATGAAATCTACATTATGCAAGTGAGTTTAACAAAACAATGAAAAAATATAGCAAATAGTATAGATCACATGCTCAACCTAAAGCATCTAAGTAAAAGATTTATATTAATCTCAATTTGAAAGTCATTCCCATTTATGGCCTTAGAGACATTTCTATTCAAATGTCCAAAGTCATTTCTCCCCATTAGCTGGTTGTGACAGTTGAAAAAGTGTACCTCCCCAAGTTTCTTTTTTACAAACAAATATCTGTACAGATATCATCATTTAATGGAAAGTCAAAGGGACTGGAATAAGAGGTTTAGGCAGAAATATATATTTTATATACATATGTGTATATCTGAGGTGCCAAAATTTCAAACATGAACAATACAATTTCTAATCTCTCCTATTCACAGGTGCCTCTTTTGACAACTTTCAAATCTCTTGAATATCCAAATCTTCAATCATGTAAAATAATTCAACGTTCCTTAAATCCCTCATATAATCAAAATTAGATGATGCATGATTAGTCATTGTTATAATGAAAGGGGAAGATGTAAGTAAATATTTATAAATGATAGCCGAGATGTGATCACTCTGATGAAACTCATTTTCCACAAAAAGTGATGAAGTAATCATCTCAATGTTGACAATCTCTTTTGGATATAACACAATTAAAAGTAAATATTAAGCTATCAAGATTGCAATTTATTCATCTTATGAGCTTAAATTGTTGCCCATTACAAAAATGTTTCCATTAAAACTTTCGTTTTAAGGTGTTTTATTGTTTTTTTTTTTTTTAAAAAAAAAACCTTTCATCTGTGTGATGTTATTTAATCCTCATAAAAATCCCTTAAAATACATTACATAATCTTCCTATTAGAGATGAGGGAGCTTACATAAATTCTGTAGCACAGATTAATAAAGTATGGACTTGGGAACTAGACAGTCTGGGTTCAAATCCTTCTCTACTTCTTATTTATTGGGTGACTTTATGCAAATTACCGAAACTCTCCATGTCTAAGTTTCCTAATCTATAAAATGGGATGATGAAAATGATAGTACTTTTCTCAAATGTTTATTATGATAAATAAATGAGTTTAAATGCTCCTAGAACAGTTCTTGGGACATAGAATGTATAACATAAGTGTTGGATATTATTATTATAAAACTAGTAACTGATGGAGTCTTGACTTAACTTAAGTCTTCTGGTGCCAAGTTTAGACTTTGGAGAATGACAAATCTGGATTCCAGTTCTTACCACCATGCAAAAGCAATGTGAATTTTGAGTGAGCAATGTTTTTCCTAGATTGAATGAGAATAAAAACTACATGCACACATAACAGACTTGCTGAGGATTATATTTGTCAATATAATGCAGAAGCTACACAATATAATACAGAAGTCTGATGCACACCAGCGATAGAGTAGATGCTAGTTCCATTTTCAAGTCCTGTGCAAATACTTTTCTGCATCTACTTATATATGATATGCTGATTAATAACAATATTCTTCGAAAGCTTAATGCACACACACAGACATTGCTGTGTTTACTGACACATTTATGTCTCAAAGCAATCCATATGGCATAATCTTCATTTTACAGATGAGGAAACCAAGGCAGAGAAAGGTTAGGCAACTTATCTAAGATCATAAGACTAAGTGATGGGATCAGAATGAGAATGTGAACGGTTTGGTAACAGACACTGTACATTCTGCTGCCTCTGAGCATTTCCACATTTTGATGCAGAACGAAGCAGTTCTTAATGTGATTACTTTTTTAAAAGAAACATATAAAACTGGTATCTATCCTGGTAACCTAGGAGTCAGGATTGCCTAAAAATACTTCCTGCTACCAAATATCTAGAAATACTAGAACAAATACAACAAACATTCTCCCAAATTAAGCAATATGTCCAGGGGCCCACAATGACAAGGGAGTAGAAACAAGAGCTTTAATCAGTTGTTGGCAGTATGTCAGTCTCTGTGGCTGAGAGACTTGTGACTTAAGAGGCACACAGTAACCAGGAGACAACGCTTTGGACCCAAGCAAGGTGGGAAGATGGCATACCCCACAACAAATTGGATCTTTAAAATATGGGCTACAGAATCACTTCCTGGCCTACAAAGGGCATGGACTAGGAATACATCTCTCCTGGCCAGGCCCTGAGTGGGAAAAAAAGTCTCTGAGAATTCATAATCACTGGATTGACATTCAGCGGTTTGTTATGCAAATTCGTACTCTGGTCCAGGAAACCCTAAACAAAGGAATGGTTCAAGCAGTCCAGATTTCAGCATGGCAAGGGGTTTAGGTAACACAAATCATCAATTTCTTAAGGAATTTACCTTCAACACAGGCCTCATAATATTTCCATGGATTAAAATCAGTTGAATGTAAGCTCATGATTCACATTTAAAAAATAATGTGGAATGAACGTTTCTAATGAGAGTTGGCAAAAACAACATACATTATCTAGCAAGAATTTTGTACATTTAAATTATAAGATGTGGAATACAACACAATATATTAAAGAGAAAGAAAGACGAGATTTTTTTAAAGTAAATTAATTAATTAAAATGATGAAATAAATGCATAAATTATTAATAAAAGAAAGAAGAATATGACCAAGGAACATGATACAATTTTAAAAATCTAGGCAGATTTGAAAGAAAATTAAATAGTACTTCAGGAAATGAATGCAATCATTAAAATAAAATATAACTCCAAGGACAGATTAAACAGCACACTTGACACTACTGAAGATGGAATTGATGACATGGAAATGTGTATCTGCAGGTACAACCCAAAAAATAAGAGATAGAAGATAAAAAGAGTTTATACAATGTGATAGAGTGGAAAGGCCAGACAGAGGTCTAATTTAGTTCCAATAGTCTGATTCAGGGTGCATATTGATGCAGACTCTTTAACAACAGAGGACAAAAGATAGGGAAAAAATATTTTTAAGATGCTGTGAAAAGTCAGAGTTAAACTTAAAATATACTTAGTTAAACTATTATTGAGAAACATGAGTGAATAAAGACAGTCATTGAGATGCAAGGATAAAATAAAGACATTTTCAGACAAATAAAACTGATTATACCACCAATAGACTCTCACTAAGGGAATTTCTAAAGAATGTGCTTCAGGAATGAGGAAAATGTGAAAATGATCCTGCATAAATGTCTAATATTCAACACAGTATGAATAAAGAAATGGGAATATGCAATAAAATGTAATCAGAGAGTAATTAAATAAAACAACAATAATAGTAATAACAATGTCTGCTTGGGTAATAAAAGTGAGAAAGAACTGTAACACTGGACAACAATAATGTGTAAGACAGGAATGACAAGATAGATATAGGCATTTTAGAAGTTTTGTATTATTCAGAAAAAAGGTAGGGATTGATTTATTTTAGACTTTGTAAACATGGAAAATTTTTAAAGTAAATGTAAGAAGAATACATACACAGTACTTAACACCCAAACAGTTATACAAAATTTAAGTAATACAAAAGAAGACAAGAAAGGAGGTAAAAAAAAAATGAAAAGAGCAGGTCTTATACAAGACACAATAGAGAAAAATAAATCCAAATATATCGGTAATCACAATAAATGTGAATTGGGTAAGAAAGTTTGTAGATCAAAGATTGGATACAAAAGAAAATTCAGTTGTATATTGTTTTATAAGATTTACTTTGAAAAAAAAGAATACACAGTTTGAAAGTTAAAAAAATGAAAAAAAGATCTAGCAAATACAACCAAAAGAATGCCGCTGTTGCTGTATTAATATGAGGCTAAAATAGTAAGATACCAAGTATTGTCAGAGACCAAAAGGGTCACTACTTGAGGATAAAAGTTTTATTTTATCAGAAGTAATGTTCCATTCTTAACTTGAAAGTACATATTAACATGGCCTAATAAAGCAAATATTCTCCATTAAATGAAGATTTTAACTTTCTGACTAATAGATCAAGCTGACACAAATTTATGGAAACTATTTTAAGAATACAATTTATTAGCTTGATTTCTCTACCTCCAAAGTTAGCGAATACACACTTCTCAAGCTTTCATTAATAACTAAACAAAATGTCATATTTTAAGGCATAAAGCAAGTCTCAAAATATTTTAAAAATTGTTTCAGGGCCATATGACCGCTTATACCCAATGAATTGTGAGTGGCCTGTGGACAATTTTCCATTTTTCTTTCCCTGACTTAGTCATAAATGTGCCACAAGTTCAAAGCAACTTAAATCCCTAAATAGTTGCCTGGACCTGAAACAGAATTTGTGTCAAGCTGGAAACAAACTGTTGATGTGTTAATACACTGAGATTTTGGAGTGATTTATTAGCACATGATAGTCTACTCCATCATCAGTAATATAGATAAAGGACTCATAACCTGAATTCATAATGAACTGCTTTACAACTCAATAGGAAAACTGTTCGCTACCCAATAGAAAAAATAGGCAAGAGACATGAACAGCCATCACAGAAGGTGAAATCGAAAAATCTAAACATGAAATAAACATAAAAGATCCTCAACCTCACTATTAAATGGAAAAATGCAAAATGAAACCATAATGGTTTATAATTTCATACCTATCGTATTCGTAAAACCTTAAATGTCTGGCAGTGTTAATTGTTGGCCAGAAAGGGAGCAACTGGAACTCGTATGTGGCTGGTGGGTGTGGGTTGAGAAAATCACATTTGGGAGCAATCTAGAAATATTTGTAAAGTTGAAAGTGCTCATAACTTCAAATTACACTCAAATGCTATGACCTCTGTAAGCCCTTCCCTGACTCTACAAAGAGTCTGAGGCAAATCTCTTATATCTGTGCTAAATTACATAAACTTTCATCAGAGTTATAGCAGGCGTTAGTTACCTCAGGCTTCCCAGAACTTCCCAGAATCCAAACACACTTTACCTCTTTGGGGAAATGAAAGTAACTCAAGAAGATTTCGCTATTTGAAAACAGCAGCTTTGCTTTCTCGCTAAGTTTCTTGAGGCTAAGGCAATTATCTTTTCAAACCTGTGTGCTCAACATCTAGCAGAAGACTTGGCTTCTAGCAAGCACTCAAATATGACTCTTTAATTTAAAATTATTGAATAGTTCCTGAGTACAAGTTAGATTTTATTCAATGTGGTTTATTAAACATTATTTGTAATATCAAAATAGAAGCTTAAGAAGCATCATTCTAATAGTCTATATGGTGCGTATTCTTTAGTAAGGAAGTTGCTCAAAGATATATTTATTCAATGTGCAAGATTTGGCCTATTTTATATAACTTTCTATTTCTTCTTATTGTGCATGTTATTTTCAAAGCACTATTTTTCTCTCCTGGGAACAAATTATTTGAAGAACCTGAAGTAACTGTTAGGGTGTTGTACTTCAGATATGATAGAAATTCACTTAATTTAAAAATGGAACTAGAAAAAAATGCAAAAAGTCACATATGTGTGAAATGCTTTTCCGTTTTATAAACATATACCACGCTTTTCCTCCCATAAGCTTCCTGTGTTCAAATGCCTGATAACTTCCTAAATTGGAAATCACAACGATTTTGCAAAGCCAGGGAGACTTGACTTTATTTTATTTTTTGTATTCTTGTAATAAGTATTCCATGGCATATTCAGAGAAACCAATATAACTTCAGCTTTGTTTTATATATCTAGGCAGGCACATGACTGAAGGTTCATCTGGATTTTTAACTGAATGTGCTCCTAGAGATGCACCAAAACAGGTCAAAATGACTGCTTTTAATTTCTTTTGGGGACAACTTGCTGGCATGGGCGATGCTGAATTGCCATCTTGCGCCTCTCTCTCTTCGAGTTTGTCCCTTTCAGCAACACTGCAATAGCTGCTAGCTATGCAATTAGGCATCTCTGTCTGCCTCCCTTTCAATCTTTTTCTCCTTATTAAGCTAGTAGGAAAATGTTAAGCCCCTAGGCATCTGCATCTATTAATAGGAAGAGAAGATCAACTGTCACTGTTGCATAGATACATGATTAGTAGACTGTTGGCAGAGTTCTCTTTTATTTTATTTCCTCCTTTTTAGTAACAAGAAAGCCATGAGCATCATTGCAACATCATAACACAGCTCTGCAGCAGGGCTTCTAATCTGGTCTCTGATGGGAGATTGTTGGTCTTCGATCTCGAATTGTCCATCTATAGGATTAGAACAAAGGAAACAATTAGACTTAGTCCAAAACTCTCATTTTACAGATAAAGAAATAGGCGTCACATGACTAGTCAGAGGGCAGGCAGGCAATTAATGACAAAGTAGATACAAGTCGAGTATCTAGGTCTCCTGCTACTTCTAACCCATCATACTGAAATTATTATACCCCCTAGTATTTCAGAACCAGGAGTTAACATTTTGCATAAGTCAAATATTTAGAAAATTATTCTTTCTGGGATAATAGAAGAATTTATGAACAGAACTGCCTAAACTGAATTACTGGAAAAGGGTTGGTTGTAATGTAAAGGCAATAAGTGTGTGTCTGGGACAAGGCATTCCAAAAGATTTTTTAATTCAAAAATGCTATTTTCACAGATCATCTATTCTGGTCTAGCTTTTTTTTCCTACAAAAAGACAACTTTAAAATACAATTATGTAAGCTAAAAATTAGCAAACACAGAGACGTAATATGTCACATAATGAAGTGATTCTCAATGTGCGATGCCTGGACAAGCGGCATCAGAGTTACCTGGGAAATCGTTAGAAATGCAAATTCTCAGGCCACACACCAGACCTACTGAATCAGGAACTCGTGGGAAGGCAGCAATCTGTGTGTTAGTAAGCACTCCAGGTGATTTTGATGCACTCTAAAGTTTGAGAACCGATGGCAGAGTTGTCAAGAAAACTGTCCCTGAAGTCAGTCACTGGGTTTGAATCCCAGCCTGACACTTGGGTGTGTCACCTTAGGCAAGTCATTTAATAGCTCTGTTCTTCAGATTCCTCCTCTGTAAAATGAAGAGGGCTGCATTAATGCTACATATTTCATAGTGTTATTATGAAGAGTTAATGAATTGATATATGTAGAGTGCTTAGAACAGTGCCTGGATATTATAAGAATTATGTACATTATGGACTCTTACTATTAATATATTTATCACACTACAACTAATCTATTGGATTTACTGATTGAAATTTAGCTTCAAGAATGGCCTCAAAGAACAACACTGTTAGAAATAATGGATAAAAAGAAGATTTTTAAAAGCTTCTATGGGGAAGATAAGTCTGAGTTGAGGGCCTCACTGAGGTATGAGAATTATGTCTGCTTCTGGACTTAGGGGTCTCTACATATAGTTAAGAGGCATTAGCCATAAAAAGACAACAGAAAACAAACTTCATTGCTTCATATTTCATCATGAGCTTTCTAAAGATAGGCATGCTTTCTATGGATAAGAAGGCCTTATTTTGCACACAAAATTCTCAATTGTTTCCATGGTGCTTTGAGAGAATTGATATGTTTCACTTCCTGGCCTACTGTCGCTTCGTAGGAGTCTGTAAAGGAATCTGTAAAAGAAGAAAATATTGAGACAGCCTCCGACTAGGAAACAAGAGAATGAAGGCTATCCTCCTTTACTCTTTCCTCCTCTTTGACCAGTGCTTCTCAAACTTGAATGTGCATACAAATCACCTGGGGATCTTGTTCAAATGCAGATTTTGATTCACTGGGTCTTCAGTGGGGCCTGAGATTCTATATTTCTAACAAGCTTCCAAGAGATGCCAATACTGCTGGCCCAGCCTCCACACTTTATGTAGCAGGGATTTCTATCACATCTGATTGTTAGCAAACCCTGTTGATTTCTTCTTTATGGACTCTTGGACTCATTTCTTCTGTAGCCTTCCTGGTTTAGGCACTTAACCTTCTTAACATACTTCTCATTTTCAGTCTTCCTCACTCCAAATCACATGTGTTACCACTGCCAAAGTCATCTTTTACAGAGTTATAATCACATTTTCCATGTGCTCAAAAACTTTCAGTAGATCCCCTGCCTAAGATTCATTTACTGGGCATCAACTATATGATGGGGTTCTGTTATATCCTGGGAATACAAAGGTGAAAAAACACAGGATCTATCTTTGAAAAGCTCAAACATAACTAAACAATTTTAAAACAATAAAAAAGGGCAATGGTATAGATATATGCATGAGATGTTATAAAAGCGGCAAGATGGGGTTTATGAAGAATTCCTTATATAGGTCACACAACAGCTCAGTTTTAAGGGATGGATAAGTAGCTTTGAAAATAAAGCCAGGTGAAAATGACAGGGAAGGTCATGGAAGAAAAGTGGTCAGCAGAACAAAGGCAAGAAGGAGATGGTGGGCTGCTAACTGTTTAACAATGGGCTCTGTGGAAGAGATGGTCATAATTGGCTCTTGCCAGCAGGAAAGAGCAGACTCTAACACATCACTTAATAGAGATGTGCAGCAATGTGGAGACGTGAGCAGGAAGTAGAAGCCATTTGGTTTTACCAGAACATGGAGCATATATTTGGCTGCTATTATTCAAGATTTTCCATCATTTTACCTGACTTTTAGATCTAACAATCTATGGAGCCTTGGCTAAGTCACAAAACCAACTTAGCTAGGTCTCAACTTACTCTTCGAGAGATCAAGGGATTGAATCAGGGAAACTCTAAGGAGCACTACATCTCAACTCTTACAGGTGTTATTGAATTTTAGCCATTATTTACCATTGTTACTATCATCCCCCTTCATGTGCTCCATATTCTAGTGGTTAGAGTTTTTAGACTACTCCTCAAAAATCCTTGTGATTATCCTTCCCCACAGTCATCTTACAAAAGTAGGGATACCTGGTCCTTAGGCAGGCTTACTGTGCACGATATATAGGCAAAGTTGTGATTTAGGTTCACTTTCTTTAGAGCAACCATTGCTACCAAAGCTGGAATTGCAGTCCATTTGGCTGGCTCACTTGGACTCAAGATATGGAGACAGTAGGCAGTTAGTGTGACATAGTAGTTTAGCCAGCTCTGGGGCAAGTTGCTTACTATCTCTAGGAATTGGCTAACCCTGGGAGGGGCAGTCCCTCCAGGGCCAGCAGGGCCCCAGATGTCAAAGCATCAAAATACAGAGAGTAAAAGACATGGTTAATACACGGCTCCAGAGACTTTTCTCCAGGTAAGCAACTCTCAGCTGTAACTCTGTGGATTTGCCTCTCTCTCAAGATTTCAGGGTGGCAGTTTTCCCTGCACCCACAGTTCTCTGATAAGTCCAAGAAGAGTTATCAATTTTCAATTTGTTCAGCTTTTTCTTTTTGTAAGGAAGGAAGTGATAACTTCTAGGCTTATTACATGTCACAACCCAAACCAGAAGTCTTCAATCCATGTTAATTGTTCTGCTTACTTCAGTTTCATGCCAAGCTTAAAATATTTACAGTAGTTTGCAGTTTCCATGAAATTACCCTGAGAAGTTTCTTTTTATGGAAATTTTTGCTAATCCTGGGAGTGAGGTGGCAGGCAGTTCATTCATACAATTCCATGTGTTTTTATTTTGCTTTAAAATATAAAATGAAAAGATAAAAAATATTGCCTCATGATAATCTTTCTTTAGGAAACTGCCAGGAAATTATTTTCTTTACCAAGTTAATTATTCAAACAGTATTTAAAAGAGCTAAAAAGTAGATGACACAAAACTAAAGTAATTTCTGTTGTCACATGCTGACAAAAGCACTGGACTAGAAATTCGGAGACCCAAGTTGAGTATTGATTATTAATTACCAGCTGGATAACTTTACAAATATCTCCCAAATTTCTTGGTGTGTGAATTTGGATAATATTATTTGCCTTTCTAACTCACAGTGTAGTTAGGAGTATGAAAGGGCACGTGAAAGATTTAAATTTATATTTCAAAGCACTACAGTAATGTAGGAAAGTAATATCCTTATTAATAACTCCCATGAACATCCTCCCAAGTGTAGGAATTAAAAGGAGCAGAAAGCTTCTAATTCTGATTGAAAGAAACCACAGCCTCAGACCACACACATGTTAAGAGTGAGAATATAGGGTCTGTATTCTTGAACCCCTTACCCTCAGCTCAGGAACAGAGCCTAAAAGACTCTGAGATGAGAAGAATAAGTGAAGCATAAGCAAATGAAGTATAACAAATGAGACTCATCAAAATAAACAACCAAGTGCATGGTTTCTCAGAAAAGTTAAATAGTGGTTTAAATTGCCTCTGTGACAGAATACATTCTTGTTTGTGGCTGATGAAGTCAAGGGGGGATCCTAGCACATAATTACTATGTCTGTTGGCAAGACCAATAGAGGACTTATGTTCCTGGCTTGACAATATGTCTTTTTCTTTAGCAATAAATTCAACCCAAATGACAAACTACAGACAGAAAATGATCATATACTATGCCTTGGGTAATAACACTGGGCAGAGAACTTTATTGCTCGATAAACATTTGTCCCAGGTGTATCATATAGCATAGAGGTGAGGGCAAAAAATCCCCCTAAATTGTTTATTTTCCCCAGTTGTATTCCTATTTTTTAACATTGAGAGTGGTGAAGTTTTACATTACTCACTGTTTGTTTGTATCTCAGTTCCAGAGCAAACAAAAAATGTCTTGCCAAAGCCCAAATGAATTCACTTTCCCAGGATATTTAATGTTAGGAAAGAGTGAGGAAGGGACCCAGCATTCCTTGAGTACCTACTGTATACCCAGCTGGAGGCTGTTAGAAGGAAGTAGATGGCAAGTCAAGGTTACTTGGATTTGGATTCTTGGGTACACAGGCTGTGTGACTTCAGGCCATGAGTTTACTCTCACAGTACCTCAGTCTTTTTTTCCCATCATTTGTAAATTGGGGATACTACAATCTGCCTTAAAGGATTTTAGAGACTTGGTACATGTAAAGCACTTATTGCTGTCCTGGCTCGGAGACGTCAGCTGTTTTTTATTTGCATATATTATCTCAGACCATCCTCAAAAGGGCTCTGTCAATTAGGTATCTTTCTCCTCCATTTTATAGAAAACAAAACAGAAACTGAGAAGTGTTAAGAAATGTGACCAGATGAGGAATGTGGCAGGATTTGAACCAGGGCTTTTCTGGCTTCCATATCTGAGCTCTTTCCCCTATATTATGAAACTGTGGTATAACAAATTATTAATATATGATATTAACATATTATACGTGTTATATGCCATAAGTATTACATAATACATACGTTATTTATATTCTATCCTTTCCACCTTCTCTTTATCCTAAAATATTAACTTTGCTACGTCTTCCTTAAAGTCCAAGGTTTTGAACTTGAAATTAAGTGGTAATTTATCTCTCATTCACATTTCTTTCTTTGTGAGAAAAATTCAGACTACTCTCACACTGTGGTAAGTGGTAAAAAGTTCAGTGACTCTCAATTTGGTTTATGTTTTCAGACATCTTATGGATCATTATATTATATGAACTGAAAGGTGAATATTTGAAACAAAATTGAAATTGATAGCAAATTAATCAGAGACTCATAAATGCAAATATTATTTGGACAAATTTTTGAGAGGTGGATATCATTTCTATAAAATTTAACCACTAATATTACATTTATGATTTTCTCTTATTTCCTGTACAGCAAAGTTGTAACCAGTTCTGAATATCAATAAATTTTCAAATACAAAGAAAATGTGGATTAGATAAATTAAATTCACTCAAGAAATAACCTGCATACTAAATTTTATGAAATAGAAAAACACAGAAAGTGTTCAAAAATATACCATCATATCTGAGTCTTTGTGCTTCCTTATCTGGGAAAAGAAACTAGAGACTTAATTTCAAAAAAATTGAAAAAAATGTGTTCTTTCATTTATGAAATTTGACTGCAAATAGAGTTTAATCATATCAATTTTATTTAATTCCCATAGTGTGTTGAGAGAGAGAGATGTAAATGAATAGCTCATGGAATGCTGCCATATTTTGATTATGTAAATTAAAATTTTGATGTAGAGTTATTAAGCAATTTTCTCACATGCTAATGTTTAACAGAGTAAGGCTAATTTTCTTTTCTTGTTTTGACTAATCAATGCTACCTTTATAGAATCTTTTATAGACTCTTGATTAAATTTTAATGAAGCCAGTCAGTCCCCAGAAAAGTAATAAGACATCAGTTGTTGAAAGAAAGGTAAATAGAATGACTAATTATTTAAAACAGACCACTTCTCATACACATGCATTAAATAATGGAAAACCACCTTTTGATTTTGGGATGGGAAGACAGGTTAAATTGTGAAAATCACTTTGAAAGGAGTGACTAAGACAAAAAGTCAGAATCATAGATATTGTAAATTTACCTATTCTGTATAAACGCAATAAAAGTAAGAGCAATAATAAATGAGTTCATTTATTTTTGTTTACTTTCTGTAGAACAACTTCTAGAAAATTCAGATTTCAAAAATAATTAACTTGGGGCTGGCCCCATGGCATAGCGGTTAAGTGTGAACGGTCCTCTGCTGGCAGGCCAGGTTCGGAACCCGAGCGCACACCGACACATCACTTGTCAGACCACGCTGTGGCGGCATTCCACATAAAGTGGAGGAAGATTGGTATGTATGTTAGCTCAGGGCCAGTCTTCCTCAGCAAAAAAAGAGGAGGATTGGCATGGATGTTAACTCAGGGCTGATCTTCCTCACACACACAAAAAATAGTAATAATAAACTCAAACTATAATGTTGCTTGAAAAAGGAAATTAGGGGAGAACTTACAGAATCTAACCTTGATCCTGGAATTGCTCATTAAAAGTAGCTCCTAAAATAAGCAATATGCCTAAAGAGGTTTTGGTGGACACTATCATTGAATTTTGGTCTATATCCTACTCTATCTGACCAATATAAATGGGAAAACTTCTACGAAGTTTATTACTGGAGTCATGATTTTAGTGCATTACAATCTAACATAGCTAATTGATTAGCAAAACACATTTGGTATATAAGACATAAGGTTTTCACTATGTAAGTTAAACACTTGATACATTTAGTGCATATTCACAGAATATGAAGATACTCTTTTAAAAGCCATATTTATATTTTAAAAAGTAATTATATCCTTCTCTTACTTTACTTTTCTAAAACCCATGAAGCTTCTCAAGAGTAGTCTGCCCACCATGTTTCCATTTATTCAGTTTATTTACAAATTACATTATTTTATATTATATAAATGTATAGGTTATTTAAAAATTAATATTTAAAAAATTGATACGCTCTGAGTCTAACAAAATTATAGATTAATTTGCCCTTTGACTTCTGAACAAGCGTAAAACTGGATGCATATGATCATTCACTGTAGCATTATTTGTAATAGCAAAAAAAATGATTGAATTAGATGTCTATCATTAGGGTACTAATCGAAAACAATTATTTACTACCTACACAATGGAATTGTGTGCAACTAAAAAAGATGACAGAAGATTTATACACTGATGGGGGTAATCTCTAAAGTATATTTTTAAATTAAAAATGGCAAGAAACTACACAGTTCATATAGCAGTTACATTTTCTATAAGAAAGAAAAAATTATATAAATCGAGGACGCAAAACACATGCATATTGGCCTATTTTTACTTAAAGAAACACTGAAAATGTAAACCAGAAGCTAAAATAGACAACTACAGGAGGCAGCAGGAGAAATGTGGTAAAGATAAGAATGGAAAAGAGACTTCTCTGAATAAAAGATTTTACATAATTTTTACTCTGAGCTGTATATACATTTTATCTATTTAAATATACAAAATTATATAAAAAGCAAACACTAAAACTTAAAATGAAAAGATACAAATTATTCTAGTTATGTATCAATTTGGTAACATTAACCACAAAAGGGGGAATACTATTTCAAAATATTTTTAAACACTGTATTCTGTATATTCTTGGTGGTATATACTTTAAGGACAAAAAAATAAAGAAAAAGCAGCAAAGAAATCTTAAATCTAACTCAATAGATATAATGTTAGTAGCACTGTTACCATTGTGACTGAAACTGTCTAAACACACTATAGGATGTTCAGATAAAGATCCTAGGATAAAGCAAATAAGTAATTTTGTTAATGCACTAATGTTATTAGGAAGTTTTTAATGCAAGACAAAAAGGATACAATATTAAATCAAGCAAACAAAGTAAAAAATATCAGTATGAACACATGACGTCTATTTAAGAATATATGCTTCCTAGCTCTGTTCACTGAAAGTAATTAGAAGCAATGTCACCTCCACAGCAATTAGCTCAATAGCACCTTTAGTGCCTATACCCTGATTTCCAGTACCATTCCCAACTAAAAGATATCAGGGCTTCAAGGAGAAATCGCTATTCCAAGAGGGAGGAAGGGAAATATAGGTTAATTGTAGGACATCTTTTTATGTCAGGAAGCAAGGAAGAGTTCAAAGACTGCTGATGCTGTATCAAATGGACTCAAGAGTCGGTTTGAAGGAGTTATCTCCAACCAAATTAGGTACGAGGTAAACATCAAAATAAACAATATCTGCAATTGATGGTTATACTGAATACATAAAAACCCATAATGAAAATCAAAAAGGAAAAAACTCATATGCCACTAATGAAGTTGACTATTACACAAAATGGAAATTCAAAAATCAAAAATTAACCATTTAAGGGCCTGCCCCGTGGCGCAGTGGTTAGGGGCAAGCGCTCCGCTTGGGAGCCCGGCACCCAGATTTGCAGGTTCGGATCCCAGGCGCGCACAGACACACCACTTGTCAAGCCATGCTGTGGCGGAGTCTCATATAAAGTAAAGGAAAATGGGAACAGATGTCAGCCCAGGGCCGGTCTTCCTCAGCAAAAAGAGGAGGATTGGCAGATGTTAGCTCACGGCTGATCTTCCTCACACACACACACACACAAACATTTAACCATTTACTCTGCCTTTTTTAAGGCACTGGAGTTCACCCCAGTGGATGATCAAACTCTCATCACTGGGAAATAATGCTAGCTAATAAATGAAGAAAGAGGAACAGAATTAGAAAATCAGAAAATTTTCTAATTTTTTTTCTAATTGTTTTTTGCTATTACAAATAATGCTACAGTGAATGATCATATGCATCCAGTTTTATGCTTGTTCAGAAGTCAAAGGGCAAATTAATCTATAATTTTGTTAGACTCAGAGCATATCAATTTTTTAAATATTAATTTTTAAATAACCTATACATTTATATAATATAAAATAATGTAATTTGTAAATAAACTGAATAAATGGAAACATGGTTAAGGGTCCTCATGGAATTGGAAGGTGCCTATGAGACTCCTTTAATATAAGTTACTCCTACCACAAGCAGAATTGGGCTTCCTGATACCAAGATGTTTCACATGCACATCAGGGTCATTCAAGATTGTGGATTTTTCTCAATTTGTCAGAGCATCCTCTGCGAGCTAGCAGTGGGAAGACAAAGAAGCCTAACCCTGAGATCTCCAGACCCCTTTCAATGCATATCCTTCTCCTGCAGTTGCTGGAGTTCCTTTGCCTGTAATAATGCTAATGCACGAACACAAATCATTAGAGTCCCGTGAATATTTTCAGAATCCAACACTTAAGGCAATTAATGTGTAATTAAATTTACTTCTATGTCCTTTTGATATACCCCCTGATTCTTGAGTATTTCCTTGCTTTTGGCACAAGATGTCCTAGGTATATCTTATACATTTCCTGCCCTAGACCTGGGTTCAACCATTTTCTCAAAGAATTTCTAGTTTTTGACGAGTAATTTAATGTGTCAATTTGACTAGGCTAAGGGATGTCCAGATAGGTGACAAAACATTATTTCTGGAGTTGTCTCTGAGTGTGTTTCCTAAAGAGATGAGCATTTGAATCCATAGACTGAGTAAAGAAGATCACCCTACCAATGATGATGGGCATCATCCAATCTGTTGCAGGTCTGCATAGTACAAAAAGGCAGAGGAAGGGCCAATTAGCTCTTTTGAGCTGGGACATCCATCTTCTGCCCCAAGACATTGGTGCTCCGGGTTCTCAGACCTTCAAGTTTAGACTGGAACTACACCACCAGCTGCCCTGGGCCTCCAGCTTGTAGACAGTAGATCATGGAACTTCTCAGCTTCCATAATCCCATGAGCCAATCCCTCATAATAAATCTCTTTCTCTATATTTGTATATATCCTATTGGTTCTATTTCTCTGGAGAACACTGGCTAATACACAC
The DNA here is from genome assembly GCF_057802395.1 of Ceratotherium simum simum. Lineage (NCBI taxonomy): Eukaryota > Metazoa > Chordata > Mammalia > Perissodactyla > Rhinocerotidae > Ceratotherium > Ceratotherium simum. The sequence goes on along the minus strand of NC_141908.1, from coordinate 36,123,250 downwards.
TCCTTTTTTGTGTGTGTGAGGAAGATTGGCCCTGAGCTAACACCTGTTACCAATCCTCCTCTTTTTGCTGAGGAAGACTGGCCCTGGGCTAACATCCGTGCCCATCTTCCTCTACTTTATGTGGGACGCCTGCCACAGTGTAGCTTGATGAGTGGTGTGCATGTCCGCACCCGGGATCCGAACCTGCAAACCCCTGGCCACCAGAGCGGAGTGCGTGACCACTACACCAGGGGGCCGGCCCCCACACTTACTTTCAATGGGGGATTATATTCAGAAAACAAAATGGGGGCCCTGTGGATGCTTTGACACTGTTTCTAGGCCCTTTCAGTATATAGAGCTAGGATATCTGTTTAAAAGAATAATAATAAAGAGTTCACATTAATATTTCCAATTCAAATTCAAACATCAAAATGTTTTGCTGTATTTTGTTGATTCTGTATTTGTATATATTTCTTCTTTTCCTGAAAAGATTATTTCCAAAATATCGATGTAATTATTTACACAATTTATCTACAATATGCATTAAACATTTTAAAATTGTAATATAATCATAATATTAAAAACAAGATACTGAGTGAAGTTTAAGATTCTATGTTGTTTATATCTTTAGGATATATTCCTCTAAAGACGTGCAATAGAGTGCAGTCACTTGAAAATTTCTCTGTGTAGTTATGTTACGAATATGGTAAATCGTTAGATTTCTTTGCTTTAGCTTGTATTCAATATTTTGTTTTTGTTTTCTTATTAATTTTATTATTTGAAAGAGTAAAACATTTACACAGTTGAAAAGTCAAAGCTATATATAATGGTATATTAAGAGAAGTATTGTGTCCATTGGTATTCCATTCATCCTGCCTCCCACTCCATGGGCAAGTGGTCCTTTTCAAAAAATAAGTAAATTGTGTGAGTCTATAGATTTCATTATTTATTATTTCTTTTCTGTTACTCAAAAGGAAGTATAGTACATACATTATTCTGCACTTTGCTTTTCTCACCCAGCAAGATGTGTTGAAGATTTCACCTTTTCAATAGCCAAGATCTTTCTCGTTATTTTTATGGCTGCATGGTTTTCTCCATTCTCACTATTAAAAACTTCATCCATTTATTAAAGTACCTGTTTTGCTTGATTTTTAACAACTGGATTTCTGAATTATTTGGGTTTTATTTTGGTGTATTGTATGAGGTAAAAATCCAAAATTTTTTTGTTTCAATGGCCATCAGGTTCCCAGCCCCATTTATTTAAATATATGAATTTTCCCTAGTGATTTGAGATTCACATCATATCATACATGATATATCATATAACAAATTTCTATCTTTGTTTATATTGCTTCAGATTGTTTTAAAATAAAAATAATATATATTTAGATTGAATTTCCCCCTTTCCATTTCCTCCCAGTCTGATTTCTCTTATTCTCCTCCTCTTGAAAACCAACTATTCTCTTGAAATTTATGTATATTATTTCAATCCATATTTTTATATTTATGTGTCTATAAACAATTTTTGTCTGCTTTTCAAATTTTATGCAAATGTTACATTGTGGTAGATATCTCTATGTAACTTTTTTTCTTTCATTTAAATTATGGTTTTAGGATCTATCAAAGTTGGTATATATCATCAACTTCATTTATTTTTAACCCCTGTTTAGAAACTCCACCATCACTTATTCACAATCCCCAGACCCCAAAACCTCTAAATCCCAAAAGTTTTATTTGATTGTTTGTTTATAAATCTGGTACCAAAACTTTTTTTTTTTTTTACAAAACTCTAGAATTTATACGCATGTAATTTATCATCTTTATTAGTGGCTATATATTTTGCTGTAAAAATATTAACAGGCTTGATTATAGAGAGATGTTCCATATCCTGCTTGGAGTATTAGTGAATGTTCAAGACATGTAGTAAATTACTTTTCTAAAACTTTGTATTTGAAAATACTTCTCCCAAGGGTAGATTGAAAAAATGGTCACAATACTTTGCAACTTCTCCCATTCAAAGATGCAGTATATTTATTCACAACTTGAGTCTAGATTAGCTATTTGATTTGCTTTGGCCAATAGAATATTTGTAAATGGGACATAAACAGAAGCTTAAAAAGTGCGTCCACATTGAACCTCAACTATTTGCTGTTCTTGGAGGCAGGCTAAGTTGTCCCTCATCCCAGCCAATAGCCAGCCAACCTCCAGACTTGTGAATGAGGCCATGTACCATCAGCTGCCAGTAGATACAGAGTTGTGTCCAGCCAAATCCAGAAGAACATTTTAGGTGAGCCCAGCTCAAATTGCCTACCCACAAAAAAATGAGCTAAATAAATGCTCATTGTTTTAAACCAACTAAGTTTTAAGATGCTACTGTGAAAAAGAAAACTTACCATGCAAACCATGGAAGAATTATCCAATATTAAATATTTGATTGATGTTATTTCCTGTGATTAGATCACCAGTGAGGGAGAAAGACTGCTAATTTTGATGTAATGATGCTAGCAGAAACCAAACATCCCAGGATAGATTCTCTTTTGATCACAAATTATTATACAACAGAAATGAATCACAATTTTCCAGAGAATCCCAGTTCTACTGATCCAATAGATGTGTCTTTCCATCTATAAGTATTGTGACCTATGCTTTTAAAAAAACGCTAACTGGGGCCGGCCCGGTGGTGTAAGCAGTTAAGCGTGTGCGCTCCGCTGCAGCGGCCCGGGGTCCGCTGGTTGGGATCTCGGGCGCCCACCGACACACTGCTTGTCAAGTCATGCTGTGGCGGCGTCCCATATAAAGTGGAGGAAGATGGGCATGGATGTTAGCCCAGGGGCAGTCTTCCTTGGCAAAAAGAGGAGGATTGGCAGATGTCAGCGCAGGGCCAATCTTCATCACAAAACAAAAAACAAAAAACAAAACGCTAGCTACCTCTCACTCTCCCTTGGCTTTTTCATGTGAAAAATGTAATGTTTTTCATGTGAAATGTATCTTCTACATTTTCACCTAACAGGAATGATGGAAGTTTTTTTTATAATGCCTTTTATATACCCTTAGTGCCAAATAAGCACTTTGTTATTAAGATTCAATGATTGAACACTAAATAGAAAAAATTGTTTGAATGTTTCTTATTTTCTAGTAAGATGCATCAATGAAAATTCTACTGTAAATATACCAGAGTTAGAGATCCAATCTATTTGAAAAAGGTTTTAGAAAATTGTATCAAAGTAAGGATGAGAAAAAACAAGAAATAATGATGATTTGACCCCTAGAGAACAATAGAGATAATGTCACTTTTCCACAACAAAATTTGGAATCTAAAACAAGTGGTAATTACTGTTGGGTTACTTCTTTCTCTTTACAATCACTTCGTTTATCCATCAATAAGGGCAACAACATAAGGCATTTAAAGTTCCACATGCTGAGAAAATTCCAAGTTGTACTATTCTGGTTTAATAGGAATGTTCATTCCCAAAAGAATGCAAAATATAGAATATTCAACTACACAAATACTTCAGTTTCTATAGTTACAGACAAAGCATTTGTAAGAATTTTCGGGAGAGTGCAACATTCACAGTTACCCCCTGGCTGTTGACAACTTACCAATATTCTGCAATCATAACTCCAAATAAACTGACTTTGTGGGGAAGCTTTCTTATTTGTGCAAGAAATTGGAAGAACTGGAAATAGTTAACTTGATGTTATAGTTGAATAGAAATCGAAGAATAAAAATAAGTCCACTGGAAAAATATAGCGAGTATATGAAAAAAAATGGGATTATAAAGATAACTTAGGAATCAAAAATTCTAGACGTTTAGTCTTAAAAATGCAAAGGATTTTATTTCAGTCCAATTAAACCTTGATTATACACAGACAATGTTAATCACTCACTGGTTTCTCCTAGATGCCAAGTCTACAGTGAGTATAACTTTAGGTACATCCAGACTTAGAAAAAGGCAATTTCTTATTACATATATACATGCATAACTCTGTAGCTTTCATAAACACATAAATGTCAACAAAACATACATTATTTTTAATATTAATGTATTTTGACTCATTCAGCATTCTGGGATATTCCAAAGCATTAGCGCTCTTGATATTGGGATAAGAAATATAAAAAATCTTCTACTTAGTGGAAAAGGTTCTGTTTTTAGCAGTCATTCAGAGCACATCCTCAAAGCTGGAATTCCTCACTTTATTTATAATGGATTCATTATTTCTTTTATTTCCTTTTAGTTTGTCTTTCTCTAAAATGAATTTTTAAATTGTGTTAAAAATTTAGAAGTCCTGAATGCTCACCTACCTACCAAAAGGTTTGTTTTGCATAGATGCTCTAACATATATACGCACATATACACACAAAAAAAGGATATCTTTACCTTATGTTAATGTGCCATTCATAAATAATCATCCATAATTAATAAAGTAGTACAGAAAAATCAAACTCCATTAAAACAAACTCTATGTATTATTATATTAAATCATATTTTCTGCTCCAGCAACAAGGGCATAATTATTTTCATTGAGTCATACATGATTACAGTAACTATATAGCACACTTTGCCTATTACTATTATTCCCTTTCACTCTTAAAATATTCTGGGTTGGAAAATTCTTTCAAAAAAATGTTTTTCATTTCTAACAAATAATGAATGCTTCTGCTAAGGAATGCTTCTGTCAGGGATTTGGCAAGAATCCCTTTGAACTATAAACTGTAATGCCACCTGAGCATTTAGGCTCCTTGTGTCAAGGGACTAGCAGGCAAGAAGAGGAGTCACCATTTTGAAATGAGTTATTGACCTTGATCGCTAGGAGACAGTTGGCCTGCTATTACACAATGGGAGCATGGAAGAGTATAGTGGGCACCTAAGTGATCCACTTGGGTGCCACTCTTTACTCACTTGGTAAATTTTGACAGTAAATGGACTGAGAAAGCCGTAGTAACCAGAGGGCAAGAACCCTCAGCGATGAGGGTCAAGACACCAGGAAGACAGGTCCATTAGAATCCAATAAGAGCTGTTCTTGGACTTTATATGAAGAAATGGATCTGAGACACACAAAGTGTAGTTTGTAAAGGCTGCTGGCTGTGTCACCTAGATCCCCTTCAGGATTAAAAGCCTTATTAACCCAGCTGCTGGGAATGTTGCCAGCAGACATCCCTAACCTATCAGTCCCCTTTGGGGATTGCCTTAGCTGATGAGCCCTGCCTCACCCAAGGCAATTCTTCCTTCTCAAGGCAGACCATAGCAGTGCCTAACTGTCATGGGGTAAATGCCTGGCCCTCCCAGCCCTACTTGGGACAGCTTTGAAGGTTTATCCCATCTTGAGACTCCCAGTGGAGTCAGTTGATACTTTTCTTAAGACTTTCTAAGATCTTGCTCCCTTTCCTTACCTTCCAGAGGTGTATTCCCCAAGAGCACTTTATAATAAATCTACTGGCTAAAAAGCAAAGAAGCAAACAAAAATCAACTATGGAAAATGGAAGAGAATTTAGAGCGTCTATTTCAACTTTTCATGATCAAAAATCATTTTTGCATTGTTCTTGCTCTACACATGTGCTATATATGATCTTTTGGTATCTTCATTCTCACTGCTTTTATATTTTCATACTTCAGAGGCAGGAAAGCTAAACATCATTTTGCTGGAATCTGTTATAGCTAGAGTTCTGCATATTGTTTAGGTTTCACGAGTGGTTGGAAAGCCAAGGGAGAAGTCGTTCTCCCGGTAAGAAGGAGACCATTTTCCAGAGGCCATTTCTGCTGTTGAACAAGGCCAGAGACATTTCAAGCCAGAAGGAAAGTTCTGCAGATTTTACTTGCTCATGACTAGGGTAGAGATACCCTATTAACAGATGCTTCTTGGGGCCGGCCCCCTGGCGTACTGGTTAAGTGTGCGCACTTTGCTTCTGGTGGCCCAGGGTTCGGATCCCGGGCACGCACGGACGCACTGCTTGTCAGGCCATGCTGTGGTGGCCTCCCACATAAAGTGGAGAAAGATCTGCACGGATGTTAGCTCAGGGCTGATCTTCCTCACAAACACACAAAAAAAGAACAAAAAAAACAGATGCTTCTTTCTGCCTGTGCCTCATATAATCCAGAATAATGACTCTGAATGGATTAATATAGCACCCCCAATTATGAGCTGTTTGGGGACACTACACTTAGATTTCTCACATTTCCGTCTTAAGCATTTTATTTTATAGAGTTACCTGCATGAATTTTTATCAGTTTAAAAGTTGAGACATAAAACATTACTAAAAGAGTTTGTTTTATTTTTCATGTTTGCATCTAGAAAATGAAAAGCTGATTTTTTTTTTTTCTCATTGCCTGAATAAGCACAGGGAGCCACCACAATTGGTTTGGTCCATACGAAGCAATGCAACACATCTTTAGAATATAAATTCCCAATCCCCGTGCCCAGCTCTCATCACCAAACTCTGTAACAGCAGACTTATATGAAATTTTAAGAACTGAAATTAATTTGTTTCTATTTTCTGTATTAGACCTTCTATTTAGAGGATAAGCACACACTATTTTTTTATATAGCATTAGGGTTTAAAGTACATGTTTCTTGAAGAGATTTGTGATGCATCCTACTATATTAAAAATAGCCCATATAACGTTTTCTCTGCCAGGAATCATTTTCTCTGTAGGACAATTCTAACACTTAGGTTGAAGTGTATGGTTCTTTGGGTAATGTGTATGGTATTACATTTCTGTACTTATCTTACAAACACTATGGATCTGAAACAGATCTGTATATACATTTTTAACATATTTTAGAAAAAGGATACACAATTTCAAAGAAGTAAGCTTCCCACTTGCAAAAAGCTATGAATTTCATCACTTTTATGGCATCCACTTCACATAAAACTTCATGTAGTAATTCCTTTATTTAACCTCTTTTATGAAAATCTTCCCCACCTCCCTCCACATTCACTCCCATCCTCCTTTCACAGTAATTATGGCATCTTTGGGCTTTTGGTATAATCCACAAGTGGTAAAGACAAAGCTGGGAAAAGTTAGAACTTCTCAGAATTAATAGACTCCCTGGGAGTGAATGAGGTGATGTCTGAAGCTCTCCAAGAAGTATGTTTTGATACAAGTTGACATTGATTACAAAAATATCATCACTGAGATGAATATTTATCTTGAGTTATGTATCCTTGGTAAACAGGTTTCCAAGACCATTTTCCTTTCAAAAGCTAATTTTAGGATGATGTTTTTAAAATCCTAATTTGTAAAAATTTTATATGCCAAAGGGAAACCTAGTTTCCTAATAGAGCCATAAGGGCTATAGACAAGAAGAATATGGTAGATTACCAGAGCTGTCCTAAGCCTGTTAGTTAGATAATGGAAGAAACAGAAGAGCCCATATATAGGGAGTTAGACATTCTAATTATTATTCCTCCTAAAACTAACAAATCCCTATAATTAATACTAGCTGAGAGTACTTCTAAAATGGTACTATTGTCCAGCAAATAATGAGAACAAACAATATTTCTAGTATGTCTTTGGCACTTACGTGCCCAAGCTCTTAACTACAACACTATACTTCTTAGTTTGTTCAGATTCCATGTTTGTCTTCTATAACTCTCTCAGTCTTCAAATTTCTTTGTATCTCATATTGTATTCATCCAGGCTGAGAAACGGAAACCACTCTAGGTATTTCAAACAAAGAGTAGTTAACAGAGGAATTGGTTATAATCATGTTAGAAGAGTCAAGGAGTGAAAGAAAAAGTAGCGTTACCCAGAGCCCATCTCTGAGGCTGATGCTGTGCCAGCAGAGAGTGCTGTGGAAATGCCACCAAATTAGACAAGCAGGCAGCTAGGAGGCCACATTCAGATACTTCAGGAGCTTGAAGTCCACTCTCCACCTGAAGTGCTGACCTGCCCCCAGTATGGCTCGAGCCAGCAGTCAGCTCCAGTAGCCTGCTATGCGGAAGACAGTGCAGAAATAATATGACTTTCTCTTTCTTTAAATTCCAGTCTATCACAAGTGCCTCACTTTGGCAGGACCTAACCAGAAAACAGCTGGCAAGGGAGTCTAAGATATATAATTTTAGGTTTCCAGCCCATACACAACACAGAATGAATGTGGGATTGAGCTTAGATAAATATTTGGCACATTTATTTATGCAATATTCCTGGAGATATGTTAAACAATTATATTTTAGGGTTTATTTTAGAGGGACTATAATCATAAGCATATTATATAATTTAATAAAGTTGGTGTGATCATCAGAAGCAGTATTCTGATAACAGTATTTGTAGGGTTGGATTGCTATTGATGGACGCTTTGTCCCTTTCAGCAGCTTGTGTTTTGCACTGGAATAATTTTCCTTATTAAGAACAGCAAATGATACCATGAGTAAATGTGTGTCCAATAGTAAGCATTCAACCAATCTTTAAACATCTCACCACTGTTAGGCCTTAAGCTGCTACAGGCACAAATAGAACCTGTAATACAAACTACCAATGGCCAATTCCATTAAGGTCTTCCATTAGAGCACAGTCTTAGTTGGAAATAGCCTTTTTGATCCCAGCCCACACTTTATTCAGTAATAGATCATTTTTAAAGCACATAAATACTTGTTTTATGGTGCACTATACTCCAGATTCATGAATTTCCAGATAAATTACTTTAAGTAATATTTAAATTGGATAGACAATTTATTTATGTGTGTGTCTGTGTCTAGAAAGAGAGAGAGAGATGTTAGGAGAACGTCACACATATATCTGAATACTTACAGATATTAATGTCAAGGCTACAATGTGAAAACAATAATACCTTCTAAGAGAATGCTGGCCAAAGAGAAATCTCTTCTATATGTATTTTTCCTTACTATACTGAAACAGCAAGGACATTCAGACCTTTTTCAAAATTTTTGATTGACCTTAGAGGAAATGCTTCTAACGTTACAACTCCAAATGTAATGCTTCTCATATACTTCCAGGCTGTCAAGTTTGGACACGTTCTTTTTCTGGTTTACTGAATGCTTTTAAGCGTGAAATATAAAAAAAATCATATAAATGCATTTTTATCCCTTCTTGATAAATTTTTTTTGTACTTTAATTTATTAAAATAGTTAAGTTCATATATTGCCTAATGCTAAATCATCCTTGCATTTCTAGGATAACTACATGTTATCCTAGATAACATGGGCATGTTTGTATTAGTGTGCTTACACTCTGCTGGATTGCATAAACAAACATGTATTTGGGATATTGGCAATTATTTTGAGTTGTTTAAATATGGTTATTTTGTTTTGTATTTCTAATATTCTTGCTCTGCTGTAGAATAAAGGATATTACTCTGACAGAGTGTGTTGGGAAACAATCTATAATTTTCTATGTTCTGGAAAAAATTTATATACATAAAAACTATGTTACTTGAACTTGCCTCGGTCTGGTGACTTTAAAGGTAGAAACTGGGATGGAGGGTTAGGTTTGACTACACTTGACTTGTAGAAGACTCAAGTTTTATACTGTTTCCTGAATCAATTTTGGATGTTTTAATTTTCTGAGATTTATTGGAACCATTCATAAAATTTCAAGTCTATTGTTAAAAATTTTAATGTAATTTTTATGAAAATGTTTACTATTTTCCACGTATGTGGTTCTAACTCTTTTCACATGCATAATATAGCTTCCTAATATTTGTTGCCTAGTGTTAGGGACCAAATTGTGCTCCCCCTCAAAATTCACATGTTGAAGCCCGAACTCCCAGTACCTTAGGATGTGACTGTATCTGGAGATAGAGCCTTTAAAGAGGTAATTAAGTTAAAATGAGGTCATTAGGTTGGGCCCAAATCCAGTTGGACTGTGTCCTTATAAGAAGAGACGATTAGGACACGCAGGGAGAGACCCCAGCAATACTGGCACAGAGGGGAAAGGTCATGTGAGGACATGGTGAGGAGGCAGCTGCCTTCAAGCCAAGAAGAGAGGCCTCAGGAGAAACCAAACCTGGCAACATTTTGATCTTGGACCTCTAGCCTCCAGAACTGTGAGAAAATAAATTTCTGTTGTTTAATACTCCCAGTCTGTGGTATTCTATTATGGCAACCTGAGCAAACTAATACTTCTTGCATTGATCAGACTTAACAAAGTTTTGTTATTTTACTGTTCCTTTCCCCAGAATCAATTTTAGTTTTATTGATGAAATCATGTTTTGTAATTTATCTCTGTTATTTCTGTTTTTGTTTTTATCGTTTCCTATATTTTAAAATGTAACTTATTTCAGCTTCTTTATATTTTTTCCAGACTTTCATATTTTTAAAAATATATACTAAAGGCTCACTCCATTTGTGGATCTATTTAGTCATTGCTTTCCATCCATTTCTAAAATCTGTAATTTTAGTGGTAATTCTTTTTTAACCTTAAAATTTATTTATATGAAGTATAGTTAGATAGAGATGGATTTTGTTTGTTTCATTTCTTGCTATCTTTTTGTGACTAATTTCTAGAGTACTGCATTGCTTTCAAAGAACATATCCTATATTATTTCTAAGAAAATAATATTTTCCTTGTAGTTAAAAACATGACTTATTTTTAAATGTTTCATCATGCTTTACTTATTCATTCACTCATTCAACAAACTTGTTGAACAACTTTTGTTTGTGTGCCAGGCTCTGGGAAAGCCAGAGAATAGCACTATGAACAAGAAGCAAAGTCACAGGGATGGAGTTTACATTTGAGTTGAGGGAGACACACAAGTAGAAATAAGCAGTCAAAAAAAATAATTTCAAGTTGTAATAAGTGCTCTGATAAAAAAAAAAAATGAGGGCTGAGATAAAGAATAACAAAGGAGGGGTCTACTCTCGGTGGGATGTTTGTGGAAGTCTTCCCTGAAAAGGTGATGCTATCTAAGACATCAAATTGAAGAAGAACTAACCACGAGAAGAGTTGGTTGTATGTGGGGGAAGATGGAGCCTCATAGGTAGTGAAAGCCAGATGCTGTAGAGCGAAGAGCAAGGCTACCACCAGGCAGCCTTTCCTCTCGTGTTGTGGGTCACTTGCCTCTTACTCTAGGTAGGATGACTTACCTCCTGGTGGCCTAAGTACTACAGCACTTTTCTGCCTCTCTGTCCCCAGTGGCAACTCTACAAGTCTCTTTGGTAATAACATGCTCCTTATTTGGAGAATTATATGCACAGATTTAATCTGAGAATGATGTAAGAAACAGAGAAGTTCTTCCAGACGGCCTTTTCTTTTGGTTAGCCTGCACCACCTCTGATGATGGAATTGTTGTTTCTACTAGGGGAATTCAGCTTTTTGAGAGAATTCCACTCTGAAGTTGCAGAATCCTCAGTTATCTCAGGTTTCTTTCTCAAATTGATAGCATTTGCTTTATAACTTTCTGAATTCTATCTATTTGGGCTTGTTGGTGGCACCTTTCCCACTTGCTGGTACTATTGTGAGTTTATTCTCATAATCATTTGTTTTTCTGTCATTTCAGTGGGATTTTGGAAATGACTGGAAGTAAGTACACAGGATCAGTCAGCTTTATTTATATTGGAGTCATGGAATTTATTTCAAAAGTATCCTTTTATGCATTTTAAAAAATATTTTACAAAGTTCATAAGTAATTGTGAATATGTTAGTATGTTAGCTTTTTTAGTTTTTGCTTTTAGATCTTGATCGTTATTTCTTCCCATTTTCCCTCATTTGTCTACATTCCTCTATGATACTACTAATTTTTTCCTGCAGTTCTGAACAGGTGTGATAATTTTTATTTCAGTGAATTATTTATAAATGAATAAATATGCAAAATAAAAATGCAGAATGATTTGATACCTCATATATATACATATAAACAGAATAAAAGGTAGCCAACATTTATTGTACCTCTACCAAAACCAAGGCACTTTACATATATATTATGTAATGTAATCATGTATTAAAACAACTCAGCCTTATAGCTTCAGGGCACTCATTCATTTACCTAAGACCCCAGAATTAACAGCTGGTTTAGTCAAGACTGAAACCCATGTTTATTGATTCCCAATCCTCACTCCTTTTAATCCCCAACAAAATCCAAATTCCAAAGCAAATGAGATCAAATGGTATTGGACATAATTATCAGTGTTAAGAAATGGGTCTCAAAACTCGGAAAACACTGGCATGAAGAGAATACATTGTATTCAGATAAGGATAAAAGAGGGAGAGAAGGAATAACTACAGCGAGTATTTCTAACTAAACAAGGGTAGTACCACTTACCACCACTGATGTTCCCCCAGATCCCCAATCCCACCCGTGACGGTTTACAGGAGAACACCATGGCTCCAGCATTTGTTGCCATGAGAACACTGATTACACTTGTTTGTTTTCTCTTTCAAGCCACAGATTTCTCACTTCAATACTTTTAATAATCACAAAAGAATCATCACTCGTCTTTCTCTTGGCATGCTGCAAAAAAAAATTGGTTAGGATAATATTTTATAAGCTTGGTAAATCACTTAGTTTTTAGCAATAAATTTTGTCTGAAGTATTAAGTAACATAGCAATAACATAACATTAAGTAACATACCAAGTAACATAGCAATAAATATTTAATATATTTTTTAATTGAGGTAAAATTTACATATAGTGAAGAGCACAGATCTTACTCTGATGACTTTTGAGTCATCATGTACATGTACATGTACATAGTTACATGTAACCACCCATGTAACTATCAACTCCTCAAAATATAGAACATTTCCTTTACCCCGCTAAGTTACTTCATGCCCCTTTCAAACACTACCACTCATGACAACCACTGTTCTGACTTCTATTTGCTTGTTCTTTATCTTTGTATAAACAGAATCATAGAATAGAGTCTCTTTTGGCATTTTACTCAACTCCTCATTGTGCTTTTGAGGTTTATCCATGTTATTTTTCTGAATCAGCAGTACATTCTTTTTTACTGTTGATTAACATCCTATTATATAACTGTAGTGTATTTTGTTTTTACATTTCCCTGTTGATGGACAGATGGGCTGCTTTGAGTTTTGGATCATTATGAATAAAGCTACTATAAATATTCTTATGCAGCCTTTTTGTGGGCATAGATTTTCATCTCTTTTAGGTAAATATCCAGGAGTAGAATTGCTGGATAGTAAGGTGAATGAACATTTAACTTTATCAGGAAGTGCCAAAAGTTTTCCAAAGTGGTTGCACCATTTTTTAATCCCATCCACAATGTAAGCAGTCAATTGTACCACATGTTCACAAGTTTTGATGTTTTCAGTATTTTTAGATTTAGTTGTTCTAATTAGTATATATTGGTATCCCATTGTGAGTTAATTTGTGTTCCCTGATCACTAATGATAACAAGAAATTTTTCTTGTGATAATTGGCCATTCATATATCTTCTTTTGTGAAGTATCCTTTTGTCTTTGCTCATTTTTTAATTCACTTGTCTTTATTTTAAAAATTGATTTGAATGAGTTCATTATATATTCTAAATAAAAGTTACTTGTCAGATATATGGTAATGAGAATAATTTCTCCCCTGATGTGACATGTCCATTTACTTTCTTAACAGTGCCTTTTGATGAGATGTATGTGTTTTTAATTGAGATATTTACATACAATGAAATTCTCAGATCAAAATATAAAATATCTCCATATCCCCAGAAAGTTTCCTCGAGCCCTGATGTCCATTTCCCAGTCAACCTCACATCTTTCACAATAGAAGCAACCACTGATCTGATTCCTAACATCATAAGTTACTTTTGCATAGTCAAGAATTTCATATGAATGGAACCATACCTTTTCTTGCAGCTAACATAATACTTCTAAAATTCATCTATGTTCTTGAATAATCAGTATTTCATTCCTTTTTATTGCATGTATCAGTCATTCGCCATATTGCTACATACCATTCCACTATATGATATACTCTTTCATTTACCCATTGATAGAAATCCTTTTTGCCTGGTATTTTTATGTTATATTGCTATGATAATAACACTACTATGAATATTTTAGTACAAAGCTTTTTATAGATACATAACTCTATGATAAATACCTAGGAGTGGAATTACTAGGTCATAAGGTATTTTAAATATTTTATAGTTTCCAGCTTGTAGATTTTGTACATTTTGTATTACATTTATCCAGAAGCTGTTGCTGCTATTTTAAGTGGTAAGTTTTATTTAATTTTGTAATTGTTGTTTATTGCTGATAAATAAAAATATAATTGATTTTTGTATATCAGCTCTGAATCTTGAGACATTGCTAAATTTCCTTTAATTTTTCCTTCTTTAATGTCCTTGATTGGTTTTGGCATCAGGTTTATAGTGGCCTCCTAAAATGAATTGGGAAGTATTCCTTTGTCCACTACTTTCTGCGCTTGTATAGAAATGGTATTATTTCCTTCTTAAATATTTAAAAAAATTCACCAGTGATGCCATATGTGTCTGGAATTTTCTTTGTAGGGAGTAATTTAATTATGAATTTAACTTAAATATATATAGAACTATTTAGTTTTTTAATTTTTTATTTAGTCACTTCTTATAATTTCTGTCATTTAAGGAAATTCATTTAAGTTGTCAAATGGATTTACCTAAAGTTGTTCATAATGTCCCCTCATCCATTATTGTATTACTAACTTGTGTTTTTTCTCCTTTTTTCTTGATAAATCTAGTTAAATGTTTATCAGTTTCAGTAATCTTTTCATAGAATTGAATTATTTCTTTGTTTACTTAGTCTATTGTTTGTTTGCTATTTCATTGATTTATACTTTTGTTTTTAACATTTCTTTTATTTATTAATTTTGGTTTAATTTATACTTCTTTTTTCATATGCGTAAAGTGGCAGCACAGGATATTAATTTTAAACCTTTTTTCTTTTAAGCATTCAAAGCTTAAACAGTTTTATATGTTATGTTCTTATTTCATTCATTGCAAAATATTTTTTCTCATTTACCCTATGATTTTTCTATGGCCCATCGATTATGTAGTAGTGCATTTTAAAATTCCCATATGTTATGGAATGTTCTAAGTATCTTCTTCTTGTTGATTTCTAACTTATATCTACTCTGGCCCAGGGTTTGGTTGATCTTGGTGAATGATCCACATGTACTAGGTATGTATTGGGTGTAGTGCTCTGCAGATGTCAATTAAGTCAAGTTGGTTGATAGCAAGTTAGGTGCAAATATCGTTCCAATCATAAATATATATATCTTTATTTTCTTGTCTACCTGAAAATGGGATGTTAAGTCTCTGATATTAATGTGGATTTGTAGATGCTTCGTTTTTGTTCTGACAATATTTGTTTCATAAATTTGGATGCTTTGTTATTGTTTTCATACACATTTAATATTTATATTTTCTTGATTAATTGAAAGAACTCTTTTCCTGGCATTGTTCTTGAGGTCCTCTTTGTCTGATATTAATATAGCCACACCATTTTTCTTAATTCTTCAGCCTTTTACTTTCTACCCATTTTTGTCTTTATGTTTAAAATGTGTTTGGGTGGAGTTTGGGTCTTGCTTTTTTTTAATCCAGTTTGAAAAGCTATTCCTTGAGTTGAAGTGTTTAGTTTATTTATATTCCATGTTAAGTATTGATAAGTTTGGATGTAATTCCAGCATCTAGGCATTTTATTTCTGTTTATCCCAACTACTTTTCGTTCTTAGTTCCCCCTTCCTTTGTATGGAAATAGTTTTAGTATTCCATTTTATTTCCTCTAATAACTTTTATCCATGCCTTTTTTGTATTTTTTAATTCTTATTTACAGATTGCATCTGTAACTTATCCATGTCTGCATTCAAAAACTATTCTATTACTTGACAATTTAGGAACAATTTAGAAATGGTGATGTATGTCCAATTACTATTTTCTCCCCTTTGTGTTTGTTTCAGTATTTTATACTATCAGATGCATATTCTTTATTATTATTACTTTAAAGAACTAATATTTTTATGAGAATAGTTAATATATGTGTATAAAAATAGCATAATAAAATAGTTCCTTTATTATTAATATATTTGCTCTTTCTAGTGTCTTTAATTTCTTTCTGTAGAACTTGTTTTCTACCTGGTATCATTTCCTTTTATTCTGAAAAATTTTCTAAGTATTTCTTATGGGAAAACTCTGCTTTTTATAAATTTTCTTATCTATTTATCTGAAAAGATTTTATATATTATTCATCTTTGAACAATACTTTGAACATAGAATTTTGGTTTAACAGGGTGGGGGTTTTTTTTCCAGCATTTTTAAAATGTCCCATTCTATTCTGGTCTCTATTGTGTCTTATGGGAAGTCAGCATCATTTATAAAGTTGTTCCTCTCTATCTAATGTTCCTGTTTTGAAGATTTTCTCTTGTCATTGGTTTTCAACTGTTACTGAAGGACTTAAGTTTATTTTTCTACTATTTATCATAATTGGGATTCATTAAGTTTTTTGGGCTTCTTGATGTTTTTCATCAAATTTGGGAAATTTTAAGCCATTGTTTCTTCAAATATTTTTCTGTCCTATTATCTCTCCCTTTTACTTTTGAGATTTCAATCACATTTATGTCAAATTGTTTTGCATTGTTCCTCATGTCGTTTAAGATTTTTTTTCCTTTTTTCTCTTCATTCTTCAGATTCAATAAATTCTAATAATCTGTTTTCAGGTTTGCTAACCATTTTTCTGCTATTTCCAATCTCGAATCCAATGAATTTTTATTTCAGTTAATGTACTTTTCAATTACAAAATTTCATTTGATTTGTTTATAGTTTCCATTTCTCTCCTAACATTTCCCAATCCTCTCTGTTCACTTATTAAGACAATCTTTTCCTTTAAATCTTTATTTGCTAATTACAACTCTAAGCTATCTTTGGTGTTTTTCTATCTACTATTTTTTCCCCCTTGAATATTTGTGACATTTTTGGTCATGGCATATTTAGTAATTTTCTCCTGTATAATAAATATGTTGTATTATACATTGTATAGCCTATGTATTATATCTTCCTCTGAAGAGTATCGATTATTTTCTTATTAGTTAGTTAAATTATGGTCAGATCACCTTGAAATTGTGGCAACCTGATTTTACATTTCATTAATGCTTGGCTGTTTCACTTTTGCCCTTAATTCAAGAAAAATCCATTAGTTCTGTGATGTAGTGTTTACTATTAAGTTGTGACATTTCTGAAGTTTCCATTGAAAACTTAAGGTGTTTACATACAACCTCTAACTTGGTTGAAGTCCTATTCCAAACTCTATATCCCTTTCATTATGCAGAAAGTGAGATATATGTTCAGCTCTTTCATCTTCAAGCTACTGTTTTCTGCCAAGCTCCTTGGAGTCTTACCTACATGTGTATATTTAGGGGTCGGGTAAAGACTGATTTTTTTGATTCCTACTTCTGAATATCCATTCTTGCAGACTGGAGAGTGCCATAGAGAAAAGCCATATAAATATAGAGATCTCACTAATTGCTTTACCCACTTTTCAAGGATTAAAACCTTACAGTTTCTACCTGCTTTTTGTTGTTCTTCATTGTCTTCAGAGACCTATTTTTAATACTCATCCAGAGTTTATACTTTTTACATGCGGGAGGATTAGTCGAATACAAGCTTCTCTTCATTATTAGGACAGAAATTTTATAAATAACATTTTTCAAAACGTAATCAGCCTTCTCTTGAAAAGAAGTTCATATAATTCAACACCTTAACACCAAGCAAGTGTTTCTAAGTATCTTAACAAAAGAAAAACAACTCGCTTAACTTCAAAAAATGTATCCTCTAAAAACTTACAGTAGCATCTGTTTAAATGGTAAAATATTAGAAACATTCCCATTAAAGAATACCTTGTAAAGTACAAGTACAGCTAACGTGGTCATTTGGTTTGTTATTTGGATAGAGGATCAACCAACGAAAATCTAAAATTTTCTACAAATAGATATAATAACTTAAGACATATCATTTTTAAGGTTACCTCTATCATAGTATCAACAAAATCTACAACATACTGAAAAGTTAATGTAACCCAAAATGTGCTAGACTTACCTAAGAGAATGTATAATATTTTATTTGAGGACATGAAAGACTTTCTGAAAAACTAGAGAAAAATAATAATAATTTCTGCATGGGAAGCCACAATATTGTAAAGATATGCCAAACTGCTCAATAAATTCTGTGTGTGTGTGTGTGTGTGTGTGTGTCTGTGTCTGTGTCTGTGTAATGGTACTGTTACAGGAATTAAATCAACCAATGAAAAAGAATAAAGTCTAAAAAATATATCTCTATATATGTGGAAATTAGTAAATGATAAAGTGTTTTTCTAGCTACTTGAAAAGCATAAATTATTCATTGAGTGTTATTGGGAAATTTAGCTTTCTACTTGGGAAGAAAAACTTAAATGCATATGTCATACTACATACGAAAATTTACTCAAGTTCTGTTAAAGATGTCAAGCTTAAAATGATACAATAAAACACTGGGAATAAAACATGAAAACAGAGAAGCTCTCAAGTAAAGAACAGATAGATTTGACTGCACAAAAATGCAAAACTTTTGTGTAATGAAGGATAATGTATAAAAATACAAAAAAAGTGACACTGGAAAAAAATTACTGATTCCATACGTATATAAAATTATATATTTATGAATATTTATATATAAATAAACAATAAATAAATAATATTGATAATTAACATTTATATGTATAATTAAATTATATATAAAATATATACAAATATAATATTTATATATAATTATATATATAAATTTTATATAAATATAATTCCATATACATGTGATAAACCTGTTTAAGAGTTAGCATCCATACTTATAAAGAAGTCTTGACTTCCCTATTCCCCCAAAAATAAAGATACCATTTTTTGCCTATCAGATTGGCAACATATTTTTGAGAGAGACATATATATATCTGTCATTGAAGAGGATGTAAAGAAATTGGTACATTTATATTTCATTAACAGAACTGTAAATTGTGACATCCTTTTGGATGGCAGTTGAGCAAAATTTATGAAACATGAGATGCTCCTATCCTGTGATGCAGCTATTTCTTTCAATACTTACTCTGTGGATGAGAGCAGTCATTGCAACACTGGTTAATCAGGACGAGTTGGGAGGCACCTACCTGTTTACTGGTAGGCACTGTTCACATAAATTATGGTAAAACAGACTATGCACTCTTTTATTTTAATAAAGTATATCTTCATATATTAACTTGGAAGGTATTCCATAGAGTATTAAGTGAATAAAAGTAATTCCAACACCTTGTGATCAAATGTAAGTATTTTTAAATCCATATGTGTGTATGGACATTGATTTAAGCAGGATGTGAATATGTAAATTGACACTCTTGTAATTGCATGAAAATAGATCTGTTAATGGCACTACTTCTGGGAAACAATTGAGAATGGAAAGAGTAAAGAAAAATCTGTTTCAAACCAACAGGTGATACTTTTGAAATAAAGAATAAATAAAACAAAGAAGCAAAAGACGGAAATGCTCACTGAGAATCTAGTTATTCTTTGCAAATTGCCTGCTGTGATTGATCATGCCATACAAATCTGACTGTAGCTTTATGTCATTTGTTCATTTTTAGGGATAACTTGGGCACTTTTGCATGACATCTCTGGACGTGCATTGGGTGAATAACTACATAAACAAATTACGGCGCCCAATGGAGACAATTTATCCAGGTTAATTCACGGAAATGGGTAGATAGCACCTGCATCTACTTTATCCTTTACTTAAAAATAGAGACTTTAAAAGATAGCCGTTGCCCTGGAATCACCTGCTAATGAAATATGAAATCAAAGAACTTCATCTCCTTCTATTAAATCTTAAGCATTGTCAAATGCCCATACTCCTTCCTCTGCTGAAGAGAATGGTTACAGTAACACCCTCTGTAGCAGTGTTACTCACCACATACAAAAAACAAAAGCCACAGCCTCATCTGACTAATGTTTCTGTGTTCACAGTCTTATCAGGTAATTTAGAAATGGACAGAAATGTGGTAAGGAAGAGAGAAAATGAAAGGGATTTGAAATTAGATATTAATCCAGAAAGGAAGCTTAAAACAAAGGATAGAGGAAACTGACTAAACAGCAAGGGTAGCTCTCACCTCGGGCTTCAGGCCATCCTGTTCTCTTGGCTGGAGGTCAAAAGATGGTAGTGCTACAGTTATCCAGAGAAGCGAGATCTCAAACTCACTCTCCAGCTAATTTTTTGGCTGTGGGTGAAATGAGAGCTAACTATTGATGTGAGACAAAGCAACGAACAGATATTTCCAGAAATGCACCCTGATTTCAAAATAAAGACTACCGGGAGAGGTGAGAAAATGATTGAATCAAAGGAAATACAAATTTTGAAGCCTTTTTGTACTTGCTGTAAAATAGGCATAACATTTCTCCTCTTTTCCTTATCACTGTGAGCATAAAGTTATATAATCTTCTTAGAAAGTGATTTAAAAGCTATTAAGATTTATAAAATGTAAGTAATATTTCTTATTAATAAAATTAAAATGACCAATATCTGGAATTTATTAAAAAGCTACTTTTTATCATAATGTTTTTAATACTGTCATTTCTCCTTTAACAACAAAAAAGTTTACTCTGTATCTGAGATTTAAACAATATCCTTCTGATACTTTTCAATAAATTTAAGACTGAGGGTAAAAAAATAAAAATGAATTAAAAGATGTATCCAAGCACGGGTGGCTATAGTGAATTTTGAAAGAGTCTGAGTCTGAGATTTTCAAAAAAATATTCTCTAAATATCAAAAGAAATAATCTTTGTTTAAACTCTCCCAATTATATTTATATTTGGCAGTCAATCAGCAACCTATTACTTTTCAGAATTTAACTACATTTAAAATGTTAAACTCCTCTTATGCTGCTAAATATATTTCCCTCCACATAAAAGTGTAATGACCTAAAACAGTTTTACTCATTTAAATGGAGCCATTTTTATAGCTGTGAGAGTAAGTATAAAAATGACAATCTCTCATTTTAGCCCAGATTTTCTGAAACTAAGTAGTCAAAATAGCTTCTTTTAAGGAAAAACAAAAAGAGGTGTGACCCCCTTGCCTCAACTGAGTTCATGTACACCAAGTTCTAAACCATAACAGTATTTTTATAGCTAACTGATAAACTTCTAAAAATAGAGATTTATAAAGAGAAATGTTGGTAAGCTTTAACTACTGAACTGGATTATGTTCGTATAAACACTTATCAGACTTTTTAAAAATCCTAAATGATTGTTCTATTTGTTAAAATACAGAACACTAGAAAATAATGATAGAACATGGTAGAGAGGGTGTGAATTGTAGGTTTAGAAGAAGTATTTGGTTTTGTTTGGTCAAGTAATATCTATGATGAGTTTTATGAATCACCTACTGTGTTAACAAGGGCATAGTCTATAAAAAACTAGGAGAAGAAAGATACACAGCCCACAACTCCATCCCACAGCCTACAGAATGTCAGTTTCTCCAATAAGATACTGTCCTCTGTGGCTATGAAAACAATATCATATTTATAGACTTAGTAGATTTGATATAGTCTTATCTTCATAATAATATTAAAGATAATATTAGATATAAATAATTTTCTAATTATTCTATAAATAAAATTTGTTTAGTTTTCTTCTACTGATAATTTTTCTGTTAGGAATTCTTTTGTTCATAAGTTTTGTTGTTGTTGTTACTATTTGTTTTTGTTTTGTTTTGTTTTGTGAGGATGATTAGCCCTGAGCTAACATCTGTTGCCAATCCTCCTCTTTTTGCTGAGGAAGACTGGCCCTGATCTAACATCCATGCCCATCTTCATCTACTTTATATGGGACCCCGCCACAGCACGGCTTGATAAGCGCTGCATATGTCTGCACCCAGGATCCGAACCTGTGAACCCCGGGCCGCTGAAGTGGAGCGTGCAAACTTAAACACTATGCCACCAGGCCGGCCCCTGTTACCATTTGTTTTAATATTTTCTGAGAGAGATTCAAATCTGCATTTTGATCCCTGCTTTAACTGTAACAAAAGATGGATAGATAGATTCTACTAAACTGAGAAAAATTGAGATTCTTATTGAGTTAATGAGATTTGGGTCAATGTTAGCTGAAAACATGGCCCAATTTCTGATGGCATTTTTAAGCAAATTTGATCAGAAGATAAAATATTTATGCAAAGGTCCTAACCTCTTTATCAATTTACCAGTATCTGTGGAAAAGTCTAAACTCCAGCTTGGCATTCAAAATGCTCTACTATTCATTGCTGCCTCTCCCTTTTAATGTATTTCCATTATTTCTCTACACAAATCACTCTAGCAGCCAAATCTACTAAATATTACTCATCTGTACCAGTTTCTATGTCTTTGTTCATTTAATTCCTGCTTGGAGTACTCTTCCTTCTTCATTCTTCTTTTTTCTTTTTTATTGAGGTCACACTGGTTTACGACATTATATAAATTTCAAGGGTACATCATTATGTTTCAACTTCTGTATAGACTGCATCATGTTCACCATCCAAAGTCTAGCTGTCATCCATCACCGTACACCTTCTTCACTCTTCTTACCCATACTTGACTAATCCCTCAAAGGCTAGCTCAAGACTCTTCTTCATGAAGTTTGCTTGTTCACATCAGCCTTAAGTAATCTCTCCCTCAATCCAAATCTTAATATACCTAATGTTTACTGCTCTTTTGGCACATATTATGGGCTACTGAATAGTATTTGTCACCTATGAATGTCCTTTCTTTTTAACCATATTGCACTAAGGCCACAGAGAATAGAACAAAAGAGTCACATAACTTTTGTAATTCTGTTACCGCCCAACATGGGGGCTTCTGCTCTCGGCAAGACATGCCAACAGTCAAGAGGCAAGGTGGTAGGAGAAAAAGGACTTTTTTATTACAGCTTGCTAGCAAGAGGGAAGATGGCCGACTCATGTCCAAAAGAACCATCTTAAGGGGACACAAAATCTTACAGCAGTTATATAGGCCATTGGGTTATAGGGGAGGGGGTTAGGAATGTTGACCTTCTGGTGTTACAGACAGGGAGTGCCACACCAGATCTTTCAGTATTCACTGATGATGGCTATCAGCATAGATTCTCTGTTCGTGGGTCATCACGTTCCTCAGGAACTCAACAAAGCAAAGTTATCATCTTATCGCAGCTGGGCGGTACATGCACAAGCAGGGGTTGTAAAATCTACAGAGCAGTTAGATCTCCTGGAGGGTGCAGATCCAGCTGGGTTAGTTTGTCAGAGGTTATTCAAAGTTACAATAGAGTTTTTCTTTTCTACAATAAGGCTTCCCTTATGTCAACCTTGTCTTGAGCTGGTATCAATTCCACGGGAACTAGTAGATTATCTTGAACTCAGTAATAACAGCAATGATAACCAGATACATTTATGGGCCTGTCATTATATTTACTATGGGGGAAAGATATAGAACCAAGTTTAAACCCAAACTTCACCATTTATTATCTTTGAAGCTGTGATCGAGTTAACATTTCTAAAACAGCATATCAAGGACTTCACAACTGTTGTCTTATTCAATATTCAATATAACCTTGCATGACAGCTTCTATTATTAGCTCAATTTTAAGATTGAAGAAAGTGAAGCCTGAAAAGCTTGCTTAAGAACAGAAGCTAGTAAATAGAGGCGCCAGATTTCCCTGATTGAGAGCCAGAGCTCTGGTCTTACCCAGAGAGAGATGTAAACTTACACAGAAAGACAACCTGTTGGGTGTATTCCTACCATTTTATCTGCACACAAAATGGATTTCAGCATTATTTGGGGGCTGACAGGAGGATGTGAACCTCCCTAATTACAATAAGCACCAGGCACGGGAGCTCAAAGGAATTTCTAATACTAACAGAAGAAACTGGTAAAGAACTACTTCCTATTTGCTCTACTGACAGCAAAGCTAAAAGCCCTGCTGTTCTTCCTGTCACTGGTAGACTGGGTGCTATTGGTTAAATCAACTCTCCAGTTTCCCCCAAACAAGTAAGGTCATGGTCTAAGAGAGGAGGTCTAACAGTCAGCCAGCCACAATTACAAGGGTATATGTTTTCAAATACGACTGGGTATTTGAAGTTGAAGCTAGTTTCCAATTAATCATTCAAAATTAAGGCAGAATATATAAAGGAAGAACAAGGAAATAGCTCAAGCACTTTTGCTTTTTAATAGGTTTGACCTTTTTAGGGTTGAATTTTGTGACAGGCTATGCCCCAAGAAAACCTGGGAGAAATAAAACTGCAAAAAGTTCTAAAAATAAGAAATACAAATTGTAATTTTTAAAGAGCTTAAGCCTCAATTCAGCCCAAATGTCCTAAGAACAAATACCTCTTAATTACCACCCCAATACTCTCTAAGCTATGCAAATAGATGGCCTTTATCTACTGCCTCTCCCTCTCCTCACCAATTCTGCTCCTATGGATCTATTTTGTCATAACTTCACTGCAAGTGTCAGGTTGCTAGTCATTTGTTGCTTTCCTCCAGGGTAAAGCCAACACTCTTCTAAGTGCTTATATATGTTTATGTCTCATTTGCATTAAAGGCCAATGACCATAGAGGCCAATCAAGAATTAGGAAGACTTGTTTTAAATCCTACAGCTCTGCAGGAAATTAGTTACAAGATCTTGCATAAGTCACAACTATTCTTTTTTTTTTTTTTTTTTTTTGTGAGGAAGATCAGCCCTGAGCTAACATCCGTGCTAATCCTCCTCTTTTTGCTGAGGAAGACCGGCTCTGAGCTAACATCTATTGCCAATCCTCCTGCTTTTTTTCCCCAAAGCCCCAGTGGATAGTTGTATGTCATAGTTACACATCCTTCATAGTTGCTGTATGTGGGACGCTGCCTCAGTGTGGCCAGAGAAGCGGTGTGTCGGTGTGAGCCCGGGGTCCGAACCCGGGCAGCCAGTAGCGGAGCGTGCGCACTTAACCGCCAAGCCACGGGGTGGCCCACAACTATTCTTAATCTCAGTTTTCTCATTTATGAAATAAAATTCTTGTTCTAGATTACAGCCAAGCATTAAACTCTTTAATTTTATGCTGGTAAATCTACCTATTACGCATAGCTTTCATAACAGTAATCTTCTCCTTATCTTCTTTCTCTTTCTGGCATCAACTTATGTTTCTTTATTGGTTTTTAGCTACCATTATCCCCTGAGCTGATTTTCAACCTTCTCTATTCTTTCACTATTTTCACTCCTATTCATTTTCCTTGTACATTCACTCATTTGTGGGATTTCAACTGACAATTATTTGACACAGAATACTAAATTTTCAATTTCCTATTCTATAACCATTATGCCGCATCATTTTTCCAGGTCATTTATGTCAGCAACAGAGATCGTAGATCCTTACAGTAAGGCATTTTCTTATGTCTCAAGTTCAAGAACTTCTCAATCTTGGAGTCAATGTAGACTCCTTCTTCAACACCTCTGTAGTTAATTCACAGCTAAATCTCATTATTCTCTCTACAAGCTTTCTTTGGAAGATTTGAAACCACGTGCATCAACATAACTCAACTCTTGGGACTGAAAACTGAGGCTACCCGTATCAACATGACTTGGCTATTTGTTCAAGGAAATATTTGCCCAGGAACATACGACTATAACCTAATAGACCAGACATGAAATTTTAATGTCCAGTAAGGACATACCAACACCTACGGCTTCTAATTTACTTTCTTCTAATTTACTCTTCACTTGGTTGCTAGACCAAACTCTTTTTAAAAAATGTTTTTGGAATGTACACACACTCTAAAATCCACAGGGAACATTTAAACCTGCAGAACCAACTTCCTAATATAAACTTTTGAAGCCCTTCTCATCAACCATCCTATTTTAGCTCTGTGTTGGGTGATTAATTTTAGGCCCCTTTTCTCAGTGTTTTCTTACCTGTATAAGAGTCTTTCGCTGTGGGCACTTAATTTGCAGCACTTAATTGTTGGCACTTAATGATCAATCTGTAATTTTTTCTTTTACTGGGGAGTCTGACCTACCTATGACCACTCATCCATGCTCAATACATCCTTTGCAACTTCTCTCCATGCTCCTCATTTTTCAAGAAGACTACTAGCCATAATAATGCAACAACAAATTCAAATCACTCATTTCATCTGACTCCTCCCAGAATTTACTTTATTCTTTATTTATTTGCATTTGCTTTAATAGGTTTTGTTCAAGTGTCTTGCAGGTTTTAATGTTTGTTCCTTCTCTTTGGCAGAGTAAGTGACCTTCATCAAACATTCCATCTTTTCCCTCACGTTTCCCAGCCCCTTTGCAGTTAGGTAGGCCCACGTGACTAGTTCTGGCTAATGGGCTGGGGAATAAATGTTATGTGTCACTTCTGAGCAAAAGTTTTGAAGAGTTGGAGCTCAACCTTCCTGCTGTCTCTTCCACTAGAAGGCTGCATGTGCCACATAGCACAGCTACAAGATAGTGGAGTCTCCGTTGACCTGGGTTCCTAACTGATGCTACAGGGCAAACCTCCTAAGTGGCCTAAACTGGACATACAGCGAGAGCAAAAACAAACCTTTATGTGTTAAGCCACTGAGATTCTATCTTTTGTATTTAAATAACACGGTCTTCAAAGTTAGTCAAATGAATTTTGGTAAAGGATTATTTCTTCAACTGATTTTATGGTTCCCTCCACAGAATACTGTATAGATTTCCACACAAATGTTATAGTCAACAAATACTTTTGATTATATGCGTTTTATTGTTTTGTATTTACTTTTTCCTAAACATAACTGGTCCCAGAAGTTGTAATGCAATAGAAATGAAATCAGTGATAACGATCTAGCTCATACCGTTCTAAATGTTGCATTTCAGAGATTTGAAAAATCAATTTTAGAGTTTTGTAAGGAAGAGAGTTGTCTGGGTGTATTTGCTGGGGATTCATCAGGCAAGCAGAACTCCTATGAGTTATATGAAAAGGGATTTGTTACAGAAATCAAATCTCACACAGTTGCAGGGGTACTGAGGAAGGGAAGATCTGAAAGAGGGAGCAGGAGAATCAGAGGAGACACTGACTAGTCAGTTGGAGAAGCCAATAAGTGCAGCCTCTGAGGTAGAGCTGCAACGGGCAAGCTCGTGGAGAAGTCTATAGGAAACTACTGCCTGTATGGGTCTTCAGCCAGCGGTCTGGTGATGGGCTTGGGACGACGGTTAGTCAACAGATGAGCAGCTAGGTGGAAGCTGGACATGGAGAGGGAGGAGAAGCTGAATCTCTTGCCACCTGTGTCTCTGTCTTTTCACCGTACCTAATAATAGACACTTTCAGACAGTAAGGTTTGCTATTTCACTCCCACTTTCCAAATCTCATGCAAATTTCCTTTTCAGCCAAAGTAATCCAGAACCATACAAAGAAGGAGATTTGAGGAACAAAGGAGGCTGGGCCTTCAAATCAAGATAGGTTTAAGTGAAAGCAGTCAGCCTAAGGGCAAAGAGTAGTGGATTAGAGATGGCCACAAATTCTGTATTGCTTCTCCATCAACGGGGAGAGGCTCTCTCACCTCCCCTTGAATTGATGTTGGGTTTGGAGACACTTCCGGTTTGTAGCAGATGTGAAGCTATGCCTGTTCCTGGCCTAGCCCTAAAGAGACCTTGTAGGGAGTATAATTGAGCAGAGCCTCAGCTGCTGTCCTCCTGGATCCACCCCTGGGTCAGCGCCAAGGCCACACTTTCTTCCAGCTGCTCCTAGCTGAGATTGAGTTTGGCAGGGTGCTAATGAAGACCCATCACTGTGAGATATGGGAATGCTTTAACTTGCAATTTTGTCTTGAGGATTCCTTATCGGCCTGGCAGAAACATTCTCGGAACTGTGCTACAATCTGGAATTCCTTTTACCCAACCCTCCTTCTTCCTTTCCTTCACAAGTGGCAGACCTTTCATGGCTTCCTTTCCATTTACCCTTCATAGACATTTCTCCCAAGAAATGTCTTGTGCATCTAATCCCATCTTGGTATCAGATTCTTGGAAGACCTGAATTAACATAAGCAATTCGTTTTGCAGCAACAAATCACTGAAACACAGTTTACCATTCTTCCACATTTGTCTAAGACAGACCTCACGTCATGTAATTAGATTCTATTCAATAAAGACATTTTTACAAACATTCCATTATTAATGGTATTTCTTTATATCCTTTTAATATAAATCACAAATTAGGAAAAAATACCCTGTGTCTCGAACATTCTTTTTTTGATAGTATGATGTATATTTTGAAAAGAAATACCACATTCTCATAAAAATGTAAAGTCTTCAGATTTACCTGCTTACAATGAGCAATCAACAAATCCTTTCTAAGTGCCTGCTATCTGAGAGGTAAAATAGCACAGAAGAAAACAAACCGATAAGTTAATGATTGTATCTTCAAGGAGCATTTACTGTACTATGGAGAAAAGGAATATACAAATATAATCAACAGTATCATAAGGTTAACTCCTGGTTGGTTTAGTCTCCTCATCCAGTCGTTACCAGAATAGACCAGCCAGTCATTAACCCCAGGAATGTCCACATTTGGCTAGTGTTTATAGAAAGAGTTGTGTGTAAAGGAAGATAAAGAACCAGCAAAGACAAAAATAAAAACACAAAAGAACTAATTCCAGACTCAGTGAGAAATAGAATGGTTCGTGGAAAAGAAGTGAGCCACTAAATGTGAGCTAGGTTTTTTCACACTAGCAGCCTAATTTGATCCTAAAAAAAAAAAAAAATCAGCAAAGTAGAGAACTGTATCCTCACATAGGGAACTTGATGCTTAGAGAGCTTGAGAATCTGGGGCATCAAGTGCCTTCACATGGCAGAGCAAGGATTCAATACCACTTCTGTCTAATTTGTTTAGACTCGGTAACTTGCTGAAATTCAGAGGATGAGAAAGAAAATTTGAAGCTATAGAGGCTAGGAAAGAAAGAAAACAGAGAAAGCAATTACACTTAGCAATTAGGAGTTCATTTGGAAACTTCAAGATTGCAAATTCATAGAGTGGGAAATCCCATTTCAAGGAGTATGTAACCTAGCAACCACAATAAAACTCTTCAAAAAAACTAGACTTTAGATTTCAACATAAGTAGTTTTTCTTAATTTTCCATTTTCCTTCTAATTCCTGGCTGGTGGAAAGTGGTAAAGTCTTTAAATTCTCCAAGCAGAACCTTGGGCCACTTTTGAAAGAGAAAGGATTATTTAACCAGGCAAATGAATCCCATGAGGTGTTTTAATTTAAAAATAACAATGTCATTGTTTACTGAATAGTGTAATGTGTCAGAAAATGTTTTCCATGTACTATCTCGTTTAATCTTTCCCAAAAGATGCACAGTAGGCACTGTTTTAAACCCATTTGGTAGATGAGGACTCTGATCCACAAATGTTAGGTGTAATCACTCAAATTCACACAGCCTGCAAGTAGTGAAGCCAAGCTTCAAACCTAGGCAAAAGTCTGGTGTCCATATCCTTTTATTTATAATTTAACTAATGTTTTAAAACTGTATTTCCTTATTTTTTGAAAAAATTTTATAATCACATCGTTCAAATTGCAAATGATAGCAATCAATGTTAGCAGATTCTGATGTGTCCTAAAAAATATACATGCATAAATAAGCAAAAAATTTACATATATATGTGCACATATTATCCCTCCTTTTCAAACACAAACTATCACACAATATACGCTCCTCTACAACTTGCTTTTCAGAATGGCTATAATTACCAAAAACAAAAAATGTTGGAGAGGATGTGGAGAAAAGGGAACCCTCCTCCACGGTTGGTGGGAATGCAAACTGGTGCAGCCACTATGGAAAACAGTATGGAGATTTCTCAAAAAATTAAAAATAGATATACCATACAATCCAGCTACCCCACTACTGGGTATTTATCCCAAGAACTTGAAATCAATAATTCAAAGAGATTTATGCACCCCTATGTTCATTGCAGCATTATGCACAAAAGCCAAAACATGAAAGCAACACAAGTGCCCATCTTCTTTATCCATTCATAAAATGCCCTTTATGAATGGATAAAGAAGATATGGTATATATATATATATATATACAATGGAATGCTACTTAGCCATAAAAAAGACAAAACTGTCCCATTTGCAACAACATGGATGAACATTTGATGCTAAGCAAAATAAACCAGACAGAGAAAGAAAAATACTGCATGATTTCACTCATATGTTGAAAGTAACAACTAGATGAATAAAGAGAACAGATTAGTGGTTACCAGAGGGGAAGAGGGTTGGGGGGAGGGTGAAAGGGGTAAAGGGACATATATGTACTGTGACGGACAATAATTAGACTACTGGGGGTGATGAAGTCTATTCAGAATTTGATAAATAATAATGTACACCCGAAATTACACAATGTTATAAACCATTTAGATCCCAATAAGTTATTGGAAAACATATAAAAAATACAACTTGCTTTTATAAAAAACTTAATAATTTTCAATATCAGCTTAGAAAAAACTCCTTGTTCTCTTTTTATGACTGCCTAGTCTTTTATACAGGTGTGACATAATTTGTTAACCAGTCCACTATTGATGGGCATTTAAATTATTCCCTATCATTTGCTTTCACAATCAATGCTACAATGCATAACCTTGTACTTACCTAATCTTACATTTCTTCCAAACCCCTCAGTATTATTCCCACACCATGCTGCCTCTCTGAGGGACCCAAGTTATCATTCTTGGCAATTACAACTCTGAGATAATTTTTTGTAAATTAAAAAAGTAAGAACATTTTGAGACATGCCGATTTCTCACTGTAGTATTTTCCATTAGGCAAGGAGGTCTAAACATGAATGTTCAGCTCAGAGCATTTGTTAAACCAATAGAATGAGTAGGGGATGATGTTAGGAAAAATGGTGAACAAAGTTTGAGGACAATTAGGAGTGACAATCAAGAACAGGCATCAAGAAGTCTTTTTTAAATAATAAATGTACTGATGTTTTAGGAAAAACTGTAGCTTTGTTCTCTAGAAACTAACATCTCACAACATCAGCTAATATATTGCATGTGTATTGCCAGCTAATTCTCTCACCAAACATTTGCTTGATGCCTAGATGTCCTTTAAAGAGCTCTGGAAGCTAGAATAATTAGGCCTGCAGGTTATTTTTTTCTCACTCTTGTTAATTACTTATTTGGAGATTCAACTCATAAAACTGCACAAGTATCTTCAGCAAATCTATTTTATTTTGAGCTTTTTGGAGGATGCTTGTTAAATAAACCCCCAGTAATGTTATGAATGGTACTACTCTTGTTAATAACAAGGATCTCGGAAAATTTAATGCTTCTATTTTAAAGATATTTATTAACCATATCTGCTCTACTCTGAACATTTGTTACTCCTGGTTCCTTCTTGCTGATTATGCCAGTTCCATTCCAAGGCAATCTTATCTCACTCCATTAAGAAGAACAAGCTTTATTAGAGCTCTTTAAAGGCAGGTCAGTAGAGTGAAACCCTTATATATTAAAGTTAGAGGCTTAGAGGATACTCAATAAATGCTATTGCTGTGATGATGATAAAATGAATTTGCCCAAGATAAGTAGGAATTAAGACAGAGGAGACTTTAGCCTTGGATTTCTCATCTTCTGTTAACTCTTGCTGATCACAGGTTGAGCAGTCTACAATTTTTTACTCACAGCATCAGTAAAAAAAAAAAGGTTCATTGTTACATATCTTGGTTTAGAGTTCTTCATGACACAGATGATATAATGAAAATATTTCTGAGACAGACTAATTTATGTCTAGCTTTTGTCCTCAGTTAAATGATTATGAAAACATGTATTGAGTGAACCATAGTCTAAGGGAAAAAAGAGCAGAAGCTATTAATGAAGTACAGGGGAACACAAAAAATATATAACACCTTCCTCAAGAAAGCAGAATCATTCTGTTACAAATTCATTAATCAAACATTTATTGTGGGCCTACTTTGTGCCAGGTGGTAGGATAGGAGCTGCTGGTGAATAAAGCGTGATGCCTGTTTCTGTCTAGTAGGAGACACATATATAAACAAATAAATGTCACAGAATAGCATAGCTATAATAATAATAATAAATTTTAAAACTAACAGCT
Source organism: Ceratotherium simum simum (assembly GCF_057802395.1). Taxonomy (NCBI): domain Eukaryota; kingdom Metazoa; phylum Chordata; class Mammalia; order Perissodactyla; family Rhinocerotidae; genus Ceratotherium; species Ceratotherium simum. The sequence continues at coordinate 36,091,249 of NC_141908.1, read as the reverse complement.
GGAATGGCCAACAGGTTTCACTTTATCTGCCAAACCTCACAGGTTGGTCGTAGCTTCTGGAGCATGATTTAGAAGAGTTGAAAATGAGTCAGAGACGTGATCAGTTGGTGATGGCTGCCATAGATATGGCATGGAGAGAGATCAGTCTGCGTGTTGTCTATCTGCTGGCTCTGCTGTGTGGTGTAGAATAGGTGAACACAGATGGCGGTGATGATCTGAGGTTTTAGAGGAGAGCTGACATCTGTGAAAAGCCTTGAAAATTAGACCTAAATATGGAGGAGATGGTGAAGGGCAGTCAAAGCAGAAGGAAAAGTATGAAGAAAGGCAAAAGTTATGAAACGAGGCTCAGTGTTAAGTTCAGCACTCCCTGTAACTACAAAGTGAATTGGAAGGGGCACAGGGTGAGTGACAGACTAGAAGGTTTGACAGGAGTCAATCACAGATCCCTTTCGTACATGCTGAAAAGGTGGAACATAATCCCCAGACCAGCATTCTGGAAACTGTAGTTCACAGAACATCTGTATCAGAATTATCTCAAATGCTTTTTAAGGAAAGCAAATCAGAATATCTGGATATGGGCTGAGGATCTTCATTTTTAACAAACTTTCTAGGTGATTAAAAGTTGGGATCCCACACTAGGAAACTATTATAGCATGAGGATCAGACTCTTCAGGAAATTTTCACACTGATCATTTAACTCACATTGTTCACAAATATTTCCCGCTCTAGAAGTGGGCCAGGCTGTGCTCAGTATCCGTACCTGCATCCATAGCCTCCCAGAATCTCCTTCACAGGACAAGCTATGGTAGCATTTCTAGCTCATCAATTTTAGTTAAATTAATTTTAGCTAAGAACTTTTAATGTAGTGGGCAAATTATAACACTGGAATTTAATTGTAATTGGAAAAATATACTCAGTTTAATTTGAGCATTTTTCAGTGAATTAGAGCAAAAGGAGATATTTCATCCTAGTTGGAATCATATTTTCAGCTGTGGAGATAAAAAGCTTTAGAGAGAGAATAACTCATTGTCTTCACAATGGTCCAGATTACAGCAAGGTTTGCAAGAGTTACCTACTTTCAGCTGCAACTTTTCCTAGTTTATTATACAAAACAAAGAAAAAAGCAACTGCTATTTCATGGAAGCCCCTAGCTCATTAAATGAACATTTCCTAGTAGTTAAGAAGCCCACAACTAATTCGATTAGTTCCCTGTTTACATGTACATATGGTATTCTCTCCAATCGGTCTTTTTTTGTGTGTATGTGAGGAAGATTGGCCCTGAGCTAACATCTGCCAATCCTCCTCTTTTTGCTGAGGAAGACTGGCCCTGGGCTAACATCCATGCCCATCTTCGTCCACTTTATATGGGAGGCCGCCACAGCACGGCTTGACAAGCGGTGCGTTGATGCGCACCTGGGATTCAAACTGGCGAACCTGGTTCGCTGCAGCAGAGCACGCGCACTTAACTGCTTGCGCCACCGGGCCGGCCCTCCTTTTTTTTTTTCTTTTAGTGCATGTTTGTAAAATATGACCTGAGACTTTGGATAGAGATAAGAAAATCCTGAGAGTTGGGATTTGACCACTATATAAAATTATTACTGTTGTAATTTTTTTATTTTTTATATTATAGAGGATAATCATTCGCTTCATAACATTTATCAACACTGGTTCATCACTCACTCATTTATTCAAAGAATATTATCACATTGCTAGGTATTGGAGACAATAAGGTAGGCAAGAAATAAACAGGTTTCTTGCCTTCATGGAACTCTGGGTCCAGGGGATGGGATAGTTCTTAATCAAATGATCAACCAAATTGGAGTTTACTTTCAAGAATAATAAATGCTTTGAGAGGAAGTCACATAATGCCATGGGAGCATCAAATGGCAGAAACAGGGCACGTTTTTAGGGTTAGGGAAAAATTCCCTAGAGAGTGACACTTAATTTTGAGTTGTGAACTAAGGGGAAATAATTATGAATTTGGAGCACAGGAGTGGGTTCTAGGTAAAGGGCACTTTGTGTTTGCTGGTCAGCAGGATGACAAGTTTAGGGAACAATAAATTTTGGTGGAGGAGGGCTTGTACAAGTTGAGAATGAAGAGTTATGGAGAGACTAGGCGATGCAAAGTCTTGTAGCCATGTCAAGTATTTAGGTCTTTTATTCAAGCACTTAATAAGATCAGTTAACATGTATTAACTATACACCATATGCTAGGTTCTATGAGTTTATTTTACATGAATGGCTGTAGGATATGCTGTAACACCACCCCGCTTCAGGTCTGAGACACTCAGTCCCCCAGCTGCTGGGAGTGTTGCTGCTGAAACACAGCCCAGTCTCTCCCCCTGAACTTCTCTTGACCAAAACAGTTGCCTGCTCTAAGATTATACCCATTCCCTGGGGCAACCCTCATCCAATGACTGGTTGATGCTGGTGTACAAAGGCCTCCTCCCCTTCACTATCTTGAAGTGAAAACATATGTATGGAAAATAATGATGCCTTGTTATATAAAATCTCTCACTGAATGATTTCATAACACTCATTTTTGCTATTGAACTATCAGAGTAAATATAATCTGATAAATACAGAATATGTAACATCAACATGTATACTGCTTTGACTCCTCATATAAAGTGAAAATAGTATAAATATAGTATATAATAAAATAAAAAATAGTGCATAATAAAATAATTAGATTGGCTTTTAATGTAGTTGGTCAGGTCTGTTGAAAGAAGCAAGCAGATTTGTGGAGATTAGGTTATTGATCAGTAAACAATTCATAAAATGCCAAATTAAAAAGGAGATGTTTTTCTATTCTTATCTATTTTACATCTTTGCATCATTTGACATGTTGAACTTTCCCTTCTTCTTTAAACACTGTTCCCTTACCTTCATGGTATCTGGTTTCTTCTCAAACTTTTCTAATCATTCCTTTTCTGTCTCCTTTAAAGACTCTCCTTCATATGCCCACCCTTGAAAATTTAAGAAGTCATACAAATCAAATCTCAGATCTTGTCCTATTACTCTTTTCACTCGGATTATTCTCATAATTTCACCCATTTTTTATGATTTAGCCACTACATAAATGATGATTTTTCAAATCTCTTTTTTAACCCCAAACTTATTCCCCAAGATTAAAATCTGCATCTTCAGATGTCTGCCTCACAATTTCAAAACTGGGTGTGAAATCTAAAGCAAACCAAAATGAAAACTCTACACTGAAATCTTAGTTTTTTTCCTTAAGTTGTTTCTTCCTCCAACTTCTCTATCTCAATTTATGGCTAAATGGATTGAAGTCCTGTGCATTTTATAACCTAAATATTTCTAAAGTCAGTACACTATTTTAGGTTCCAGCCTCCACTTGGCAAAAGCAGGCTTTCTTTATTTCTTACTAATACTTTTGCCTCTGACCTTATCTCCCTCAAATTCATCTTCCGCTCTACTGCCAGAGTGATCTACTGAAAATTCAAATTCAATGTGTCATTTCCCAGCTAATAATCCTACAATGCTTTCTTATTTTCTACAAATAAATGTCAAAATCCTTAGGCTGACACACAAATTTTTGAAGATGTAGCCCCTGATTACTTGTCTAGGACTAGATCTTACCTTATCGAAATGATTCATGGAGCACTTTGTATGGTATTTAGTAGTGCTCAAAAAATATTCAAAAATGAATGAATGAATGCTAGAAATGTTGTAACAGATTGTCGTGTATGGCTGGACAAAGAGATCTATAGGCAACAAAGGGAGACTGTGAAGTAAAATACCAAGCTGTCAACAGCGAAGCAGCGTGGTGGCTAATAAAACAGCTGATACAGCAGTCTGGACACACGTGCTGCACTAGTGAGACAACTGACATGTCCCCATATTTACATCTGTCCACTCCAGGACTACATGCAAAAAAATGTTCCTAGGAACAACGGGCATTGAAAATGATGTATTCTACAACACAACTCCTATTTTAGTAGTCCTTACCTGTTTTGACCTCTTTTATGGCAATTAAATGAATGTTAAAGGCCCTTTTAGATGAAAAGTGTATAAGAACTTGCATTCACAAATTTTTACATAAAATTTCAGTGACTTTACTGAGCTTGGCTTAAATATTCTTGCTATAATTAACCTTTAGTTTTCCCAATGCTTAATTAGGTGAAGTTTAAAAGTTCCGTTAAGAAAAATTTCAATAGTATTATATATTCTATTAGAATAGAGGATAGAATCAAAAAGCAAATGATTGGTTTAAGAATAATAGGTCAATTTAAAATTAGTTTTACTCGTGCAAGATACCAAAGATTTTTGTTAAGTATTTAACTTAATGTTATTTAAACATATGTGTCCATATGCTCTTAGTCCCAGAGAGGCATGTTGTTGAAGTAGATGCAGACGTGATATTTGAACGTAGCTCTATAGCTACAGAAACAAATGTGAAAGTCAAAAAACAGAGCTATTCACATTTAATCTAAAAAAATCCAAATGGTTAAATCTTTCATGCTTTTAAAATATATTTATCTGGACTTTCAGTTTTATTTTTCCCTTCGAGTTTCAGAATTTAGAACACACACACAAGGCAAAAATATAACAATGATTTGGCATTCCGCAGCAGTTCATTAGTTAAAGGGTAAACATTGTCATTCACTTTTTCAGCCCCATAGGCAAAGATTACACTATTTAAGGAAAAGAGAATGAAGAGCTGAGCAATAAGTGGGTGATTCAGAGCTGTATAAATACCCCTCATGGAATATTCAGGCAAACTCTTATCCTTCATCAAACTCAAGATTGAGAGTCAGAATTCTATGGACGATTTCCCCCTCTTGCCACTTTACCATCTGTCCTAAAGTAATCATTATTTTTCTACAATAATTGCATTATGGAATCTTCATTAAGGAACAAACTACTACTTGGAACAATTAGGCTGGCTCTGAGGCTGTTGGCCCAGCAAAGCACGTTATTCACAAATCCCGCACGTTCCACATATGTTGGTCCCACTGCAGATAAAACTAAAAGTCTATAGTTTTACCCTGGTTTGAGAGCTTAGAATTAAAGACTAGTAAATCAGGTAAATCAAGCTAAATATCAATTTTAGGTAAGAAGCCAAAGACAAGACCTTTCAAAGTCTTCTTAATTGTGGGCAGCAACTGGAGAATTAGCTCCTTTCACTTTACTGATGTGTTCATTGACCGCAGTTCTGTGTAAAGCTTCCCATTTGATTCTTATTCTTTTCCTTTGCACTCTGCTGTCAGCAATTAAAGATGTCTGCTGAAGTGGTTCACAACCACTGAAATGAGTGAGACATTTTACGTGTTTGACAATCTAATAATGTCACACCCTACTAACTCTCCCTAAGAATTGAAAAAATTTTAAATGATATGTATACTAGGTAAAAATATCAGATCAGTGTTTTCTTTATTCCTTTGTTCAATAGCATGCAATCAATACCTGTACTAGCATATACGATCATTATGAAGAGCCATGAAATGAAAGGGATGTTTAAGCAATTGGAAGATGGCTGTGCTTATGTATTGTGATGCAATAATAGAGAGAATCAAAATAGTAGATTTCACCAAGCTATTGTTATTTTACTTTCTGGTGTATCGTTTACTTCTTTGGCTCACATTGTCTTTCCTTCTCTTTGGCAGTAAGTAAATGTAAAAGACATATGACAAACAAAGGTTATCTCCTATACCTAAAATTTCCTAGGAATTCTTTTTATTAAAAGACTTAAAATATTTAATCATGAATTTTCATGCTCCTAATTGCTAATAGAAATACCTAGAATATTTCTGAACACCAGGTCAGTATGGAAGCAATGACGAGTTGACACATGTCACATTTGCACTTCTTTATCACTTACGAATTCCCTTTTGTCTATGCAGAAAGGTAGAGTGTTCTTCTAAATCAAATATGGTATTTTAGTAGGGAGTTTAAAGAACTAGAAAGAAAACTTTCCGTAATGTATTTGTAGGAAAATGGAAATCTACTTCTACCTTTCAAAGAAAAATAGTTAGGAAATTTATTTTACAAAAATAATCCACCAAATTATTATTTTATTAATAATTATCTTTCTATGAAATGGAAGCAAAATCTAACATCTTTTCTAATAACCATGCTTTTCCAAGCTTACATTAAATATATTCTCAAATATAGGGGAAATACACTTTACACTCATTAGGATGGCTGCTATAAAAACATAGAAAATAAGTGTTGGCAAGGATGTAGAGAAACTGGAACCCTCGTGCACTGATAGTGTGAATGTAAAATGATGCATCCGCTGTGGAAAACAGTATGGCAGTTCTTCAAAAAATTAAAAATAGAATTACCATATGATCCAGTAATTCCACTTCTAGGCATGTATTCAAAAGAACTGAAAGCAGGGACTAAATCTACATTCATAGCAGCATTATTCACAATAGCCATGGCAGGAAGCAATCCAAGTGTCCATCAACAAATGAATGGACAACAAAATGTAGCACATACATAAAATGGAGTATTATTCAGCCTTAAAAAGGAAGGAAATTCTGATAAATGCTATGGATGAACCTTAAAGACATTATGCTAAGTGAAATAAACCAATCACAAAAGGACAAATAATAAATGATTCCATTTATGTGAGGTACCTAAAGTAGTCAAATTCATAGAGACAGAAAAGAGAATGGTGGTGGCCAGGGACTGGAAGGAGTGGGGATGAGGAGTTACCGTTTAACGGGTATAGTTTCAGATTTGCAAGATGAAAAGAGTTCTGGGGGTGGATGATGGTGAGAGTGGTGCAACAGTGTGAATGTACTTACTACCCCTGAATTGTAAACTTAAAAATAGTTAAAATGGTAAATTTAATGTTACGTATACTTTACAATTTTAAAAAATAAAAAAATAATTTTAAAAATGTACATAAAACAGGATTTAAAACATTTGTTCTTTCTTATCAAGTACTTGTATCACCCAAATATGATTGTTGAATTTTCTGGCTATATTATTTTGCATTTACAACTAAAATAACATAATTGAAAATGTGGTCACCTTGCTTCCACACGTTTTATAACTCCCTTGCACTTTCTCTGTTCTATTTGCCTGCCTTTTCCCCTGGTTTAGCTAGCTACGGAAACTGTATGGACATAACCAAAATAAGAAATCCTGCTTCCATGCTGAGCGGCTGCCATTTAAGAGCCTACGCCTGATCAGCTAAAGTAACAGGTAGCCCCAGATTCCTAAAAATGGAGAAACAGATTGCTATTAAAAAATTAAAATCAGAGAAACTAATCCACCTGAAAACGTGCTAGTGAATGTGTTACATACAAAAGAGAAAATTATCTGGAAATATAAAACCAAATGTTAATAGTAGCTATGAAATTTTGTTCTTTTAAATTATGTATATTTTCAATTTTGTCCATAATGAGCATTGTATAATAAACAATTGAAAGAAGAAAAAAGAGATGCAGAAGAAGAAAGAAAAGAAAATGTAATTGTTTTTTCTATTTCAAGATGCTAATATCCTGATAAATATGGATTGTTTTGGAATCATATCTCACTTAGGCATTTTGTGACCTTATTTCCCAACTCAAAGAGTCTCTTTTATGAAAACACTATCCTCCATCAGAGTCAACAGTGAGCTTTATTTAGTTCCATCTGAAGACTTAATTAATGTATGTTTACCTTCTTTTTTGGGTGATTAATGTGGAGAGATGTAAATGTGAGCTCTCACACTGATCTCTTTAGCATTCCTCTGGATAGTTTCTCTTTATTCATTAAGAATGATCATTACGCTCTAACTTTTTTTTTATACCTCAGCTAGCTGTTAATCCATATCTCTTGTTTCAAAGGAATATTGACAGGCCTTCTCTGAGGGATAATGAGACTGTTTAACATCCTTGCATTCACTGTGCAATACCCTCTTAAAAACGCATTGTGTAGATGACACTAATACCACAGGCACATTGAATTTTTTGTGTCTTGTTTTCAATACAGGTCTTATGCCCAGCCACCAGACCCTTATTACGACTACAGTTCTCTCCTGACAGATAAGTCAGACAATTCCAAGGTTGTTCTGAGCAGTGTAATATGGACAAAACCAAGGAATGGACACTGCTCTGCTCCTCTGACTTGCCTTGGAATGCCACACCAGCTCTTGAGTAGAACTGCCCCTGAGGGAAGCTGATACTGAACATTCCAGAGAGTCACAGCATCTGCTAAACTGGGTTTGTTGAGGGTACCAATATACGGTGCATCTAAACTTGGTTTTGAGAAACTGAATTGAGGCTGCCTGTAGACACAAAGCTTTTGAGAAATAAAATAGTATTAATCAAGTTGAATAGTGCTTTTAATTAGTTATATTTCTTAGCTTTCATTAGTGCAGGCAATTAGGTTTTTCTAGCATGAAAAATAAATCAATCAACAATTCTACTACATTACATTTTTGAACCAAAGAATGATTTCATATTCTAAACTCTTTTTTTAAACCAAAAATCATACAGTATTGTCACTGTTTTTAAGACCAAATACCACCAGAATGTTTTTATCTTTTTAATTCCCATTATTTATATTGTACTTACATTTTTCAGGGCTCTCTCTGTGCTGAATTGTCAAGGATGAAAATTGATCTCTAACAGTCTTCCATTTTCTAATAGTGCTCCTCGTCTCTTTAAGATATCCCACGTAGGGACCCTGAGGATACTGATGTCGTTTGGCACACAGGCCCTGGCTGGCCCCTCCACCCAGACATCTCTCCATGTTCTGGACCTTTGCTTCTTTTTTCAAACTCCAATATAAACATAACTTTTCTGTGTCTCATTCTCTTAATTCCATCTTTCGGTGAAAACTAGCTAATCTGATTAACTCAAATGCTGCTTAGTCATGAGACTCCACTGTAAAATGTCATCTCTCTGTGGTAAAACCTAATCTAGGCATCCCGGGGGCAATGAATTAACCTTAAGAAATGCCCATTATGTTTGGGATTTTAGACACTATTTTCAGATTTAAGGAAGGAATATTTATCTTTAGTTAGGTGGTTGTTAGCGTCCCTTAACACTTTGCTACTGAGTGCGTGGACCTCAGACCAACAGTATCAGCATCATCTGGAAGCTTGTTAAAATATAGACTCTCAGGTCCCTCCCTAGGCGTAAAGAATAATAATCTGAATTTTAACAAGATTTCCAGGGATTTATGTGAACACTACAATTTGATAAGCATACTTTAAACCCCATCATACTAATATTTACATATTAGTATTATATATAAATAACAATAAGACCCAATATTTTGAGTGTTTCTATGTGCAAGCACTGTGGTATGTACCTTCCATGTGTTATTTTATTTAATCCTCACAATAATTCTATGAGGTAAGTACTACTGTTATTCCAATTTTACAGATTAGGTGCAGAGCCTGAGAGGTTCCATAGCTTGTCTCAATTCACAGAGTTATGATGTGGAAGAGTGAGGAATTAAACTCAGCCCTGTTGGATATATGACCATGAGAACTCAACCATCTTCTATCTGTGCAGAAGCATTTATGCCATTTGGCTTGCGTGGTAAAACTCAGAAGATGTAAGGATATTACCCTGGGGGTGGTCATTATATCGAGTACTAGTGGTGGTTGCATCCTCAAGTGGAAATTACCAGGAACAGCATTTTATCCACCTAAATTGGGTGAAAAGGCTCAAAGTCTCATAAATGTAAGAAGGAATGATAAGCACCCATGACCTTCTCTGATATACTATTGCCTGTTTCTCCAGACTCAATTCAGCACCATTGTTAACTGTGCAAAATAGATTTCTGGAGAGTCAATCTTTCCCTGTTTCCACTTCCTGTATTACCATCCTGGGGGATTCAAGATTGAAGATTCAGATAATAGCCATTTTCAAGTACAATGGTAAGTAATGCCCTTTCCCTTTTCAAAGAAGCAGGACTAGGAAAATATTTGAATGACTAGGGTAGGTAGGAATTGCAGGTATTCAAAGAATAACTGAGGGAACTTATAGAAGCGACAGTATGAAATGGAAAATGGGTAGAGAGGGATTTCAAATTAATTTACTTTTAATATGAAAATTCCTCTTTTGATATAAAACTAATGTGAGCTCAGGTAAGTAATACAGAAGTATTTAAAACAGTAACCGAAACCACTCCTAACCCTGTCCTTACAATCTCGTTTTCCAGAAGTAACCATTGTTAAAGCTAAGTGATCAGTTTTCAGAGAGCTACCTTATCTCCATATCTATCTCCCTACCCACTTATCTATGTATAATTTTAATTTTCACAAATTGAGATTACATTAAGCATTTTGTTTTGTAGCATGCATTCTTCTGCTAATAACAAATTGTAAATATATCTTAGTGTCAGGATGTGTAGATCTATGCCCTTATTTAATGAACTTGTTTTAAAAAAACAATTTACTGTGGATAAATATTTATTTTGTGTCATTTTATTTTGCCATTACTGTGCTGCAAAAAGTATCCTGAATCTATATCATTGCACAATCTTGAAATATTTGCATTCAAAGAGACCTCAGTTGTATCAGCGATTCCCAAAATCTCTTGCTAGAAATGGTTATTGAAATTACCTAAATTTAGATGACTCTATCAGAAGATAGGAAAGTGTCCCAAGACAGGAGAGATTGCAATTTATGGTGAGGGTATGTTAATAAAAACTAACTGTACTTAGTTTTAGAAACAGAATATTTCCCCAGTGGTGCTGAAGCATAAAAGAGACCCACCGTGTACTTCTGAAGATAGGAAGGGTGGCAGAGTAGAGTGGAGAGTGGCTACTCCATGGGGCCATCTGTGCTAGGACAGGTCAGCTTCAGAAAAACATAACAACAGGAATAATCCCACCAGAAATAGGACTTAAGACTTGTCAACTGCCTCCTCCCATGAAAAGACTATCAGAATAACCTGTTGATCAAGCAAAGCAAAGTTTATTCAAGTTATTTCAGAAAGGGTGAATAACATCTTGGCAGTCTTAATAGTATCTTAGAAGAGGGAGATCAGATAAATATATTTATAGGGTATTGAGTTTCACCTTAGTGGTTTAATTCAAGTTTAGTTAAACTTTTGTTTGATAAGTTAGCTGTTTGCTCAGGTGAGTAAATTATTTGCCTGGACAAATTGGTTTTCAGGAATTTCCTGAAAGTGACTCCTGAAGTTATTTATTAACTTATAGAATTATTTTCTTGGAAAAGAACTTCCTGGAAAACATGCTTAAGTCAAGTTGACACAGGAGATTTCATTTCCAAATCCTGATAAACTCTAGATGCAATTGGTCTCCATTGAAAGACTTCTAAAGAGAATATCTGGGAAACAAGTCCTTTTTGCCTTCTATCTCCTTTCCAATTCTCACATCATAGCCATCCTAATCTTCAACAAGATTCTTGTTAATTGCTATAGCATAATTTCAGGGACCTACCAACCCCTCAAAATACCTCGCATTATGCTTGAAGATGTCCACATTTCTCATTAGAAAGGCTTAAAAGACATAACAATTGGTTCAGTTAAGGCAATGGCTGAAACTCATCAAAATGAACATGTGATGAGCCATCAATCAGCAAGTTTAAAAGGGTGAAATAAATGCCTCCTCAGTTCTGAAAGGATGAAGAGATGTGAAGAGAGCAGAAGCACTTTAAATGTGGAGGGAATGAGGAGATGGACATTCAAAGTAAAAGCAAAAGATGGAGCTAGAAGAAATGAAACTTACGCAGTTAAGTATTTTGGTTTAGCTATTGCAGGCAATCCCAATTCTGCTTCATGGGCAATGTGGAGAATTAAATTGGTACGTGAATAATCTAGTTATTTTAAAATATAGTTTTAACCATTGTTAACAACCTTCCAAAAAATAAAATAAATCCTCCAGATTGTCATTTTTCATTTTTTTAGAAAGCATTTTAAAAGATTGGGTCGGTTTTACCTAACCATTCGTTGACCAAGTCAATCAAAATACTACACAACCTAATGACACATTTTTAGGGCATGGAGACTAAGTGGGCCCAGTATTTGATCCAATTCTGGATCCACATATAAAATACTTACCATGATATGTAACATGTTTTGTAATTTCCTGCTTGACTTTGTTTATATATGAAAAAACATTAAAACACTCCCTGTATGGCGTCAGAGCTATTAGATACTAATACCATGTAACAATTTGTGAAAAGTATAAAACAAACATGCTGTTTGAGTATCATTTGTTTTTGGCATATGTTTTAATCTTCCTAGCATTACTTGTCTGACAACAGGTGGCTTCCTAATAATACAGAATGACAGTTTCTCAGTAACTGAACTGTAAACATTTCTTCCTGAACTAGCAATGAAAGTAAACAAGCCACAGTTTCCATATTAGCAGATTTGAAGAATGGCAGCCAAAATTTATGTATTATATTTAAAATGACCTTAAGTATTATTTTTTATCGTGCATAATTAAGGCAGGGAGAACTCATGTTTTGAAGTATTTACAATATTTAAACATGATCATTCTCTGTTTTGTTAATTGAATTTATTAAATGTTATGTATATAGGCTAATGATTTTGAGATATTGGATATAAATCATGTCGTCCAATCATAGGTATACCCCCTGATGTATTAAATATATATGGAAACTTTCTGGTCATAGCACATGAAAAGGATAGAAAAGATTAATATTCTTACAATACTGATTATTGATGCTATCAACCCTCATTATTTCATGCTTTTTAAAAAGCTATGACTAGAGTAAGCAAAATTATCATTATAATTTTAACTTTCAAAATAAGGGTTCCACTGCACAGGATTATCCTGAAAATTAAAGCAATAGATTCATTCTCTTTTTTATTAAAGAGGAACATGCCAGTTATATTAGCAATTATTGGAGTACATCTCTTCCTATAATCATTACTCTCCTTCCATTTTATATTCTTGACTAGAGAACAATTACGTCCTCAGTAGTCTTTACATAATATTCTGGCTTACAAATGATTAGAGTATGCAAAGAGATGATTTATTTTATTTTATTTTTTCAAAAACTCAGCTAATAAAAAGAGATATAGTTTCAATGCTTCATTATCAGGATCTAAAAACTACATCAATACATATTTTCAACAGATCATTCCTTGCATTTTTTCTGCTTCATTCTTTGATCAAACTTTAGCCTTTTTAATAGGTGGTAAAAATAAGATTTCTTGTTTGGGATTTCTGGCTAAGGCAAACTAAGAACAAGATGTGCCAAAGAACTCTCACTTTCTAAAACAATGTGAAGACCAGCCTTCTCTCCACCTTCAGGCTATAGAAAGGAAAGCTGAGAAACACCAGGAGGAAGAATGCCTGGGAAACTTTGCGAAGATTGTCAAAGGGTTGACTTCTTCTCCCTGCCCTTCTATTCAGAGAAGGGAGAGGTTTCTGTCTCCTTCAGTCAAGTTGAGTGGCGCTCAGGAGAACTCTTTGGAGAATTTGACACGTGTCCCTTGAAGTGGGGTGGCCACAACAACTAGTATCTGCCTGATCTGTAAACAATTTCTAAAGGCCAAAGCCAGGCTGAAGCTGCCCTTGTAAAAAGAGAAACGAGAAGTCTGCAATAGGAACAAGCCACTTTTCTACCAATGGTGGGGCGGAGGTGCTTGTTTTTCAAGAGCCAGCTGTGGCATGTGCAGAACTGAGCTAGAACTGAATTATCTTGAAAGGAGCCCCACATGCAAGCCTAACTGAATGTCCAAAGTCAACTCAACAGAGATAGTCTTCTTGCAATGGAAGCCAGGAGCTGAGAAGTCATAAGCAGCCAACTAGCTGAAGGAAGATGTCACCTATGATGAGAAAGACAGCTATAGGAGATCACGGGTGGATAGATCTTCTAAGAAGTCACAAAATTACCCTGTGAGAAGATAGCATTTGGCCATCACACAGACAGAGAACTCCAAAGACAAATTTACAGAGCATCATTCAAGTTGGAATTGGCCAACTCCCTGCTTGCAACTGTGGAGATACAAGACAGGGAACTAGCTAGTAGAAGAAGTGATGCACATCAATAGTGAGGCAACCCTTCAGGGCCCTTCCTGTGCAGGCTTCTAAGCCCATCAGGCCTGAGGTATGGGAGAGGAGCAAGCTTTCAATTAAATGAGTGAGTATTTTATTTATATTGCACTAATATTTTTATACCTAGAAAAAAGAGATTATTAATTAATTCCTGAGAATTTCTAGAAAATCTAAGGCATCTAAGAGATGACAAGCAGAAAAGAGAAAAAGGATTTGATGGGAATTTTTTGACGAGTGATGGGAAAAATAATAAATCCACTTTCTAATGAGGACCACATTGCATTCTTCTCAGTGATTCATTGGTAAGTTTGTTATGCATTTTTAACTGTTCACATTCATGTGGTATTTCACAGTTTATAGAATGATTTTATGGAATTATCAAATTTGATCATCACCAAAAACCTGCATATGCCAGAGTAGATATCATTGCTTTCCTTTTTTAGATGAAGAAACTAGATTTTAAAAAATGTGAATTGTCTTGCCTAAAACTGGGTAACTAGTACCAGCAAAGGTAAGACTCCACATTTGCACTTTGCTTTCAAATAGACTCTGCCAGGGATGAGTAGATTTGGGATTCATTCATCATGACTGCCAATTACCCTATTCTTCCTCCTGTTTTCTTTTTTCTTTTTAAGTTAAATGCATGACTGCTTTTGAGTAGAAACTTGGGAGAGTAGACTTACTGCTCACACACAACTGGTGACAAGCTCTTAGCAATTCTTTTTTTAAGCAGTTTTATTAATGTTTAATTTACATAGAATAAACTGTATTTATGTATGCAATTTGTTATGTTTTGACATATGTATACATCCAAGGAATCATCACCACAATGTAGATAATTAACATATCAATCAATCCCAAAAGTTTCCTCATGATCCATGCTTCTCTCTTATCACTCTCGACCTTCTCCCCAGGCAACCTACTAATTTACTTTCAGTTAATATAAATTAATTTGCACTTTATAAAAATATAATCATATATATTTACTCTTTTTTGTCTGATTCCTTATACACGGCATAATTTGGGGGAGATTCATTCCCAATTTTGTATGTATCAATAGTGTGTTCCTTTGTATTGCTGAGTAATATTTCCTTGTAGGGATATACCACAAATTGCTTATTCATCGGCTGATGACCATTTGGGTTATTTCTAGTTTAGGGTTATTACAAACAATACTTCTATGAACATTTTTGTACAAGTCTTTGTATCAATATATACTTAAATTTCTCTTTGATAATTACCTAGGAGTGGAATGGCTAGATAACATAGTAGGTGTATTTTTTTTAAAGAAACTGCCAAATTGTTTTACAAAGTAGTTGTACCACCTTACTTTGCCGATAGCAGTATAGGAGAGTTTCAGTTCCTCCGTATCCTTGCCAACACTTGATATGGCCAATTTTTTATATTTCAATCATTTTAATATGTTTTAGGGGTATTACAGAGTAGTTTTAATAGGAATTTCTCTAATTAATGATATTGAACTTTGCTATCCATATCTTCTTTGATGAAGTATCTGTTCAAATTTTTTGCCCATTTTGTTGGGTTTTTTGCTTTCTTATTAGTGAGTTTGAAAGTTCTCTTTATATTCTGGATATGGTTTGTTTATCAGGTTTATGATTTGCAAATATTTTCTTCCAATTTTTTGCCTGTCTCTTGATTTTCTTAATAATGTTTTTCAAAGAGCAGAAGATTTTAATTTGGGCAAAGTACACTTCATCATTTTTTTCTTATATGGATTAGACTTTCAGTGTCATCTAAGTATCGTCTTAGTGTCATCTAAGAGATATTTGCCCAACGCAAATCACATTGATTTTTCTCCTTTGTTTTCTTCCAGAACTTTCATAGTTATAGATTTCACACCTTAAATTTTTGATGAAATTTTTGCACAAAGCATGAGCATGGATTGAAGCTCTTTTTGCTTCTTCTTTCTTTCTATTTTGCATATAGAGCTATAATTGCTGCCTCACCACTTTTTTAAAAAAAAACTATCCTCTCTCCACTGAATTACCTTTGCACCCTTGTCAGATATGTGTCGTCCAAATATGCACAAGTTTATTTCTGGATCCCCTCCTCTGGTTCATTGATGTATTTGTCAGTCTTGACACCAATACCACACTGTCATTTTAAGTAAGTCTTGAAATCAGATAGTGTCAGTCCTCTAACTTTGTGGTTCTTTTTCAAAGATGTTTTGGCTATTCTAGGTCCTTTGAATTTCCATATGAATATTAGAATCCATGTGTCAATTTTTACGAAACAATTCTGCTTGGATTTTGATTGAGATTGTATCAAATCTGTAGATCCATTCTGGGTGAATTGACATCTTAACAATATTGAGGCTTTCAACTAATGAAAAAAGGCCACTTACTTAGATCTTTTAAAATTTCCACCAGCAATGTTTTATAGATTTCAATGTACATACAGTCCTTGCATATTTTGTCAGATTTATCCTTACCTGGCTAAGAAACGACACAAAGGTGAAAATGAATTTTCTGAGACATGAGAACTATAGGCTTCACTTTATAGAAAAAGCAAGAAGCCACACTTAAGCTCTCACACAAACAGTTGTATATAAAATAAGACAATAGGTTCCCCTGAAAAAATGACTGTGATTCATGTTGATAGCATTGCTAAGGGTTGGAATGATGGGTGGTGGCAGGCTTATGGTTGGAATGAGCCTTCCTGAGAAGGACTCAGGATGAGACTGATGGTCAAAGAGATAATAAAGTCTAGGAATCTATTGTGCACATAACTGTCAATTTTTTTAGTGGTGAAATGTAAAGTTTTATTTTTAGGCTGGTCTAAAATGGCTACTTATGTCCCTTTGACGAGGTCAAACAGATACATCATTTATTGCAGTATCACAGAGTTTCACTGATCAGACGAAATAACTGCTTTACTCTAAGGCTAATTAACACCAAGTCAGCTTCTGTTTGATGTTAGTGAAATCCCCATGTCGAGCAACCTTTAAAAACTTAATAGCTAATAATCTGTGATGAATGGTGCAGGCACTGACCTTCCTAGAGTCAAAGGCTGCATGACTGTAGAGCCTTGTATGACACCTTAGAGCTCTATGAGCAATTAAATAATAACGTTAAATGAGAATTCACATGACTAACAAAGAAGACCATTTGAGTTTATACCCTTAGCAGACTTCCCTCCCTCTTGCACACTCTTGAATCATTTTAGGCTGTGGGGAAATATTTGGTATTGAAATGCCTTGCAGCTATGATAAGTCCCTTGAGTGGCAGCTGACAGTTCTGAAAGGCTGTGGCCTTGGAGGCTGATGAGTCTCCTACTCATCCTGAATTCCAAACAGAGAGAGCTATTTTTAACTCCGATATCAGTGCACGTGATTGTCCTCTCAGGGCAAGTGAGCCAAACTGATGTGATGTTTCTATTGCTGAGGTGAAAGAGTTAGAAGTGCAGCCAGTAGTTTCACATGATCCTTTAAGGTAGCGGACAGTACTGAAAAAAGAATGGCAATCAAAATAAAATAAAACAGACATATTAGTGAACTATTCAGGAATATTAGATGTTTACTACCGAAGCAAATGAAAACTTATAGGCACTTTCTAAATTGTTTATCCTACCTAAACCTGATAATTCAAATGTTGATGGGATAACGGTGATGGTACAAAGATCAATTTAAGGAGATCTCTTGACATTCATTTCATAGAGTGCTTTTTAAGGGCATGTTTAATCCTAGCAACATTTTTATCTCCATGGAGAACTTCATTCAACTCACACATTATTCCACTCTTCATAAATCACTCAGCTACTGACTTCAAACTTCAATTCACTCAATTCAACACTCACTGAGCAACTAGCACGTGAAAAGCATTAAATTAGGGCTGGAGGGTATTCCAAGATAAATAGAACACAGCATTCACCCTCCAGGGGATCACAGTCCAATAGGGAAGAGAAAAACACATCAATAATTTTAAAATAAGGGAATCTCTGATAAGTGTTTCTACTCTTATGTTGTGGAAAGAGAGATGAATTCTGGCTATCTGCAAGGACATAGAAAGAGCTCTGTCTTTCTCTTATGATGACTTCTGCAACCTCTCAGTTTTTTGCTCACCATGTTATGACAGATTATCAAGTAGAATGCTTACAGTTGCAAATACAATAATAATTAACTAGCATTGGCTTAGTGAGAAAAAGAAATCTCACACACACAAAAAGTAATCTGGAAGTAGATGATCCTATGTGTGGTACACTAACATAATGATATCATTAAGGACCTAGGCTTTTATTAACTCTCTACTCTGTCATCTTCAGTAGTGATTTTTCATCATTTAGCTTGTTATTTCGTGATTACAAGAGGACTTCCTCAGCTCTAACCATCACTTGCTATACAATTCATCCAAAGTAAGAAGAAAGGAGCAAGATTTCTCACTATTTCTTTATATCAAAAAGAAAAATCCTGCCCAGTACCGTCTTAGGACACTTCTCTCACACCTTATTTGCCAGTACTAGGTCGTATTTACTCCTAAAGGAATAACTTCGCAAAGTGGTTACACCTTTCTTGTCTTTGATCAATCATAATTCATCTCCTGAATCTGTGGAGAAGCCTGCTTTCCCTGAGCGAGTCACTGCCTGAACAAAACTGAGAATGTATAACCAAAAGGGGCAGGAGAGGAGAATTGGCAACCAACGCTGTCTGCCAGAATATTTTCATATAACTATGTACTCAGAGATTACACCATAACTAAAAATAAAGGAGTACACTATCCCCAAATCTAAAATAATTCTTGCCAATAAATCAATCATGGGGGCAAGGAAGGTGAAATAGTGAAGAACAAGGAATGTCCTCATAGCTCAGTCAGGGGGTTTGGAGTGTGACATTATGGGACAAGCACCTACACATGTGATTCTCATGCCACTTTCCAATTGCCTGAGCATCTTTCAAAAATATTGATGCCTACTTTAGATACCTAATTTAGGAATTAATCAGTATTTGTCCTTCTGTGACTGGCTTATTTCACTTAACCTAATGTTCTCAAGGTTCATCCATGTTGTAGCATATGACAGGATTTCCTTCTCTTTTAGGGCTGAAAAATATTCCATTTTATGTATATACCACATTTTCTAACGGGTTAGAGTTTCAGTCATGCAAGATAAAAAAGTTCTAGAGATTTATTGTACAACAATGTGTGTATAGATAAAAATACTGTATTGTAAACTGAAAATTTTGTTAAAAAGGTACATTTTCTATGTCCTTTACCACAATAAAAGAAATTATATATTTATGCCCAAGTCACTAGAGATTCTGATTTTCAGATTTAATTTGTCTGGGCTAGGGCCAGACCAATTTGGGGTTTTGGTTTGCTTATTTGTTTTACATTTCCCATGGCAATTCTAAATTGTAACTGACCAAGATAGTCTTAATGTTTCCCTCAGCTTAAGTAAACTTTAAACAGATTTCTTCCTGACTATAGGCCCCTGTCCTCTCTTTTCTTAGAGGATTTATTTTAGAAAACTTGTAATTATAATTTTTCTCTCTGTTCCTTTGAAATGTATGTGAATCTTTTCCCAGCCTCTTGCTAGTTTTGCAACCCAAGAAATGTCTTTCTAAAGGACCTGCTTGTCACCTCTCTGAAATTTAAATATTCAAGGAGCTAGCACCCATATTCCTAGTCTCTGTGGGAGGGTAGGAGCCTAACTTGGATGGATGGGCCCTGATCAGCAAACACAGATGGTCTAAGCACAGAGACAAATGTTTGTAAACTCAGGAATAACTCAATTTGTTTGTTACATCCCATTGATCGACATCCCTCCTAACATCTTCCAGTATTTTTCCACTAGCTCATCCCAGCACATAAAAACCCTCCTGCCCTTTGTCTCAGCAGAACTGGGTATCCAGACTTAATCTGTGCTCTCTCCCCTGTTGCTGGCAATAGTATAGGAATAAAATGCAATTTTATTCCTATAAAATCAACTTCTGTCTGCTCGTCTTGACCAGGGTGATATTTTTCTTTAACATAACCAGAGTTAAGAATTTCTAAGTGGCTTTAGAAGACCTACTGTCAATCAGTTTACTGAACCTCAACAGACCTTCATTTCCCCATGTGTAAATAGCACCTTCCTCAAAAGATGGCTGTAGGGATTCATTGAGATAGACACACTCCCTGATCTGAGGTGGGCTCTCAGGAGTTGGTGGTTTCTTTCTTCCCCTCAGAGACAATATTTGCATGGATAAGAGTTGGAGAAGGCGACTTCCACAGGCTTTAGTTTATTTGTTATAGGTCTACAGTGTTGCGTTGCTCTACTTGTCAATATAACCATCCAGAAATTAATTTCACTTTATATGAACTGCTACAAATAACCAATTTAGTCATTAATAAAATTTTAAGAATACAGAGTAGCTAAAGATTTGAGATCAAGAGTTATTTAATTCACATTTTAAGGGCAATGAGAAGTGATTATAATCTGGGATGTATCTCTCAAGCCCACAAAAGAATGTTCATGTATACTGGTCATCTTTTTCATTGAGTCTCTCTACTCTAATCTGCCTCTCTCTGTGTTTGAATGTGGAATTAGATTCTTTCTGTGGACATCTCCCTCTATCTCACTTTGCTTCCTTCTCATCATATTACTAATGCTGGACTCTCTTTCTCTTGTTTTCTCCTTCATGTTTCTTCTTAGCATTTAACTTTAAATGTGTTTTTGTTTACATCCCCTCATTTGAGCCTCACACCTTCCCTGTAAGGAAGGTAGGCCATGTAAACCCCTTTATAAATGAATAAACTAAAAGAAGGAGAAGTAGATTTCAAAATCCAAGTAGATAACAATTGGAGGAAACTGGACAAAATTCCCATCATCTGACTCTTAAGTTCAGTATATTTTCTATGTTGCTATGTTAACTTATTTTAAAATATATAACGACCATACTTTTATATTTCCAGTTTTCATTAAAATATCAGGTAAAATATCAAATCTGGGCCCCTGTGGTTTATTCACTCCTCTTCCTTAGACCAACTGCCTAACCAAATTTCTGAATATTCCTAGTACTGCTTGTTGCCTGTCTACTGAATAGCATATTTACACTTTAGGGATATACTTGAAGAGAACTGCTGAATTAGATGAAGGGCTATGGCTGAATTCTGGCTCATTCTGTTCCACCTGCCTGGCTGAAAGGTCTCCAATGCCTGGCACTGTGTCTGCATGTCTCCCACATAACAACTAGTCCTGAGGGCTTCTTCCTCTCTGCCTATCTCTTTGCGTTACGGTTCTTGACTCCAAGCCTGGATGTGTTGTGAACTGTGATAGATATGTATCAGAGTTGGATAAATTCAGTTGTCAGATAAATGCTTCCCTGACCATAAAATTCTTCAAAGAGATGAATGTAGTGACGGACTCACCAAGGTCCTGTCTAAACTATCTCTTTCATGGCCAAGCCCAATAAAGAGAGAGAAAGTTTGCCTTCTGATAGAAATCTAGGTCTCAACTGTAGATCTTTGGGAATTAAGAACACAAATGATTTATTCCACCACTTTATTATAAAGAAATTTTAATACTTAACAATAAACATTTTTTTCTATTGGCATATATGAGAAAAGTTTAAACCCCCCAAAAATTAGGCTTAAATTTAAAAGTTATTAATAATAATTAAGAATTGAAAAAGGTAACCAGGTGTTTGTTTCTTTAAATTTTTCTTAAAATTGTACCTTTGTTTGTACTAGAAGGTTATTACATTTTTAAAAAATTATTTTTCTAGGTTTCAAAATCTATCATTTTATTGAATCCTACATATAATAAATAATACCTGTCTTCTTCCCTTTACTATGACCTGAGTGTCACACAATCAGATGAAATGACAGGAACCCAGCTTGAAAGAGAATTGTGTGGCTAAAGTTTTGATTCCATATATGTTACTCTCTGGAAAAAATGGGCAGGGTGACTTTTTCCACATATTCTTCCATCCGAAATTTATTTGAGTTGGCAATGATATGAAGCTATTTGGACAGCCAGAAAGGCGCAGGGGGACAATGTTTAGGCACTGAACACTAAGAAGGTCCTAATTTCCACAGGGAGGAAGCAAGGATAAGAGACGGAGAAAAGAGGGTGACAAAGTTAAAATTAGTCTATTTTCAGGGTGACCCTGAAAATTCTTGCTTTAATCACTGCTGGTTAAGGTAAGAAGACATTTTAAGACCAGTTTAAAAGAAATCAATTGCCTGAGTCACCCTAAGCAGATTTTCTACATTTAAATCCTGCCCTCTTTGTAGCAGGATGGGATGGGGAAAAGGATAACGACTGATGAGATAGGAACATGTGTCACCCTCTCTTCTTCAGTGTCACTGTAGGGCAGTGTATCTGAAATATATTTTCCATAGAATTGGTTGGCTCCCAGTGAAGAGTTTGGGCTAGATCTGCAGGAACAATTCCCTGGAGACATTATAAAACTTTGGGTCTCAGATAAGAAGGTATGTCAAGAAGTTGGAGAGGAGAATAAACTTCCTCCTCTTTCTGCATGGAAATCAGCTCTGTTCCAGCAGTTTAACTACTAGTACATAGAAAGAGAGAGACAGCATCCCTTGGCATGGGTATTGGCATTCCCATGTAGGTCATGGCAATGACAAAATTTCTCCAACGGGAGCAGACAAGACTCAAGAGAGAGTCGAAGCAGGATGGGAAGAAGCCATATTGGTACTGAAGCTGACAGAATGATTTGAAGGCACAGGTGAGGCACACTTTTGCTAATGCCTAGAAACAACTGGGGAGTCCATAGCTGTGCCCCCGAAGTTCTGAGTGAGGGATTATCAAGACAGCAGATTTCTGGGTTAAAACTGTAATTAAATTACCAAAATAAACTAGCAAAAATAAAAACATTTAAGAGCTCATTTTTCTTAGAAAGGGCATAGACCATTTGATCCTGTGTTAGCACTACTCTCCCAGATTTCCATGCCTGGACTAGTTATTGAGCTGTTTGCCATGGACCTGTGAGCAGAATATCTCAGGAAGGACCAGGCTATCTAGGGCTGGCCTTACACACGAAACTCAGGAGGCAACGTCAGGTATCACGTACATTTCCAATCTTCACTAAAAGTTAAGAGCCAATCACCAGCCTGACACTTGAACTTACTGGTTTATCCGTTTGCTGAGTACTACTATAAACACAAACTCAGTGACTCCTTCCACCTAAAATAAAAGATCTATTTTTTGGGAAAAGCTTGTCAATTTTCATTGACCAAAATTTTCACGAAGACTAAAATAGAGAACTATTAATACTGTTTCCAGATAAAATTTTTCTCCAAAAAAGGAATGTGGGTAAATTCTTATGATGAG
The DNA here is from genome assembly GCF_057802395.1 of Ceratotherium simum simum. Lineage (NCBI taxonomy): Eukaryota > Metazoa > Chordata > Mammalia > Perissodactyla > Rhinocerotidae > Ceratotherium > Ceratotherium simum. The sequence goes on along the minus strand of NC_141908.1, from coordinate 36,067,984 downwards.
CCCAGGAACCATTTTTCCATCTAATTCAGAAAAAGTGTTCATTCACCAAATATTTGTTGGATGTCACTGGTGCCCAGCCCTATAGTGAATTACTGGTGAGCAAAGGATACACAGTCTCTGCTCTGACAGAAACTACGGTTTAGTGGGGGTAGTTGAGCATTAATGAAATAAGCCCAGTAGCAAACATGAATTACTGACATAGAAAAGTGTCCTGAAGGAAAAAAGAGCCTGGTTTGCACTTACAACTAGACTGAGGAGCAGGCGAGAACTCCCTGAGGAGGTGACAGGAGAAGAGAGAGCAAAAGGTTAAAGAAGTTAACCAGGTAAGACTGACTCAACTTTAATCCAAACCAAAGTGACTAAATACATCAGAACCTCTGCAGTTTGAAAACAAAAATCCCTGGCAAGAGATGCTGTTTGACCTTCAACCACAGTCTGATCTTTATTGTCACACGCAGTATGAAAGATTATAGTTACAAGAATAGGGAGAAGTAAAATGTTGTTAAAGTGGCAGACACAATCCTAGAAATGTCACTTACAGTCCAAATTTTTATATTAAATATACTTGTTTCTCTCTGATTAGGTCTATTGGGTTTACGTGCTGAACTTGGCACTCCACACATAGAGTACTAGTCTGGCTCACGTTCTCAATGGTTCCCGAAAGAGCAGTAACTACCATTATCTATCATTTATGTTGTCGTTACCATATGATGACAGATATTACCTCATAAGTATGTAGTAAAATTTGAAATATTCTTAGCCTTAAAATTTCATTAGTGTTTTTAATGTCCCGTAGTCAAGTAGTGGAAAAGCAGTGGAAAAATGGAAATTATGCAGACTTGAACTTAGGGATTTGACACTCATGTGGCTTTTGTTTCCCATCTGCGACTAAATCACCCTGTGATCCTGAGAGGGTCGCTTATTCTCAGTCGACTAAATATCCCCACCGATATTATAGCAGAGGTTTATTTTGCTCTTTCTCTAGCTTTTAAAGGCAGGATAACTCAACCTTGAATGCACCAAGGCAAGAAAACCTTCCTTTCTCTACTCTATTCTTCCTAATTTTTACAGTTTTTTTTTTAATTAATGAAGTGTTTCCTTCTTTGGTTTCATGAAATCTTACTCTCCAAGTCTATCAGAAAATGAGGCTACTACTTATTTTGTAACAATTGGAAGAAAAAATCATAGGTGTGAGAACAACTTGAGCTTTCTAAGAATATAATCATCATCATAATTTTTGAGCACTCATTGTGTGCCAGACCTTCTATTATTGAGTATTAAACATGGATTATCTCTTTTAACTTTCTAGGCAACCATTTGAAGTAGGTATCATTACTATCCCCATTATGCAGATGAAAAAACTAAGGACTGAAGCGACTAATCTCTCAAGGTGCTACATTTAGTAAGTGTTAGAACTGAGATGTTATCTTGAGTCTGTGTTCTGAATTGTCTCCCTACCTAGCACAAATTATGTGACTTTTTATCAATAGCTGCATTAAAAAGAAAGATTTAGTATGCTAAATTGGAAGGTAAGTTCTTAGTGTACTCTTTTTTCTATTTTGTGTGTGTGTGTGTGTGTGTGTGTGAGGAAGACTAGCCCTGAGCTAACATCTGATGCCAATCCTCGTCTTTTTGCTGAGGAAGATTGGCCCTGGGCTAACATCCATGCCCATCTTCCTCTACTTTATATGGGACGCCGCCACAGCATGGCTTGACAAGCAGTGCCTTGGTGCGCGCCTGGGATCTGAACCTGCAAACCCCGGGCTGCCAAAGCGGAGCACACGCACTTAACTGCAGCACCACAGGCCAGCCCCCTCTTTTTTCTATTTATAAACTCAAATGTTTACATTAGGAAACTCCCCAGGTAGCATCGTTCACTGCCCTCACCTTTCCAGGTATCATGAAGTAATTCAAATAACAAGTCAATATGCCTGCTCAATAGGCTTTTCCTGGAGGCCCACCAGCTTGAAGAGACTCTCCAAGTGGGTATTCACACCACTCTGAGACCCTGACATGTTTCACTTTCTCCCAAGAAATTCAATCCAGTGGCGTCTGGGTATGAAAAAGTAAATAAATCAGGAAGGAATTAATTAGTAGCGCCATCCTTTCCTGCACTTCTTTGTGTGAAAACTATAGAGAATTTCCAGGGAGAAATAAAAATAGACCAAAATCCACACCCACCTCCCTGCCTTTTTAACAAATTTCCTCAAGGGCATTTGACCATAGTTTCAGCTTGCTAGGGGAAACATTAATACAACTCTGAGAATGTTCTGAAGATGAGGATGCATTCTCTTCTCATTTTTGTCTTTTAAAGACTGCATCCCACGCTCTTGTGTAACTTTGGAAATTGCAAAACTTGGTTTCTGAGTCTGAAGATTCAAACCCAAAATTGTTTGAAGGACAGAGCATGAGAAAACACTTTTCTAATTTGACCTTGAACAATTCACTCCTCAGTGACTAGAGTTTGCAGATTCTATAATGACAAAATAAGACCCTGTATGCCAAATCTCTTCAGTTGATATGAAACTAGAGAACAGGAGCAAAAAAAATATTTTAAAGAGCAATGTGTTAAATGTGTTACTCGTTCACTGAGAAAATCTTAGGTGACCCTATTATGAGCCAGTCATACTGCTAATGTAATTTCTCTGTACTCTGATTTCTATAAACGCGTTGGTGCTTACTATACACTGTCTTCTATGGGTTTTCAGGGTAGAATAATAAAAAGGAGATGGGTTCTGGCTTAATTTCCAGTTTAGTTTCTGGCTATTTATGTGACATTAAACAAAGTAGTTAACCTGTCTGAGCTTCACTTGCCCATCTGTAACAGAAGGGCTAATAATACCTACTTCTGGGTGTAAGCAGTAAATAAAGTAATGTGAATCATACAGAGTGGGAGTCCTCTTCATAGCCTCTGCAATGCCTAATATCAGAGGTTTAGTAACCATTTTTTCTGAAGATTATCAAATGTCATTTCTGATAATTCATCGTTAGTGTTGTCCCCAGAGCAATAATTCATAATTGGCACAGTTCCATTTGCATAATGACAATACCAGCATCCTCACACAATAGTTTCTATTAATAAGGTCTGTACACATAATTTTACAATTTTATGGCCTGCTATCCAAGGTGCTGTGCAAAGCATTTAATTGGAGAGTTTGTCTTTGAGACTTGCTCCTCTGGATTTATTGGCCTGTGAATCAATCACCTCCAGATGCTACACTCTCCTGTCTCTGCTACTCCAAAGGCCTAACCTGCTCCACTCACTAAGGGCCTCAATTCCAACTAGCTCTAACCTCATTTTGAGAGAATACTTCCGAATTGTCGGACTGAAAGGGATTCACCCATTCATTTAACAAATATTTGTGGTGCCTGCCACGCACAGGAATTGTAGCTAAATGTGAAAACATTATGCATGACACAGGCTATGCTAATTTTTTTTTTTTTTTTTTTGTATTAAGGCCCTACCCAGTACCAATCAAATTATAGCAAGTAAATCCACTTTGATAACCTCAAGTGTGGCTTATTTTATAAAGAATAAATTAACAATGGGTCATTCCCAAAGGACTGTATGAAAGAGAGAACTTTAAGTTCCTCTGTTACTTAGGGGCTGAGATTTAGAGCAGTAGGCAGAGACTGGAGGTGATAACTACTTTTCTTACTGATGCACACTGGAGCAAGACATGTTTGAATATTAGTCACTCTTCTCAGTAAGCTTTAGTTAAAGGGCTAATTACATGTGTTGTCCTAGAATATAACAAAGAGAATTAACCCAGCAGATTTTTCCATCTAAGACTAATGTGCTAATATGGACATGCAAACACATTTTGTCAGAAAATAGCCCAGAAGTCCTCAATCAAATTTATATGGAAATTACGTGGATATGAAAATGTTTGCTTCCAATTTTAATCAAGGGGAAGTACACTGGTTTAGGGGAATGGAATAAATAAAAGTCAGTGCCAATTCACTGCTGTTTCTCATTTTAGGGTTAATAAGAGGTTTCATTTTTCTCTTCTCTAATATTCTGATTTGTCTTAGGAGAAAAAAGACCTTAAATCACATCCCATGTTGTATGTTCTGGAAGGTCTTACTCTCTATTAATCTTGTTGCCATTCCTTAACAAATACGATAGAAACTTCTTTTAGTGGGTATAGCAGAGGTTTAAAAAAATCTCTTGACCTTTTCATTGTTAGTTCAGGGAAAAATAAGAAATAAAAATGGGTTAGATGTTCTTTTGAGAGCTAAAGAAAGAGAGATGTTCTTTCTTTCCTCACTTACTGCCCAGTGAAATCTCTCTCAAGAAAGTTCACACCTTCAAAAGAGAGTTCAGTCTTCTCTCTCCTCTAATCAATATTAGAGAATGGAGGTCTTTGACTTTGGAAGTTGCAAAACTTCACTGTTTTCAGCACTCAATATTTCTTTTATTTATTTATTTATTTATTTATTTAGTGAGGAGATCAGCCCTGTGCTAACATCTGCCAAGCCTCCTCTTTTTTTTTTTTTTTTTTGCTGAGGAAGACTGGCCCTGGGCTAACATCTGTGCCCATCTTCCTCTACTTTATATGGGATGCTGCCACAGCATGGCTTGACAAGCAGTGCGTCGGAGCACACCTGGGATCCGAACCGGCCAACCCCCGGCAGCCGCAGCGGAGCGCGTGCACTTAACAGCTTGCACCACCGGGCCGGCCCCCAGCACTCAATATTTCTTAGAAATCATTCTTCATACATGCACTTCTAGAAACTATCTTGTTTTCTTTTTTCTAATCATCACGTTACCATCTCTTCTACTTGTCTAAGAAAATTCATGACAATTTTCTAAATCTAACATAGATAGGTGATATAATCTTGGGTTTTTAGTTTTCATTGTTTCTTTATTATATTACTTGTCTTCTGTACATCTCTCTTGCTTCCCATTGTATCTCCATGCCTGATGCCTGATATGCAAAATAGGTACTATTTGTTGAACAGACTGATAAATTCTATTTCTGTAAGAATCACTTCCCATCCCCAAGACAAAGGAACTAAAAATCCTATCACTGATATTTACTTCTTATGAGTTGTGGTAAAATACATACTGCATAAGGTTGAAATTATTAACCAAAATGAAACTTTAAAGAATTAACTGTGAATAAAATCTTTAATTATAGAATTGGCATAATTTTCCTATCCAGCATAGAATAGTTGTCAACAGCAATGTCTCTAGAGTCATAAGGTTTGGACTGAACTTCTGGCTTCAATACTTATTCCTTACCGATGAGATTTGTGAAAATCGCTTTCCTTATGTGCTTTGCTTTCATCATCTCTGATAACTACCACATAGAGTGTAGGCAGCTTAAGTAAGATTATCCATATAAAAGGCTTTGGAACTCTGTCAGGTCCATAGTAAGCTGTTATCTATATTACATCTGTTCCATCCTATCCTGATATGGAGCTACCTCCGGTTCCCAGGAACCTTCCAATTCCATACTGGCGAATTAGAGTTTATTGTAAGCACTGAGAGAGCAGGTCCACCCTAAATTCATTGGTCTCCCAGGGCCTAAATGCTCCTGCCCCAGCTTTTTTTCACCTCTTGCATTTTCCATATACTTGGAAATGGCATAAGGAATAAACACAGAGAGAAGGAAGAATGCAAATCAGAGAGGAGAGGAATGGACACTGCTCTACCCAACTTGAAGGACCAGACTTTACGTGCACCAAAAGAAGGTGACAATGCCTACCGACCTTACTGTTTTTCTGCCTCCTCAATTTGGAGATAAGTGTAATTTAGGTTCTAGTCCCAAAACTGGCACTAATTGCTTTGAGCAAAAATCTTCAGCTCTCTGGACCTCATTTCCTACTGTGAAAAAGAAGTTAAACGAAATGATCTCTGTCGGTCATTTCAGCTCTAAAGTTGTATGATTTTTGTCTTCCCTCTGATTCTCTCCTCAGAATGGAGTACTTTGACATGATATTTATTAGTGTCAAAATTATTAAGTAAAATTTTTATTTTTGCTAATAATTGCAACTTTATACAGTAACTATTTTGTTTTAATTTATAAGCAGTAAATCCCACCAACTTACTTGTTCATGAGTAAATAACTATACTTCCCAAATGGAAGCATACTAATTCTGACGGTTACGATTATTTTAATCATTAACGTCATCATCATTGATTTCATTAGAGTTGGAAAGCACTGCTTGCAGAGCATTTTATATTAAATGGTATTGCTGTTTATTAGGAAAAAAGTGAGACTTGTTTCTAAGAGTCTGAACATTGGGTGAATCAGCAGGTGAACTTTTGTGAGAATTTTGCTCCTCTGCATTTTAGTAACTCTTCTAGTTACTGGAAATTATCTGTGGCAGGAATGAAGTTATAATTGTGGAAATATGCATAATGCTTTAGAATAGAGTTTAGCAACATGTATCCTAAGAATTCAGCACTCATTATACAGAACTTTGTCAATTTCAGGTACGTTGCTTCCTTTAGGTGAGACTGTCTGCAGAAAATGAAGGCTGTCTTGATAATGACATATACACAGAGGCTTATCATGTTTTCAACTATCAAATTGGAAGGAAGTGTCTCAGCGTTTCCAGGCATCTCATTATTTTCTTAGTTTCAAGAAGATTCCAAATGACCTTTAGAAACATTTTGAAAAATATTCCCTGATGCAAACTTTAGAGAAAAATAATAATGCCCTGAGCAATCAGACACGGCATGCTACTGTTTGCCAGCCATTAATATACCCTAAGGATCTACAGCAGGAGACAGAAGCCTAGAGGATGTATTTTTGAAACATTTGCAGGGTGAAAGCTGTCCTAGTCCAGTGGGGATATTTGTGCAGCTGCCGTGGAAAACGTCCCCTGATGGGGCTCTAGTGAGCAGCTCTTCACTTTTCAGCAGCTCTTTGTTTTAACAGTTAGTTGCTTAACCTCTTAGAGCTGGGCTAGATGTTGTGATCTTTAATATCTCCCAGACTACTTCATTCATTCATTCATTGCCTACCCATTAAGCATAATGTTTTCAGATGGGCTGGGAAACAGAGGGCAAGCCACAAAGGTACAAATACTGTCCTTAAAAGAAAATCATCAGAATATAGTTTCTTTTGAGAAAAATGGGTTTGCAAATGACCTGTGCTGACCTCTGCTATGTTAGAAAGCTTGACCCTGGCCACCCACTACGTACTACAAGGAAACTGGGAGCTTAAAATTCTAGGGAAGAGTTTCCCAAACATATTTAATCTTGAAATGATGCCAGTGTGATAGTATATCCCTGCGATTCTGAGCTCATGAGATAAAACTCACTCATTGATTTAAAATGATACACACATTCACAAATGCTAGAGGAAAGTATCGAAAGGAGGAAATAAAATCTGAATTTTGGGCCCAAACAAAATTAATAATCGTGAGACATCTGAAAAATTAAGTAGTTTTTACCAATAAGATTGTTTTAAGATTTAAAAAAGCAAAAGTCTTTCAATTTTGTAGCTTTGTTACCAAATGTAAATTTAAAAACAATATTTTAAAACCAGAAGAGTGTTTTACCCTCGTTTAGTAGGTCACACATTGGACAAATATTGGAAGTATTATTGTCAAGTTTGATTCTCACCTCAGGTGCAGCATCCTACTTATTATAACACTTTGTTTTCACTATAGAGTAGTGTATATATTCTCCGTTCTTTATGATATAATAGAGAAGGAAGAAAAACATGGAATCGCATATTTGCAGGTTTTCAAACAGCCTTAAATTAGATTGCTCCTAAAAAAATTGTTTCTTCACTAATAATTCAGCTTTCAAATTTTTCAGAAACCAAACTGTAAAATTTTTAAAAATGTATAAATCTTTTATTATGGAAATTTGCCATAGAAATAGAGAGAATTATAAAATAAATTTCCATGTTCCTATAACCAAGCTTCAACAATGATCAACATTCTTTTTCTTTTTATTATTATATTTATTACTTCTCTTGTTATTTCACCAATAATTTTCTTTATTTTCTGTAAATAGGTAGCTAGATCTATCTGTTGAGCATCCCACTGCATTCCATCAAGAGACACATTGTATCTGGTTGTCTGAATTTAGTATTGTGAAGGTTCATCAATAGTTTCTTACAATGTCATCCATCTCTTACATCCCTATCAAATTTTCACCTAAGGATTTTAGCATCTATCAACATAATTGCCTAGATATATTATTTCATTAGATATCGCAAAATAGTGACTTTGTAGTTTTATCGTTCCTCCCACATTTATTAGCCTTGATTCTTACACAAAGATCTTTATCAAGAATTTGATGACTGAAAGACTGAAAGACTATTGAAGATGAGTAGGATAAATGCTTGATTCTTTCTCATTGTCAGTTCTCAAAATAATGAGTTGGTGCCCTTGTAAACTCTTAAGGAAACCGATAATTTGTGCTTTGTTTTGTCGTTTGTTTTATTTTTGTTTTGTTTCAGGAACCCATGGATTTTAACATGCTTTATGGTTTCAGTCCATTGCAGCCATTATTCTTTTTGATGCTCAACCTATCCTGTCAATGTCAGTGGCTCCTGGCTCCTCTTTCTTTGACGGATCTCTTGCTTTTAGGTACAACAGGATATTTCAGGTTCATCTTGTACATTTCCTGCCCTAGACTCTGAATCAGCCATTTGTCAAAGGAGTCCTGGTTCTTTTCACTGGAAAGTTGCATTTAGAGATGACAGTGTGGGCATTAGTCCATGCTTCTAGGACTTTTCAGGGCACAAAGATAGAAAATATACAAATTTTAGAAAACCAATAAATCATGAATTAATACTGATATTTGGAATTGGCATTAGAGTATTACTTAATGTGTAAAACTTCACTTGATTTTTAAAATACGTATACCTTTTTCTTTCTAAAAATTTTGGATTCTAAATGATGTTAGCATAATTATATTTGTTTTATCTTATAATAATATAACACATGTGTAAAATAATTTGTTTATGTATATACTATAGTTTCAAAATACAATTATCCATATTGTCATTAAAAATAAGCCTGCTCACTAAAAGCAGTTTAAAATCTGTGTGGTTCTTTTCAGATCTTAGAAAATGTACTTCCATATTTTTGAGTCAAAGTACTGTATTTTTTTAAGTCATTTGAAATATCTGGTTATTCCACCAACTTTGTATATAGCTAGGTTCGTTTTTGGTTTGTTTCCCTTTTAAGGGATTGCTGTGTTTTTTTGTTTTCATTTAATTTTGGTTTTCAATTCATGAAAAATATTGACATGATTCCAAAGTCAAAACTATAAACCAAAATACTTTCAGTTTCCAGCTTCGTCGTCTCCTCTCTTTATTCTTTCCTTCCCATAGAGTAATCGTTTTTATTACTTTCCAGATTATCCTTCCACTTTTTCTTAAAAAATGTCAGCATACTGTACAAACGCTTCTTGAATCTATTAGAATTTGATCAGTGAAGCAGAACCTCTATGAGTCATATGAAGGATTTATTGTAGAGATTAAACATTGTGCAATCTGGAGAGCTGGCTAAGCCGTCTATGTACACCTAGTACTCCTGGATCTGGTGCTGGGCTTGAAGTCAGCGGGACCAGCAGTCGAGAAGGAATGATGCACATAAAGTGAGAGAACAGGGGCAAAGCAGAACCTGTGAAGATGCACTGAAACCCACATCTGTCTCTCATCTGAACTGGCAATGGTGTCTCAGCACTTCCGAGCCTCTCTGATATTGATGATGTGGGTGACCTGCAGAAGAGCTGGAATACTTTGCCACAGTGTTAGCCCCCAACATGACCAGTATTCAGAGAAGCTGAAGGAGGAGACCCAGGAGGATTCAGAGGAGCTGCCTGTCGAGTTGCTGTCCTACACAGATCCACCACAGCGTCATAAGCTGTATGAGCTACAATGGTGCCTCACTTCACACTGATCTGAGTGTAAATCTAGCAGCTGATTCCAGTTTTCAAATCTCATGCAACTTTTGCTTGTGGCCAACCCTAACCTGGAGCCATGCATGGAAGAAAATACTGGGAAACTTAGCTCCAACTAAGCTAAGTTGAAAAAATACAAAACCACCACAGTACATCTTTTGTCAACTTGTCATCCAATATAGATCCCTCTTTTAATCATATTTAACTCCCACAAAATGTAATAGCAAAATTAAGATTCCATCTAACACAATGCAACTATACCTCATATAACCAAAAACAAACTACTCTCTCCCCGAAAGAGGATACCAAGTCCTTTTATCCATCTTCGGGTGATGTTTATTCCTTTTCTTGCTGAAGCATGCTTCTCCTTTAGTATTCTATCACTTAAATACTGAGATATGATACTTGCTACAATTAACACATTAGATGGTAGAGAATAGTAGAGAGGAAGAGAAAGATGACTTACTAATGTGTATGTATACACACGCGCACGCACACACACATATATTTATATCAAAATAAGGAAGAAATATTCATGACAATCACTTCATTCTTCAACTTGACAAATGGCCATAACTGATATTTATAACTACCATCTTCCACTACACCTACCGGATCTTCCTTGATGTTAGCAAGTACCTTGATGGATGAGGGTTCTTTGTCTAGTAGGGTGACCTAAATCTTCATTCCTGAAGGTCTGGGCCGTTAGAATTGCCTCTAGCGAGTCATTCTAGTTACCCTGAATCTAATGCCCTAGGGTACTTCTGAATTCAGCCATACTCTTCCTTACCCCAGGGAAAGGGGTAAATTGTTAGCATTGTATACAGAGAAGCTGAAGGAGGAGATCCAGGAGGATGTAGAGCAACTGCCTGCCTGTACAGTAGCAATCCAATTTTCCCTTGATATTCAGGATCAATCTATCCAGCAAGTACAATAAATCTCTTTTTTGTCTGTTTTATTCCAATTCAATGATTCATTGATATATCCCCTGGTGGAAACATTTCTCTCTTGTAATTTAAGACCTCCATACCAGTACATCCCAATGTTACAGGTATAGGAATCAACTAAGAGATCTCTGGATTATAGAGAGACTAGCCACTCCTATTCCCACCCCTTGATTCCCAGACCCATAAATCATGACTATGGGAGAAACTATGTCATATATTAGTGACTAATTTAGAATATAAACTGCATCCTGTAGAGTAAACAGACTCACTCCACAAGGTGTTGTGAACCAGCTGGCTCCATAACTGAATCCTCAAAAAGCCAATCCACTCATAAGCAAGAAGCCATTGCAGCACTTGCTGCAAAATGAGTTTCTTGGTCAAAAGCAATGCAGTGGTGGAATATCATGAAAGCAAATAGGCATGTTGTAAATCCAAGGATGGTAATTTTGGAAGAAGTATTGTGGGAAGGAAGGCAAATCCACATCCAGAATTAGTGTCTATTCCAGTGAAAATAGAGTGCCCCTCATCCATGATGAATATAGTCAAAAGTAATCAACTGATGACTGGAAGAAGTTAATTGCCATTTATAACCTAGCCTTGGAAGTGGCATAATGTCAACTTCTACCATACTCTATTAATTGAGGCAGTCAAAAAATCCCCCAACTTTCAAAGGGAGGGCTATATATAAACTCCACCTCTCGAAGGAGGAGTAGCAGGGTTCTGATGAACATGTTTGATGTTGGATGAAACATAGGTTGCACAATTCCTGGAAAATATAATCTGCTATTCTGCAACCTGATGTTTTTCTCTAGCAATAGGTCTTTGAGATCACTACAGAGTCATACATACAGATCTTCCTTATTTTTTTACAGCTGCATAATATTCCATGTTGTGATTATGTCATAGCTCATTATATGGTTTATGTCATATGGATTATATGGATTTTATCATATAAAAGCTCATTACATAGATTATATCATAGCTCTGCTCCCTACCAATTGATATTTTAATTTGGTATAGAAAGTAGTTTTGCTATACAGAAATACTTATTAAACAAATAATGCTGTGATGAATAGCCTTGTTTATAAGTTACTCCTTTTTTATTTTTATTTTTTGTATATCTTCAGGGTAAAAAGTATGCATCTGTAAATTTTCTATTTTTGCTATTTTGATTCAGATACAGTTTTAGGAACAAAAGATTCTATTTCCTTGAGATGAGCTCCTGTTAGTCACAGATTCTTAGAGGAATGCAGTTGTAGACTACAAATTAATATTATGCAATGAAAATCAAATAATGTTTCAAATATATTTTAGTACACATTACATAACAAAGAAGCAATCATTGAGTAAACTATATTAGAATATTCGCTCTGCAGTATTGTGTGGTTTGTACCTTGATGAGAAAGCAAATTAATTCTTCTGGCTGTTTAAACAAATCCACAAAAAGAGATATTATTTAAAAAATATGATTGATTTGTTAGGTGCCAGCATGAAATTTCTATGACTACACAGGATGCTGCAGAAAACAGTGATCCACGCTTTTTCACATCTATTTAAAAGCAGAATTGAATTTTGATTCAACTAAGTCTCTGGGGATCTCCTATAACACCACACCACATCTTTCTCTGTGAAAATGAGATTTTCCTCTGATTCAAGCTAAAAACTGATTCAGCCTGTCAAATCTAAGTCCACATGTGCCAATTTCACTGAACATTTTTACTGAAAAATATCATATTTATATAAGATAATTCAGCTATAAAAACTAAAACTGATGATTTCCCTTGCTTTTTTTTTTGACACTCTTAGTTACTCTAAGGTGTGAAGTAATCTAAGAAGTTTATAATACTTGAAGTAGAGGGTAAGTTGATATAAAAGGAAGCTGAATAGCAATTTTCAAAGCTGATGAAAATTCAAAAATTACTATGGAAAAAGAAATGGGGTATTGAGAAAAGAGGGGGGTTCAGAAGATAGGAGAATGGATGAGTCCAGGTCATAAGGGCTCAGTGTGCACGAAGTAAGGACATATGTTTCTAGAAGCAGGATGGAGAAGAAATACAATAGTCACTAAGCCAAATGTCAGCCGGCCCAAATTTGACACTCCCTCAGGCTGTGGTTATCAGAAATTTTCACTAAAAGAGAATTATAGATGAATTTGAAAAAGGGTAAGAATATTCTGTGTAGATTTTGCATCTTCCTACCTCCCTGATCACATTTTATCTTCTCGGGCACCTCCTGTTCAGATTTCTTTCCTCATGTCCTCTCCTTACATGGCCCCCGTGTTTTGTTGCCAGTTTTCCAATTTCTCTCTCTACATCATGGTTTTGGAAACTCTTCTGATTGCTGCTTATAGTAAGAAATATATTTTACATTATGATCCGGACTATACCTCTGTATAACTGAAAAAATAAAAGCTTTTAGAAATAATGCTCTCTCCCATTAGATTCAATGTATGTTGATACTTTGTATTCTTTCTAACACTAAGTATTCTACGTGACTGGAAAAAAGAATGCTAGTTTCCACCCACTAGTGGATGGAATATCTAATAGTATAGTATATCTGATAGTAGTATATCTGATAGTATATCTTATATTGCACAATGGCTTAAAGCCCCTACGGTATGCTAATAATTTCCAAATCTAAAACTCAACCTTGATTTCATTCTTGAAGCCAAGACACATAATATACATGTACCTATTAGATATCTTTCTCTAGATGTCTTATATTTCTCACAAATTTAACTACCTAAGATTAAAATCTTTCCCTTCTCTATTGTTCAGCTTCATGAATAGAAACAACATCCAACTGGTTATTGAAAGTAGAAAGTTGGGAGTTGTGCTAGATGGAGGAAAGCGAAGACATCATTAATTAATGTTTTTTGATTACAAGTAACAGCAATCATAGTTCAAACTGATTTAAACAATAAGGATATTCATTGGTTCATTAAGATTGACTTAATCCTGGCTTACTGTTTTTTTTCGAGTGGGAGATTGGCCCTGCGCTAACATCTGTTGCCAATCTGCCTCTTTTTTTTTTTTCCTTTTTTCTCCCCAAAGCCCCAGTACATAGTTGTGTATCATAGTTGTGTATCATAGTTGTAGAGTTGTAGCTCTTCTATGGGAGTTGTAGCATGGCTTGATGAGCAGCGAGTAGGTCCGCGCCAAGGACCCAAACGGGTGAACCCTAGGCCGGCGAAGAGGAACGCATGTACTTTCTAGTTTGGTAACCAATAATGCCCTTTTCACATGCCAAATGTGTCCCATCTTTCCTCTCATGCCATGGCAGCTGGGTTAGTCTATCACTTTCCTAATACATGCTCATTAAGCCCTCCAGTCACTCTGAACTGAGCACTCCTGGCCAGCACTTCAGATTCATCAGAGTTCTCACCCTGTGTTGAAATCTATTTGCTATTCCTGCCCTGGACTCTTCCTTCTACTTCATCACCATCACCTATTAAGTCATATAATTTCATCTCACATCTCACAAATCATTCCAAAAGTCATAGCTCTATTTCAAGCTCTAATCATTTCAAGCCTAAACTATTCCAAAAGTCTCAAGCTCTCAAATCTAGACTTCCTTCTACTTTTAAAGAGCTATTTCCAAAATGCATATGTAACCATATCACTAGCATGCTTATAATCCTTCAATGATTCTCCATTGCCTATAGAAAAAAAAAAAAGCTCCAAATCCTCATCAGGCATGCAAAGCTCTCCGTGACCTGGCCCTTACTTGTTTCTTATTCCTGTTTACCCCACAGGAGCCCTATGTTCCTGTCATAACAAATCGCATACAGATTCTTATTTGCACCATCATGATTCACATCTTTATGCATTGCATACCTTTCTTTCTCTGGTCAGAAATTTCTCTCTCTTTACTTGTTAACTTTCTGTCACTGAGACACCCCACGGTTCACCATGTTCTGTCTTGCTGCGACACATTGATAAATCTAATTTTGGCAATGGGTGGGTTTCTGGTAGACATTGGGCACTGTGCTTTACCCATGTAGAGCAATGTTTCATGCCACAGATACATAGAAAATTAGAATACTGTTTGCAAGGCATGCTGGGCCAAGTGGGAGGCTGCTTGGACACTTTGGCAGCAAAAGGCATCACCTGTCTTTTAAATATTGAGGAATATCAACATCTGAGCATATCCTTAACCCAACATCTAGTTTGAAGAGTTCTAGTAGGAGATTTAGGGTACATGATGGCAAGGTGGAAAAAGATTACTTTTGGCCACAACCCAGTATATAGACTCCCACCAAGCAAATCAAAGACTTAATCAGAACCCCCTTTCTTTTGAAAAACAGATATTACTCATTGTTATCAAATGTTTGACCTTTAAGGGCAGAGTTTCATCCTGTTCATTTACTAATCCTTTACCTCTTTATTAATATATTTCTTTGATTCACAAACAAAATGAGGAGTGAAGGGCACAACTCTCTTCATAGCACATTCTCAGAGAGATTTCTCCACTGCAGTAATATTGTGATGTTTCTTATTTCGGCCTAACTGACCTATTAGTGGAGTCCTGTCTCTGTGGAAGTCGGAACCACCTAAGATGAGAGTCAGGTGAAGTAGAAAGAAAGACACCTGAAAATAATACCACCTACCCCTTGAGGTTTCTTATGGGAAGTTCTGATTGCTGATCATCAGTATTTGTATGAAGGAGGTGGGGAATAGGAAAAAGTAATTATGGAGAAAAAGTGTTAATATTAAGCAATACTTATGTTTTTAGAAGAAAAGGGAGTGTGGAGTAAGAGGGGCAAGGAATGCATAAGGTATAGAGCATGGACAAGAACTGCAGAAAGTGAAGGTGACTAGAGTGTCTCCATGACTTCCTTTACACTCACGTTTTTGTGAGTCATCTTTAAAGGAGGAGGCAAGCCCCAAG
Organism: Ceratotherium simum simum; assembly: GCF_057802395.1. Lineage (NCBI taxonomy): Eukaryota > Metazoa > Chordata > Mammalia > Perissodactyla > Rhinocerotidae > Ceratotherium > Ceratotherium simum. The sequence continues at coordinate 36,052,267 of NC_141908.1, read as the reverse complement.
TGTTATGGGTTAAATTGTGTCTCCCCAAAAAGACATGTTGGAATTCTAACCTGCAGTAGCTAGAGTGTGGCCTTATTTGGAATAACAAATTAAATGAGATCATTACTGTAGGCCCTAATCCAATATGACCGGTCTTTATAAAAAGGGGAAATTTGAATGCAAAGACAGACAAGCACAGAGGGAAGACGATGTGAAACGACACAGAGAGAAGATGGTCAAGTGACTGGAGTGGTGCATTTATACAAGTCAAAGAACATGAAGAATTGCCAGCAAAACACCAGAAGCTGGAAGAGGCGTGAAAGGATTCCCCCTACAGGGCCTTCAAGGGAGCATGGCCCTGCAGACACCTTGATCAGATTTCTAACCTCCAGAACTGTGAAAAAATAAATTTCTGTTGTTTAAGCCATCCAGTTTTTGGTATTTTATTACAACAGCTCTAGAAAAGCATCTAGAAAGCTCTACAGAAAGCATCATGAAGGCAGCTTGAAAGAGAATCGCAGCCTTGGAAAACCCCAGGGCTAGATCAACTCCAAAAGGACATCTTCATAGCAAGCACCCCTGTTCTTCCCACTCCTGCTCTGCTCATAGAAAATGGCAAAAGCTCCTTGAAGCTTTATTTTTAGAAGTCTGGAGTTTAGCTGAAGACCAAATTCAGTTTACCCAACTTTAAGTTCCAAGCCTTTTCCATGAAACTGAGGGGAGCATAGCAAGATATATTTAGCCTGGTTTCAAGCTGCCTGTTGGTCATTTTTTTAAAATAGGGATTTTCTACACACATAACACACACACACACTAACTGATGAGTGATTTTGAAATGTTTTTCTTCAATAGAATTTAAGAATATTTTTATAGTTTATGATTTTGTAAATTGACTTAGGCCTACATTTTATAACTATTAGGAATCTTGATTTTAAATCTTTACTAGGAAAATTAGTCGTGAAAACACTTGCTTTCACCTTTGAAGGATTACCTTTGAGATTTTATTCTTGCTACCACAAAATTGTCTTTGTTTCATCATTTAACCACCAACTCAGTACCACGTCTTTCCTAAAGACATTATGCTAAATTATATTACATTACTATAACATTGCATATAGTCCATTATACTAAATAAAATTACAAAGTTAATATATTTTCAGATGACACATGAAGATAGGCAGAGGTGCCAATAATGTTTATGTCTTTTCATAATATCATTATTTAATTATCTTAACTCATAAGCTCCTAGAAAGTGGAGATTGGGTCTATTAAAATCTTTCACAAAATATTTAGCTTTAATCCACAGAAGATAGGTGCTTAAAAAAAATTTAAGTGATGAATATTACTTAATATTTATATTATTACTCATGTTACTCATATTATTACTCATAATTAAAATGAGTGATGAATATTACTTAATATTCATATTATTGCTCATTTTAATCAATATAATTATTAATATTGTTAGTTAATCATTTAAGTGATGAAAATATTCACTCAGTTGTAATCAAATACCATGTAATTAACTTTTTCTTTTCAAATGTATCATCATTGCTCCGATCTAGTCATATCCCTTGTCAGTCATTGCTAAAACTTATTTCTAGCTGTGTCCTGACTTTAAAAGTCTTTTTTTTTCACATGCTGTACATTTGTAAAACTTATTTTATACGAGGCATAACTATAAAGGCTTCCTTAGCCAAGGTCACCCTTTAACAGGGGTGTAAGATTTTGGTTATAAACAGATGGAATTATAGTGTATAATCACTGCATCTTAGATGTTATTTGATAAGCACATTTTTATACTTCAAGCAACTACACTTGAAAAGTAGCTAATATAGTCCATAAGATATTTTGGCTTTCTTTATAAAAACTTAAAAAATAACCTCAATTGAGAGAAGTTATCTTATTAAGGCCCATTTGTTTTTCACTAACATAAAACACAGAATATTAAAGAAAAAAAGCCACAGTCACTTAGCTTAAACTCTAAGTACATTAGTCGTGTGTAAGCATTTCACTTGTATGTAATAAAGTCTGTTGTACAGGCTCCTTTTCTTTGATGTGTTGGAAATAAGAGTGGTGAGAAGAAACTAGTTCCTCTTGTGCATCTTCTTAACCCATATACAATTAGATGCTTTGTATAGATTACAATTTTTACAAGAAATATATGAGGTGCATTTTATTATTTACATTCTACAAATAATGAAACAGACTCAGCTAGGTTATGTAATGGATTAGCCAGTACAATCTTATTTGCATATGCCTAAAACCCAACCTGAACCAAACAAAAGAAAGGATGAGGATGGGACTACACTTGGTGATACTTGGGTCTAGGAACCTAAACTTCTTCAACTATTTCTTTCTCATTATTTCTTACTCTCTCTTTGTGGCTTCTTTCAAATCATCTCTGCGTGAAGCTGGAACATAGGCTCTTTAACTGATCCTGAGAAAAAACGAGAATATTTCCCACCAATTCTGAATAGAACACTTGTAAAGAAAAGAAATCTAATTGGCCTACCTCCTATCACAGGTCGATCTCTGGAACAATCCCTATGGCCAGAGGCAAAGGGTCCCAGGATTGGCTCATTCTGGATCATGTGGTCTGAGCGTGTGACCTCTTATCAGAAGGAGATAGGTGGTTGCAGCTGGCCCAACAGCTTTAAGGTATTTTCCCAATGCTAGAATTGTCAGTTGGCTCATGATCTATCAACTTTAATGCTGTCCTTTCTAATACACCTTGTTGTTGTAAAACACATTTTCTATGGAGGTTTTAGGTTAAATCAAATCAAACTATACTTTGAAGGATCATCACAAACATTCTCTTTTGACTATGCAGCTTTCACCTAGAAGAAAAACTTTGTATTTTGGGGCAATAAAAAAAATGTAGTTATAATAGGCAAGAAGTCATAAAATAAGTTAGTATCATAGTAAATGTGTGAGACTTTCTGTCTACCCATCTTATCTCTACCTTGATATTCAAGAGTCACAGAGTATTAGCATGAAACTAGATTTATCTAATTGCATTTAGCTGAAGAGCTTTAATTTGAAGACTACTTTTTAACCATATTTCCTAACCATGAAATATTAGCCTATAAGCACAAGGATTTCTGTTAATATGTCCTGCCTGCTTTCAAAGCACTCAGGTTAGCTGATGACAATCTTTGGTAAGCTGTGCATGTTTTTTTAATCAGAACAATATTTTTTCACAGAAGTTTATAGCAATTTTAATTTTTAAAAAATCTCTCATTTTTCTCTATTTCTTTTCCCTTAACCCTACTTTCCATCGCTTCAGATCTTGACAAGTTTCCAGAAAGTGCCAAAAGGACAACATCTTTCTAATTGTGTATTTGGTTGGCATGTAAGTGGAGGGTGCAGGTTAGGACAGAGGAGGGAAAATGGGACTGAAACATTCTGCCTGGGTGGAGAATAAAGAATGAGGATAGCACTTCTGCTCGACTGGGTCCTCTTTGAAGCTTACAGCTTGATTAGTTAAATTTAACTGTGAAAAATGCAAAGAAATGGTTGTCTCCACCTTTCTTTAATTTTTAGATAATGACATTAGTTAGATATCTAATGATGTAATAACTGATGTTTGATGTTTGTTTAATCATAACACACAATACAGCAAATTCTCACATACTGCATTCCCATCACTTATTTGCTCAGAAAGTGTTTTTGTACTGAGCCTCTCCGCAAAATTGAGAGTATTACAAATCAGTAATTTTTATCCTTGTAAGAGAATTCAGCATTTGACTAAAACCCAATAGGCGTTTCAGAAGCACAGAAACGACCTAAGATATATTATTCTGTTGAAAAATTTTCTGATTCAGTGATTTTTTTCTGTAAATAGGTTAAAATTAAAAGAAATATGAGAAAATATGCTAATAAGTTATTGTGCGGAAATAAATGGTCTTATTTTCAATTCTTGATAATAATTAACAATATTTTTAACTTCAAGGCCATAGGCAACTTCAGCTCTTAAAGTCAGAAGTAACTTATATCATGACTCAGGTATGGGTACATGTTCTCTAATTTGAACTTTGATGCTGATTGCATCTTTTGAAAAACAAAGCAACAATAACTCTATAGTATTGGAAATTCTTTTAAAATATGTATCTGTAAAACCCAGAATTTAAGACCAGTAGAGATTATCATAAACAAAAGTTTGTATTTCAGCATGGTAGCTACTGAGGGATGGCCCAAAATGATCGCATTCTGGGTTTACTTCTGCAAACTTAAGGTGGTACTTTTCAGAGAAACTGATCTGAAGAGCTTCTTACACAAAGTTCCTAAGTTTCAGAATGTATCTTCCTCAGAGTGCTCTAGTTTTTTGGGGTTTTTTTTGTGAGGAAGATCAGCCCTGTGCTAACATCTGCCAATCCTCCTCTTTTTGCTGAGGAAGACTGGCCCTGGGCTAACATCCGTGCCTATCTTCCTCCCCTTTATATGGGACGCCACCACAGCATGGCTTGCCGAGTGGTCCGACGGTGCGCGCCCAGGATCCTAACCGCGAACCCCGGCCCCTGCAGCGGAGCATGCGCACTTAACCGCTTGCGCCACCAGGCCGGCCCCAGGGTGCTCTAGTTTAAATCCTATTCCACTGACGGTGGACCTACAGGGGTAAAGACAGGACTTTTTGTCTGCTTATGGTACAAAACAGAAGCCAATTTCCATACATGGTGGAAAAATGAGGGACAAGATAAACATAAAATGCCTGGGCATTTCTTATCCATCAAAAGCATCCTCTGTGTCAGCTAGTCTCTAGATGAAGGAATCAATAATGAACATGCCAGACACAGTATAAACCTGCCCATAGGCGGCTTATATTTTGTTCCAGAGGCACTTTACCTGAACCATTGCTAACCCTCCCAAGTGCCCTTCAAGGTAAGCCCTACGTGGGCACATTGGCTCATAAGGACCAGGAGGCTTGTCAGCTCAGCGGGTACGTGGCCAACAGGAGATGGCAACATAAGTAACCTGGCTTCAAAATCCATACTCTTTCCACTACACTCTAATTATAGGATTAAAAAATCACGATCTATTTCAAGGTAAATAAAACTGCCTTGAGTGATTGTCTAAGCAAGAATAGCTCTTCTGCTGCTTGACTGGTATTGAAAGAGATTCTGTCAGGTGCAAGCTACTGTCATTAGGTCTTCAGAGTCTGCCCTCTGCAGTGCAGCTAACCAGAACCTTCACTTCCACTTCTTGCCAAAAGTGATATAGCAGTTAGAGCCTCCTGGCTCTGTCCAGGGCAGATGGAAGAGAAGAGAATGGCAAAGTGTAGAGCTGACACCATTTCAGATTTGAGAAGCGTGAGAGGGAGAAGCCCATCTCCTTACCCAGCTCCAGAGACCTGTGCACATAAGTGGTGACCCTAATAAAAGGCTCAGCAGGGAGAATTTAATTTTCAGTATCTTTTAAATTTGGAATTTATAAATTTATACTATGTATTCCCTTTAAATGTATATATCCTTAGGAATGTATAAATAGTATGTATATAGTTTTCAGAAATAAACCTTAGAGAGAAATTATAATAAATTTGTACAAATAAAGTTAGTCTGTGATAGCAAATGTTATTTTATGATTCAGAGGTTGATCACATCTCCAGCTGCCTTGTCCTAACATTCTATTATCCTATCACAAAATACCATCCGTCTATTAGAGGAAAAATGCCCATCTGGGTCATATCAAATTTAATTACTCTAATACTCATATAATTACGGAGTTGTCTCAAGTTCCAAATACATCCATTCTCTTAAAAATTAATAGTTTTGCAATGAAGAAAGACAGTGTAATCCCTTTAGTTTAGGAGGACATTTAAAAAGTAGAGGAAGTTAAAATGTATCAACACAAAAAAACAAGAAATATCTTAAAGCCCTTCTCTCTCTGCCTCTCCCTTACCCCAGGCATGGAATACAGTACACCAGGAGAGGGGAGAAAAGATGGAAATTCACTTGACACTCAAAAAATATTTATTGGGTGCCTACTACACACCAGGCATTGTTGTAGATACATGCATTATCACAATGAGTTTGGGATCCCTGCTCTTTGGTATTTTATATTCAAGTGGTGGGTGCTTGGTAGGGGTGGAGGGCGGAGAGGAAGAGGCAATAAGTACGTAAGCATTAAAAACGATAAGTAAACTTGATAATATGTTAGCAGGTGATAAGTGCTATGGAAAAAAAGTGGAGCAGGGTTGTGGATTGGTATATTGCTCAGAGACATGGAAGGTAGGCTACAGTTTTAAAAAGGGTGGATAGGAGATCCCATTGAGAGTGTAAGTTGTGATCAAGGTGAGGGAGCTAGCATGTGGGTATCTAAGAACAAGTATTCCAGGCAAAGTCCCTAAACCAAGACCATGCCTAGCTTGTTCAAAGAAATGGCAAGGAGAGTGACTGGTATGACGTGAACAAGGATGAAACATTGTAGGGAAAAAGGTCAGAGAGTTGTCGGGGATCAGATCACGCAGGGCCTTTTAGGCTCTAGTAAGGACATAGCCCTTTACTCTATTCAAAACAGGAAGCCGTTGGAGGGTTTTGAGCAGTAGAGAGACATAGCTGGGTTACATTTTATAGCATCATTCTGGTTCTCCGTTGAGAATAGACTGTGGAGGAGGCAAGGGTGCAACCAATTAGAAGACTACTGCAGTAATTCAGATGGTGACTCAGAACGGGTGTAGTAGTGGAGGTATACAGAAGTGGTTGGATTCAGAAAATATTGTGAAGGTGGAATCAATATGATTTTCTAATGGAGAAAGAGGTGTCAAGGACACCAAGATTTTCGGACTGAGCAACTGGCAGACTGGAGTTTCCATCAGGTGAGATGGAAAATCCCTTTGGATTGAACATATTTGTCCAGCAGGATAAGGAGTTCAGTCTTGGACATATTAAGTTGAGATGTCTATGTGTCTGTTGGTCATCCAAGTGGAGACGTAGAGGAGGCAGGTGCACTTTCAAGAGTTCTGACCTGGGGAGAGACATTTGGTAGTGAGCAGCACGTAGGAGGAATTGAAATCCGTGGTTCTGGATGAGACCACCGAGGGAATGAGTGTAAAGAGAGGAGATGACCAAGGATCGCACTCTGGTGCACTACAATATTAAGAGATGGAAGAAAGGAGGAAAGTCTAGAAAGGAAACTGAAAACAATTGATCAGTGAGGTAGGAGGAAAACCAAGAAATGAGAAAAAGTATATCCGAAGGAGGAGGTGATCGTCTGCTGAATCAAATGTGTCTGATTCTGCTAATGGAAATCAGTTTTCGAAAGCAAATTATGTGAGAAAAATGGGATTCACCACTCACTTTGTTCCATGTAATTAGAGGAAGAACTTTGAAATGTTTTTATATATGCAATTTAATTCCACGTCATTTTTTAAAGGCCAAACAGTTGCAAGTGGACACAGAGAGATCCACTTGCGAGCTCAGGACCTGAAAGCACAGGTACCATTAATCTTTGCCAAGGCTATTTTCAATTCTGACCCCAATTGTTTAGATAGTGTTGATTTCCTGGTCTCTTCCTTATGTAAGTTATCACATGGTAGATGAAGGGTGCTTGCTGCTCTAAGTTCAGTGTCTCATTAATAGAGAAAACTGTGAAACAGATGTTAGCATGTTTATCTAGGTTTTCACTACACAAAATTGGTTAAGAGACTTGTCAGCAGAAATTCAGTCAACTCTCTATCTGCCAACTCTTTCTGACAGTAGAAGCTGAGATTGGTAATTAATATCCTCAGTCATGTGGAAAAAATAGTCACTATGTCGGAAAAGAGTGAGTTAGCAGAGAGGCCACCAAATAGCTCAGCGGCTGAGGAGGAGGCAGGAGAGCGTGGTTGTTGAAGAGGAGAGTTCATATTTTATTTCTACAAGGTGCTGAAGGAAAGCAGAACAGGGTAAGTTACGGGTCTACCAAAACCTCAGAGGGGTGGAGCTGCTTTGTTAGGTTGACTGGTTAGCACTTGAAATGCAAGGCTGTGCTCCTGGACAAGGGTAACAGAAAAGAATGTAGCCAAAAGAAAGTAGGTGTAACGTTGAGTCCCACCTGGTTACAGAAGCCAAGAAGGGACTTTTTGCACGTAAGTCTCAAAATCTAAATGATATCCTTTACTCTCGCTGACACTTGCAGAAAAAGTTTTGGGAAACCAATGAGGTATTCGTGATATTTGCAAAAGCGTGAGCTTCCGAATCATGCAAACATAACAGAATATTTTAAATTATGAAAATAGATAATATTGGAATCCTCCTTCCCTCCTTCATTCCTCTTCCTTTCTTTTAACTTAGCAAATGAAGCAGTCTTTTATTATTTTCTCCCTTGATTCTGTGTGTGGCTAGGCCTGCAGGGTTGATCCCGGGGGATCACTGAACTGGAGTGTGGGCAGCCTCCTCCATCCTTCCCTCCTAACCCTGACAGACTGACCTCCAAGATTCCAGCACCAGAATCAAGGAATTGGGTATGATTCACATTATTATGAAAAGTAATTTTCATTATATAATATGAAACATTTTAACTTTTCTATTTCAAGTCATTTTTATAAAATAGAGAAAAAAATCAAATCATTTTAGAATAAAAAATAAATAAAATGATAAATTCTTTAAAATCATGCACATTTTAATGTTTCTATTTTATATATTTTTGGTATCAAAATTGCACTCAAATCACAATATTTTCTTACTGCTAAGAGATATCCATAGGCACTTAATCATTTATTTAAATAATCTACAAAATGAAACATAAACATAAAATACTGAAATTGTTCATCTATTTGAAATGCTAACAAAATTTTTTAAAAAGACAACATATAACAAAGGAAAACTAAATTAGTATATTTTAATTCTACAAAAATGTATAAATACTTAAATTTATAGCAAAAGAACAAGTATACCATTTAGTAATGCTTACAACATTTAAAATGTGTAGTTCTTTATGCACAATCTACCTTTATAAATGTTAAAGAACTGTGTGCCAAGCATATAACTAAAACATTTTTGAGTTATTTCTCATTAGCTGTGGCTACGCTGACCAAACAAAAAAAGCTCCCACAAAAAAAATTCATATAATCATCAAGTCCTTTTTTTCCTCACTTGTGCTATTTTTAGCTGAAAACACAACTGAAACCAAGCAGCAGCTTACGTTCATTTTTACACCAAATTAAATGCATGATGAAAATCTCATTTTTTAACCACTATAGATATAGCCTTAATCATCTAATTTCCCATCCTCATTCTAACTCATTAAAAACAGAATATTAAGTGATTTTTTTCTCCCTAGCCAAAAACAAAAACAAAACAATAACTTTATATAATGATGACATAGTATCATAGAGGTGGTCTTGATCTCAAAAGATAGTTAACAAAAGAGGTGCCCTGCATCACTAGTATTTCAAAGGGATTTTTTTAAACAAATACAATGAAATTGCCTTTAGAATTTATTGAACAATATAAAACAAAAGTTGGACACAAATTTACACAAACTATTTAAAACACATTGCTGGTGTTCATTCAACACCTTAAAGTCATACAATAGCTTATACTTCATAGCAGTGTGAACATGGTGTAGTCACACCAGATGTGTTCATGTGCTGTACAGAAGAGTGGCTGTATTTTCTATTCCATATTTGACATATTGGAGAAAAATGGGAAAAAATGGTGAGTAGCGGCCAAATCCTGAAACACAAGCTGCCTTAAGACTTAATTGAATTTCTGCTGCCCAACTGATGGAAATTTATTCAAGATTTGCAGTTATCAACTATGCAGAAAGACAGCTTGTGGATGATGACACATCCATTAAGACCTTGAATTTCTTAAATTCTTCATATTTGTCAACTTAGCATACTCTATAATTTAAGAATGCATACCTATGTTGCCTCCTCTAAGATTAGATTGAGCATCTATAAATGAGATGCAAGTAAAATGATTGTGATTAGACATGATCCTCATTTCTCAAGTGGTGAAAACAACACAGGAGAACCAATATGTTGAGGTTTACTGAACCAATTTGTATTATGCTCTTAACCTCCCACCAAAAAAAAAGAAAAAAAACGTAAAATTGTTTCTGTTTTTTTGTTGTAGTTATTTTTTCTCTCTCTCCCTGTACTTTTTTTTTTTTTTAGGTTGTTTCTAAACACCATAGCAAAATCAAATTTAAGGGTTGTTTTTCCTAGAGTCTACAGAGCTCCACTGGGAAGCTGAGAAGTCTCTACTGATTACCCTGCAGTCTTTGAAGCTGCAAACCTAGAACCTGCCCAATGTTCATAGTAATAGCTGGTCTAACTCTCTGGCAAGCTGTAGGCCAATCTTACTTTTAACTTGAACATAACTATAAGGAAAATGGAAGTGAGGGGAGAGTATGTTCCATTAGTTACGGCTGAAGAGGCTTTACTTCCCCTGAACCCTGGTTTGCCCAGTGCCAGGATGTTCTGTAATTATGCTGTTTCCTGTTAATTTCTTTATTTCTGCTACAGGTCTTTATTTATTGCCTGTGGGAGTATTTTATAGAACTAATCTTATTTGAGTAGTAGTGAGAAGTCATAGATCTCTAAAGAATCAATGTACTTATCACAGAATGTTTAATGAGGACATTTTTCTCATTACTGTGCCCTTCCTATTTTATTTTTGAGTGTTTTTTAATTGAAGGCAGTACTAGGTTATATTAACAATGATGAGTCCTGGCAACACTAATAATAGCCATATGATCCTTGGGCAAACCACATTACATATCTGGGTCTCATTTTTATTATCTGTAAACAGAGAAACTAAGAATAGATCATCTGTAAAGTCCTGTCAAAGTTTCTACAACTATATTTTGTTCATAGACTTCCCTTAGAAAACAAATTTAGTAATAGCTTCCATGAAACCATGAAAATACATTATGATTTTTAAGAGAATGACACATGTCTCCCTTTAAAAGTAAAAATCTTTTGCCTTCAGGTAGCCATTGAACATAACCAAATAAAAATAAAAATTATTTTTATCTTAATAAAGTAACTTATATAATATAGTAGCATGTTTATGTCCTATTTCATTTCCATAAGGCAGGATATTTTATCATAGAGAAAAAAATATAGTCCATACTTTACTGTGAAGAAATTAGGAAGAAAATTATCATTTGGACACAAAGTTATGCAAATCCTGTCTAAATATATGACTAGACTTTATTTTAAAATTTAAAATAATATGCAAAAAAAAGATATGATACATAGCACTTAGCAACAATAACACACATTTTTCAGTTCATTAATTTAAGAAATATTTAAAGAATACTTACTATGTGCCAAGAACTCTAACAGATACTGAGGATACCACAGTGAACAAAACTGGCAAAGTCCCAGCCGTTATGGGGCTTACATTCTAAGGTGTGTGATGGGGATGTTGGGGGGTGGAAGGGTAGACAAAAAATAAAGAAGCAAATTTATAGTTTGTCAGAGAATGCACAGAGGATACAGAGGGCAAGGGAGAGAATGGTTTGCCTTACCGATTAGAAAATATTTGAACAGAGACCTAAATAAAGTGAGTGAGAGAGCTCTGTGGGGCAGAGGGAACAAAACACCAAGACAGAAACTTGTGTGGCAGCCAGAGCAAAGTAAGTAACGGGCAGAATGGTAAGATGTGTAGTCAGAAACATGTGTGCACGTGTGTGTATGAACACGAGTAGAGGGGTATCATTCATGAAAGACCTTGAAGACCACTGTGAGAAGTCTTGTTGGAGAGACATGAGAAGTCATTGGAGGGTTGTGAGCAGAGAAGCGACACAATGAAGTTCATGGTTAACAGAATCACTATGGCTCTTGTATTGAGAAAAGACTATTATGGGCAAGGGTTGGAAAACTAGGGAACCAAATTATAAGCATATTGCAATGAAAAAGGTTATAGTGGATGTGGTGGTAAGTTGTTGGTTTCTGGTTATATTTCAATATAGCATCAAGGGAATTTGTTGATGGATTAGATGAAAGTTGAGAGAGAAAGAGGAGTTAAAAGTAACTTTAGGTTTTTGATCTGAGCATCTGGAAGGTTGGAGTTGGCATTAAATGCAATGGGCAAGACCTCAGGAGAGGAAGTTTGAAGTCATTTGAAATATCTATTAGTCTAGCTCCATCTTATACATCTTATACATTCCTTGTATAAGATGAGTGCATTGTGAATTCAATCATAATTTTAATTTTCTGTACAAAATACAATAAATATTTTTGAAAAAATTCAATTAGTCATTGCTTTCCGGTTTTTTGATGTTTTATAATATTTTATGTCTGTTTTTCATTTGTTAGACACTGTAATAGCATGTGTTCAAACCATCTGAGGATTCTTTGAAAATTCTTCTCTGGCATGAAATTCATGCAGTTTTCATTTTTCCTGTATTTTTGCTATGACCGTAATGAACTTTCAAATATTAAAAATGCTGCTGAAATGTGTCAAATTCGGTTTTGATGGAGTAGACATATTTTAAAAAACTTGTCATTGACTATTTTCTAGATAACGTGCATTTTGATTAACAAATTCATAATAAGAGGAACAGATTGCATAAAAGAGTTCTTGAGTCTTTAAGCTTTTTAAGTTTAAGGAAGAATGCTGTGCAGAGACCTTTTACTGTATTTTAGTCAGGATAACAGGAACAGGGGAGAAAAAGAGAGTGAAAATGGAAACTGTGATTGTTAAGTCAGGCCTCAGTTGACTTGTGAGGCTACTATTGATTTAAGGCAGTGGTTTGCTAGCTCTTGGGAGCCATAGCTTCCTTAGAAGTTTGCTGTAAATAATGGAGTCTCGACTCAGAAAAAATGCCCAGACATTCAAACTTTTGCTTATAATTTTAAGATATTCAAAGATTCCCAGAGACCTCGAGGTGAGGGATGTCTACATGTTAAGAAGTAAACCAAAATGCTCCAGGTTGTGGAATTCTTCCTTAGAGTTGTACCAGTATAAAACCAAAAGAAAGGACTGCTAGCTGGGAAAATCATACAAGACATTATTCAGAAAGTGTCCTCCTTTTCATTATAAAGCTGTGTTTCTGTGTGTGTGTGAGAGAGAGAGAGAGAGACAGAGACAGAGAGACAGAGAGACACAGAGATAGAGGGAGAGGGAGTTTGCCTGTAGCCGAACTAATATTTTGTATCCGAGTTTTTTAAGAAAAGACAAGAGGGAAGATGTGGCATCTTCTACTCTAGAGGATGCTTCTTCCATTTTTTCCGCTAAATTTCTCTTAGCTGCTGAGTGCATTTACAATGAATAAAATACATATGTAGAGCAACTTTATGGGCATTTTAAATGGTGTCAAATACTAAAACTTACTAGCACAAATCTCACTAATAGATTTTTCTTCCTTTTCATGTTTTTTGCTCATCTATTTTGAACACAAAGTGTTTTAAGACTGAAGAAGAACATGTGAAGCTAGCCTAATGGTGATTGTGTTCTGTGAGCCATAATTTATGGTGAATGCTATCTAGCAGTTAAATTAAAATAAAAGTTTAATGGATGTGTATTGACTTCATTCCCTTGGTGATGAAAACTTTAGACACTCTAGCATAGCAATGAAATTCTGATAGTAATGCATTATTTTTTTAAACTATAAAATTAAAATGGTAATAGTGACCTAACTAAAATCTTTAAATGCAAAAGAATTAAAAATTAGGGCTAAAACTTTACCCTTCACCTATGATTCTGTACAGCGTAAGTTACACGTCACAGTCTCTAGAGTGAAGACTGCATAGTGTATGTGAGACAAAGACAGTGGTTAAGGATTGAGTTTCTGACACCAACTCTGGGACCAAGACGATTGTTACACTCAGCCTGTTAGGAGTGATTGCAACCCAAATGGAATATCTTTTAAAATGATTCAGTTGCAAATGTTAATGTAATTCCAGTTGTAAATATCTCGTAAAATGATTCTTCTTGTTCCTCTCAATGCCCAGCTAGTTTCTTGATTTCATGTACTTCAAACTGAATTTTCAAATTCTCCTCTTCTTTTTTGTTTAAATGTGATGTTTTATAAGAACTCCATGAGAAATCAATATCCAATTTAATTTTCTTCCTGGTACAAAACTTGGAACTTATTTAGTATGATGAATTCATTGTTCAGAAATAATTCAGTGTGGGGCCTTGCTGTTGACATAGAAATTGAACATGCTTCCATGAAGGTCCAGTAGAAACAGAGTGAGTTTATAAAACAACTGATATTTCATAATGAAGATATTTTATAAGGCATTTACATTGTCTCTTTCAATCACTATGACAAGAAAAAATAAAAATAATCCCCCAACTAATCCTGTGATATGAGGGCAATAAAGATTTTTTTTAAAAGCAAACACAATTTGTTTTTGAAGTTGTTCCAATGTTTAATAACAGTTTGCTGTTATTTGTATTTTTTATGTGCTTTTTGATCAGATACAAATTTTAGTAGGGAAATAAGCAAACATTCCTAAAAATGAATTATAAACACCTGTGTTTTAGAATACTAAAAGGATTTTAAAACTTTCAATTCAGCAAAGTTAATATTTTTCCCTAACTGAAATAATGGAAAAACAAAAGTGTAGACACTTTCACGGCTTGGGGAAAATGGTCTTCATGCCCCCAAAGTCATGTTCCTTAGCAGCCATTGTTGGGATCTGCTTCCACTGCAGTCCTGCATGGTAGGCACCATTTTGTCTTCTTCAGAAGGTTCATCAAGACATTGGTTACTGTTAACATGCCTCAAGGTGAGTCTCTGTAAAAGATAACGAATAATCAGTGCAACATATTTTATCTTTAACTTCATTAGCACATCAGATTAAATCTCCTCTTAAAAAATTCTTTATGATTTTTTTTTACTGTAAACACTGTGATATGTTTGTGAAAGGAAATGTGCACAGGTGGCTCTGAATGAATTATTATACAACTTTCACTGTTATGGTTTCATCATTGGGGAACACACCTTTATTTGCAGATGGTTAAAGAAATTGGCTGACGTTTATCATGCATTGCCAAGAATTCAGGCTCCTTTGCAAAAAGCCCATTTGTGAGCTCTGAGTTCAGTTGAGGGCTGCAAATATTAACAAGCTTTCACAAAAGCTTAGTTTCCTTAGGCATGTGTTATTCAGTAACCATTTGGTAAACATGCAAAGAGATGTCACAGCTGTGACCTAAATGAACAAAACTGCTAGAGATATTCCTATTTCAAAATAGTAAACAATCCATAGTATCTGTGACTCTGAGACACTCATTGTAGAAGAGTGATTATCGTAGCAACAAAGATCTGTCTTTCTTGACAGTATGCTCATCATATTTTGGTTTACATTTTTAAGGATCTTAAAAAATATCAACATCAAGTAAAAACAGGGATGTGATGCTCATATTTTTTAAATATCCACATTTTATTTTCTTCATAATAACAATATTCATTAATAAGCATCCTCTCAGTACCCAAATGCTGAAATGTAATTCCCATAAATGCATCATGTTAACCAGTCATTACATGTCTTCTGAGTTCACATTTACATTTTGAGGTCATAGTTTTTGGACTTTTCAGATATACATTTTAAGTCCACATGCTTATACATACTACTTGATGCACACTAATTATATACATTTCTGCTCAGTTTCATGGGCAATGCCTAGAACCATACTGTATGAAAAACTCCTCAACCAGAAGAGAAGTGTTAGAATGTATGGAAGGTGACTTGCAGATATATCTTAAAAAAGCATGCCATATACTTTTGTTGCAAATTACCAAAATTAAAGGTAGACAAATCTTTTTTTTTGGCTCTTGATATTACATTGGAAGTTGGATGATAAAAAATACAGGGGGCATGCAGTAAAAATGGTGGAGAAACACTGACTAGACAATTGTAATTTGTTTGGATTAGGACTGCAAACACCCTGGACTGCACTGTCCTGAGAAAAGATGGAATAGAAAATGGTGGAGGATGCTTAATAGACAACAAGCAGGAATTAAAAGAGCAAGGCTATTAGATGTGAAGGAGATTTCAAGATTGAGGCCTTTGTTACTGCTCTTTCAATACATGACATCAAGCTATTTACACTAAAAAATAGAGAAAAGAAGAAATGGCCAACGAAAGGCAAGAAGATAGTTGATTTATGCTT
Source organism: Ceratotherium simum simum (assembly GCF_057802395.1). Classification (NCBI taxonomy): domain Eukaryota; kingdom Metazoa; phylum Chordata; class Mammalia; order Perissodactyla; family Rhinocerotidae; genus Ceratotherium; species Ceratotherium simum. The sequence continues at coordinate 36,036,233 of NC_141908.1, read as the reverse complement.
ATGATGCCAGAAATTATGTTGTTGGTTTATGAACCAACAGCCAACTTGAAAAAAAGATAAAAAACAAAAACAAAAACATTATTTTCTAGAAAGTTCTAGTTAAAATCAACAAAATATTCTTCATTTTTGTTACGTACCTGAAGTCCTTTGCGTGTATATGTCCTTTTTCAAAAAAGCCACTTACCCTTGCTTTCTGCTATTAGATCCTTTTTAAAAAAATGTATATGACTTTAAGGATAAGATTGAATATGTGCTTTAAACTACACAAATAATGATAATTTAAAAAATATTAGTAAATATTGTTCTTTCTAAAAAAATGCTTAAATATTTTCTTTGAAGGAATTAATAGTCAAAAGCCACTGCTGTAAAGATAACCAACCAACCAACGAACCAAAAAACTCTCCTTTTTATGTACTGCAGTAGAAGCACAGATATTTTGGGGTCAGAGAGCCCTAAATGTGAATTCTTGCTTCCCCACTTACTAGCCGTGAAAACTTTGGCAAGCTACCAAATCATTCTGAGGAATCAGACTCTTTATCAGAAAATGCTTAGCTATACTTATGAAAAATTAAAATGTCCTCTCCCCTTCTGCTTAAAAAATTTGACTGGCAGTCAACCATCTAACTGTGATCCCATGGCAACCTGATAAGGGTAAAAATGTTAACTATGTTTCTAGGCAACATTGCTTATGGTAAAAATGACCTCTGATTGATAAACTGCATCTCCATCTGATAAACTGCAGTATTAATACCTGATAGGAAGCCAAATGGTGGGTTTCTCCAAGTGCAAAGACTTGTAATTTTGCACCTTCTGATGGGTTACTCGGAGCTATGCCTGTGGAGTTGTTACAGAGATACTGTTTCCTGTGAGGCAAAAGACTATTAAGCCAGAATGGTTTCCAGATGATATGGCTCTCATCCCCTTGCACAGGGCTGTCACCTGTGGAGAAGCCAGCTCCCACAGGCTGTAGGAACTGCTGTGGGAACTGCTGTAAATTCTGCTGACAGAAGCAAGTTGTAGTTTCTGCCGTAGAATTCTGTAAGCAGACTTGTAAGACGAAATGTTTTAAGTCTGAGAAGATCCCTTGTTGGGCACTACACCTACCAGGTGTGGTTGCTTTGAAAACAAACTAAGATAATATATGTACCTTGCTTTGTACACAAGTTCTCTTTGTGCAAAAGGTCCAGACTTCTTCAGCATTCCAAGGGATGTTTGGCCTGCCCTTCTCTCCAATGTGCTTCTAATCTAAACAACACTCCTCTCCTTTCCTCTCCATATCTCCCTTCCCAGCCCCATCACAAGCATTCCAAGCTCAGTTGCATCCTCTACTAACAACCTTTAACTGGTTCATCTGAACCAGAATAAGTCTCTAACTTCCCATGTGTTCTCATAGCAAGGTATCGGGCAATGTAACATCATTTAGAGGACAACGAACCCCTTAAGATCAAGAACTAGGACATGTTCTTATTTGCACTCTACAAGAATTCCATACCAGTTTTTTTACTTGAAATGAATAATTATTCATTTTATTACTTACTGAGAAGATATTCACAAATCATACAAGTGAGGGATAAATGGTACAATTTTTAAAAAGCTTTTATTATAATTATATCACTTAACCAACCAGAAAGAAATGCTTAAAAATAATTTATTTTGTAAAGTTATTGAAAATTACATCTTAGTCTTCAATAATGCATTTGCTTAAAGTTTCAGGTTAAAATAATAAATTCCAGAAAGGATATGCCATATCTGCACACAACCGAAGTATGTGAATAAAAATTAACAAAATTAAATAATTTAAACGTTCCAAAAACAATCCATTTTTTTGGCTATGTTAGTTTTTTTTATTGATTTTTTTTCAGCTCTAATGTAAAATCTATTGACATATAGACATGACTATAGTTAGCCTAAAAAAGAGCTAATATATCATAATGTATTCCATCAATTATATTTATGCATATATATATTTGAAATAATGAAAAAACTGGAAAATACCTATTAATTAGTAGTAGACTAAACACTACTTAATATATGCAGCCTCCAAATTAATGAGCAGCTAAGAAGTAAAAGACAGAAAAATAACTCCATGGAGAAATACCACATAAAGATTTTCCTTAACCACATTTTAAAGAAGAAAGTTTCTAAACTTCAATAACAGAATATAACAAAAATACTAAAATAAATTTAATAAAGTCTGTAACACAAACCTCCAAAAATTATTTGAGAATGTAATCAGTAGGATTCTCAAAAATATTCCTAAAAACTTCCATTCTTGTATAGTTTCTTAGTAGCCATTTTTGCAAAGGGCTATCATTACATATTTCCACAGTGGGCTGTTGGGAGCCATCAGCTACTTTGCTTACTGAGAGACAGGACTGGGTGATTATGTGAAGAAGAGTGTGGGTCTGTTTGACAAAGAAAATAATGAATAACGACAAAATCAAATACAAAGGCAGTAATCAATCAATCATTCTCGGCAACATACAATTTCTACTGGATAAGGATAGAAGGCACACGTCACAATAATTGTATCCATGGAGCTGTGAGCCGCATCCCTTTTAGATGGCTTTAATATCAACTGTATTCAGTAGGAGTAAATGAAGATAAGAGTGAGAATACAGAGAAAAGCCCGAGATCAAATAATAAAACGTTTTTGGTCAAAAGGTTATTTTGAATAGAAGAGGTTATACTCTCAGTGTTCATCCTAATAATAAAATGCTTTTAGCGCTGAATGAATTATTTTGTGAGCAGATATTCAAAACCATAATTAGTTCAGATAGTTTTCAATTATGGTCTTTGGCCTCCTCATGCCTTTGCTCTAAACTTGAGTGGATGCCAGGGAAGAATCTGGGGAATAATTTAGCTTGAAGCCTTTCCTTTACTTTATACGGTCTAGTAGTCCAATTGTTTCCACAGGTCTCACCTAATGGTGTTACAAGTGTTTCACTTATGTATTGCCACAGTCATGTAAATGTCAATTACAAAGTTAATGAAGAGAGAAGAAAGAAAAAGATCAACTCCATTTGGGCTCTTCATTTGAGCTAATTCTCCAAACACAATTTGTAATTAATTTGTTTGCCTGTTTCTTGTTTTCCGTCTATTTCCTCTGCAGGAACATAACCTCCAGGAAGGCCAAGGACCGTGACTACCTATGTCATCAAGCCCAGTGCCTGCCCACAGAAGGCACTCTATAAGTTTGTTGATTGAAACACTTAGTATAAGGCCAATGCAGAAAATAAATTCTGACAAAATTAAACTATATCTCTTGGGCAGCTTAATGGACACAAATCATTGGATTTTCCATTTCAATGACTTACTTTCTACAGTAAAATGGTAGATAAATGATTTATAAAGATAGGAAAGGTAACATTATCATGTATAACACATTTTATTTGTAAAATGATGCTGTTCACTATATAGTTTGATTTGTTAAGAGGACTAGTTTTTGGAGTTTTTTTTAAAACCAAACTTGAATTTCTTATCTAGACTGTTTACAATTTCTGGGCTTGATAATCCTCTGCCCTCAGTGATTTTTCTTTTTGCAATGAAATTTTCTTAGTAAATGTCATGTTAACATCAAAGATCCCAGTGTTAGTGATTATGAATTTCATGTGTCATTATAAAGAAAAATGAATTATAAAGTTTTCCTTGGTTTAAAACAAAAACAAAATTTGATTTTACTTATGCTCAGGAAATATAACTCCAGAACATGAATACAGTATAAAAGTTTCCATGAAAAATACATTTGTGGGGCCAGCCCAGGGGCATAGTGGTTAAGTTCACGTACTCCGCTTCAGCGGGCTGAGGTTCGCAGGTTTGGATCCCGGGCGCGGACCTATGCACTGCTTATCAAACCACGCCGTGGCAGGCATCCCACAGATAAAGTAGAGGAAGATGGGCACAGATGTTAGCCCAGGGCCTATCTTCCTGAGCAAAAAGAGGAGGATTGGCAACAGATGTTAGCTCAGGGCTAATCTTCCTCACACACACACACAAAAAAATTTGTAACATTTTCCCCAAAAATGTTTATCACATGAATGACCATAAAAAAAAATTCAAAGAACTTTCACTCCAGGTATTTCTAGTCATAAATCAGAAGAAAAATTAGAAATCTCAAATAACCTCATTGAGATAAAAATTATTTTTCATTTTAAAAAACCCACGAAAACATTTATTTTCATTTGTTTGATAAAAAGTATAGTTAATTTTTTTCTGGTATTCTGTCTAGAAGAGATACCAACTATTAATACTATGTGTTTTCTAGTAATTTTCATCACTTATGCAAATTTATGTAATTGAGGTCATCTAACTAAATATCCTTCAATTTATATTGTAGGCATCTTTATTATCATTAAAATAATATAAAAATGTAAGAAATAAACAATTTCTACAAAGTAGATTTGACAAAAGTCATTTAACTTCTCTCTTTGGGGGGAATATCTTTCCAGTTTGGAGCTATTGTAAACGATGCTAGGATAAACAACTCTGAACACCTCTCTCCACATCTATAGAGTTCCTTTAGAAATAATTCTTAGAAGTGAAATCACAAGGTCAAAATGTATGAACATTTTAATACATATTAGCAAAGTTTAAAAAAAATCTATAATAATTATTTTGTAATAATAGCAGCCTCAGCTAACATTTCTTGTGCTTATTATATGCCAGGATACTGTCTGGATGTCAGTTTTACTGCATCTACACCAGTATTGTGTGTTGCCATTAAAAACATTTATTCACATACTGACAGGATAAAGAAATGGATAAAAGAACACATACAAAATGATTTTTTAAAAATTTTTTTTGGTGAGGAAGATTGGCTCTGAGCTAACATCTGTTGCCACTCCTCTTTGCTCGAGGAAGATTGGCACTGAGCTAACATCTGTGCCCATCTTCCTCTACTTTGTATATGGGACGCCGCCACAGCATGTGCTTGATGAGCAGTGCATAGGTCCATGCCCGGGATCTGAACCCATGAACCCTGGTCCAGCAAAGTGAAGTGAACTTAACCGCTACACCACCGGGCCGGTCCCAATGGCCCAATGATTTTTTATGTATGTATTTTTGATAGTTATTTAAATTAACTTTTTAACTTCATTGTCATTGGCTATTTTTATTTCTCCCATGCCATTTATTCAAGACCTTGCATATTTTTATATTGGGTGTACATTTTTTTCTTTTAAATGCTCTTGATTAAGCATATGGGCCCTTTGTCACATTTGTTGCAAATGCCTCTCACAACTTTAGGAGACTGTCATTTCGACTCAATTTTGAAGGCAACGTGACCTATAGGCTGACATGCAGCATACTGTCAAATATCTTTTCCCACAGCTTTATTTAAAATATTGACTAGAAAACAGGGTAATGTGAACCCTAAGGTAGTATTAATTTTTGTTTATAATATAGCATTATTTAATTGTTCTCCTCTGAAGTTTAAACATTAGTATTTCCTTGGATTTATAAAATTTTAGTCACAATATTTTAAGATGCATAAGAAAAAAATTAATAATTCTTGCCTTTAAACATATTTGTATGTTTTGCTATCTAAGGTGAGATGTGTCATGGAGTGTCCCTAAATCTACCCTTTTAAAGATACAGTTACTACTGAAAGCCAACTGGAATCAGGCTAGGGAAACAATTTTGGTGACAAAATAAGAATTATAAAACTATAAAATTAGATCATACTTTTGTACCTTTGTATTAAAAAACACTAAGTAAAAAATTTGATATTTTAATGAACAAATCAAAGTGACTACATGATTGATTGAAGAACCAATCATACAGGTCTCAGCTTAACAAATGCCATACTAAAAGTTTAAAAAGAAACCCGATTGTTATTATACATAATGTTAAATAAAGTAAGAATAAATTTAGACTGTTATAGATATTTAATTTAATAACAAAGGCAATAGGATTTCCCCTATTGATAAAGTACAGAATAATAAATAATTATTTAAAAATTAATATAATAAAGTTGTTATTCAAAATATTAAGTATGATCTCCTGACAAAGTGATCTCTGCATTCATTAGAATAGAATATGATCTTCTAAAAAAAAGTATAAACATTTAACAAACAAGAACTAAAAATGCAGTACCAAACTATTGAAATTCCTAGTCACTAATTGATTCTACATAAGAAACACAGCTACAGGTCGATGGGAATATGGAAAGGTGTTACTAGTCTTATAAACACAGCCTTCAAAAGGTAAACGGAGCCACTGCTTTTCTTAGGAATGCTACACAGGGAAACGGCTGGGTTGCCAGTTATAGATCACTTACCTTGAAATTATATTCCCATTTACCTGCTTTCTGATAAAGGTAAATAAAAGAGGAGGTATTAAGCAAAGTTTAAATATAAGCTTCTGTGATTTCAGTAAATATCAATCCAACATATTTTGCCTACTGAAAAAAATTCCTCATATTGTGGGTCTGGGAAACATTTGATGCAGACGGATATCGAATTCATAAGTATTTTCTTAGTCAACTTGCTCAGTCACATGAAAAACAAGACTTATTTTTAGCATCATCTTTTGCTCCCTTTTTTTTCTTTGTTGCATAGTGTTTGTTGAGCATAAGTGTTCTGTTCTAAAATTAGATTCTCACACTGTATGTAGTTGCCTAGATGTTCAAGAAGAAACGTGATTATGTGCACTTATTGCAGGAAAATGTAAATTTCAAATGGACTGGAACACAATTGCAATGTTCAAACAGAATATAAGAAAACCTGAATAAAATAGAATGAATGGATGAGAGATCTTTATAAAAATAATTTTTAAAACGTTTCAGTGAGATGAAATTTTGTGGGTTTTTTCCCTTTTGTTTTAACACTGTGGCAATGGGCTTTTCCAGCACCAAAGCGTTCAGGTAATTCATTTGAGAGATTCTAGACCAGCTGGGGATCTTGCAGTTTTGCTAATGATGCTCAGTTGCCCCCCAAATTGAACACGTTTGGCCAGGTATAAAGTGATAGTGAATTAAATTCATGGCTGTTATTTAAGAAATATTTACAAGAAAAGAGGAAACTATATTTCAAATCAAAGTTGGCCAAAGATATGTATCTATTATCAACATGTGCTTAATTTCATTCAAATAAAAGGAGAAGCAATTAGATATTAATTAATTATATTATGAATATATATAGCTAAAGTTTATAAGCAATTAGACCATACTGACAAAGTAGTTTTATGACTGCCTGTTGGTCTAAATAGATAATATTTATTGCAGAACATCTTTCCAATTATTAAGGAAAGGAGAAATTCTCTATGAATAAAATTTGTTACTGCAAATAATCAATAATATTTAATAATTTCTTTCATTTGTAATACTGTACATTTAGCTTATTAGATCATCATTGATCTAATTAGCAATTTAGCAATTTAGATCATCTAATTGTTTCTAGCTTTTCAATGACTTCAAAGTGGCAATGTAGTATAGTGGAAAGATTGCTGGATTTATTGTCAGAAACCTGGGGTGTGCAAACCCAGACAAGGCACTGAAATACTTGAAGCTTCTGTTCACTAATGTGAAGAATACAAATAATAATAATATCATCTTATAGGACTATTATAAGAATTGCATGAGAAAACAAATAAAATTATAGACACACAATAAACTTTATTCCCTTCTCTTTTTCCCCACTCACCTAAGAAGTGAATAAACCAAAGCAGCAGGATAGAGTCCATGTTCTGATACTTTACGATACTGTTTCAACTTTTCTCTGGATATTCTAACAATTCTGCTCCTATTTATGACTTGCTTTTCTAAGATTGAAAGGACCATGGGAATATTTCAGCTGTTCACACTGCGAGATTCACAACTGTACTGATAACTAGCTTTCTTTCATTGCTGCCTTAGGACCCAAATCCTGCCTCTCCCTGTGGCAGTGTGATATTTGTACTTTAGTTTCCTCCTGATAAAGGCTGAAGGGAGAGACCTTTACGGTAAAATTTCAGCTCTGTAACTCTATGAACTCCACCAAGTTTCATTCTGCTTTGAAAGCACACCACCTCAGAGGTTTCCCAAAGAAGAATAAATTTGCCCTTGATAGCAATAGATAAAGAATTGAATTAAAGAAGTAGCAAGCCGCACTTGTCTATTTTCCACTAGTTGGAATATGAGCAGACTAGAGCTCCCTGTCAATCATTCCTCTTTCCCATCTCAGCACCTCTCACCCTTCTGCTCCTTTCCCTCCCTGATCCCTCTTGGGGGCGTTATCATTTTCCAGAGTGTATTTATGCCTTTCCCTAACTTTGCAATATTTTTTAACGGTGTATACAAAGACTAAGGAAGATAAGTAGGTGTATGACCACTGCCTAGATCTGTCCTTCTCAAACTTCAATGTGTACGTAAATGACCTGGGGATTTTGTTAAAATACAGACTCTGACTCAGTGTGTCTAGGGTGGTGTCTCAGATTCCTAATTCCGAACAAGTTCCCACGTGATGTTACTGGTCCTAGAATCACACTTTGGGTAGCAATGGTTAGCACTATTCTGTAGAATAAAGTGACCATAAACCTAAAACTGGAAGAAAAGGTAACCACAAAAAATAAATATTATATTTGAATTTCATCAAAAAAATTATCTCCTTTTTTCTGACTTCTTCATAAATAAAATCAGTCTTATTTCAAAGCTGAAATTTCCAGAAAGGCAATGCATTAATCTTACAATTATTATATTTTCATGTGACTTCTCCACATTTTGATTTATACATTTTTAATTTGGCAAAAATATCCACATTATGATTTAAAATTTTAAATTTAGAGAAGTTGAACATCACAATTTAATTTTGAAAACATCAACATATAGGAGAGTAAATTAAACTATATCATACAATTATTAAGATGATTGAATTGTTTATTTAAAAATAAACGTTTATCAATATTTATGCCATATTATAAGCTTTTTTGGGTGTGTTCTAGAAACAAAGTTTACGTGATACAAAATACTACAGTGCTCTAAAAAATACTGTAATAGACAACTACTAGTCATCCAAAACAGCAAATTTACAAAAACCATTTCTGTATCTTAGGTGAAGCTATTTTTTTTTTCCACTTTTCTTTCAAAATCCTTTAGTATTCAATAATCTTGCTACTGGCTGATAAAAATATAAACAAAAATATAAGCCTAATTACCAACAACAGTTATTTCAGAAATGAAGGAATGTGAGTTATGACTATAAAAGCTATTGTCCACTCCAAAATTATAGAAAAGTTTGAAGATTAAAAGGAGAATTCTGAAATGCGATACTGATTCATCTTATAAAAAATATGTACACTCATTCTCCTTTCTTTATAAATATGCGAGATTTCTTTATTTTTACCACAAGCCCAATAAATTCATGGGTTCCTGGTGAAAACTAAAGAGCAACAACAAAAACAAAATGTTTTATTAAAAAAATAGTACTTGCAGGATTTCTCCTTTATCTGTACATTTTTATCTGTACTCTTCCTCATAGAAGAGGTAGGGAGCTGACTAAGGGTCCACATTTACCCACATGTATTATTAGAAGAAACGACTTCTGCGGGCTTAATGTAAAGGGTAGTGACGATAATAGTTGAAGACAAAAAAATGGAGGTCAGACAAAGGGTATTGAGAAGGCAACAGAGTCTGATCAGAACACAGGGAGGATTCAGGGTGTTCGTCCTTTGTTACGTCTCAGAAGAAGACTATTTCGCGTCCAAAGAGCTCGGTAATGTTGTATAAATTTTAGGGCCAAATTTTAACCCTATGGACCCAGTTTCAAATCATCTAAGAATTCAGTAAGGTTTGTCGATATTCCACTTAAGAAACTACAACATCATGCAAATTAAAATGCCACTCAAAAAGTTTTTATAAAGAAGACCTTGTTAAGATATCAATAATACCAACAACTGTAGACTGGTTTTTAAAATGTTACTCCTGCAGAGTATTTTAGGCTCCCATAGAACACTGCATTTGTGAAACTCATTTACCTCTATCGTATTATTTGTCTTGTAAGAATAAAGTTTATTTCTTATCTTAAATAAGTCACCAACCATTTAAAAATGTGGAAAATATAACACAGACAACCAATTCATTTTGCTAAGCTAAGAGAACTGAATGAAATGAAGCTGTTTCAAAGCAGCTTCCTTACGCAGAGGAAAATATTTCTTTTTTATTAGCTCCATCTGATGGTTGATCTGGTTTTTACACACTGCCTGGCTATAAATTCCCAACAGTAATTTTATTGTTTTCTCCTCCTCTGTTCTATCAGAAAGATGTGCTACATTGAGAAGATGCCGCTTAGCTGATTATATACCTAAATAGTTTATTTTGCGAAGTATTTACTATTACAAAGAGCATTCATACTAATCTTGCCAAATTTTCTTTTCCTTTAAGTTGAAAGCGTATATATTACAGATTACAACAGTGTAAAATTTAAAATATGAAAATACTGTTGATATTGCCCCATATGCACAACTTCATATATACCTCTCAGATAAGCAAAGCCTAGCCCTTGCCTAATTTATGTTGAGTATATACACGGTGACAAATTTTAAGCCCATAAAAGTGACTTTATTTTCCTCACTCATCTTTTCTACTAATGGACTAGTTTGCCAAAAACCTATTTGTATGATATACCGTCCTAATGTTATCAGATATGAGCTTGCATGCTTGAAAATACAGTTCTTCCAATGCAGAAAAAAAAAAAGCTTAGAATTTAAATGTATTGAAATATATAACTGAGTTTAAGCATGAAATAAGTAAATTAAAAAAATACTATACCTCAGCATCATATTCCCATAACTGATTTCCTCTCATATGATGGCATTTTAACATGATTACCGGTCCATTGAGTCTAGAAACATCCAAGCACAAGTCATCTGTTCGAATTTCTTTGTCGGCAGTATAAGAAAATACCTGGAAATATAAAATTCAGCCAATAAAATATTATTTACCTAAAAACGAAAAAGTCACAGCATAGCAGATTTTATCTGTGGAAGCTTTCATGTCAGATAAACTTGTGTTTTCAAATGATCTCTGCTGTGTGATCTTGAGAAAGCTAGTACGCCTCTCTGAGTCCCTTTCTTCCACTGCAAAATGGGGACACTGTCACCTGTTTTATAAGATTTTGGTGAAGACTCAATTCAACAAACTAAATTATTAAATGCTTATTATTTGCTGGCACTGCATTTCGGCACAATACTTGCCTTACAATGCTCACAACAGGTTCAGTAAAATAAAGTTTGTAAACTGCACGGAGCTTAACAAAGGGCCATCCTTCTTCCTCCCACCTTACGACCCCCGGCTTTAGAGACAATGATGTTTTTCATAAAGAAGTTTAAATCTTCCTTTCAATAACATAAGTACATCACATACATTTTATTAAATATTATTGGTGGGTTTCTGCAGGTCGCAGAATTATCCTCTCTAGATATCTTATTAAGGGTGGGCTCTATACTTGTCTTTCTCATATGGTTTTGGCTGAGTTTGACTACATCAATTATTCTCAAAATATCCAAGAAATACCAAGGTAGATTGTAGACACATTAGCGAACTCAAATTGATGTTATAATAATCTCTATTATTTTGTTCCCAGTGTGAATAATTTATTTATAACATTGATTATTAAAGTTTCATGAGGCTTTTTAAGTACATAATTATAAAAGTCATTTTTTTTAGTTAGCCATATAAGCGTGGTGCGGGATTTTGTGGGTATTTACTTTTTCCTTGTAATGTCAAAAGGCAGTATAAGGAGGAAGGTCATCTCAGGATCTTTTTGTTTCCTAAAGCAGTCTGATGAAATCTGAGGAAGTCAGCTCTACAAATCACTCATAAACTCTGGTGTCCTAGTCTGTGAGCTGAACAAGTTAGTCTTGAAAGGGTTCCTCTACAGCACTGCTACTCGGGGCATCTAAGAATATCACAAGAAGTGGTAAGAGGAAGCTGCAAAGTCAATGATGAACACAAGTACCCTCTTTAAGCCAACATCTTAAAAGGAAATTCTTCACAAAGTTTATACGTTCTACTCAACAAGATAAAAACTTGAGAAGTATATGGAGTTCATTTAATTGAACTCTACAAAATATACATTTCATGTATGGAATTCAGAAAAAATTTTTCCTATCTGTTAATACTTTTTAATGTTCATACTTTTAAGGGAAATATGAGTAACCAAAAGAATAATAAAAGAAACACCCAAAGATAAGCATTTGCATCTTTCTCAAACATGGTTAGTATTTTTTTAATATAATTGCAAACCTATTTAATTAAATAACTGAATCTTGTAGTAAACCTTAATGTGAGGGAAGGAAGTTTCTAGAGAAATTTCTTTTGCCCATTATAGGGTTATTTCAAAGTAAAGGATAATTTTCCACAGTAAAATTGCTTTCTTTTTAGTTGTATTCAGATGCCAGTGTAAACAGAGACACCAAAGCACCCACATTCATCATTAATTTTATATAATGAGTATAATCACGGCCTAAGAAATGATTCTCCTCAGGTGTCTTATGATAGTTTGGAAATTTTACCTGTTGAAAGTTACTAGAGAGCAGTCTATCACACTCTCTGTTTCTCAGTTTCTAATTTTGATTCATTTTTGGTCAATTAGTAAATATCTTAAGCAACTTAGATTCAAAAAAGATATATTTGTAGAATACTTTCTGAGCCTATATTTGAATATCTGAAATTATCTTCCTTTGGCCTTTGCACTTGAAAAAAAAATTTAACTGATGTTAAAAGGCTTGGCCCCCATTTACTTTCTCTTGAAAAAAATTTGTAGATAATCCTTTATTTTCTGGCATTAATGTAAAATCAGGATTAATTTGTTTTTTTATACCTGAGATTCTCATTTTTATGAGTGTTTCTAGGATGTTTTCTATTCTATATAATAATAATAATAATAATATGTCAGTATATACATGTCTTTCTTGATTTTATCAGGAAATTATTGTTTCATCTCAATTATTTATCCTTTATATCTATCATCTTTTTACCCATAATTGTTATCTTTGTGCTTTTTCATATCTCCAACTGTAGAAGGTCCAAGGAATTCACTTTGGCGTAGACTAAAATATTATATGCAAAATACTTTGTAGAGATCCAAGTACACAGATAGCATTCAGTAACTGATATTTAGTGTTATTATCCCAGTCTTGGGGCTAATCCCAGGTTGTGGCCTTGTATGTGGATTCCTGCCTTGATAATATGCCCAGTACCTAAAGAATTTTTGAACAGGATCCCAGCAGGCTTTGTTCTTGTCTGTCTGTGCCTATCCCTTGGCCATGCACACACTCAATCCTGAGGTGGGGCTCCAACACCTGATGACAGACTTTCCTGACATGTTTAGCATAGTACCATCTCCATATATCGTCACCCTCTGGATTCACCACTTCTGAGTTCCTTATGACTCACATCCCTTTTTAGATTTCCTAGGAAGCAGCTGCTCCCTATGTGTATTGCCTGTTCCCTGTGTCAATACCCCACGTAGACTTTTTCAGTTGGTACTTGTAGTTCCTAGTAAAGCACCTTCCCAGTCTGTTCTCCTGCTGTAGTTAAAACCTTTATGCCTGATCATTAGGTAAGATAAAATAGTTAAAATATGAACACACATGAAGCACTTAAACTATAACACACGTTGATGACTTTATGAGATCGATTCCTTCATCAGTGAAGTCTGATTATATATTCTCTTACAAAAATTGGAAATTATTCCTCCCTTTCTAGTTACCACCCAAATTGCTTTATCATTGGCTACCAATACTTATTCTTACTAAAACAAGAATTGAGTTACACAAACCATAGATTTAGCATATATTTTCATTTGCTGCAATGCCAGCTTGGCTCTAATGACAATTGACTGAATCAAAGTCTAATCACTTTAAGCTAAGGTGACCAGAAGCAGAGTAAAATAATCAATCTTGCTGTCCTTCCGTCCATTATAAAAGAGGAAATAGGGAGGAAGTTAACATTAACTCATGTTAACATTAACATTAGCAACTATCTCTGTTAGAAACCATGTGGATATGATTCACACATATTACACTAAATAAATTTGTACTTTTGTTACATTGTGCAATTACATTTATATTCCTATGAATGTATACCAACTTATAGTATTGCAAAGCATAACAAGTAGAGCTTTTTGTGTGACCTGTATGGATGTAATTAAGTTATGGTGCTTTGAAAATTCTGTATTTTACCCCTCATCTTCATATTTGTTTAAACATGTAAAATTATGAGCTATCTAGCATTACATATCTTCCTTTGTAGTCTGTTGGTCAAGTTAGCTCTACAAACAACCACTAATAAGGCCATATTTACTCAATTATTTTAAGTTCACCTATCTTAAAAGAAGTGATGGATCTTTTGTTTCATTTTGTGGACCCTGTTAATTAATATGCCTTCCAAAACTACTCTGATCACTGTAACGACTCAGTTTTTATTGTCTCCTATCGTAGCTGGGGCTACCATAACAAATTACCATAGACTAGGTGGCCTAAACAATAAACATTTGTTTCCTCAGAGTACTGGAGGCTAGAAGTCCAAGATCAAGGTATCAGCAAGACTGGTTTCTTCTGTGGACCTCTCTCCTTGGCTTGTAGATGGCCATCTTCTCCCTGTATCTTCACATATCTTCCCTCTGTGCCCATCTGAGTCCTAATCATTCTTATAAGGACAACAGATTAGATCAGGGCCCACCCTAATGATCTCGTTTTCCCTTAATTACATCTTTTAAGACACTATCTGCAAATATAGTCACATTCTGAGGCACTGGGATTAGGACTTCAGCATATGAATTTTGGAGGGACACAATTCAGCTCATAAAAACTGTTAACTCTTTAAAATGTATTGAAAGAGACAATGCATCTTTTCCCACTCCTAGATGAAAACTATAGGTGTGTGATTTTTCTGTTTACTGGCCTAGATCCCCTGGGGATTCAATTCAGAAATTAGAATGGTGTGTTTAATATTATTAATTGAAACTCCAAATGAAATGTAATACTAAATCTTCTCCCCTTCTCTAAATTGGTCCTGCTTTAGATTGGAAGCCTGCAGCGGGCTAGGGCATCGTTGACTTCTCTATGTCACTGTCTCAAGTTTCTTTTCTCCTCCCCTCCCTTGCCTACTCCCAAATTCTCCCAGCTGCTAATCAGTTTTTGATTCTTCCAGGGTGGTAAAGGTGTAGGAGGGGTCTTACTTGAATTCTCTACGACTCCTTCCTGTTCTCTGGCCTGGCAGAGATTTAAAGCTCCCTCTCTTGGGATTATTTGTGGCTCTTTAGAGCTTCCTGTGGTTAAGCACCTCTCACTGCAGTGCTAACTCAGAGGGTGATGCATATCTTAGAAGTGGGCCACTCTTTATGACTTGACTACCTCTGGGAGGCAAGCTGACTCAGGCAGTGCAGTCACTTCAATTCAGGTGTCATGGGCCAGCTTTACATGTGTGAGTCGGGTCACAGCCTGCCATATTCCCCAAGCGCAAGAAGCACGTCATGTAGCAAGCTCTCAAAAGTGGTGTCCTACATAATTTGTAGGGCCCATTGCAAAACGAAAATGCAGTACCTATTGTTCAAAAATTATTAAGACTTTCGAGATTGTAGGGCCCTGTTGGGCTGCCTGGGTTGCACACCCATGAAGCTGCCCCTGTCTTGAGTCCTCTCAGAAGGTTTGTCAGTGGAAGGTAGAATTCCAGCCCCATCCCTCTAAAGTGAAGGCAACTACTTTCTTATCATCTTCTCCACCTCCTGATACCTCCTGTTATGGGTTGAATTGTGTTCCCTCAAAACAGATGTTGAAGTCCTAATCCCTAGTAACTCAGAATGTGAACGTTTTTGGAAATAGGGTCATTGCAGATGTAGTTAGTTAAGTTACCATGAGGTCATAGTGGAGTAGGGCAGGCCCTTAATCCAGAATGACTGATGTCCTTATAAGAAGACGGGGTCATAGGGAGAGAAAACAGCCCTGTGGTGACGGAGGCAGAAACTGGAAGGATGCATCTACAAGCCATGGGGATTGCTGGCAAACACTAGAAGCTAGAAGAAACAAGGAATGACTCTCTGTTCCAGGTTTCAGAAGGAATATGTCCCTCTGACACCTTGATTTCAGACTTGTAGACTCAAGAACTGTGAGCCAATAAGTTTCTGTTGTTTTAATCCACCTAGTTTTTGGTAGTTTGTTATAATAGCCCTAGGAAACTAATTACACCTCCTTTTATTCCTTATGTTTGTTGAAGGGTCTAAAAGTCATGAATCAGGGGCCGGCCCCATGGCGTAGCAGTTAAGTGCGTGCGCTCCGCTGCTGGCGGCCCAGGTTTGGTTCCCGGGCGCGCACCGATGCACTGCTTGTCAGGCCATGCTGTGGCGGCGTCCCACATAAAGTAGAGGAAGATGGGCACGGATGTTAGCCCAGGGCCAGTCTTCCTCAGCAAAAAGAGGAGGATTGGCATGGATGTTAGCTCAGGGCTGAGCTTCCTCACACACAAAAAATACGTAAATAAGTAAATAAATAAATAAATAAAAAGTCATGAAGCAGTTTTCTAAATTATCATTGCAAATTTTGCACGGGGCGGTCTGATTGTAGATTTCACATCTATTGTATCTCAATGTTTGGGCTGAAAAGTGTAACATCCAGTTATACTTTCCAAAAGCATCAGAGCCATCATTTTTATAACCATTTTCTATTTCAACACGTGCTCATCAAGTGGCCCATTACTGTCACTAGGTGATTTGCCTGCTTCTATATATACTTTATTGAGGTCAGAGTGATTTCTGTCTCTGAATTCATGTACTCAGATGAGTTTAGGTATAATTCCCAACATGTAAAGGATGACAGCCAATTCCAGTCTTGAGTCCTTTCTCTGTTAATATTTTTTTTCAGAGAAGGCAAGGATTTTCATTACTTCACATATACATATGGTTTTTTCTGGATTTTTCATTTTGCGAAGTACGTCCAAAGGCATTTTATGATTCTTCAAACATCTACAATTAAAACAGCATTTAAACAATGTTCAAGCACTGTTGTGAAAATGATCTTCTAAAATGATCTGCCTTAAATTAATACTTTATTTCACACAATGAAAGAGTGTGTCTATACATTCTTTTAAAAGTTGCATCATGCTTAAAATCCTAATGTGACACAGTTACTTCTTTAAAAATACTACTCTTTTATCTTTACCCCTTTGAGAAACTACAAACCAACTTTTGTTGGGATTTGTAGCATAAGCAGCTACTCTGAAACCTTGCTGCAGCAGTGAAAGTTGCAAAGCCAGGACACTGTTCTGTGTACTGGGACCTGGACCACATCTCCTTCAGCATGAGGATCAGGAACTAAACGCCCTCTGCTGGCTCTATCTTGGAACAGGGTTTCTTGCATTCTTTTATCCTTAGATGAAGAAATAGATGGCAAAATATATACATATGTCTATATATTTATATTATATTTATATATATTCTGTGTGTGTTTAAAATATTCACAAGTGTATTTGATTCAGCTTCATCATATAGGTCGTGATTTCCCTATATGTAGTTTTGAATTTATAAAATACTTTGCCTGTTGAGCTCCTCAGGACAATATTTACTATAAAAGTTCACAGTTTGAAGGGACTCCATATGTCACTCTGTGCCAACTGCTTCGCTTTCCAGATTAAGAAAGTGAGGTCAATAAAGTTATGAGATTCACTCAGTTTGCCAGAGATGCTTAGTGACAGAAGTTTTTCTGGACCCCAAGCTCATTGCCACTATTCTTTCACTTGACTATACTGCCCCTTATACACCCACCACTTGGTCGTTTTGGAGCTTTGGACCCTCTGGGGGATCTCTTTAGGTATTTGAAGTGCATTCAATCTGAGAAACCTGTTAACAACCACCAGAAGGTAAATTATAAGAAAACAAATGATAAGTTTTCTCCCTCATTCTATAAAAATAGCCCAGGAAAATGTGTATTGAAATAACAAGGAAAATTGTTAGTAACAAAAATTAGACCTTTAGTAATCTGATTTATTTTTCAAAATTTTCTCTTACCGTGTGTCACACCATCCTGAAATAAGGATGGAGAATGCATAGATGAAATTGAATTCATCAATAGAGCTGCCAAGCAAAGACACTTTTACTCCCAGACAGGACCTTTTCCTGTCTTAACTGATGTCAGGCTTCATCTATAGCCTGTTAGCTCAGTGGTTTGTGTAGAAGTAGGTAGGAAGTAGGTAGCTTCTAGCTGTGTACTCGTAACTTATCTTACATGCCTAGATTATATCTCTGGGCTGTTACAATCTAAGTGCTCTAATATTAAAAACAGGACGTGGGTGTGTAGCCCATGTTCAATATCCCCATCCAGTCCTCAACATCATCTATGAAGCATTAACTCTTTCCCCTTTCACTTCAATATAACTGGGTCTATGTAACGTAATTTGATATTTCTTAATTTGTACCCAGCAAATCACCTCATTCTTCCATCCCTGACCTGGCATGAGCTGATCATAGCCCTAGGACTATCCACTCCACTTTGCCCAGGAAAGACTACCCTCCTTAAAGTCTTAGTACATTCTTCACTTTCTTCACGTAGCATTTTGTAACTACTCTTACCCGGATCACTTATCCACATTATAATGCAGGTATAGCATCATCTATGTATATCTTTGGAGCAGGACAACACTAAAACAACGGGCTTTGGAAAATGACACAGACCTGGGTTTGAAAACTTTCTCCACTCCTCATCAGAACCAGAGTTACGGTGAGGCTCTGTCAAAATCTTGGCCTCCTCATCTGGGAAAAAGGACAGAGATTCCCCCTGTTTCCTGGGCTATTCAAAAGGTTGAATGAGGTAATTCCTGTAAACTCTAAACACACAACTTGCTCCAAGTAACATCTCAGTGTTAGTTATTATCTGTGCAAAATCCAGGCATATAATCTACATTTGATTACATTCTGTCTCATCTTTGTGTTTTATTTTATTTTTTTAAAACTTGTTGCTCTAGTAACAATGCTAAGGATATATTTTGAACATCTATGGAAACAATTCTAGGAAAAGAGTGTGTCCAATAATTACTTATTGAATTGAAATGAAAACAATTTGTCTTTGGAATTCTCTAGTCTGCTTGGTGGAAAACAGAGCAAGAGAGTAAGGTAATATAATAAGAGGGATGCACTAACACAATAAAAGAAAGTGACTGATGTTTCTATTTTCTTTCTACTTCATTGTTAAATCTTCCCATTTTAAACACACCGATATTAAAATTTATGCATGTTTAATACTTTACTCTTCCTTGAAGTGTTTTAAAGGAAGTCTACAGTTCGAGAAATCTAATACATATATAAACCTTATGCTCCATATATTCATATTTTACTATTGTAGTATTGAAGAATATAAATTACAAATTTAAGCCCAAGTGGAATCTGTTGCAAGATACCCCACTAGACAAGCTTGAATGTGCAGATGTTGCTTTTTATGTGACTGTGGCAGGATTCTCGGATGGTCCCAACATTCCTATCCCCCTGTGTACATGCCCTGTTTAAACACCCTTCCTTTGAGTATGGGTGAGACTGTGATTATGATAGGACAGACACTCCATAATTACATTATGTTATATAAGACTCATATTAGCTGACCAAAGAAAGAAATTTTCCTGTTGGCCTTGAAGAGGAAAACTGACATGTTTTGGAGATGGCCATGTAGCAGGGAACTGAGGGCAGCCCCTAGCTGTGGAGAGCAACCACCCCTGGCAGAGAGCCAGTAAAAACACCAAAAAAAATAAAAAAGGTATGACCTCAGTCCTTATGTGCAAGGAACTGAAATCTGACAATAACCAGGAATCTTGGAAGACAACCCTGAGCCTTCAGTGAGATCACAGCTCCAGCACACCTTCATTTCAGTCACGTGAGACCCTGAGCAGAGAACTCAGCCATGTTGTGCCTGAATTTCTGACCTACGAAACTGTGAGATAATAATTCTGTGTTGTTTTAAGCCACTAAACTTTCAGTAATTCATTACATAACAATAGAAAACCAATACAGTGACTATAAGAGAAAAGGAGATACATGCAAAAACTAGAATTATTCTCACCATGTGGAATATCTTCTCCCATGCTATGTCTCTACCATGTACTTATTCATTAGATCATTCATTCATCTCTTTATTCAACTGATACTTCTGAGCATGTTGAATGTTTCAGCCTTTATCCAAATCACAAAGGCCCTTCATGAAACTTTGAATTTGATACACAAACATCTAACTGAGCACCAACATTTCTGTAAGAGTTTCTTCCACTATTCCAACCTGCCTTGAACTCTGTTCTTGATGTGCTCATTGTAATGATTTTCTGTAACAAATTGTCTTTCTCTTGATATTATTCTCTGCTTTGTTTTCCCCTGACTGTATCCTCTCTTAAATATTTATTCTCTGAAGAACTGGCCCTCACACATATAAATTGCAAGAGAAGCAAAGTGAATTCTTGGATGGGATATTCTCCTTCAGCCATGGAAAATTTAATACACACTTTGCCTTTATTACTATGTCATTGGTTGGTACCATAGAGCAGCAAGATATTTGGTCTTTGAGGTTCTCACTGATTTATGCCTGTGAATGTAAAATAGACATAGCAATAATATGTATCATCCATATGACGTCTGTACCAACTATTATATTTGTTTTAGTGTTTATTAGCCACAAATTCATGGAAATGAGTTTGTAATCCTTTCTGAATATATTTTTACTGGTATTTTGGTAATATTTCATATCTTAACAGGTTTTCGCTTACATCATTAGGCACTTCCTATAAGTCTGGTATATGTCATATAATTAGATAAAAAAGATTAAATATATAAAAAGTCTCAAAAGTCAAGTTTTAATGTCCTAGATGGCACAAAGATACTCTTATTGTATATCAGTTACAATATACAATAAGATATTGCCTCTTATCTGTAAAGATAAACTACTCTTTAGTTTAAATTAGACATAATTAAAATAATTCACCTCCAGATTATTACCACTAGATGGAAATAAAACGAAATTTTTCTAGGTGGTTTCAAGCTTAAAGAATCCTATTTACTTATGGCATTCATCATTGCTGCAAACTAAGATCAGACTCTATTTACCTTGGCTTCCCCGAAAAGCTGACTCGGAGATAAGGATTCAAGTGCACGTAGTTCATTAAATAGATGATCCCAGGAAAGACCAGTAGGACAGTAGGGCGGGAAAGTTGCCAATAAAGGGTACGTTACATATTAGTTACCATGGGTAACTGGAGCTTAATCCTACTGGGGGGTCTCTGACAACTGGTTTGGAACAAGCACCTCAGAATCAGTCCCCTCCAACGGTGAAGGAGCTGGGATAACTATACACCACCTGCCCTCAGCTTTTGCTTGAGGTGTGCTTCCGGGAGCAGAACTGATTAATTGCCCAGGTGTGACTAGGTGGGTAAAGCAGCCTCTGGTAGTGAAAACCCTCAGGCAAAGGCACAGAGGTTCTGGTCTTTGAATGTTGGGCTGGAAGCAAATGGAAGAGGAGAAAGTAAACAACATTTTGGGAACACCTGCTGTGTGTCTGGCAAAATAGCAGTCACTTAAAATATATTGTATGTTAAATATTATATAGCAAATATCATATGTTATACATTTCTTCAATTACCTTTCAAGATAAGCACTATTATTCTTCTTTTACAAATGAGGAACGTGTAGCTTAAAAGTATAAATTCCCTAAGTGGGAAAACCCATTTTTGAACTATGGTCTATAGGGTGCTAAATTCCATGCTCTTTTCACACATTTAGCCTTTTGCTTCTCAGTGATAATTTAAAAAGAAGAAAATTAAACTCCAGACTTTATTAATATTTCACTAATTTTTCCCTAAAGTTCCCATATGAGTCCCTGTTCATTTTTTCCAGGATACCATATTACATAGAGTCATCATATCTCCTTAGGCTACCCTGACAGATGCTCAGACGTTCCTCTTTCTGATGACTTTGACAGTTTTGAGAAGTAGTGGTTAGGTATTTTATAGGATGTCCCTCAGTTTGGGTTCATCTAATGCTTATCTCATGTTGAGATTGGGGTTATAGGTTTTGGGGAGGAAGACCACAAGGCTAAGTGCCATTCTCATCACATTATATCAAGAGTGCATGGCAGCAACATGACTCACAATGTAGAACCTTGATCACTTGCCCAAAGTAGCATCTGTCTCTCCACTGTAAAGTTACCACCATTCCTTGCATGTTCTACTCTCTGGAAGCAAGTCAATAAGCACAGCCTACATGCAAGAGGGGAGAAGAGTTAAATCCCACCTTCTGGAAGAGGGATCATGTACATAAATTATTTGGAACTCTTCTATACAGGAGATCTCAGAGATCAACTTATCTCTAAAAACTTCAGTCTAAAATTGGGGGCTATGTCTTTATGTTAAATTTATATGTAACACATTAAGATTCCCATCATAAAAGATAAGTCTAGCTCATGAGCCACTTGTTTCATTCACTGAAAGAAGAATAAACTCAGGTCTCTTTATTAGGCAGATTGTGGCGTGACCATTTCCGCCACCTGCAAGTGGCACTTGCTCTCAGCAGTGTGTAGGCTGTGGAGTCAACACTGGCCATCGTGACCTATAAAGACCACTTTGATCATTCCTTGGTGTTACAATGACCATGAAATGCATTTTTAAATTTGTTAAGTATTGTTTTTTGGAAAAAACAAAAGTGCCTCTTTAAAAAAGGTAGTCTGCGTATCTCAGCCAGACACACACATTTTACTTCTTTTAAATAAGAACATCCCAAAATCTATTTAGAAAGTTAGTAACTAGAGAGTTGGAGTAGAAATATGTCTATCTGGTAGGTTTCCATTAAAAGACACAGATTCTTTATTAGAAATTGGAATGGACCCTAGATGTTTCCATGGTAACCTACTGAAGCTTTTTTTCCTTTAATGGAAAGGTATCATTTCTGTATATACCACATGTAGCTTCTTGCTCTGTATTGGATCAAGTTCTTTGATAACAGAATAAAAGAAATGAACTGAAAAAAGTCCTATAGTCTGTCCCTGCTTGTGGTGAAATTATAGTCTTAAATAATAAGAATAAAAAACCCTTTTCATTTTGGCTGTATTCACCATGCCATTTTCAATAACAAAATTGCATGTCCAAGTATTTTTATGGGTAGTATTAGAAATAGGTTACAACCTATCCTTTGACAACCTTTGCCGTCTGAAAGCTCTTTGCTCGTTCTGTCCACTCAAATCAAAATGCCCTTGCTTGACATTTACATTCTAT
Organism: Ceratotherium simum simum; assembly: GCF_057802395.1. Lineage (NCBI taxonomy): Eukaryota > Metazoa > Chordata > Mammalia > Perissodactyla > Rhinocerotidae > Ceratotherium > Ceratotherium simum. Next base: position 36,013,030 of record NC_141908.1, on the reverse strand, counting down.
TATAATCTTAGCTCCTCTACTTATAAAACTTAATTTTCCACTTTCCTTAGTCCAGGGCTTCCACTGCATTTGGGCCAGTATCCTTGCTGTCCGTGCACATTCTATTCTCTGGGCTCACTGACAGCTTTGTGAAGCCTTTCAGACACACTCCTCTCCTTATCATACCTTTTTCTAAATGCCTCCTCTATAGAAGTACAAATTTTTTTTTTTTTTTGGTGAGGAAGATTAGCCCTGAGCTAACATCTGTTGCCAATCCTCCTCTTTTTGTTGAGAAAGATTGGCCCTGGGCTAACATCAGTGCCTACCTTCCTCTACTTTATATGTGGGATGCTGCCACAGCATGGCTTGATTAGCAGTATGTAGGTCTGTGCCCGGGATCCGAACCTGGGAACCCTGGGCTGCGGAAGTGGAGCACGTGAACTTAACCACTATGCCACCGGGCCGGTCTCCAGTATTTTTTGTTTCAAGAATGATTGTTTTGTATTCCCATTGAGATTGAGTATGGGGATTGGGTATCTATTTACTTATTTATATTTCCTCTTATTAAAAAGCAGAAGTGGATTTAAACAGAATTATGTATATAATATATATACATATATATATAGTAGGTAAGAAACAAAAGAGAAAAACCCATCTGCATAAACGATGATAATGTAATAAAAAGAATACAAATGTGGCCACTATAAATATTTGTCATGGAATATTATTAATTTTCTCTGGATGGACTATGTATTTGGTAGTAAAAAAGAAAAGAAAAACCTGTATCTCAGGAGAAAAACAACTCTTCCCAATACTTAGTGCAGTATGAAATTCTCTTAGGGGTACTCATGGCAAGGACTCTGTGCCATGTAATGAACAGCATCTTCACCAACTTCCTTATACATAAAAAAGAGTTTGAGTTTTAAGTATATTTTTGCATTCCTCTGGGTGCCCATATATTTCTGGGTATATATATCACGTTCAACAAATTCTTGATTAATAGAGGTTTTTTTCTTTAAATCACCAGTTTTTGGTGACTGGCAGGTTGCTCAAAATTTAACATTGTTCTGAGATATTTTCTAAAAACATTTGTTTTCTAAATGCTTTTTTCCAAATTCAAGCCTTCTAAATTCATGTCTCTTGTCACTGGACCAAAGATTTCACAAATTTTCTGAACTTGCTGCTCTTGCTTATCTAACAATAGAAATAAAAAATATTAGAACTGATGGATATCCAGTACAACCATATCAATTTACAGTATTAGAATCAGAGGGCCAGAAAGGACAAAGGACTCCCATAAAGTCATTGCTATGGACTGAATGTTTGTGTCCCCCCTCGCCCAATTCATATGTTGAACCCTAATTGCCAATGTGATGGTATTTGGAGGTGGGGTCTTTGGGAAGTACTTAGGTTTAGATGATGTCATGAGAGTGGGGCCCCCATGATAGGATTAGTGCCCTTATAAGAAGAGGAAGAGATCAGAGCTTATGCTATCTCTCTGCCATGTGAGGACATAGAAAGAAGGTGGCTGCATGCAAGCCAGGTAGACAGGTCTCACCAGAACCTGACCATGCTGGCACCCTGATCTCCTCCAGAACTGTGAGGAAATAAATGTTTGTTTTTTAAGCCACCCAGTCTGTGATATGGTGGTATAGCAGCCTGAGCAGACTAAGATAGCCACAGAGCAATTTTAACACTCAAGTCTTCTGGTGTCATCTTGACTTTTTGCCAAAGCTGACTCAGATCAAGTATAGTGTAGTGTACTAGGGTATATGAGGTATACAACCCAATTATGATACTCTTATTAGGGTTATTGTGAGAATCATATTATAAATATTATATATATATTTAAAGCACCTGGTAAACATCTACTATAGGAGTAGTGTTCAATACATATTAGTTTCCACTCTCATCACTGCCATAGGCTGTTGGAACCAAGCATTCATAATCTATTCTTAAAGAGCTCAAAAAATATTAATAACTAAACATACTCATACTTCTGATCTGTGCTTCAATTTAGTGTAAGAGGCAATGAATTCTAGAAAAATATATATAAAAAAACTGTTTCATGCAAAGGAGAAATATTGGCATACTACTATACAAATAAAAATGATATTTTTAAATGATGAGAATAGATCATTCACTAGAAGAATCACCTAATAAAAATTAGAAAGATTTGTTCTTCATAGTTTATACAGAAAAATGATGACAATCCTATATCTCAGATATAATTCCTTTTTATTTGACACAAGGAATATCTAATTAGGACCAATTAACATGTAAGATATTTTGTTGATATCTTGTCACTATTGTATATCTACATTTCTAACAAGAAGACAAAATATATACGAGATATATAGTTAATTGTGAACAAATTAAATACATAAAACATTTTGTTTTCAGCCCTATAAGTGTGTAAGCTTGCATTTGATTAGTCTCTTCACTCTGGGTTATCTTCAATAGTATCTTATATATGATGACTCCTTTTAAAAATTGGTGAGTTTAAAGCAAAAAATACCTTAAAAATCTTGGTACTATAAAAATATTATACCAGACATTTTATTTGGCTTGCTGTTTCTTAGGTTTTTTGCTTTTTTCAAACTTTATGTTCCTCTTCTTGGCATTTGTTAGTCAAATATTTGAACATGAATTTCTTGTCTAGTTTTGTTATCCAGGCTTCATTGTGTTATTTTTCCTTTCTTGAAAAATCAAGTTTTCATATTTGAAAGAAAAAAACCCTAGGAATACCCTTACTTATTACTTTCAACCAATACTGTAAGAATTATTAACTTGAATAGAACTGGGAACACGATAAGAAGAAGAATATCTTAGGTACAGCAAAGCAAATAATCAGAAGTACGGATTCTGTTTGGCTTCTGGTGAATATAACAGTGGGCTACCCGATACTTAATGTACAAATCATGCACATTATTTATCTTATTTAGAAACTAGTAAAGTGGCTTTTACTAATAGATTGAGTCAAGATAAAATTATTTTATCATTACAAAGAGCTTCAAATGGTAATTTTAAATAATTACTTACGTCCTTGGTGAAATTTAGGCACACACATGGTCTAAAGGGGAAAAATAGATCATTTCAAAGGACCTCACTACTCTTCATACATAGTAAATTCACGCATTCAAACCATTATTTTTTTAATATTAAATATACTAACGTGTTGGCAGGAAGATTGCTTAAACTAGGAAGCAGCTCAGGGTAATGGTTAAGACTAGGGTGTTGTGTCAAGAAGAATTATGCATAAGACAGGAGAAAAGCACTTGAAGATAAAGTAGAGAAAGGAATGAGAATCAGATGATTGAAAAAGTACAGAGGAGAGGAGTTTTGCTGGGACTAAGTAGTTTAATGGAGACAGGCCTATCTTGGTAAAGAAAGCTTGGAGTCCATCTCTAAGTAACAGGAGCTTCAGAGGAGATAAACTGGTGGGCTGAGGGAGCAGACTGATGCTGCTAGTAGCAAAACACTTTTCTGTTAGTAGATTTTTCAGTTAACAGCCTATCCTCAGTGAGAAAAGTTCTATTGGTAGTGTGAGATAAGAGGGGTATATATATGTGTGTGTTGAGGTTTTACTAAACTAGGGTAGTATTAAACTTTCTGCTTTGTGAGAATGTATAATATTTCTTTCTTTCTTTCTTTTTTGTGAGGAAGATTAGCCCTGAGCTAACATCTGTTGCCAATCCTCCTCTTTTTGCCAAGGAAGACTGGCCCTGGGCTGACATCCATGCCCATCTTCCTCTGCTTTATATGTGGGACGCCTGCCACAGTACAGCTTGACAAGTGGTGCATTGGTGCGCGCCCGGGATCCGAACCCCCCAAACTCGGGCCGCCCAAGTGGAGCGCACGGACTTAACCACTACGCCATTGGGCCGGCCCCAATATTTCATTTTTTAAGGGAAGTTTTTCAAAATATTCTGGGAATCCCATTAATAAAATGAACACAAATTTATGTGAACTTTTCCAAAAAGCCTAAAGCTCTAACATTTAAGCAGTATAGAAATTTAATTTTAAGCTCTTAAGAGCATGGGCTGATGTGATGATACACTTTAATTAATTGGTTAATCAAGAGAATAAATATTTCTTTTGTCCTCCTATGTGCACAGACATACTTTGACATCATCATTTCCTAAGTGCCTTCTTGGGGACTGTCTTCTCCTCCAAGTGCAGGCTAGTGTCCCTCCTTGTTGCCCCCCAGCCCCTTCTTCATACACTGCTTCCTTTATCAGGAGTAACAGTGCGACTTTTATCATCTCAACACCAGGAATAATTGAACCTTTTTGAAGCTGGTTTGTTTTTATATTATTTATATAATGAATCATATAACCAATTTTGTACTTATAACTAAAAAGCTCAGAGCCAAAGTTGTGGCTTATTTAAATGAATGTAGGATTTCAGGGAATTAATTTTTACATACTTTACAGTAAAATAGTAAAAGTGCTTTCCAGGTTGACTTACATTGCCAATTTTTCCATAGCTTTTGAGAAAAAAGTCTTTGTAATAGATGTTAACTACCATTATGCAGAAATATATAAAATTAGACTGCACAACACTTAGAAGAAAAGATAAATCTAAGAAACTGTCAGTATTAGTGCCTATTTTTTAGGAAACGTTAAGAAAAAAATTTTACAATCTCTGAGTAATTCCTATTAGGGAAAGAAAAGGGTTGAGCACAACAGATTTGTCATTTGTTTCTATGCCAGGAAACACTCTGCCAGGCAAAACTAGGCAGAATCAGCTCATAAGTTTAAGTTCCCACAAGTTTTAACCAACTCCAAGTTTAACAGATGTTTATTTAATATAAATAATAATTTATTTGAATTAAGAAAATGTTATCTGTTGTTTGCTCAGTTCTTGAATTAAGATTTTAAAAAGCAATTTTAAACAATTTTTAAAACTCCCATGCAGAATTTATTAACTGTTGACTGAAGAGGTCATTACCACTTAATATTTATGGATTCACTTTTAGTTATTTCATCTCTTTAAATTTTTATTAATATAGGATTTAGAGCTATTCAATGACTTTATTTACTACAACAGTTACCTAAAATTGCAAAGAGAGTACAAAAACTCAAGTTAAAATGGAATCTCCAAAAACAAATTTCCTATATTTAACTGATCTGTAGAACCAGTATAATTTAGAGCCATTCCTTATAGCTACCATTTCACTTCTTGAAGTAGCAAAATGAACCTTGAGGAAGGTTTAGTAGTGTAAATCTCTTTTCCAAAGGGGCTGATTGCTTATGAACACTGAGCTAGACTCTTTCTGGAGTTTTCTTGTGAGGTCCTGTTATAGTTTCCTGTGGCTGCTAAAATAAATTACTACAAATTTGGTGGCATAAAACAATGGACATTAGGGTCTGGCCTGGTGGGGTAGTGGTTAAGTACGCGTGCTCCAGTCCTGCGGCCCAGGGTTCACAGCTTCAGACCCAGGGGGCGTGGACTGACACACCGCTTATCAAGCCGTGCTGTGGCAGCATCCCATATAAAGTAGAGGAAGATGGACACGGACGTTAGCCCAGGGCCAATCTTCCTCAGGAAAAAGAGGAGGATTGGCAATGGATGTTAGCTCAGGATTAATCTTCCTCACACACACAAAAAAACAAAAACAGCAAACCAATGGACATTTATTCTTTCATAGTCCTGGAGGCTAGAAGTCCAAAATCAGTTTCACTGGGTCAAAATCAAGATACCAGCAGGGCAGTGTTTCCTCTGGAGGCTGTGGGGGAGAATCTGTACCTTGCCTCTTCTAGCTTTTTGCGACCGCTAGCATTCCTTCGCTTGTGGCCACATCACTCTTACCTCTGCCTCTGTGGTTGCATTGCCTTCTCTTCTTCTGTGTGTGTCAAATTTCCCTCTGCTTCCTTCTTATAAGGATACATGTGGTTACGTTTAAGGCCAAACAGATAATCCAGGATAATCTCCCTATCTCAAGATTTTTAACTTAATCACATCTGCAAACTGATTTTTGACATATAAGGCAACATTCACAGGTACCAGGGATTAGGATATGGATATCTTTGGGGATCATTTTTTCAGTCTACTACATCCCGAAATCTAGGCATTTCCATAGGAACAATTTCATCCTCCAGGAAGATTTGCCTTTACGTGTTTTCCTCAAAATTCTGAAAGTTATTTGTGTGATAACAGCAAGTGCTTGAGTAACTTTGAAATTTTGGCATGAATTTGTTTACTCATTCATTCTTTCAATAAGCACTTATTACTGTAGGGGAATAAAAAAAGGAAAAAAAACTAATTCTCACTCTCAAGAAGAGTTTACAACTTATTTTTGGAGATAAGATGAACAAACATACATAACTGAATGACAACATAAGGGTTAAAGAGTAAGAGAAATATTGAGAGACACTATATGAGTCTCTCTCATACAGTTGAATGAGAAAAATTTTAAGTACTGTGAGTTCAGAAGGAAATATCAATGTATATTGAAAAGTAGAAAAAATACAATACTAGATGGAAGAGGGTGAGTTTTGAAGTGGAACTAGATGATCTATGTAAAGTATGGAACTATGTATTCTGGAATTTACATAGTTAGAAAAGTGGGGAAAGGTCATGGCAGGTGGCTATAAGAAAAGTCAGGGATATAATTTTTTAAAAAAAGGATTACAGTGACAATTTTAAAATGTCTGGTCAGATTATGTTCAATAGAGTTGATAGAGTTGAGAGTTTGTATAGGTGAGCAACAGGAGATAAAATTATAAACATAGGAAGAGGTTAGATTGTGTAGAGCTTTTACTAGTAAAGAATGTTAATTTTAGCTTGTAATAACTGGGCACTCTTTAAAGTTTTTGTTTGTTTTTCCAGTTGGGAGTGACAGTTTGAAAGGAGTCCTCACCTCACTATTGAATGAGGTCGGAGTGAAGCTGGGATCACGCTGGAGCTATGGGGAAGCTATATTGAAAACTATTGTAGTAATTCAAATATGAGGCAATCAAGGTCCAGATTTGGAAAGTAGAATTATGAATGAAAGAAAAGAAGAAATAGATAAAAAGGACAATTAGAAAGAACCCATACGGCTTAGTGTCTAGTTTGGGGAGGGCGGGGGTGATGAAAGATAAGAGAGGAAAATGTAAAAGATAGATGAATAGAGAGATTGAAGGAAAAAGGCTTTGGATGAAAGATGAGTTAATTATAGACACACAGAGTTTGAGGCTACACTTGGTCATTCAAATAGAAATGTGCATTAGTCTGTTTGAAACAATGGATGGAATCCCAGGATATGGTATGACTTTGGAGCTTCCTTTTGGATAAATTTGAGGGGATTAATTTCCTAGGAAAATAAAATGTGAAGAATCAAGAATAAACAGAGTAGAATGGAAATAGCACTCTCACTGACCTGTACATGCATCCCAAAGGCTTTGTTGCCACCAGATTGATCCCATGCTAGCCAGCCCTGCTGAGACTTACTTGGAAGGAAACTAACTCTTGGATTGATGGAATTGAGGATAAACAGACACCTCATGGCCCACTCAAAAACTGGGCCAATGTGAAATGTTTGTCTTCTTTGGATATTTTCTCCTACTAACATCATGTGCTAACATCAGCTAGAGTGTCTGTTGTAGGCTAGGATAATCAGGTTTTGTTGGATGAATTACTGAGCCAAGTTATCATTCCATTTTCAGTATATTTCAGTCTCCTGGTAGGAGCATAAGCCAATCAAAGACCAGAGAAACTCTCCCAGCCAAGCATTAATAAGATTGAAAGGCTCTTGGAGTGATTCCTATTTCCATAGAAGTTATAATAACTCTGCTCTCTTCCAGCAAGCATGTATCCAATTCATTTAAACATTTAATGAATGGTACATGTTCCTTATTTCCTCTCAGGCCATTTCATTTCACTTGCAAATTTACTTTGTGAAATCCTTGGTGAGTTTTAATTCCATTGTGCAAGCTACTGAAAGGGGACCAAATTAGTGTAGAAATGGCTTCTAAGTAATTATAATACTTTTAAAAATGCAAACTTTAAAATGAATACATATCTATTGAATGAATCTATTCATTACAATCTGTGAGTAAATTAAAATGCATTACCAAAATAATTAAGCTTTCTCTAGGAGAGGGTCTGTAATGAGGAGAGAAAATATTTGTTTACTCTCAAAATTTGTAAGATAACTATCATAAGGTTAGATCCTTCTTAAGTATAAATAATCACATTTTAGAGGAGGAGACATTTGTATGAAAGGGTAGATAAGACCTAATGATCTTCTTTATCTTGGCAGAAAACAGAGTTTTAATAAATGGCCAGCATAAGCTTCCCTAAAGGCTTGCTACCTTGAAAAATCGCTCTAAATCCTTTACTGCAATAAATCACATGGAATGTTTCCACGAGCTTTCTAGCTCTCTCCAAATGAGTGGCTCCAGGGAGAAAGAGAAACATTATAAATGCATTTGCTAAAATGTGAATATTTTTCTATCATTTTATATTTTTTCTTTAGAAGGAATGAGTACAATACGTATGGGAGCTACTTTTCCTCCCATTTTTGATTAAATGTGTATTACAATTCAAAGGAAAACACCATTGGATTTTTAAAAATTTTGTACCAATACTTGATATCAAAATGGTTATTTTATAAACATTATATTAATCTAATTTGTATCCAATTATATTTTACATAAATTTTAAATAAAAATTATTGCCAATATTTGAAGAGATATAGTATATGCCGATTAAGGCTAAGACCTGTTTACCAATTTTGATATTGGCTCCTTTGAGATAATGTAAATGTCATTTAAAAGTACCTCATTAAAAAAGAATGGTATTTCTACATCATAAAGAGAAAGCATAAAGACAAACATTGATTGGAATACATAAACTGTTTAAAATCTGTATATGAAAACACACTGTGAACAAAATGTCAGATCAGAAAAATATCTGCAACGTGTATGACAGAAGGTAATAATCTTACTTAATGAAGTGTTTTTATAAGTGGACAAGAAAAAAAAGAACCCCCTCAACTCTCAATGGAAACACAAGCAAAAACATCACTAGGAAATTCATCAAGTATTGATGCCAATTTTAAAAATGCTTAAATGCATTGACAGTGTTAGAAATATGATTTAAGATAAAATGTTTCTCCCACACTAAATTGGCAAAGATGAAAGACAAGAAAAAAATACAATACCCAGTTAGGGTTGACCACTGTGATCACAATCCTGGGGAGTGTGAGTGGGAATCAATACAAAGGCAGTGAATATAAACTTGGTGTGGAATCAGTCAGATTTAGGTTCAAACTGGCTTTACCACCTCCATCACATTACTAATCTCTCGGGGTTTCCATTAAACTCATGAGTAAAATCAGGACACCAACACCATGTACTTCACAGATTGCTGTGAGAATCAAACATGTTAAATGTTCATCATAGTGCCTCTTCCTATTTTAGCTATTAGTCCTATTAACAGGTGAAACCTTAAAGAGGATAGTTTGTCATTATATGTTAAACATCTTATAATGTTGCATAACCCTGGATCTAGCAAATTTACTTCTAGACATTATTTCTAAAAAAGTAAATATGGATGCTCATCAGATTTTACCTAGAGGGGTATTGATGAACCTGGTCTATAACAATGAAAATTCATAAATAACATTGTGTGTTAAACCTAAAGATTGATTAAATAAATTATAGTTTATCAATTAAAAATATGCCCAGTTTAGATTAAGAAGTTATTAGCCAATAGGTAGCAGAAAAGATTCTTTTTTTTTTTATGAAAAGATTTATTCTAAAATTATACATCTTTACCAAACAATTACTAATAAAAAAATCACGTTATAACCAAGTTAGATCTTGGTTGACAGATATATTCAGCTTTTAAATTTAATTGGTATAAATTTATAATTCTATTAATTTAATTGTCATAAACTGTTTATGCATGCATAATCAGAAAGCTTACTCAAAGGATTGGTTTCTAGGTTTGATCCTATGTTGTTTGATTGATTTCAGAAACGGCAGGTGGGAGAGTTTGACCCTTAAAAATTTATGTTAGTGGTTTGACGTCAATAGAATTAAAATACACATAGAGGAATGACCGTCAACGCATACGCGGAATCTGTTTCTCCTCACTACAGTCACGCATCGATACTGACATTTCAGTCAACCAGGCACCACATATAAGATAGTGGTCCCATGAGATTAGTACCACAGAGCTTTAGGTGTGTAGTAGGCTATACCATCTAGTTGTGGAAAGTACACTCTGTGATGTTCACACAATGACAAAATTGCCTAACTACGCATTTCTCAGAATGTATCCCTGTCATTAAGCAACCCATGACTGTATCTCTACCTACCACTAGTCCACACCACCATAATCTTTAGCTTGAACTATTGCAACAGCTTTGTAACCTGCTTTCTGCTTCTACTCTTGAAGACAGAGTAGACAGAGCCATCTTTCAAAAAACTCGAATTAAATCACAACTCTCCTACTTAAAACTCTCCAAAGACGTCTCCACTTATATAATGAAAGAAACACTCTTCATAATAAACCATAATTCCCTATTTGAGCAGGCCACACCTTGCCACTCCAACCTCAACTCCCATCAGACTCCCCATCTTGCTGGCTCCTTCTTGTCCCTTTGTTTTCTTCTTGAACACAACAAGCCTGTTCCAGTCTCAGGAACTTTGCACTTGCTATTTCTTCTTCCTGGGATGCTTTTCTTTAGATTATCCTAAATCTGGCTCGTTTCAGTTCTTGTCTATCTCACAGAGGCCTTCCTTGAACTCTTAACTAAAACAACACCACTGAAACCCATGCTCCAGTCACTCTCTACCCTTCATCTTGCATTATTTTCTTCACAAAACTTATAGCACCTGAAATTTTTTCTTTCTCTCTTTACCTGTTTATATACAGAATGCAAGCCCTATGAATGTAGAATACTGTGTGTTTTGTTCACTATTGTGCCTTTAGTGCCTAGCACAGAGCCTTGTCCATAGTAGGTGCTCGGCAAACGTTTGTCAGTTGAATGAATGGCTATTTTTACATGTAAGCCAAAATAGGTCTATGTATTAGCAGCATCAAAATGACTTGTTCCCTGTGTTGGGTATCTTCTTGCTTGCTCTTCAAGATCCACCTCCACCCTTCACCCTGCTCCGTCCCTGGGAGACTGTCCCATTTGGAGAACATCAACAGCTTGGCTCCTACTTGAGTTTGGCCAATAGAGGGCACTTGCAAGTGATTGTAAGGCAAGGGAGAGAGTGACCTTGAGAATTTTTTTTTTTTATAACATTGTAAAAATTTCAGGTGTACATCATTATACTTCGATTTCTGCATAGCTTACTTCATGTTCACCACCAAAATACTAATTACAAACCATCACCACACACATGTACCGAATTATCCCTTTCACCCTCCTCCCTCCCACCTTCCCCTCTGGTAACCACCAACCCAATCTCTGTCCCTATGTGTTTGCTTATTGTTGTTATTATCTACTACTTAATGAAGGAAATCATACGGTATTTGACCTTCTTCCTCTGACTTATTTCACTTTGCATTATACCCTCCATGTCCATCCATGTTGTCGCAAATGGCTGGATTTCATTGTTTCTTATGGCTGAGTAGTATTCCATTGTGTATATATACCACATCTTCTTTATCCATTCGTCCCTTGATGGGCACTTAGGTTGCTTCCAAGTCTTGGCTATTGTGAATAACGCTGCAATGAACACAAGGGTCCATGTACCTTTATAAAATTGGTGTTTTCAAGTTCTTTGGATAAATACCCAGCAGTGGAATAGCTGGATCATATGGTAGTTCTATCCTTGATTTTTTGAGGAATCTCCATACTGTTTTCCATAGTGGCTGCACCAATTTGCACTCCCACCAGCAGTGTATGAGAGTTCCCTTCTCTTCACATCCTCTCCAACACATTTTGTTTCCTGTCTTGTTAATTATAGCCATTCTGACGGGCGTGAGGTGATATCTCATTGCAGTTTTGATTTGCGTTTCCCTGATAGTGATTTTGAACATCTTTTCATGTGTCTGTTGGGCATCTGTATATCTTTTTTGGAGAAATGTCTGTTCAGGTCTCTTGTCCATTTTTTAATTGGGTTGGTAGTTTTTTTGTTGTTGAGATGCATGAGTTCTTTATATATTTTGGAGATTAAGCCCTTATCAGAAGTATGGTTTGCAAATATCTTCTCCCAATTGTTAGGTTGTCTTTTCGTTTTGTTGATGGTTTCTTTTGCTGTGCAGAAGCTTTTTAGTTTGATGTAGTCCCATTTGTTTATTTTTTCTATTGTTTCTCTTGCCCGGTCAGACGTGGTGTTTGAAAAGATGTTGCTAAGACTGATGTCAAAGAGCATACTGCCTATGTTTTCTTCTAGAAGTTTCACAGTTTCAGGTCTTACATTCAAGTCTTTAATCCATTTGGAGTTAATTTTTGTGTATGGTGTAAGGTAAGGGTCTACTATCATTTTTTTGCATGTGGCTATCCAGTTTTCCCAACACCATTTGTTGAAGAGACTTTCTTTTCCCCATTGTATGTGCTTGGCTCCTTTGTCAAAGATTAGCTGTCCATAGATGTGTGGGTTTATTTCTGGGCTTTCAATTCTATTCCATTGATCTGTGTGTCTGTTTTGGTGCCAGTACCATGCTGTTTTGGTTACTATAGCTTTGTAGTATATTTTGAAATGAGGGAGTGTGATACCTCCAGCTTTGTTCTTTCTTCTCAGGATTCCTTTAGCTATTCGGGGTCTTTTGTTGTTCCAAATAAATTTTATTTATTAGCCAATAGGTAGCAGAAAAGATTCTATATTACTTGGGTTTTAAACAGTGAGTGGCTTAAGTTTGTGAGTGGCGCAGTATGTGGCCTACAGTGCAATTAGAGAGACCAGTATCAGTGAACTGTAGAGATGTGAAAATGCATGGAGAATGCAGGGTAATGGAGAATTATCAGACGTGTGTCAAGAGCACAAAGAACTATTAGAACATCAAGGGAGACTAGGCTGGAAAGCTAGATGAGGATGAAATTATGAGAGGCTTTGTATATCATAACAAAGGATTTTGTACTTTATTCTTTGGACAGTGGAGAATTGCTGGAGATTTTAATTCTAATGTACTGTGTATGGAATGTATTTATGGAATTCCATGTGATGTATGGAAATAATGAGATATTTTTGACCATAGAAGTGAATGAAAATAGAGGCTAGGACAAAGATAGAGGTCCTGGTTGTAAGTGGACTGAGAAGTAGGAGACAAAGGACATTATTTTCATAGAAATACCAGGATTTGGTGACCAATGAAAGTTCAGAATGAAGTGTCTATATTGGGTTTCAATTTTGGATGATTGTGTGAAAGTGAAGAAAATGAATGCATTTTGGAAACAGTTGAATTTGAGACGCCTGTAGAGATTCCCAATAATTAATTGGCAATCGGTTCCAGAGCTCAGGAGAGAGGTTGGGGATGAAGATATAAATCTGAGTCATTAGCACTGCAGGGGACATGGAACTACTTCCAGGAATCTGTCATCTTTTCAGAAGTATAGAGAAGACATTCCCATAACTTCTAGTAACACATTTTCTACCAGTAAATTGTACGCTCTTTCTTTCACTTGAAAAAATTTATATTCAAGTTTTAATCAAATTTCTCCTTATTTTCATTCTTTTGAAAGTGTTTAATGATCATCACGATATTACTTGCTAATGAAAAAGAAGCATTTCAAGAACAGATAGGAATGGACTAATTTTGCCATTATTCTTTGAAGTTGAAGACTTTTATAACTAAGCTTTTGAAAAGAGCACCTCAAGATGATAGTGTTGAATTTAATAATAATTCTCCACTTGCTATCTTGTTTTTACAGTATTCCTGCTACAAAAACTGCCATGCATTCTTCCATCTATTTACGTGACCAGTTTTTATTAGGTGTCTACCATGTCTCAAGCCCTATGCTGGGGGCTGGGGATGAAAAGAGGAGAATATGCTGGATATTTGAATGTTTAAGTGTTTAAGAAAAATATTTCCAATAACTACCGAAAAGTAAGTTCCTTCCTGATATCTCCAAGAACTTAAAAAAAAAAAAAAAAAAAAAACTACCAAAACTCTTGTGCAAGAAGAAATGGTTAAGGTGTAATTGTCAACAAACATCAAGGACCTACTTTTAGAAATGTAACTACGTGGAAAAGCTAAAAAACAACGTTCACATTTATTATGACTTTTGTGTAAAAGCAGGAGAGAGCAATTTGAATACTTTTATAGGTTGGGGCTACTTTAAAATTTCAAAACTAAATAAGTATAAAAATAGATGCTGCTTCCATGGTAACATAAAAGAATAGCAATAAAAAACAGGAAAGGTGGCTCAGAGAATAAAATCCTAAGATCTGTTCTTTTAAAGTAAGTCAAAGAGTTAAACACGTCCATAAAATAAAAATACTGAGTTCCATCAAAGCATAAATCATAATAGGGTTTTATGTGATGGTTTAATTTTTACATAATATATGTTTGTTAGAACAATGGGAGAGGCAGTTCATTTCATTAAACTTAACAATACCATAGGAAAGGTTGTGCATTTATCGTGCCTCTGGCATTAGCCACTGAATGAATGTTTTATTTTTTCTTATAGAAGTAAAAAGAGAAATAACTGAGACATAAATGAAAATAAGTAAAGAGAATAATTAATGGTAATAGACCGATATGTACCGAGGGTATAGTATATGCCAGGCTAGTGTTAGTTGTTTTACAAATTTCACTAATTTTTAGAGAAAAAAATTGCGAGAAAATCTTTTATCCATTTTATAGATAAAATATTAAAGCTCAAAATATATAAGTAACTTACCATAAGTTACCCAATTAATCAGGTCAGACCAATGTTATAAAATGATGTTCTTTTATTCTCAATAATTCAATTTTCTCCAGTTTTATCTGTTTAATTATGAAAGCAATACATATAAACAGAAAACTGTGGGTTAAAAAGTAAGATTTTTCTTATTCCAACTCAATCTTCTCACCGGAAGTAATTTATATTCCAGATAGATTTCTATATATTTCTAATAGATTACAATGCATCTATATAACTAAAGGTATTGTAGATACTATATAGAGAAAAATGTTCACATATATTTTTCATAAATGAGATCATTCAAAGTAAGTTGTAATCTGGATTTTTTTCTCTTTTTCAATTTTCGATGACAATACATGTAGACCTCTCTCAGTCATTTTGGTGGCCATGTAGTATTCTATACTATGAATACACCATGGTTTATTTAAACATTCCCCTCTTGGTAAATATTTAGTTGTTTCTATTGTTTGTATTATAACAAAAAGGGCTCCAGTAAACATTCTTGTATATATATTTGTAGACATGAATAACTATTCATGTAGATGGAAAAATATTGGTTTTAATTTCTATCTTGTCATTAAGTTGATAACGTAGAGACAGAATATATGTAGGTATGGGTTTTCTACTTATTGTTTATTTGTTCACTTTATTTATGAATCCCTGACATTGGTGCCTTTATATATATTTGGTTACTATGTCAATAACAACACTCTTTGACAATGTCTACACAGTACTAAGGTATAAATCTATTGTTCTAACCATGTCTTTCATCTGTTTACTTGACTATTACCTATCAGGTCCCTACCATATCCTGAGCTCTCTGTCAAGTGCTGTGGATGAAGAGAGGAGTAAGATAGAACCCCCGCCAGCAAGAATTTTACAGTAGAGTGGGATAGCTCCTTTCTGGGCATTTGAAAACTTGTAAATGAATAATATATTTTTTAACATTTATGATCCAGGTGTTTCATGTGATTTAGACAAATACAGGTATATGATTGGTTATTCTTTTTAACACTAACCATAGTACCTTAATGAATCTAATGAGGATAATTCATCTGGGGTATCTTCCTCCCTCATTTTCATCTGCATTAGAATCAGAGTGATTTCAGAAATGATGGTTCTCTGTTTGAATTCTGTTGGTCATCATGGTGCAGTTGACTTTTTTCATAAGCTGTTGAAACATATTATGGGAGATACTTCTAAAAGTCCACCCAATATCCATGGTAAATAAATTGTGAGGAACAGTCATATGTGAGGTGAAATATTCTGTGTTTTTGTGTTAAGAGTATTCAAGTAACACATTTCTGGCCAAAGAGACATACAAGGAGGTATGTTGAGCCTCTAGGAAGTCTTTTCTTTTTCCTAATAAAAGGACAGGTGTGGCTATTGCAGCTCCTCTCTACTCTCACTTCTTCCTGCCTTGAATGTAGACATGATGTCTGGGGCTTCAGGAGCCCTCTTGTGACCAGCTGATGATAAAAGTTACCTTTCAGGACTGAAGAATGGAAGATAGAAACTTTCTGGTTTCTTGATGGAATCATTGAGGACCTGAACAAATGTCAATGGTTGACTACCTTCAGATCTCTTACTATGTGAAAAAATTAAACCCTATACATTTAGTCCTCTGACAGTTAAGCTTTTTGCCATTTCCAGCTGAATTCATAGGGACTCGATTTGTTTTTGGTTGTAGAGCCTTGTCACATTCATTGTGAATCAATAATGTCATGGACCATTTTTGAATGCTTTGTCATTTTTCTTCCTATGTTGTTGTTTCTATCCTCTTCTTGCATAAGGTCATTTTTCCCTGCTATAACTTAGAAAGTTTGATTTAAATATTTTCTTGCTTAAATTGAAACTTTGGAACACTAATTAGGATTTTAATAATTAAGTGGATTTTTTTTTTTTTTAGAGGAGAAACTTCCTTTTAATGTTCTCCATTGAATTACACAGGTCCTATTTGAAGTATGGTGCCAATACTCAACAGGGCTATTGCTTTTTCTCTGTGGATTCTTGACACATTCAGCTACACCACAAATATAACCATAATGTTGTGCTGGATAGAATAATTCTTGCTTCCTCAGTTCACTCTAATGCACCAGATAAAGAACTCACTGGTGTGTTTCTCCTAGACTTTTGTAGACTACATGTCTACAGAGGATTAGCTATCTTGAACTCTGCTTTGTATTAAATTCCCATAATTCCAAATTCTATATCTCAAAGTGGCCGTGGCAGAAAGGCTGTTCTCGAAGATTCACAGCTAAACATCCTCCACATGGCCCACCTTGCAGAGCCATTTCCAATTCTTAAAGAAAAAACAAGAATCCTTTTATAGTTTGATAAGTCTCTGATAATTAATTGGATTGTCATGCGCACAAAACGCTGTCCTAGACTTGTAGTCAGCCATCAGTCTATTTAAATACTACATTTTTACCTGGTCCAAAGGGCATCTTCAGATAGGCAAAGCAAAAATGTAACAGATGTGCTTATCTATGCACTTGAAAATTTTATTGAAACTTAAAAACTCATAGAAAACATGGTATACATAAACATTTGCAAAAGAAATTCAGAATAATCACCACTGGGAAAACCTCATACATGTTGAGGGATTATTTTGTATTATTCAGTTAATAACAGAATAAAATGTAGTCCTCATTTGCTCATATATGGTAAAATGAGATGGGTCTAAACTATTTGGCTATCCTCATTAATTGTAGGCTTATTGAAAGTGCTGCCCTTTTTAATAAATCCTGTAGTGCTTTCTTAAGATACTTGGGATAATAAAATAGCCAAATTAGTTCTTGATTTGAATGCCCATTAATTTGCTAAACTAAGACTTTATTGTTATTGACATGTGAGTCATGGTTTATCTTGGTAATTTTCACAACAATATTTTCCCCCCAAATATGAAGCTGATAAAAAAAGGAGAGTTTACCTGATTTCCTCCCATACCATGACAGTTGAATATACCCACTTTTTCATTTTCCTTGCGGCCCATGTTGTCTAAACATTGATTGGTTTCAACATTTCTTATCTAAAGCAAACATACAAAAAACATAAGTCAGATAGTGATTTAAGTCAGAAAAATCTTTCCAATATTATCAAATTGTATATCAATAACAAAATGATACACGTTTGTAAAGAAATTTCTCCAAGAAGAACACATTGCTTTAAATATTTCTTTTTCTTTTTCTATGTCCATTCTTAGATCTGTGTAAGTTTTTAACTCCTACTGATGTAAGTAAGTGAACAGCATTGTCATTTGCATCTAATCAAGAGGCACTCCTTGTTTATAGCATAGTATCAGAGAAGTATCTACATATTACAAATTAGGAATTCTTCCCAAAATCCTTTTAAAATTGGGACAGTTTCCAAATTCCACTCAAATAACCAAGTTCTATTCTTAAAATCCTATAATACCACATGCAAAGGAATAGAAACAAATTGTTTAAACATTCAAATTTAAGTTTCTTTAGATTGCTTCATTACTAGATGATACATTCTGTATATTAATAAATATTAAATACATTGCTTATTTCTGTAACTAAAACATACTCACTCATCTTTTTTCATTCCCAATGCCAAACTTAATGAAAAGCAGTTGACCCTAAGAAAAGCTATTACAAGGCTAAATGGTGATTTCACATTAAATTCCTCAAAAGCAAGATTAAATTGTCAACTGCAAACATAAGATTCTTGGTTTACAGTCAAACACTGCATTAGTCCCATAATTAACATAAAGTTAATACATATTTGAGCCAAAGGTAATTACACAAAGCCATTCATTGAGTTTAAAGATGTTAAAATTGCTAAATCAAGCACAAATAAATGCAAAAAACCCTCCCAAACCCCAAAAAATGAAAAAAAAAAACAAGAAAAATCTTTCTAATAGATAGAATGTTTTAGATTTTTTCCTTAGTTTCAACCCCAAGTATGTATTTATACTTGTCCACTCCGCTTGCAAAAAGTTCTTATCTCTGACTATTATTAGGACATGCATATTTTACTGTTCGTTCACATGTTACTCACATATAACTATTTAGTTGTCTATTCTCTAGGCACATGTTTCTTCATATTGGCAAATGGATAAGATTAAAAATTTCTATAGGGGGCCACCCCAGTGGCGTAGTGGTTAAGTTCACATGCTCCGCTTCCACGGCCCGCGGTTCGCAGGTTCAGATCCTGGGCACAGACCTATGCACGGCTCCTCAAGCCATGCTGTGGCAAGCGTCTCACATATAAAGTAGAGGAAGATGGGCACAGATGTTAGCCCAGGGCCAATCTTCCTCAGCAAAAAAGAGGAGGATTGGCAACAGATGTTAGCTCAGGGCTAATAGTCCTCAGCAAAAATAATAATAATAATAATAAAAACTTCTATAGAGGATGGATTAGGTTTATACGATTTACTTTTTTGTATAGTGCAGAACTCATGGTCAAGTAACAGTTCCCGGAGTTGGGAAAAGTGGTGTGATGTGCATTAACGCCCCAATCAGCAATTGGGAATAGTGGTGGGGATTGGAATTCACACTTGGTAAGGGTTGGCCAGACCTGAGTAGAGTGGTCAAGCCCTGTTCCAATGGGTTGAGATTTAGAGCAGAATTATAGATGCTTTCATCAAGAAATCTGTGCAGCAACCAGGTAGAAGGGACAGAACACATCATGAATTAGAGGCAAAGGATACAAGCTTCAAGAAGCAAAATCATGTCCCAGTCCCATACTAGTGGGTTTAGGGCTGAAATGTACTCTTAATCTGATTTAGGTTGGTTCAGGCACTGGAACAAACTGAGCATATAGGCTATGGCTAAAAATTTTTCCGGACTTGTAGCTGGAAAGGATTGAAGAAGGTAACGATTGACAGATGATATAGTAAATTGGTCTGCCTATGTTTCACATAGTCTGATCAATATATAACATATAGGTTGAATTATGTTTAAATCCTTTACATTAGACTTTTCTTATTAACTTTTCATAAAAGGTAGACTTCTTGAGAAACAATAAAATTATTTGTTATTCTTATGTATCATCCTAAAAAAGTATAAAATAGTGTAATACTTACAGGAATAAATATCTCACAAACTTATCAATTCACCTTTAGGTGCAAGATATGCAATCTGATCTAAAGGACCTCTGTTAGCTGCATAGTATTGGAATAGATACTAGTTAATAATTACAGTGGCTGCAGGCTGAGTCACTTGTAAGGTTTTGTCTCTGCTGGACAACAGAAGATTCAAAGCCATATTCAGCCCAGTATATACTCTGACAGCACTTTAAAGGGACATATGGTAGATGCATGTCATCCTCCTCTTTGATAAAGTAAGCACAGAATTTAAGAATGCTTCCAAAATATTTTGACCCCAGTTACAACCTATTATTGATTTTTTTATAATAGATACACTTTGTTTTTTGGTCTGTAATCTCTCGCATGAATTCATTCATTCGTTCATTCATTCACTCAATAAATATTGAGAATATGTCTACTTCATGCTAAGCACTATTCGAGGTGCTGAGGATACTGAACTGAACAAAGTAAACACAGTATCTTCCATCACGGAGCTCACATGTTAGAAGGGAAGAATGCAATACACAAACACATTTGTAATATGTCAGAAGATCAAGAAGCCCTATGAAGAAATATAAAGCATAGTAAGGGTACAGAAAGCAATAGAGGGGGTACTATTTTAGATAGGGGGCCAGGAAAGGCCACTCAGGAAATAATACTTGAAAAAACACCTTATTGAAGTGAGAGAACAGTCACATTTTCATCTATGGAAGAGCCTTCCAGACAAGGGGAACAGCAAATGGGGGCTCCCTGCAGCTGAGAAAACAGAGTGAAACAACGGCTAGCAATGTGGCCAGGGTGCAGGGAGTGAGGGGCAGATTAGAGAGATATCCAAGACTAAATAATGTAAGGAATCTTAAGTTTTTGAGCATGAGAGTCACATATTAATAGCTTATTCTGGCTGCTGTGTGACGGACAAATTAGAGGGAGGCAAAAGTGGAAATAGAGACACGAATAAAGGGACTATTGCAGTCATGCCAGCAAGAGATGACAGTTACTGGGAAGAGTAGGGTAACAATGGAGGTGGAGAGGTCAAATATGGAATGATTGTAAGGTAGAACCAGTAGGACTTGCAGCTGAAGTGGATATGAGCTATGAGAGCAAAAAGGCATCAAGAAGCATTCCAAGGTTTCAGCCTGAGCAAATGGGTAAATGATGTTTCCATCTACTGGGAACAATACTCTGAGTTCTTGTATGTTGATAATTATATCTGTGGCCTTTATACTTGTAAATCAATTTAGTAGATCTGGATTCCTTGGCTCACAATATATTTCCTTGAGTTACTTTAAAATGTGGCTCTATTTACTTCCAACATAAATAGCTGCTTTTGAAAAGTCTGATGATAATCTGGTTTTCTTTCCTTTAGCCTTACAAATGTCTATTTGCCTGAATGCCAAACTGATTCGTTTTCTTTAAAGTCCAATAGATTTACCACACTCTTTCTGAATATTGTTCATTCTGGATCACTCTTCCAGGTATGTGGTGTTCCTTTTGAATATGTAGTTTCAATTTTATTTTCAGGAAACTTTCCTTGAATTCTAGCTATTAATGTTCATTTTGTCTCACTGCTTTGATTTTCCTCATTAGGAAATTCTATTACTTTGGATCTTGTTGCTTATCTTCTATATACGTCATTTTCTATTGAATAGTTTTGTCTTTAACTTCCTCTTCATTTTTAAAAATTTCCTCTTTTTTCCCCTCTAAAACTCTTATGGCTTTTTCTCCTGAGATTATTGACTTATGTGTCCTTTCAAGTTTAGCCTTCATTTCTAAAATGATTTATTCTTTAATTTCTAATTCTTTCCTGCATTTCAGGCCCTCATTTCCAAAGTTTTTCTAAATTTTATTTATGTTGTTTTTTTCTATATTTTATCACTATAAAATTTCTCTTAGGGTGTTTTGACATATTGGGTTACACTTTTCCTCTGTTTTATGAATATAAAGATTTGGTGTGCTTGCACTGTAGAGATATCATTCTACTACTTATTATCTTTATTCTTATAGTAGTCATCTTTTTCTCTTATTTTCCTTTTTTTTTTGGAATCACCTGGCACCTTTAAATTATTCTGCCACTTGGTTCCCATGCCTGCATATTCCTGTTTAATTGGTATAGAGTGTAACCTGGCCATCAGGAGTTGTAAAATCTCTCCAGGTGATTCTAATGTGCAGCAAAGTTTGGCAACCACCATTCTGGAGGAAGGTATATACAGTGTCTTGATGTTAAATGGTGACATTATAATTACTTTTCCTTTTTGAAGTAACTGCTTTTTCAGTGGTTCCCACCTGGGCTACATAATAGACTTACTTGGAAAGCTTTTAGAATATACTTCTGCTTGGCCTCATCCTCATAGATTCTGATCCAAATGGTCTGGAGTTGGAGCAGGATATAGTTTAAAGCTCCCCAGATGATTTGAATATATAATCAGAGTTGAAATCCATTGTATCAGGAGAATATAATGGAGCACTTGCTAGCTGGAAGCCTATCTATTTTGTGAATTATTTTGAAAACTCCGGATGCTGGTGGAAAGTAAAGGAGGCTTTCATAGCAAAGCTGATTCCTCCACTCTGCAGTGGGAATGTTTAGGGTAAGTGTTTCCAGCTGTCCCTGACAGGAAACATTTACACAGGAGTCCATTTCTAACCTCAAAAGTCTAGACCTCCTATTCCAGTACTTTTTTGAACAGTTGAAAAAAATTGGCTTCTATTTTTTGAGATCTCCTGGCTCTATTCATCTCTCCCTTTTTTATCTGGACCTTCCATTTCCTTTGCCAATGTTGTCCTCACCTCCTCAATTTGGGCTTTATTTCTTGCAGTTTCTCCTGAGAAGCAGGTTCAGCTAGTGAGTTTCAAGAGTCACAGGCTGCAGAGTGTTCAGACCCTTCAGATATTAGAAAGGAGATTTTTCACTGACTTGCAGATTGGATTGTATGAAAACCCCTCTTCCAATTTCAGCTATTATCAAATTGGCCTGAAACAATTTCTCATGAGTATCTATTGGCAATTGGGGTCTTATCCTGGTCTCATTTTCATCAGACATCTCATTGCTTACCTTTCTTTCCTCCTGCAAACGCTGTAGTATCATATGGTCATGAATTGACATCTCATATTTTGGGATTTGTGAGAATAACTTGCCAACTAATTTTGTTCTCAGTGTTGTCCATCGATTTTTGGTTCTGCTATACTATTGCTTTTTCTGTTTTAAGGGACGAATTCAAAAAGATTCAAATACTATGTCACTGCTGCCAGTATTTTTTCAGAATTCCAGAATAGACTCATTTTCGAGATTGCACGAAAAGAAGCCTGTCCTATTTTTGACATGTTATAACTTTCCCACAAAGTGGTCTGGACATGTAATATTACTTGTTCCTTAGAATGTAGCAGTTGTTAAGAGGATACAATATAGGAACTCAAGTCAAATCTGGTGAGGCAGGTTGGACATGAGATCTGGGAGACTAGAAACAGACAGGAGTCAGTGGCTTACGAAAGCTGTCAGAATGAGATAGAGGAGACAACCACAACACCACCACTGCAATAATAATAATTAGCAATTATTGTAATTGTATGTGCCATGTGCTATTCCAAGCACTTATGTGTAATAGCTAATTTAATATTTCTAACCAACCTATTACGCCCATTTTATAAATGAAAACATTAAGATACAGAGAAGTTAAGTAATTTGCCCAACTAAAGAATTAAAAGTTATTATAATGAGTTTGGGAATGGCCCAATCCTGACATCCAGACAGGCATGCAGTATGCGTCAGAAAGGAGGCCTGGAAGGAGCAAGGGAGGATGGAGTTCTGGTTGAACAGAGGTAAAGGTAATGGCAGGTCATCCAGACAATGGTGAAGACACATGGAACAAGACACATGAAAGCAGCCTAGGATCAGACCCGGGGACCAGGTCAAGAAGCCTAGAAGCTGAGTGTTCTTGATGCTGAGTGCCAGACTGTTGGGCTGGGGTCATGTAAATGATTTCTGGCTATGGCCAGGATGGCATTCAATACAAATAGGATGGGGCACAGAGTGTCAGGGAACAGGGGTACCGATAACCATCTTAAAAAAGATAAGAGGGACACATCATCTGGATAGAGACAATACCTGAAAGGTTTATGTCATGACGTCTATGATATCCAGATTAAAAAAAAACATCCATGCACACTTAGAAGGCAGCTTAGTGTACATCAGGTTGTTCTCAAGTCAGTGAGCCTAACACTGTGGGAATCTGCTACATTTTCTTCAAAATATAAAAATGGTTCCTAGAGTGTACTGACAATTCTCAACAAGCAGATCTTAATGCACATTACCAGATATTGGCATACAGGAAAGTTCAAACTATGCATCTTATCTTTTGAGATTCAAAGAATGATCAGATTTAGAATGATCTTGTGTGATTTTTAAATCTGAACCCTTCTAAGAACACCCTGGTAACTCAGTCAAATATATACTCCCAAAGAATGTTTAAGCAAAGAAGTGAAATTTCAGGAAAGACTCCAATCTTGCCACTAGTACCATGTTACCAGACAACATCAATTGCTTGGTCACGCTATTAAGAAAAATCTAGGCAACCAACCACTGAGGAACTTCTTTCATTAGAAATTCCTTACAGAGTCTATTCTATGACTTGTATCAACATAAGTAGAGCACACTGGCAGTTCTGAGATCTGGAAAGTTCTTTTGACTCATTCTTTTCCTCTTTTTTTTTTTTTGTGAGGAGGACCAGCCCTGAGCAAACATCCAATGCCAATCCTCCTCTTTTTTGCTGAGGAAGACTGGCCCTGGGCTAACATCCATACCCGTCCTCCTCTACTTTATATGGGACACCGCCACAGCATGGCTTAACAAGCGGTGCGTCCGTGCATGCCCGGGATCCAAACCAGCAAACCCCGGGCCGCCGCAGCGGAGCGCGTGCACTTAACCACTTGTGCGACTCATTCTTTACGTTATGGTATAGCTTTGAATATATGGCATAGGGCCAACATAGTTTTAACTTTAATTGTTGTCTGCTTTGAGATTTCTTTTTTCACATATAATCTTTTATAGCTTGAAAACAATTTTTAATGATATAAACTTGAGGGTATTTTTCTCACTTGTGTTTTGAGAATCAGCAAGGCTTTTCTAATGTTTCTAATCACCAGCAGCATCATTGGTAATGTCCTTACCATTTATACGGTGTTTATTACCTTTTGCTCCCTCTGCTGGATTGTAACGACAAGCAACAATGGGAACTCCAATTCTAAAAAAGAGCCATATACTCTCCCCCATCCCCAAATCTTTGCATTTCAAAACTAATATGTAAAATCCATTCGAAAGATGAGTCTAAACTTAAACTAGCATATTTTTTTTGCTTTAATTACTCCAAAACGTTTATCCTGCAATTGCACATCGTTACTTGTTATCATTATTTTACATATATGAACCTCATTTGGTTTCTCTTTACTTTGTAAAGAAGGAAATAGACACAATTGCAGTGAATTCCAGAGTTTAATGTTAATGTTTCTATATTATAATTGCTCTAGTAAATAGGCATTTAAGAATATTTTCTCTTTACAAATTGTGAACAAATCAGAAGGATGAGTGCAAAATCTATTTAACAAATCCAAGCTGACTCTGCTTATGTAGAGCTGGGTTTAGAATGCCTTGATTAATGACTATGAGATTTAGAAATTCTGAGTATGTGATATCCTAACCCGCTCCCACAAAAAAAGTAAAGAACATAGAAAATTGAACAATTCCATTAATCTTGGTGGATAACAAAAACAAACAACAAGAATCCTGGGAGAATTCAGTAAATGACTAACTGGCGTATAGTTTTTGGCAGGTCTTTGTGCCAATACGTATTTGAGTAATAAAATTACAATCGGTTCTAGCCTAATTATCAGCAATGTGAAGTCAAAATATTTTTTCAGGTAATAAACTCACTCATTTTATTCACGAGTGGATTACCCAGACCAATATTCTTTCAGGTTAACCTCTGATGAAGAATAACATATTCCACCTGTACATGTGCATATTCAGTTACCTTGAGATGAAAATTAGCTACTGAGTCCCAAAGAGTTTTGGAAATATAATCATAGGCAGAGAGAATGCCCCCATTTGTATAAGTCATCTAAAATGAGGCTTTCTTACCCATTATCCTGTTAAAGGGTCAAGAAGACTGTGAATCTATAAATAGATCTCCTGATTACCAACTGAGAGGGTAAATCTCTAAGCGTTTTAGCATCTGCATTTGGCAGTAACTGATTTTACCCTTAATCCCTGTAGCCTAGCAGCTTCACAGATGTCTATTTTTAGTTACTTAAATTTGCTGTTTAACAATATTTAATGAATACAATACCAGTATGTGTAAGGACCTTAACTAGTTGCTCAGGTTAAAGGATACAAGAGGAAAGAGAAGTGCTGAGGTCAAGTAAGCATACAAAATGCATAGTCTAATGTCTAAACATCTTCAAAGCAACATGCAAATGCAAATTTTAAGCCCCAAAACTTAAGTCATTTGACTCCAGAAATCCTCGTCTCCTTCCTCTTGCCCTCTGATATTCCCGTGTTTTATATAGCTCACATTTTTTTTCCCAAAATGCTGGCCTCTCATGTGCCAAAAATTTGGAGTGAGGCATTACTACTTTAGAATGCCATTTTTCAATCTTCTACTTGAATTAGCCTTTATATTTACAAGATCAGAGCCTTGCATGCCAAATCTACATAAGCTAAAGGGCTAGTTAAGAGAGAATTTAATGCTGCAAAGAGCTCAACTCCCTTATTCCGTTATGATCTGCTTACTGAGTCTAAAAGGCACATGCTTCATTAAGCTACTTAAAGGTTTTAGTTCAAAGCAATTGCACAGCTTTTAACTTCCTATTGGAAATTGCATGTAATCCATGGACGGGGTAAAGTAATATTTCAATTACCTGAGTAAAATGAAAACATAAAAAATTAAGATACAACTATCTGATATTAATAATTCTACTAATGATTATTTTGGTGACAATATATGATAATGAGAAACTGATTATCACATTTGCCTCTATCTTCCCAATACAGCTTTGAAAGTTATAAAGAGAAATTGACAGGGAAATGTTTACATTCACCCATATACTGCAACATTAAATATATAGGCTTTGGAAAAGATTGAAACTTAAGGAAATTGTAGGTTGTTAAATCCTAACAATTTCACTTAAAATTAAGTGAGGAGTACAAATAAATATAACACAAAGAGATAATTTTGTTGTATTGATAAATTGCTTGGACACCTGATACCACTTTGATGCTCCAACTATTTGAGAGAAAGTACCTTCATATATAAGGAAAGACAGCTTTTTACATTCTCAAATAATGGTTAATGACAAGCAGTAAGAAAGACAAAGCTTTAAGTAAATGACTATTGTCCATTAACAGTTCATCCCAAACTCCTAATCAAAATGTCTGCCTTAAATTATGTATACGTAACTATGCAAAATTGAATTGGGAAGTAGTGCTTGGTGAATTTGTCCTTCTGTTTCCATGGAAACAGATGCTGGATTGCATCTCTTTAAGGCTGGTTTTAAAGTGGAAACCTACAGTACATTAATATCGCAGAAAGTTTAAAACTTAATATATCTCATAGACTTTTGAATTTATTGGGTTTTTGAAATAGCAGTTCAATGCGTTCCTATATACTGCATATAGGGCACCTTTTATTTCTACTAAATTTATTACCTGTTTGATTCTCTCTTGCCATCCCTCCATCCTCCATTTCAGTAGAACGGCTCAAGAGTCAATGTCTTTCCTTACTTGACTTTGCATCCTTAGCATATAATATAGGTTCCAGCTCAAGCTTTTATTTAATAAAAACATTTTTATGAATAAAATATAGTAATATAAGCTATTTTCTCCTTCTAGTTATAAGAAAAAGTGAGCTTTAGTGTCAGACTAACATGTATTTGAATCCTGACTTCAATAGCTAGCTATATGACCCATAGGTCAATCACATAAACTTTCTACATGTCAGTTTCCATATTAAATTGGAGATAATAACAAAATCCAAGTCATGGAGTTGTTGTGATGTTTAAGTAATATAATTGTTATTAAGCATCTAGCCTAATGTTTGACGTAGTAGGAAATGAATTAATGGTAGCTGGAATAATTAAAATAATTACTGGTGCTGCTACTACTTCTTTCCAGGCATTGTGCTAGATGCTCTTTATTTTCAATCATCACTATAACCCTGTATTACCGTTTTCATTCTGCTGACAAGTACCAGAGAGGATAACGAGTGCCACTCAAGTTGTAAGCTGTGAGGTCAGGATTTAAACCTTCCTTTGCTTGACTCCAAAACCTGGGATTTTTCCAATACAACATGCTGCCTCTTCTGAATATGTTTCAAAAATTCTGAAAGGTACAATCCCTCTCTTTAAAAGCTTTTCAAAATATTTCTATAAATTAAAATATGGCCACCTGATCCATTACAGAAGATAGCTAATTCAAAATCAGTAGGTTGTACAAAGGAAATTGCCCATACTGTACTTTGTTTTTACTTTTTCAGGAAGTCAGTTAATTAGGTTTCCTTGATGTAGTGCAGGAAATCATAGAATTGGATTTTTAACGTAGAAGTAAACATCTAGGTTCCATTTCAGAGCTTTGAGTTGTTCCCAGGAGTCACCCTGGTGGCCCCACAGAATTTCCTAGAAGTCCTCTTTACTCATATCTGTCTTGTTATAGGCCCTGGTCATATCTCCTTTGAGAAAAAGTAATCAATGTTTACTCATCAGCTGGGTTCATTGACAACAGTGGGAGAAATACTCTACCACAAACTAGAAAAACTCCCTTCTTCAAAGGGTACAGTCAGGTTCATGGTTGTTCAAACAAACTTTTCAGGAAAGAAATGAGAGTATTAGACATTTTATTGGGGATCTCCAGTAGAACTAGATTATAATAACTAGCATGCAAACAGTGTTCTAGTTTAAAAAGCACACTCAAATATTTCCTGTATTGAATATAAATCCCTGTGACAGTGCTAACATGGGAATATTATGTATTTGAAAACTACAACAAGAACACCACACCCCACCAAGAAAAGCAAACAAAAATTTAAAGAAATAAAACCCTAAGGCACAGGACTATTAAGTGACTAAAGTCACATACCCAGAAAGTGGTACATTCAGTGTTATTACACATGAACCTTTTCACTAAATTATTCAAATTAAGGTTAAATATAGGTAAACTGAAAGATTCTATAGAGAGATATTTACATGGCTAATGAGGAAGTGGACATTTAGCAAATAGTGTATGGATATGACACAGAAAAACAGCCTTTAAAAACAATTCAGCTAGGGCTCCATTCAGTTTGAGTACTTTTTTCTTTAATTACTTTCTAGTTCATCATAACTTATGTTTATGGACTAAAGTTAGAGAGCTGATAAAGTTACAGCTTTTCTTGGCAAATGAACCAAAAAAGTATTAGACTGAACTGTATAAATTCTCAGATATTCTATTGTGACCTACAAAGATGGCAGTTTCAATCTAAGAATAAACTTATTATTTTCCAAATGCATTATATTATTGCTGTTGAAATGCTTTAATTACAACCAATATTAAATTAGTTTTGATTCCCAAACTTAATCTCTATTAAATGGGAAATTACCAATATGGAGCATACAATTCATAAAGGAATAATTCTTATTTTGAGCAATTGAATATACATTATGAATATATGTTTCTATAGTTATGATGAGGCCAACTGTGTATTTCCAAAGATGATAGATATTTTGGAAAAGAACGGTACAGATCAATGGTCCTCTGTAGGTCCATAGAGTTGGTATGATATTAATAACAATACTAAAATATTATTTGCAGTTTTCACTCTCACATCCCATGAATGTACAAGGAGTCTTCCAGAGGCTACACGTTCTGTAGTATTATAGTAGACTAAATACTGACACAGATGTAAGAATCCAGCTGTCTTCTATAAGGCCAGACATTAATGCAATTTACAAAAATATAAAAAGATGCTAATCTTCTTACTATTTGATTTTGCTTTGGAAAATATATTTTTAAAAAATGTTACTTATATTAACGTCTAATGGATTATTACATTATTTTTAAGTTCTCAGTTTTAGTTTCAATAGAGTAAATATTAATAGCTATAACCCATGTTTTTGGGTTTTAGCTTTTGTTGAAAAGCTCTTTGGGGTTCACAATAAATTTTATGAGTATAAGAGTCCATATAGCCAGCCCTGGTGGTCTAGTGGTTAAGATTCGGTGCTCTCATTGCTGAGGCCCAGGTTGATTTCCTGGTCAAGGAACCACACCACCAACTGTCAGTTGTTATACTGTGGCAGCTGTGTGATGCTGTGATGCTGAAAGCTATGCCACTGGTATTTCAAATATCAGCAAGGTCACCCATGGTGGACAGGTTTCAGCAGAGCTTCCAGACTAAGACAGACTAGGAAGAAGGAGATAGCCACCCACCCCTGAAAAAATTGGCCTTGAAAACCCTATGAATAGCAGTGGAGCATTGTCTGACAGAACGCCAGAAGGTGAGAGGATGGGGCAAAAAAGACCGGGCAGGGTTCTGCTCTGCTGTACACAGGGGCACTAGGAGTTAGAATCAACTCAATGGCACCAACAACAACTAAAAGTCCATATAACTAAAAAGTTTTAGAACTGTTGGTAAAGAAAAAAAAGAAACTATTTATTCAGTCCTAAACTATCCCCTTACTTTTACAAATCCCAATGATAAAGACCATTATAGTCCCTGTAATATATGAGAAGCCATTTAAAATAGATCTATTTAAAAATGCTTAAAGCATTTTATTCATAACATAAAAAATATTGAGCTCCTTAGAAATTGCTCCATTTGCAAAATATATTTATAACTTAACCAAAATAAATAATTCATACCTCACCAAGTGAGTAATAACGTCTTGGGATCTGGGAGTCCGGATAGATGTTTTCAAGGTACCAAGAAAAGGGCTTACACTTCAGATTTTCTCTTAGTGTTTTTCTGACTGACACATCTCCATAATCCACTTTGACAACACCTGGAATTTTTCAGAGAAATATACAGATCAGTTCGTGCTATTTTTGTTTTAGCACTGTTTCACTCTGTTTACTTTGACATCAGTTTTTTTCTCTGTAATTAAAATTCCATCAAATTCAATTGCATGTGCAGCTGCTACTACACTGATTTTCTTACTACCATCCAATTAGGACATTAAATAGTTATAAAAAACAGTTTTTCCATTGCTTATGACTTTTCAAATGCAAATATTTATCACCAAGTACTTGTACTTCTTGAATTGAATAATTAATCAACTAAGTGTAAATTGGCATTATTTTAGCATCTCATAATCAAAGCTTAACTGAGCTGTGTGATAACGTGGTTGTTTCTCTTTAATAAAAATTTCAATATTTTAATGCTCATATTTTCCTTAGAGTGTCATTTATTCACCACCTGTAGATTTCATGAGAAATTTATATAAACATGATCCTCACAATGGACAGCACATATGTGTTCTAACTTTTCCTTTTTCTTGTTGAACTTTTACTCTATCTAGGTTTACCACAGACCTTATTTTTTTTTTTTGAGGAAGATTGGCCTTGAGCTAAGATCTCTTGCCAATCTTCCTCCTCTTTACCTCTTTTTCTCCCCAAAGCCCCAGTAGATAGTTGTATGTCATAGTTGTACATCCTTCTAGTTGCTCTGAGTGGGACACCACCTCAGCATGGCTTGATAAGCGGTGCATAGGTCTGCACCCAGGATCCGAACCTGCAAACCCCAGGCTGCCGAAGCAGAGGGCATGAACTTAACTGCTACGCCACTGGGCCAGCCCCAGACTTTTTTTTATTGATTTTTTTTTCCTGTTTTATTTTGTGAGTTACCATAAGCCACCTCACATCCTTAGATAAGTAAGTTGGTAAATAAATAAGCACAAAGAAACTAACATAAACAAATGGAATATATTCACATGAGTATATTAAAATTGCTTAATTTTATTTCATATAATAGTAGAATATATGAAATTAAAATGAATATTTCCATTGAAGATTATAAAAGAATGCTTGCTAGTTGGGAAGCAAAAAGAATAATGCCACTAGTTTTTATATAAAAAGATATCATGGTGACATGATTTGCTCATTATTATCAATATTACAAATGACATTTGATGGAAATCACTAAATGACTGTGATAAGATTGCAATTATTTCTTAGATTATTTTGAAAAGGTTTCTATTTAATGTGTTTCTTTAAGACTAGTAAGCAACCAGACTTTGGCACAGAAAAAAAAATGACCCAGTATTTAGTATATTCTATCCCAACCAAGCAGCAAAGCCAATCAATCATTCTGTAAATGAGGAACAATTGTTTAGACACCCTAAATGTCTGTAACTAATGCCATTATTTGGGTCACTATATTCAAAAGTGGCAACACTCTTGAAGGTCATCACCTGTTAGTTCCCCCCTACCCCCCACTGTCTCTTCAGAATTTTTGTTTTTACAAAATTAAATGCCTTAGTGTTGTTAGAAAGCATTCTGATGGTATTTGAGCAGATAAACAATTTCCTTCTAAAAGAAAATATTGATTTTTCTAGCTGGTGTTTGGACAGAAAAGAACAAGGTCTTTGGGCTTTTTGAAGAGAGAAATATTTGCTTTGAAAATAATTCTATCCAGAACTTCCAATCTGGAGTGCAACCTTCAACAGAAGAGGCTTGAAAACATTTACAAAATAGATCACTAAAAAAATTTCTCTTCGTGTTAAGTGCTATGGCAATTGAAATGATCTAATTGATAGTCTTCAAAATCATATACAAAGGTGCCATTGGGCCTAAGGAAAAAAGGAACTGTAGTTTCAGAGGACTTAGTTCAACAGTCAGTTTGACTGTTCTGGTTTCATTTTTGAGGTGGATTCTTCAAACATGCTAAGGTCATTCCCAATTCATGGCTTTGTACTAGTTCCTGCTCTTGTCTGGATTGGTATGACCCTGGAACTTATAGGGTCACTTCATCCAAGTCTTTGCTCAAACTTCACTTCCCCAGGTTCACCTTGTCTTTCCATTGAAAGTGATCCCTCCCTCTCATCATCCTGGGTCATGCTCTACCCATCTATCCTGCTTAATTGTTCTCCAGGGCACTTATTACTACACGATATGATATTATAGATTAATTTGCTCATTGCAGTCCCAAGAAAAACTTTGACCAAATTACTTAATCTCTTGAAGGCTAAGGTATCCTATCTAACAATATCTTATAAGATGTTGTGAATACTAAATAATGTCTGAAAAGGCATAGTAAAGTCCCTGGTATATAATAATTGTTGAATGCATATTGAATATTGTAATGGCTATCTGTTGTTTTTGCATGCCTGACATCCATTCTGCCTTCTGGTAAGAGATTTCAAGTTTTCTTTGGGCAACCATCTCTCCCCCACTTTTAGTTTGCATGGTTTGGGGACCCCATTCCTCTACCCACCTTTCCAGCTCCAACTGGGGCACAGACTAAAGGCATATTACCCGGGAATCTTGTTAAAATGCAGATTCTGATTCAGTTGGTCTGGAGTGAGGCCTGAGAGTCTGCGTATCTAACAAGCTCCCAGGGGATGCTGCTGTTGCTCAGGCCAAATTCTGAGTAAACCCAAGACAATCAGAGCATTCCATTTCTCAACCTTACACCCGACCCATCATAATGATTGGTTCAGGAATGGGTATGTGAACCAGCCAGCTTAATAAAAGTATACTGAGAATTTGCTGGGACTATTAAGAAGTTGAAGCTCTACTTCTTCTGGAATTGCTAGCTATAAGATAATTTAAGCCTGGAACTTCTGGGGTTACCATATAGAGAATGCCTAAGTCAATGATGCCAATACAGCAGTAAGGTAAATAAACAGATGGAAAGAGAAAGAGAAAGAGAAAAAGACAAAGAGAGTAGAGGCCAAGCCAAGATTAAGTCAGCAGATTTTTATTGTGTTCCAGCTATACACAAAGCATGTTTTCTAGGCACTTGGGATACATCAGTGAACAAAACAAAAGTCTTTTCCTCTATGGAGTTGACAGTCTAGTGGAGGGAGACATAAATAGACTGTAATACATTAGAAGGTGATACACGCTATGACAAAAACAGACTAGGGTGAAGGAGCAAGGTTGCAATAGAAGGAATCTTAATGCATTATTATTTTTTCAAAGCCAACCTATAAGAGTTGCAAGTTTTAAGGTGAGTCTTTCCGTGGGACTTGCACAAACCCCGGAAAAGCTTTGACGGAGATAAAGATTCATAAAGAGTTAGAAACAAGGAGTATTTTAATTAACTCCAGGTTTGCAGGTTTGATTAATAGGTAAATGATAACACTTATGGGTTGTTATACTTTAATAACCTGCCCTTTATTCATCATTTTAAAATCTATTTCATGGTAGTATTCAATTGAGATATGTAGAGCAATCATGTTTTAAATTCCTAAATAGATAATAGATTGAAGATCATAATAATCTCAGTCAAGTTCTTCCTTTAGTAGATGCCTAACAAACCTAATAGTTATGGTTCCCTATAATCAAGGCACCTGATGACAGAAGAGCCTGATTAGAGGCTCAAGCTGCGAGTTCCATGTGTAAGAATATATATTGCAGCATAGCTTGAAGTGGTGAAAAGGGGAAATGATTTTCCTTCAATAAGGGAATGCTTAAGTAAATCAATGGTATATCTAATTGACAAAATATAATTCATGTATTGAAAAAATTATGTCTATAAGAATATGGAAAAATGTTTATAAATAAATAAAAATATAAATAATTTTTATTATATTATCATTATAAGTAAGCAGAATGAAAATATATGGAATAACCAATAAAACTGAGAAAAATAAAAACTGCACATTCCCTTTGCTACTAAAAAAAATAGAGAGAACTTGGGGACCGGCTGGTGGCGTAGCAGTTAAGTGCACGCTCTCCGCTGCGGCAGCCTTGGTTCGGATCCTGGGCGTGCACCAACGCACCACTTGTCAAGCCATGCTGTGGCAGCATCCCATGTAAAGTAGAGGAAGATGGGCACAGATGTTAGCCCAGGGCCAGTCTTCCTCAGCAAAAAAAGAGGAGGATTGGCAGATGTTAGCACAGGGCTGATTTTCCTCACACACACACACACACACACACACACACACACACACACAAAAGTAATAATAGTAAAAAGATAAATCATTTTTAAACCAACTAGAGATTATTGTATTCTGATTATATAAATACTATATTGTGTCAGAGCTTTAGCAGATTACTTGGAATGATTTTTTTAAATTTAAAATTACTCTTTTAATCCACCATTTTCATTTCATCCATTCTTGATATCCACACAAATTACCCAGGCTCATCACCGGTCATTAGGAAGTCACCAGATAAAACTGCATTAACAGGCTGATGGCCCATACCAGCTAATAAGGCATCATGATTATCTGTTGAATTTATCATTTACTATTATTACTGCAATTTTATTTTGATGGAATAAAAATGAAATAATGAACTGTACAAAGATCACTTGTTCAGCTGAGGGCTATGTGACATAGAAGCAAATATTAGACAACTTCTCGATTTATTTAAGTCTGATTGATCTCCCTAGTCAAAAGTTTGGACAGGTCTTGAGGTAAAATCTTCTAGGTAATTGCCTCAAACTTCAGTTCATTTTGACAATAAAAATCTCATATTCAACTGCTTGGTTCCAGATCAGTGAGAATTTAAGTAATAAGAAAAGTGAATCTTGGCAACAGCCTTTTAAAATAAAGGTCAATTTAACATCAGTTGAGGCAAATGGACTATAACATCTACAATCTCTAGGAAAAATTTTCAGGTAAGGACCTTCAAGGCAGTGTTTACCACCCTTCAGAAGCTAGAGCAGCCGGAGTATGTAGTCATCTGCTCCCTAACTCACATATCTTATGGAAAAAGCAAAGGCAATATCGAACCAATGAAAATACTACTGATCTACCTGTACACATTTTATGTTTTGTTTTTTGCTTTTATTCCCCAGTAAAGAAGGATTTGCATACAGTTTTTATATTGATCTTTTTAGAACTTCTTACAGTTACTTGAGAAGTATGTATTCATTGCAGATAATTCTAAAACATAGGTAAGTATGAACAGTAAAATAAAAATCACCTGCAATATAACTATATTTACATTATAGTAATGACTTTTCTAGACTTCTATTTATATATAACTACACAGATACAACTTTTCTTGCAAAAATTGATTCATACTGTAATATACACCTGCAACTTGCTTTTTTCCTAAAACAGTAGGTCATGAACACTTTTCAGGTCAATTAAACTCTTTTATAACTTTGTTTTTACTGCCTCTGTGGCATTCTATTTTACCAGTTGGTAATAACTTACTTAGTCATTTCCCTATAGTTGGACATTTAAGTTGTTTCTAACTTTGGACTTTAAAATCAAGGAATATCTTTGTACTTTTTATTATGTATGCCCTTGATTATTTTAATCAGGTACTTTCTAGAAGCAATGTATTTTGATAAATTATATGCTGATTTCAAGAATTTTAAAAATATATATCTATTACTACCCTGCTGTTCAGAAAGGTTGCTCAAATTTACATGCCCTCCAATTGGTATAAGAAGCCAATTTCTCTTCCAGAACATTGACTATTTTAATTTATTCTTTAATTTACCACTTTTTGTTATATGGAGAAAAATGGCATCTCATTGTTATTTAAAATTGATTACTAGTGATGATAATTATTCTCCTACTGGCCTTGCTATTTCTTCTTTTATAAATTGCCTGTTCTTTCCCTTTTCCCAGTTTTCCATTGAAGTGTTCGCTTTTTGATTTACAAGCATTCTTGATACAAGTATATTGGGGATACATATTGCAGATATTTAAATTTTTAGGTGCTTATTTTTACAATACAAAAAAACGCTAAAAATCTTTTCCTTTGTTTTCTGCTCTTCATATTATGCTTAGAAAGGCCTTCACTATCTTAAGATATAAAAAAATGTTCAGCTATATATCTTTAATTCTTCAATTTTTTCACTTCATATTTTTTTCATTTAAGTCATTAATCATCTGAAATTTATTTTAGTTTGTCTCCAACCATGTTTCTTTTTGGCTTTTGTTCCTTTGTACATATAATATATATGTTTTTTAAATGATTCACTTGTTTTTGTTTCAGTTTGCTTTAATTAAGGACACTGGTCAGCTCTCTAATATATCTTATTGCTTATAGGCCAATCACTTTTATAATCTAAGTTTTATCTAGGATCAACTTAGTATAATCTATCGCTGTATATTCAGATGATATTTTGACCCCTGTGAAATCTAAATGAGGATTTGCATTATGATATTGGTTTTCACTGAGGGTAAATTTTAAAAAAATAGTTACTCAAAACTTGTTATTGTACCAGCATTATGAATATGCTGAGGTCTTTAAGTATCTTATCACATAATTTCGTTTTGTTTTGTTTTTAATAAGAAATCTCAGGAGCAATTTCTTTTGTGGACTTAGAAACAGGAAAAGGTGTGTTTTTCCCTAACAAGTGATTTACTTTTATCTTACAACACTACTAACTTTATAGCTATATACTCTATCCCATGTATCATATGAATTTATAATTTAGAAAGCCATCTCAAACCATTTTTGGAATAGGACAAGCACTCTTCCATCACTCCATGGCATGGTACGGTATGGTTAGGTCTCAGAAGTACTGGAACAATAGAGCATTATTTAAGGGACTTCATGGTCTAAACTCAATAAACAATTTTGTGTACACTTTCTCATTAAATCTCTATAACAACCCTATCTAGTATTGTTGTTTTCTGTTTGTTTCAAAGAAGAAAGAATTGAGACTTTGAATGGTTAAATAACTTGCTCAAGCTTATTTACAAAATAGGAAGAGGAGGATTAGAAGTCACTCACATCCATCTAATATCCAAGTCCAGGCTCTTGCCTATTCTATTAGAATGGGATCAAAAAACTGGAGAAACTTTGAAAAACCTATACAGACATATCTTTCCCTGGGTAGGGGCACAAAACATGATAATTATCTTTCCTTGAAGGATAGGTGACAGGTCAATGTGATCCAAGATCCTGGACAAACTTGAATTCTTAGAAATAAATGATCAGTAATGACATAATCGGGAGTTATTCTACTGATTTGACAATTAAATACAAGCCAGAGATTTTAGAGTGCAATTGACTGACCAACCAAAATATTTCCATAAAGTGCTTCACAAATTGTGTCCTAGCCATCGCTAGTTCTGCAGGATGCTAGATATAACTGTTTCTTCAGTTTATGACACATATTATATTATTATACCATCTCTGAAATAGTGATATATATTCTATAATCAATGGCATCTTACAGTTGCTCCTGGGGAGAAGACAATTGTATTGTAGTTGTCACTGCTTGAGTATGTGCAAACGTGATTTTCTCTTTGTGAAATAACTAGCCAGTTGCAGTTTCAGTAATTAATTAATGGACATTTAAAATCAATGGGCATTTAAATACATCCTGATTATTGTCTGAAAAACTTTCATTTGATACTTCTGGCAAAATCAAGAAAGTACCAAGATGAAAATTTGCTGAATGGTTTCAGGGACTTGGAAGACAATCCCAGACATAATAATGTTTTCAGAAAGCCTACATCATCAATCACCTTGATGGCATTGAGGACAGTGGAGGGAAACACATGCACAGCAGTCAATCTGCACTGAAAACTGATTCAAGAGTCAGCCTCTAAACGTGAAGAAGTTGCTTGACCAATTTATTTTGCTTATTTAAAAAATTATATGTATGTAAAAGAATGAGATATGATCAAAAAGCTGTGTCTGAATTGGTTTATATCTAAAAAGAGTCCCTTTAATAGGGACAAGATAATTCTAAGTGAAAAGGAAATCTTACATTATAGTTTAATTGGAAACTTTTTCTTAGTGGTATATAATAAAATGGTGATCATTAAACTGATGGCAGCTTAAGTTAGATGAAATATAGTACTTAAACATTTATCTGGTTATAGTTTAATAGAAATAATAAGTTAAACAAAGTCAAATAGGTGTCTTTACTACAAGACTTTTCAGAACTTTAGCTATGCCAAAGAGTATTTTGACTATCCAAAGTAGGTAGGATTTCCCAAGTTTATTTGTCCTTTTTCAAAATTTTGGGACAACAATGCTCCACTGAAAACAATGAGAAACTCAGCTTTATTGTATTTTCTATGTCTAAGCAAAAACATTAGTCATTCACAAGACATAAATTGATCCCATTAGAGAAAAATCTTTGTGGAGGAAAAAAATTCTGTATGCTTTTCACATTTTCTTATTAGCAAGTTTCCATCACAAGATTTTAATTAAGCCAAGACAGTGGTAGTAAATACAAACATATATATTTGTTGATGTATATATTTATGTTCAGTTCCTAGAACAGTATCTTGTGCCAATAGACATTCTTTAAATGTTACTTGTACTGCTCTCTGGCACGTGCTCTCCCTTCCCTCTTATACTTTCCTTCTCATTCTTTCTTGCATTTTCTCACATATATGTGTGCGTAAGAAATATGTCTCTATATATTTGCTTTCATGACTTAGAATTACTACTTTACACTTACTAAACTAAAAGTGTTTTAGATTTATTTAGATGTATATTTTATATTACTCTTTTATATAGACTTATAAACTTACCTCTCTTTTATATATATCTTACCTCTCTCTCTCATATATATCTTACCTCCCTTCTCTCTCTCTTTTATATATATCTTACATATATATATATATATATATATATATATATATATCTTTTACAGGAGAGAGAGAAAGAGAGAGAGAGAAAGTTTATGCAAAATTTGGCTCCAAAGTGTTAGGGTCTTATTAACAAACAACATCATTAACAATAACTTTTAATATTTATTAAAGTAAATTTTCCTAGTCTGTATTTAGTCAGCATTCTTTTCTGAGAAGCCAATAAAAAATCTAATTATGTTTTTAAATTATGGGTTATTAGGGAAAGAAAAAACTAATATGACCCAGAAAGACTAGTGTGAATTAGTTGTCGTATCTTACTAACTCAAGTAATATCTGAGATTATATTATGGAAGATGTTAACTCAAATAGAATAATTATTAAGTACACATAGTCAATTCTTGATTATCTAGGCTAACAGAAGGTAAACCTATGGTACATAATTTTTTCCAATAGGAATGACTTTTATATCATTTAAAGATTTCTATTTATGCAGCAAAGGGAAAGAATTCTGAATATATGTAGATATGATTAAACGAGATTAAGAACACACCAGTTCACTTAGAGACTAGTTCACACTGCCTGGGTTTGAATCTTGTTCCTCCATGTACTGGATGTGTGATATTGGGCAACTTATGTAACCTCATAAGGCCTCAGTTCTTTCCTCTATTAAGTGGGCATAATGATAACACCTCCTCAGAGTGTTATCGTGATTATTAAATGAGTTAACATGTAAAACACTTAAACAGTACATGATACATACTAAGTGCGAACTAAATGTTACCTATTATGTTTGCTGTTGTTTTAATATGGAAATAGACTTCAAAGGGCACACCGTACCCTAATAGAAGAGCAGGCTAGTTATTTTCTGAGCCTGTGTGCTTCTGTTGTAGATCAGATGAATGCAATGGGAAATCAACAACTTAACTTTGGCCCAGATGCCCTTTCAGTGAGAAGCCTACCATACATCACTTCCAAGACTTCTCAGAGTTACACTCCTACAGGTATCCTTTAAGGTCTCAAGCCAAGTATTTTTCTAAACCCAAAGTACTAATAAAATGAAGCTGAAACTCCACACATTTCTGCATGTAACATTTCCCCTTTCCCAATCTGTGCACTGCAGTGATTTTGACACATCTACCTTACAAGAAAAATGCAATTTCCATAATCATGGTCTGCCAGTTAAGAAGATACACTACTAAGAACAGGAGGAATTCAGATTAAAAAAGAAAAAAAAACTGTTCTAAGATAACATGATGATTTCTGGTTAGCCAGAAAAATTGCAAAGATATTCCCAACCTCTACTGTCAACCAATTTTCCCCTTCTGTCCTGAACTATGATAAACGAGGGAGCTGGAAAGGCTAGAGGAGAGCCATTAGTCACCCCCGGGACACTGTGCACTGTTACTATGGAACAACCGATGACAAAAATTTCAATAAGCATGAGTTTGACTTATGATTTTGGGGAATGGTAGAGTAACATATTGCTCCTGGGTTTCCCATGCAGTATTTGTCTTCTTCTAGTATTAGTCGTGTCAAAGACTTGATACTGAAAACAAAGTAAAGTTTATTTATTGTATACATGAGATACAGTTCACAAACCAGACTTAACACTGCTTGGTATGAGAACTTCTCAGCAGTTACTAAATGAGAGCAACATTCATGAAATAGGCCAATATGTGTCACTTGTACTATTGTGATGCTAAAATATTCTTCTACATAATAGTTTAGTACTCTATTATACAGAGAATTCTAACATGCCTCTTCTTTTTTAGAGCTTTGTATTTTTCTCAGGATGTCACTGGTCTAAGACTATGCTACCATTTAATTCAACAAACTCTTCGGGTCCATAGAGGGGACTGGGCAGCTGAAGGGGAAGGCAGAATGCCAACATCTTGAAAAGAATAGCATGTGTGTAATGTAGTTTTTTTGTTTTCTACTGAGGATTTGATTTGTTTAGGGAAAAGGAAAGCATTTTGAATCATACCATAGCTACGGTATTCAAATATACAAACTCTAAAGGATATCGCGAGTGTTTTCTAAAATATAAATAATCTTGCAAATATAAATTTAAGCTTCTCACATTATTTCTTCTGTCTTCTGACTGCCTGTTGCAAATAAGTTAAAACCTCAAAATCACTGGTCAAAAGATGAAAGAGGTAATTACTGAAAACTGGGGGAAAAAAATTGCAATGCAGTAAAAATTTACTGATTAAGAACTGTATAAAATCACAGAATTGCATCAAAATTGTAACAGTTTGAGTTAGAAGTGACCTTTCACAGATGAAAAACCTAACGCTCACAAAGTTGATTGGACCTGCGTGAAGATTAAGTATTTCATGTGTGAATGATCCCCCTGAGTATGAATTCCAGATCCACCATATACCAGCCATGTGACCTTGGATAAACTACTTTACACATGGAAGGTACAATACAAAGAATAATTGTAACTACTTCATAGAATTGTTATGAGGAAATAAATGAGATAATGCATACAAAGTACCTTGGCACAGAGTGAGAGCTCAAACATTTTAACTATTGTTATGTCAAAAAATTATAAATGTCTTTTGTTCAGTTGTATAAACTTTGCAGAAAAGTATTCCATAATCTAATAACAGATTACAGTCTTATTATTCTACTTTTTGAATTTTTAGATACAAATGGGAAAATTTTTAAGTTTAATTATATTCCTTCTGCTAGATTGGAAAATTTTACAGCAATTTTCAGTGATTTAGTCATAGGTTAAGATATTTGCTACTTCAGATAGTAGTCATTAAGACAGTGTTTTATTAATATTTTCATGCGGCTCAACAATCTTAATCTCTTTAATCTTTTTCACGTAGTCTTTAATCTTGCATTCTTTTTCTTCTTGCCCAATGTTCAGTGTTTACTGAGTTAAGAGGTACTCTAAAAGGCAGTGTTACAGAATTCATCACAAATTTTTAAAAACATTAAAATTGTATGGTTACCATATAGTATAATTACAGATTTCTGCTTGATAATAAACCATTGCTGTTTCAATATTTACAGAACACAGGCACTAGGGGCCTAATTCATATTCAGTGATTATTAATACATCAGTATGCTTTCACATTTTAAGTAGTTTCTAGATAATTAACTTTTTTTTTTTTTTTTTTTTTTAAAGATTTTATTTATTTATTTTTTTCCCCCAAAGCCCCAGCGGATAGTTGTATGTCATAGCTGCACATCCTTCTAGTTGCTGTATGTGGGACACGGCCTCAGCATGGCCGGAGAAGCGGTGCGTCGGTGCACGCCCGGGATCCGAACCCGGGCCGCCAGCAGCGGAGCGCGTGCACTTAACCGCTAAGCCACCGGGCCGGCCCTAGATAATTAACTTTTAAAAGTTTCTTTATTCTAGACACACAACATGAGAGTCAAATAGCCTACTAAGGAACTGAATATGTTGGAGAATATTAGACAATGTTAATAGACCAAAGATAAATTACTTTAAAATTATTTACACTAAAACAAGATTTTAATTTCCACTCACAGCTTCATAACCAAGGTCTCTATTCTTAAAGATGGTAAATAGTAACTAACAAAAGTTAAGAACATTTGATCAAATCTTGTTAATAAAAATCTAATTTAAGGCTTTCTCTAAAAAGGAGAGAAAGCTACATGGCATTTTGCGCAGTGGATTTATTTCAGTAGAACATATAATTATTTCTTAGCCAATATGACACCTGTTTTATCATACACAAATATAAAATTTTCAACTGTCCTACCAAGAGGGGCTAATGACATAAAATTTAGGTGGTTTGTTTTAATTGTTGCTGATGTAGTTTTGTTTTCTGCTTTAAAAGAGCTAGGTATCATTTATTAACCATACACTATGTATTTCCAGCCACTATCATATGTTGTCTGAAATTACTGCTATCATTATGGTTTCATTTTACATAGTGTAACAAGAAATTTTCCTGCGACTGGGCTTTAAACATTTTGTTAAGTCTTAGTTTATCCAATTTTAAGTGCAGAGAGAAGATTCTTGATTATGCAAGCCAATGTAGAGGCATCATGATAAAATGGCTCAGATCAACGGTTAATCCAAGGAAAACCATCTTTGAATTTGTAATACACAGCTTTTAATACATACTTTTGTAATACAGGAAATTGTTGCAACCAACCTGCCCCCTGCATTGTTTAACTTAGACAAAATGCAATTTTTATGCATGTGTAAACC
The DNA here is from genome assembly GCF_057802395.1 of Ceratotherium simum simum. Lineage (NCBI taxonomy): Eukaryota > Metazoa > Chordata > Mammalia > Perissodactyla > Rhinocerotidae > Ceratotherium > Ceratotherium simum. The sequence goes on along the minus strand of NC_141908.1, from coordinate 35,969,302 downwards.
ATATTAGACAAGGCACTTACAACAAAGAGATTGAATAATGGTTTTGATGTAAGTTTTCCAGAGTTCAGGCTTTTCCTATTAGAAGGAGGTTCAGAAAGAAGCCATCCTCCCTAACTTAAAATATTAGCTATGCACTTCCTCATTGTCTCAAGACAAGAGGCACAAAGCTACACATCTCAGATCACTCATAAGATAGTCAACCAGGGAGTTTTAGTAACATTGGTGAAAATTGCATCAGTTCTTAATCTGAACATTGAATAAGTGTAGCAGAGCAACCTCCTGCTACCATCCCTGTGAACTTCTTGAATGGGGGTTTACTTTAAGTGTGGGGTATAGGGATGGGATTCTCTTACAGAGAATTGATATTCCCTGTGTCAGTTCCCTAGACAGGAAACTGGAGGTGAAATGGTCAGTGGGTCTGAAATTTCAGTTGTCTAGTTGGGTTTAAGATGATGGGGGTCACATGGACACAGTCGCAAGGAGGTAAGTCAAGATAACCCAGCTAAAAAGGTGACTGCCCTCCGAGATCCTCCTGAGCTTTGTTCCACCAGTAGGCCCCAGTGCCACATATGGCCAAATCACTAACATTTCTCTGGGAAGCCTTTCCTGACTACCCTATCTAAAATGGCACCGCTATCCTGCCAAGTCCCCTTTCATTACTTACTAATTTCCTTAGCTACTGTCATAATCAAACATACTATTTAATTATCTTATTTATTGTCTGTCTTCTAACTACAAGGTAAGATCCATGAAGATAAGGATTTTTCTCTGTTTCATGTACTTCTAGATCCCCAGGACCCCAGGACCTAGAAGAATGCCTGGCACATATTAAATAGTCAATAAATGTTTGTTAAGTGAGCAAATGAACTAGTCCTTTTCAGTCAGATTAACTACTTCTTTACAACTTTTAATTTTTATTTCCTTTGTAAAATCTCCTTTAAATAATTTAAAGTTAATGCATCAACTAAAACCACAGAGTGATTCTTCCTTTGTTGCTAAATTTAGAAGGTCAGGGCTTGATTTTGTTAGTGGAGCAAGTGCAAAGGAAAAGCTAATTTCTCTCTCTCTCAAATGCCAAGAAATTTTCTGATACAAAAATAAAACAAAAAATTCCCAGTGTCAATTAGCCTGGGTCATAGATATGTGAAAAAGGCTGGTCACAAAAAAGACAACGAACACAACCCAGACAACCCAAAAAGAGGAAACCATAGGACTAAAATAGGTCCTTACTAGAAGGATTACTATCACATCATTGTTTATAATTTAATATTTGTTGCATATACTCACAAAGCTAATATATATTTAAATATAAACTATTACTATTATTCTTAATCATTTTACTGTCTTCAAAAGTCCTATTTTAGGAAATCCTTCAGGTAGAATTATAAGGTTATATGTCAACTGGGCAGATCCTAACATTCTAGTATATTCCAGGTCCTGGTGCTAAGAGTATTCAAAATGAGGTCTATTGCAACCCTAACAGATTCTGCTTTAGTAAGACATCCTTTTCTAGGTGTAGAATTATATATTCACTAATCTATAAAGGAAGGAATTAGTTCAAGCCATAGAGAACTTATCTGGGAATCTTTAGATATTTGTTGTATCTTGGGAGACAAATCTTATGTTTTTCTGCTTTATTTCTTCAACCAAGCCTTATGGGACCATGGAAAACTCACAGATAATACTGTCCTAGATATCTATGAGTTTGAAGTAAAAAAATGTTTTTGTCATGATTTTAAAATTTTGTCTTATTTGCCAGATAATGTCCATAGTTATAAATGGACAAAGTAACCTGCCATTTCTTGTTCATTTTCATTTGGTGTAAAAGACATTCAGTATGATTTTGACATAAATTGGGATTACAAATTCAAGAGAGTCCAGTAAGACACAGAATCTAAAATTTATGCTACATGTATATCTGCATTATTTATTTATTATTACTATTAACTGAATTTGTTTTAAATAAAAGCCTTAAATTCTTATGGTCTTTTTAAAAATCCAGTTCTGCTGGGGAAATAAATAGATCTTTACCTCTTTGTATTAACTCAGTGAAAGATTATTGAAAAGAAATATTACATGATTTATCTCAAACTATATATATACCTTCTAGTGTAGTTCAAAGCATGCCCCTCAAAATATCCCTGCTATTATCTAACTGTGCAATGCAACATATAAGCAAGAAGATGTGTCATTAAGTAGCATGAACTGAACTCAAAATAGAGGCACTCTTATGAAGGTGGAATTTGCTCACGAAAAGACAATTTTTAGAAAAGAAGTGAGATGACTATCTGTATAAATAAAACAAAGCACCCATTTCTTTCAATCATCTTGTTATTCCAGGTAAAGTCATTTTTATTATGGATTATCTTAATAAACAGAACTTTTTTGTTGGGTATATTACTGCTCCATATCACTTGTTTTAAGTGAAAAAAAGGTAAATTATATATTTCTTTTGTCTCCCTTGTGTGACATAAAGTGGGATTTATATTTTGTAAAATCTGAATGTGTTCATTAATGACTAGATTCTTGAAATAAAATGCAACTTAAAAGAATTATGAAACCTCTAAGTAGATGTGCCAGGTTATGCATTGCCAAAAAAAAAGGCTAATGTGGACTCTCATATTCTTTATTACTCAAAGAATCCAGTAGATGGAAGCCTTTCTCTTTTAAAACTCAAACTGCTTCAAAAGCATGTGGTTGGATTTGCTTATTACTGATGAAAGAGTAGCTGGAAAAAAACACTTGCTCCCCTAAGAGCATATCAGAAAGACCACAATTTACCTGCTTTGTAAGTGGTTTGAAAATTGCATTATCAAAGTCAAGTTGTTTTGACCCCGATGAGGTGAATGAGAAAGGGAAGAATAAATAAATCGATTGATTCCTGAAGCCAGGATCTTGGTGGCTGCAGCTTTGTTTGTATTCCTTCATTAGTGTCCAGATTCTTGTCACCTTTTCTTAGTGATAAATTCCTTTGGCTAGTGGTTACAACTGTTTTCTTACACCACAGTTCTTTTGGATGAGCAGAGAAGGACATTCTGCATTAGACTCTCCTGGGATGAGCAAAGAAAAGTGGTCCAGGGTTTCTCCTTAGAGGTGAGGCTCAAGTGCACTGTCTGGCTGTGTTTCTCTTTGTCCCTGTATATGGCCTCTATCTCCCTCTCTTGGGCTGGTCACCTCTGCCTTCTAATACTTCTGAGTATTATCTCTGAGAACATCCGTAGATTGTCCTTACACTTGACCGTCCAGGGAAGGAATGATTACATTCTAAATAATTGATCAGATTTAGTCATTAAGATGAATTAAATCACTATTAGTCGATTAGATTGGTTATTTAGTTCTCTGTCTCTTTGAAAGATATTCAAAATTAGGGTTGTTAAAAAAAGTGTAGGTTTGGAGCATTTCACTGTACAGTGTAAGTCAAGTATTTTCATCAGTTCAAATCTCAATGGGGAATTAACATTTTGGCAGGAAAACTACACTATTCTTTAATTCTAAAAGGGGCAGTTGAATGGTGTTTTTCCAAGTGTTTACAAGTCGAACTAATGAAACAATTATATGTACAATGGCAACCTCCTCTAGTGTAGCTAGGGTACTTGAAATCAACACTACCTACTTTATACTAAATTGCATCACAATTAGGTGATGGTTCTCCCGCCCCCTTCTTGTTACTTAGTTCTGAAGTTTATAGTTAAGCTTTAATTTAGAGCCTTATCTCTGGTAATGGCTCCTAATCGCTCATCAGTTTTCCTTGTACTGAGCAAAGTCATCAGCTCATGTTTCATTGAAAACTCATTTAACCATCTCCCATATGCTTTTAAGGACAAAAAGGCAATATCCGTAATTAAGATTTGAAAAACAACAGCTACAACCACTTCTCTAGGTTAATAGTATGTAAGTACTCTTTCTTCAACAGGCAGAGATCTGGATAAAAAATTTGGATGATGTTTACTGAATACTAGAAATTCACCATGTATCTAATGGCTTACAGCAATATAATTAAATAATACTCCAATTTGCAAAACGGGGGGGTTTCATCTGGCAATCACAGCCCCACTTTCTATGCTGCACAAGAATGAAGAAAGAAGGAAGCAGGAAAAGGGAGGAGGCTGGAAGTAAAGATGATACTCTGTTGTAACTGGTGAACTGTCTCAGTTGACAAGCCTGAAGGAGAAACTCACAAAAGGCTTTGGGAACACAACTTTAGCCTCACAACTGAAGAGACCAAAATTGGCACTCAGATGTATGACATCTGCCTTAAACAAACAAAACAAAGCAAAATACACATAAAACCCACAGAGCTCTGAGTATCTTTGTTACTGCACTCCATTTAAAAATCTTTAGAAGTCCTTAAGGCCATACTCCTGCTGCATTTGTAAACTACTATTACAAGGCCAAGGTCAGAATTTGTACCTAAAATGGAAAAGCATTTGTTGTTACCATTCTGTGATCAAAACTGATTTTGAGTCTTTGACTTAGTTATTTTGTAAGACAAAGCAATTTTTAAAAAATTAAATTTTTAAAATTTAAATGTGGGATGTTCATTTATTTTAAAATAAATGAACAAGTTTTTATACAAGATCTTGGAGGAAAAAAACTCCAGTGATGGTGTTCTCTCTTCTATCCCTTATTGTCTTTGTGATCTTCAACAATTAATGTACCTTTTTGGACACCGCTTTTCTTCTTAGTAAATTGGGAGGCTAGACTAGATGATCTTTAAATTATCTTCAAGGTTTTGAATTATAGTCATGCACAGACAATCAAAGAAGAAAGGGACAGAAAAATCCCAGTGTCATTCAGAGTCAAGTCTCAATTTAAATTGTGAGGACATACATATAATACAACTTCAATTTTGTCATGTCATTCTTGTATTTATTTGATTACTAAAACAGCTAAGTTCAATGCTTTTTTTTCCTTTTTAATTAGTGTGTTTCCTCATACATTATGCCAGATGTCTTAGTCTCAGCATCAGCATCTGGTAATATATTACAAGTGCTGAAGCTTTAGTTATAAACTGAGGAATTCTTTTTGCACATTATTCATTTTTCATAATGTTTTCACGACTTTAATTGATTTGGTATTAAAATACTTAGCAAAACGTTTTGACTTTCTAAAATCAAAATTCAATTTTAGCTTATCTTAGTTCCTAGAAATAGTGTCCTTTTAAAAAAATGTTCTAAAAAAACTATTTTTAGACATATTAATGATTAAATGAAAGATTGAGTCCATATTTTAACTTATTTTACCATATCATATTGAAAAGGAAAAAAAGTAAATGGAGTTTATAACATTTTCATGACTTGAGTTCACCTATAAAACTCATGGCTTTTTTTTTTTTTTTTTGGTGAGGAAGATTGACCCTGAGCTAACATCTGTTGCCAATCTTTCTCTTTTTTGCTTGAGGAAGATTGCTCTTGAGCTAACATCCATGCCAATCCTTCTCCAGTATTTTTTTTTTTTTTGTATGTGGAATGCTGGCACAGCATGGCTTGATGAGCAGTGTGTAGGTCTGCGCTTGGGATCCAAACTTGCGAACCCCAGGCCACCGAAGCGGAGTGCGCAAACTTAACCACTATGCCATCAGGCTGGCCTGGCTTTTTTTTTTTTTTTAAACATAGAGACATGTATACTCTCTGTGTAAAGTTTCAAATACACAGAAAAGGAAGAATAAATTAATAATCACATACAATCCCACTACCCAGAAATAAGCAAAAGTAACATGTTATCACATTTCTCTTCAATATTTTTTTCCTATTATTTTTCATCTAGCTGAAAATATACTGTATTTTGCATTTTTGTTTTCTATATTTTACCTTATTTCCTAAGCAATTTTCTAGTGAAAAATACTTTGTAAATATTTTAGGGCTGCATGATAATCTATTAGATGTGCCATTATTTAATTACTCAGTCCCCTATTGTTGATTGTCAGATCTTATCCCTGTACAAAATTACAAATGACATTGTGATAAATGCATTTATGCATAATTATTTGCATGAATTTTTTAATAACCTGTAAATCTCTTTCTTAATAGGGCTCCAGGGACCAAAAATCTGCTTTCTATTGCCTCTAGTTGCTAGGGAAAATTTACAAGCACACAAATAAACCAGCAAAGCAGAGGAAATAGTGAATTCTTCCATATTCTAAGATCTTGAGACTTTTAGGATTGTTAGTCTGAGCAAGTTCTAGTCTCGTCTCTAACTAGACAAACTTCAAGTTAGTATGACTATAAAATCTCACTCAATTTGATGACTCTTGGAAGTTTTGAATGAAACCATCCATTTCGTGTAAATCCAAGTAACTTTCTTATAATCTAAAAAAAGGCTTATTTGTTTTTTATAAAGCCATTAGGTTTTAGACTCTTCACAAAGATGTCTGAACTATTCACCAAAACGTAGCCTTCAATATTTTTCAATTTTGATGAAAGCATTTCTTCCTTTCTAATACATTATATAACTTACTGAACATGATTTTAGGCAATAGATTTGCATTTCATTTAATTATTTGTCTATGTCAGGTATAAGCACCTAAGCTTGCTCTCTTAAACTCTGGAAAGCTCTGTATTGAATAAATTGTTTATTCCTATTTAACTAATTATGAGACAGGTAAGTTTTTCTATACATGTCTTGCCCAGGCTCTTGATCGTAATGACCCCCAAAGACTACTGTTTCTACAGGAAATTAAGATTTAACTAAAGCCCTAACATGTATGAGGGCTGTCTTTTTTTTTTTTTTTCAGGAAGATTGGCCCTGAGCTAACATCTGTTCCCAATCTTCCTCTTTTTTCCTTTTTTCTCCCAAAAACCCCAGTATATAGTTGTATATCCTAACTGCAGGTCCTTCTAGCTCTTCTGTGTGGGACGCTGCCTCAGCATGGCTTGATGAAGGGTGACTAGGTCCACACCCAGGATCCGAGCCGGTGAACCCCAGGCTGCCAAAGTGGAACTCACGAACTTAACCTGAACTTAACTGCTACGCCAATGGCCAGCCCCAGGACTGTCTTTTTTTTTTTTAATTTTTTGTTTATTGCAGTAACAATGGTTGATAACATTGTACATAATTTCAGGTGTACATCATTATACTTCTATTTCTGCATAGATTACATCATGTTCACCACCCAAATACTAATTACAACCCATCACCACACACATGTACCGAATTATCCCTTTTGCCCTCCTCCCTCCCCAATTCCCCTCTGGTAACCACCAATCCAATCTCTGTCTCTATGTGTTTGTTTATTGGATCAAGAAGAAGTAGAGAATTTGAATAGACCAATCACCAGTAAGGAGATCGAAACAGTAATCAAAATCCTCCCCAAAAATAAAAGTCCAGGACCAGACGGCTTCCCTGGTGAATTCTACCAAACATTCAAAGAAGACTTAATACCTATCCTTCTCAAACTCTTCCAAAAAATTGAGGAGGGGGGGAACCTCCCTAACTCATTCTACAATGCCGCCAAGGACTGTCTTTTTTAATTATTAAAAAACATAAAAGAGGGGCCGGCCCTGTGGTTTAGCGGTTGAGTGTGCGCGCTCTGCTACTGGCGGCCCAGGTTCAGATCCCGGGCACGCACCGACATACCGCTTCTCTGGCCATGCTGAGGCCGCATCCCATATACAACAACTAGAAGGATGTGCAACTATGACATACAACTATCTATTGGGGCTTTGGGGAAAAAAAAAGGAGAAGGATTGGCAATAGATGTTAGCTCAGAGCCAGTCTTCCTCAGCAAAAAGAGGAGGATTAGCATGGATGTTAGCTCAGATCTTCCTCACAAAACAAACAAACAAGCAAACATAAAAGATACACAAAATTAGGGACAGATTTTAAAATTGATTTTGAAAATGCATTTTTTTAATCATAAGGACTTGTTTTATCCCTTTTCCCCACTCAGGATCAGAATACAGCTGCAAATCGAGCAAAATGAATTCTTCCAACAGTAGAAAATAAAAATGTCTACTCCTGCTAACAGAAGACAAGATACCTGAAATTATACAGTTTCTGTCCCTTCTGGCTCCTCAAGGACTTTCCTCTTGCTATTGTTTATCTTTATCCTGAATCATCAATTTCTCCCTCTCTACTAGATCCCCAGGAGTACGTAAATATCCTCTAGTATTTCTAATTAAAAAAAACACAGTCAAAACTATAATAATAACAACAGACTTTTCTTGCCATGTGGTCACCTCTTGGCTCTCTTTCAAACACATAAAACAACTTCTGGAAACACTTGTTGATAAAAGTGATTCTCAATGCTGGCAGCATATTAGAATTACCTGGAGAATTCTTTAAAAATACTCCAAGCTCCAAAAATACTTTCAAGCTCTTCCCCCTACTCTCTCCCTCCCAGAGGCTCTGATTTAATTGATTTGAGATTAGACTGGTCTGGGATTGGGCAGTGGTAATTTCCAAAGATCCACAGGTGATTCTAAGATGAATCCAGGGTTGAATAACACTGGTTGATATTCTCTCTTTCCAATTCCACACTTCCCATTCCATCTTCAGTCTGCTCTAAGATGGCTTCCATCAACACCACTCCACTGAAACTCAGCTAAACAAGGTCACCGATCACTTCCATGTTATCAGATACGTTAGTCACTTTGTGTCCCCATCTTACCTTCTCAGCAGCACTGCACACAGGTGACTATTCCCTTCTTGACAGCTTATCTTTTCTTAGCTTCCACAATACCACACTCTTCTGTTTTTCTTTCTATCTCAGTAGCCACTCTAGATTGTCTTTGGTGTCTCCTCTTATGCTGGCCTTCAAAATGTTGTTATGTCCTGATTCTGAGACTGTTTTATTCTAAACTTCTCCCTAGGTAATCTCATTTAGTCCAATGGGTTTAAATACTATATAAGCAGGTGACTCTCAAACTGTTAACACTAATCCTGACAACTCAAGATTTATAAATCCAACTATTTGACACCTACACTTCAATATCTAGGAGGACACATCAACAAGTCCAAAACAAAACTCTGGATTCAGCCCTACCCAACCCGAAACTGCTCTTCCTCCAATCTTCTCCATCTTAGCAAATGGCATCTCCAACCACTCAGCAGCTCATAACTAAAATCCAAAGATTTTCACTTCTATTTCTCCCACCATTCCCCCTCATCCAATCTATTAGCAAACACTGTTGACCCTACTTCTGTGACATATACTAATTCAGATCACTTATGCCATCCCTCTTATTACTGTCCCAGTCAAAGCTCCCATTGGTTCTCCTTTTGATTATGAAAGTAGTCTTCAAACTGGTTTTCTTGCTTATATTCTTTCCTCTTTACATTCAGTATTCCACAGAGCCACCAGTCATTTTTTGAAAATGTAAGCCAGATTTTAATATGCTTTACAAACCCTCCAATGAGTTCCCACCACTTAGGATAAAATCAAACTACTTAGAATAGTCTAGAAGACTCTGCATTATCTTGTCCTTCTCTACCGTTCCACCTATGTTTTGTTTTAATCCCTCCCTCGCTAATTATGCCTTACTAGCTTCTATGGACTGATGTGCTCCCCCCATTCATATGTTGACACTCTAACCCCTAGTATGATTGTATCTTCATGATGATATGGCCTTTAGAATATACTTAAGGGTAAACGAGGTCATAAAGGTGGGGCTCTAATCAATAGAATTAGTAGCTTTACAAGAAGAGGAAGAGAGAGAGAGAGACAGAGAGAGAAAAAGAGAGAGAGAGCTCTGCACACCCACAAAGAGGTCAGGTGAGCACACAGCAAGATGGTGGCTGTCTATAAGCCAAGAGAAGAGTCCTCAGAATGAAACTTATCTTCATGACACATTTATCTTGGACTACTCAGCCTCCAGAACTGTGAGAAAATAAATTTCTGGTGTTTAATTCACCCGGTATACAGTTTTCTGTTATGGCAGAGTGAGAAGACTAATTCAGATTTTCTTTCTTTTCCTCAGAAATATCAAGCTCATCCTTATCCCATGGTTTTGCACTAACTGTGTCTTCTGCCTTAAACACTCTCCTAGATTGCTACACGGTTGTACCTCTTCATTGGTTCAAATGCCACTTTCACAGAGAGATCTTTTCAAACCATTCAATATAAAGCAGCCGTCTCCTCCAGTTGCTCTTACCTATTTTATTTTCTTTGTCTTTGTCCTATTTATTTTCTTACTTGTAAATTATTCATCTACTCCACTAAATTTAAACTCTATGAGAGCTGGAACTGCATCTGTCCTGTTCACTGTGGGATCTCTAGTATTTAGAACAGTGCCTAGCATGAACAGTAATCCTTGTTGAATGAATAAATATCTGGAACTCATAACAAAATTGAATAAAGCCAAAAGGACTTCTGCAAAAGGAGACAAATTCCATGATCTGAGAAATACTCAAGTGGTTTGAAAGAGTTATGTGAGGTATTGATACAGTATCGGCAAACATACAATGATTAAAGAGAGGTCTTTGATTCTCTTCCTTTCCTGGGAGCTGGCAGTGACTAGACAGAAATTTTGCTTAGGTATTGTACACGTGTTTCTTAAATAATTTTTAGAAAACTGAGGCACATATGGATTCTGATTTCATTTAAGAAAACTGAAGCTCATATAAGTGAACCTTAACCAAAGTTACATGTAAGTGAGCAGGATTTAGTCCAGTCTGTTTAAAGTCTGTACTCTCTCAACAGTGCCAGGTTGCCCCTCTCAAAGTCTCTTCTAGATACAACTAGACACAATGTTATATGAAAGAAATTTTGTCTCAGGCTTTTAAGGCTGTCCAAGGAAACCTTTGTCTTTGATAAATTAAGTACAATCCTCAAGAAAATAAACTGGGTGGCCCCTTAAAATCTCCACCAGATATTCCATGACTCTAGAACACAATGGAACTTTCACTTGATGAATCGTGGAATAAAACCAGCAAGATCTGACCTTTGAAGGAAGTTAAAGAGAATGGTACCTCAGTAGCATCTTGTTGCCAACATCTCTTACTAGCCACCAGAAAGTTGTGGAGTGTTCTCTGGGATGTTATAGCGAGGTAATAATTACAACAGTCAACATTGATTGAGCATTTCTTCTGTCCCAGGCCCTGTTCCCATAACTGTATGATGTAACTGTTATCCCCATTTTAGTAATGAGAAAATTAAGGCTCAGAGAAATCAACTAACTGTTAGCCATCCAACAAAGAAATGGCAGAAACAGAATTCAAAAATGACAAGTCTGACTGCAGACCTCTGGCTCTTTAGCTCCACACTAGGCCAGCTCAACCAACTCCCTGCCTCCAATTAGCCAATTCTTCCAAAGTTAAAACCCAGTAAATTTTTACTCTACAAATAAAACATAAACACAGTAATATTAGGGAGACATCTGACTAAATATCCTCCATAGAAGAATTGCCTTCACCCCACATAAGTAGCACTCATAGTTCTTTAAGAGAAAGATTGGTCGGCATCTGGTCAGCCACTCTCCCAGAGAGGGCTTTGCTATTATCTCAATGTTGGCGGGGATTTCTATGCTGTGGCCAGCTTTGTCTGAGCAATACTGGCCTTTGCATTGTTTAGTCTCCTATGGGAACAAGCTCATAGTAAGAATATCAGGAAAAAAAACAAAAGAAAATTCATGCAGGCTTCTCATTATGAAGAAGTAATAAATTGTGGTATCAGATCTGTGAGACTGCCTTTTTTCACCAGAGCCAGAGATATTTTTTCACATATTTTTATCCAATTTATTATCCATTGGATTTTCTTTTAATCAAAGTGAATTCATTGGAGACATATACAAAGAGTTTATTCTAAGGAAAAAAAAAACACCACGTTTCAAAATTTATTCTTTGCCAAAACCCAATCTTTCTTATCTGTATTACTGGCCTATTGACTGTTTACAATTTACCATTACTCTTTTTTATTCAAAGACATTTCAGAAAACATTGTGAGAATCTCTATTGTAAATCGTCATACCTTACTCTTGAACTTCCTGTTTTTCCCATTTTCAGTATTCCCACTTCCCATGACAAATGTTTTCATCCTTAGCTGCTTTTGTTCCATAATTATTCTACTTTGAACAATTTTTTATCCACGGTCTTCATTTAAAAATGTTTCTTGATCATCTCTATCCTTTATACTCTTGCTTTATCGATAGAGAAATTGACAAAGTCATGAAAATTCAGCCTTATTTTTTCGTTAAGATAGAACTTATAGCTTCCAGACTGTTTTATAGTCAGGACCTGCCCAAAGTGTCTATTCAAATTTGTGATAGGAACCAGGAAAATGTGTGATTTTCCAAAATATCAGATTGAGAAAACAGCCGATTCCATTGTTATCTTGTACTCTTGAAATTGTAAACAACGAAATGTTATATCAGGTTAGAAAAACATTGCTGACCTTGGGCTTTGGAGAGCAAACTGTCTTCTTTCACAATTTGCTGGTAATGCCAGCTAGGGTGATCAGAAATGCTTTCTGATGGCTCAGCTGGGGACATAAGTACCCAGCTCTTTGTAACAAGTAGCTAACAAAATTATGCTTTCTATTGTCTGACCCATTTCTGGACAATTTGTCTACATTATCCTTTCCTTCTCTTAATGTTTCTTTCGTCTCTTGGGATTATTTTTCTATTTCCATGGACTAAATCCAGAGGGGGGATTGATATGGTTATCTTCCCTTTCCCGGCATATATGAAGGTTCTTAACATCTTGAATGCCTTTGTTCCCTGCCAAGTTAGAATGATCTTGCTTCGGTTTCCATCACTTGTCTTTTATCTCTTCATTCATGGTTTACATCTGTGTGAAAGATGTATGTATCTTCACACTGTATGAAGCAAATTCTATTTCCACGCGATTACAGAAATTTCAATTTTAAAAGTTTATTTCTTCATTTTATCGCCTTCAAATTCCACCTTTATATGCATATGTTTCTCTTTGATTTGTAACAGATATTTTCTCCTCTTATTTTAGGATTCAATCTTCCTTTCTTTAATCTTCTTAACTTGTATTTTTACTGGTAATCTCTAAAACTTAGGCATAACTCAGAGGGTTCCACCAATAATAAACAACCACCACAACCATTTATTGAGATTTCACTATGTTCCAAGCTCTGTAGTAAAATCTCCTTATGTATACTAATTCATTTACTCTTCTTTAAAATCTTGGAGATAAAAACTATTTTCTCCATTACATATATATATATTTCTATATATTCTATATATATATATATATATATATATATATATAGAAACTGAAGATGAAGGAGGCAATACGCCTTTCTCAGGGTCACATAACTAATAATTGATGGAGTCTGGATCTAAAGGCAAGTGTTTCTGACCTGTGCCCTTAAACACTCCATTCTGATTCCTCCAAGGATAGAGTCAATAAATTCTATTTTGTCCTAGACCAAATCAACTTTGGGCTCTATTATAATACATGATTTGGTTATGGGTAGCCTAAATTTAAGAAAGATATCACAGTGCCTATGATATCTAAATAAATGAAGATAAAAGGTAGTAGCAATGAAATTCCTTCTTCTCACAGTGTCCAACCAGGCATAAGGGAAAGAGTACTCCATGGTATTTGATTTACATCACTCATAATCCAGTCTAATCAGCCCCCATATGCTTACCTTCCATGTTTGACCCAGTTTGTTGGGGTTCCTACACCTTTAGTGACATCTTGGACTTGACTCCTTTATGACCATCTGACCTCAAACTTGAACTTGCTTCTTCTGTGTAACTAGTCTCTCCTTCTTCTCTCCTCCCTGTTGACCTCTTTTCACACATTAGTCATTGTTCACCTCCACCCTGGTCTTTACCTATCTCACAGAGAGGGTTTTTCCTATTGTGTGCCAATTCCTGCCCAGTCCCTTGACAGGTCAGCTTGATTTTCAGCTGATAATTTTCACCTGATTAACACTCCTCAAGAGTCTTGACATCATATAACACATTTTGGAAATTAATGCTGGTTTGGAGCAGATTTGAATTGCATTACCAATTTAACTTAATGCACTTGCTATCTCATTAATCCGAAAAAGAGATGTCAATTGGTGTACCCAGTCTTCCTACCAGGTTCTGGTTCTCACCATCACATTCCTCTTTTTAGTAGGTAAACCTAGCATGACTAATGTCTGAAGCTATGCATATATGACAGGCATGGTGCTCATGATTAAATTCTCTCATATATTTTTTATACATACATAAATAAATTGATATATCCTTATATAGAGAGACATGCACACACTCATATATATGCATTACTGTGTGTGTATGTACATATATACATATGATACTTTCTAGACTATATATTTTAGATAAAGACAAAATTTTGAAAAAAAAATTTTTTTAAGGAGGTAGGAACCTTACTTTTGTTTCAGATAACAATACCAGATTAGTTCCTTCTTGGTAACTAGGACATTTTTTGAGGGGTAAGGAAGAAGAAAAATAAAGAAAAGAATAACCTTGGCTATGACATGCCACTAAATCCTTCTTAATGGTTTTGGCATAAATCAATGTTAAATGATGTATGTGCACACAATCAGGAAAATAGTTAATGTATTATTAATTAAGATTAATTACAGAAACACATCAACAGGCTTTAGTTCTCATCAATGATATTTACTTTTTAAGTACTCTAGTGGAAAGGGTAAAAGCACTTGATGATTGTCAATAACATTGACTTTACACTAATGGACATAGGTTTAGGTCTCTTCACCAAGCTGATATCAGGTCAGTTTTCTCTGGGGGGAAATACTCATTACTCTTTGCATTGAAGACATCCTTCAGAAGATTTGGCTACAAACGGTGAGTTCCTTTTATAGAGATAGTTCCTTTTATGCAGTAAATAAGACTGTTTAGTCAGTCAATCTAATTACATTTATTGAACATCTAACAGGAAAGAATGTAGGCAATGGAATCTTAAGCCTATGGCTGTTTCTCCTTGCTCTGAATAAAACTAGTGGAAAAGTATTTCCTTGCTTTAGTCAAAATGACAGGTCTCAGTCCATTTATAGATGATCTTGTCACAGCAGCCCACTTTATGAAATACATATGCTTTTTGTAAACTGAATCTTAACTTTATAGGGGAAACTTACCCTTTCAAGCAATTTTGGTATGAATCTTTACAGTAATGCATAAATGAGACTGAAGGAACTTTGTGTGATATTAATGGCACATTCTAAAAGAAGTTTAAAATTTTTTCTCTCATTTTTTTAATATTGGGAGTTTATGAACAAAACAACTACATTTTTCTTTCTATTCTTTGTTAGCGATATAGTTGTGTTTTTCTGGTTTGCTTAAATTTAAGGTTACAGTTGGGAATGACTTGTATAAAAACTACTTATTTATATCCAACAATTGATGGAATCAGGGGGAAAACATGTATATTCTTGTATCCCCAGAGCCTAATATAGTAACAGACTTGGTTAAGGTGTTTAATAACTGAAATAAATGGATAAACAGAGCCTCGATGAAGTTAATGATTTTATCCATTCCAAAAGAAGAAAGCAGTAGAACAGAATGTGAAAATCACCCCAACTAAATGGGATTCTATTTCTTACACGTAAAGTGAAGGGCGCTGAACTAGATTATCTAGGAGGTACTAAATTGGCAGTTATATTTTTGCAGAAAATATTAGAATGCAAATGCATATAAAAAGGGTAGAAGAATACTTAGTCATAGAAGAAAATGGATTAAGAGTTCATTTCTAAAACACATCATTGGAAAACATAGCATTTTAGGTATGATCTGATTTCACTGGGTCGAAAGTAGTCTAAGGATATTAATTTGCTGTACTTTCTAATTGCTTTCACACTATTCTCTGAGTCTTGATGGAATTCCCTGGAAACAATATGATCTCCCTGGAATCTCCAAGGCCACTCCTCCATAATCAACAAATTTTGCTGATTTCCCACAGGAGAAGTGATATTGAACAATAAGTTAATGCTTTATAAAGTGAGGTTAAATATCTTCTTGCCAACAAAGAGCTTGCATTATTATGCTCCCAGAACTGAGATTAATTGAAAATTAAATTTCTGTTTTAACTCTTTGAGATAAAATTAGAAATTATCTCTCCATAAGAGTTTAAATTATTTTTTTGTCTCTCAATGCAATATTGCTTGCCTACAAATAGGTATTCTGAGATAATTTCAATTCTATAAGGATAGACAACAGTATCTCATCTCTGTTTTCTCAATATAAGATACTTTTCATTGTATTCCATTTGACACATAACTTGTGTGAGTTTAACCTTATGCAATTTGCAGCTCAAGGATGGTGGATTTTAAATGCTCTTGACATCAAAAAATAATTATTGAAAGGTAAACGATTGAGACCGTTTCACTTTTTAGACACCCCCAGTTAGTTTCATATGATAGCTATAAAGGGATTAAAACTTTTATGCCAACCCACTGAGCAGTGCTCGAATGAGATTCCTTTGTAGATGAGATAAAACACTTGGGTGATATTTTCAGATGAATAAAGACATTGACTTAAAAACACAATTGCATAAACATGATGTGGAAGGCACAGGTCTGGGGAGTCAATTCAACACTTCTATTTAACTCCAGTCTTTATCTTTTATATTTATTCTAAAGGAGCTTCACATAAAAACTCCCTATGGACAAAGAATTTGCCCACATTTAAATTTCAGGCTATAGATGTAACTATTTCATTTCATCACGCTGCTCTTTACTTTTTTTTATATTTTGGAGTGTGGTTTAATTTTATTTCATTACTATGATCGGTCAGAGTGTGCAGAACAGTGATTGCAGCAAAATTGCATTTTTAAGAAAAGGTCATGCAATTAGCTGATGGATTGATAGAGATAACTACGGCTGGCAGAAGCCTCACTAGGTCCCTCACAGAAATCCATAGAATAAATGATCAGGACATTTACCCCCAAAAAGATAAAACAAATGCCATAGACATAATTCAGAGTGCCGCTCCGAAAAGGCTGGAGGCAAGCCAAAGTTTGAGAACATCTAAGCCATAACGGGAAGACACGGATAATGAAAGAGCAGTGATTCAAACTGGGGTGAGCTGGTTGGACAGGCACACATCTGGCTTACCCAGCCTATTGGGTTTTTGACACAACTAAGGTATTATAGTGCTAAAGAGAGTTAGAAAAATAAAAACTGGATCCAGAAAACTTTAGCATATCCCAGAGATCAGTAATACTGGGTGAGAAAAAAAACAGCAACAAAGAAGCATTGAATGCATTGAAGCATAGAAAATATGACTGGATTAAAGTAAATCAGAAATCAAAATAAATACTGGACAATGACGCTTTAAAAGGTGCATAATGGAATTTGGTATCTCAAAAACAGACCACAAATTTTATGTGTGATTTAAATGTTATAGTGAAAATTCAATTAATGTATTTAATATTTTAAAGGACTTTAAAGGTTGACCTAAACTAATTATTGAGCCCATATAGTCTTCTCAGTCATGAAAATGAATATGGGGAGAAAGAAGGATGGAATCTCTTCTTTAATGCAAAAGCTAGTTGGCCACTTGTGGAGGATATTTTAGAGGTGATTCATTCACTGGTAAGTGTAGCAGTTAGCTTCTGCTACAGAATAAACCACCCCAAACTTTGTGTCTAAAACAATAACCAGTTATGTAGCTCACAATTCTGCAGGTCAGCAATTTGGCTGGATTTAGCTGGGCTTTTTCTTTTCTGGTTCAAGTTCCCTCTCACATTTGCGAAGAGCTGCTGTGTGGGTGGGGGCTGGCTAGTTTAGGATGATTTTGGTGGGGAAGGCTGTGATGAAGTGAAACCTCTCTCCACAGGGTCTCTCATCCTTCAATAGGCTAGAATTGGCTTGCTCCCATGGCCAGCCTTCTCTCTTCTAAGACGGAGAGATGAAGTATACAGGCCTCTTCAGTCCTATGCTCAGAAATTACTCTGTGTCACTTATGCCACAAAAGCAAGTTGTAAGACCAGTCCCGATTCAAGGGGTGGAAAACTAGGCTTACTTCTTGAGGAAAGGGAAAGAATTTGTGGTCATTTTTTACACTCTCCTGCAATGTGTGTTAGAGCAGAAATGTCTAAGGACCATTCCAATTCTTATTGCCTACTTTTCTGTGAGAATAATAGGGTGCCACCTTTCTCTACGGTCACTCAATTCTTGGCATATCCTCACTGTCTACTTTACTCTTTGTTTCCTATTTCTGAAGTGATAGCCTAGATAGTGTCAATTTCTTGTCACTGAGCTTAATAATGGTGGCTACTCTTACCCAGAACAGTGAACAAACTAAATCAAGTTTGGCAGTCAAGGGAGTGTTACCTTAAGAAATGGGTCTAATTAGTTTTCCAAAAATAAATGAGGACTTAGGGGAGTACCAGAAGCTAAACTATGAAGTCCTAGGAAAGCCAGCACTAAAATTCAAGCATGAGGAGTCATTCCCCAAGGCTAAGGTGAATAATATTGATAAAAAGGCCAGTTTTCTATATTCAAAGGCTAAGAAATTGAGTGGACATTATTATTTTACTAGTCAATATAGTAACATAATAATGATCGGTAGCATTTGTTATGCATTCACTATGTGACAGAAAGTGGACTAAGCACTTTACATTTAATCTAAAGGCAATTCTGTAAGGTAGGCACGATTTTTAATCCTATCTTATATAAGAGGAATTTGAGGATTAGAGAGTACTCTATTACAGCAAAACAAAAAAGCTTACACAGCTGGTAAGCATTAGAGCTAAGATTTGAACCCAAGACAGTCTGACTCCAAATATTCTGCTAGGAACCGCAAAATTATATGGTCACTCCAAAGAAGGTTATGGCTGAAAGAAATATTAG
Source organism: Ceratotherium simum simum (assembly GCF_057802395.1). NCBI lineage: Eukaryota > Metazoa > Chordata > Mammalia > Perissodactyla > Rhinocerotidae > Ceratotherium > Ceratotherium simum. The sequence continues at coordinate 35,950,566 of NC_141908.1, read as the reverse complement.
AGACCATCTAGTTATATTTCAAAAGGGTTCTTAACTTAAGCCAATGTCACGTATTTGGCCACTGTCAGAATTAGAACTATAATAAAATTTAGGTTACACAAACACTAACCCTGAAAGGAATGTTTATACTATACATATATATAAACTGTATATAGATACATTGTTACATCTATTGATCTACAAATATGCCCATTTTTTGTTACACTGGGCAGTGTTATCACATTCTGCTCAATAAAATCTACCTTAAATAATCAGAAAAAATAAATAAGATGTTACTTTAGGTGTTTTAGTCTGAAAAATATACAGAGAGAATAAGCAATCTATTCAAGATCCTACTCTCTTCTTTCCCCACCAATCACTCCATGCTCCAATTACTTTACATAACCCACCCTTTCAAATTATGCACTGTATTTTTATTTCTCTTACGTTGTGAATTCCCTAGGTTTTTCACCAATTCCATCTTCACCTTGCTATCCCAATCCTTCAAAGTACGATTCATCTTTACCCAACTCCAAGGCCACAACCCTCCTTGGCCCGATTAATCTCACCTTCTCTCCTCTGAGTTCTTGGAGCATTGTATTCACACAGCTTGCATAGGATTTACATCTTCTGATAGTTATCATGGTCCCACACCAAACTGTGAGTTCCTTGAAAGCAGGAGCTCTGTTTTATGTTTCTTTACATCTCTAGTGCACAGGATACTACTTGGGACAAAATATATACTCAATAAAATCTATTGAGTAGTCTCATTTATGAGACTATATTTCTGGGGGGACATCTACCCACACATAGGTATACTGTTGCAAATCTATCACTCTAAAAATGGACATGGGATTGTAAGCCCAACCCTGACGAGCATTTCTAGTAGAAAACCAAAAGTCCACGATCATTTTAGAACGTGTTTCACTTTTCTGCCAAAGCAGCAACCCGTACTGGGATAAAATCCACTCTGCTGTACCTTCTCTGGCACCTTCCTCTTCTGCCTGGCCTTTCCAAGCCTCCAAGATCTAGCTAGGAAATGAGTTGGACAAAGAATTGCTTATTCCCTTAATATTCAGGAACATGAAAGGTTAGACCGTTTTTGTGTGAAAGGATAGAATAAGCTTGAATGGAGAGCCAATGAACTGTATATGAATTATCATTTTCTTTACATTGTAAGCAAAGCAGTAAACAAGGACATAAATGTTAATGATTTTCCTTTAACTGAAGCCATCCAGTCAGCACTCCTGCATTCAGAGCAGTGCAATGATTAAACTACTGTAACATTTGTATATGTGAATATTTGCAAACACCCAATCTAGGAAGAAAAACAGTTGATGTAATACTGTATAACTCCAAAGAACATGATCATCTTTCTTCTTTACAAGATTTATTGCCAACCATTTTTTTTCCGGAGATTTGCTAAAATTCATTAACTGCATTTTCAGAGACACAATATGGTGCCTTCATATGATATTTATTATCTGTGCTCATTAAATCATAAGCTTTTTTTGCAATGCTTATTTTTGAGATCAAGGGCTACATTTTCAGACGGTCCACCTTAACAGATTGCCTTGGACAGCGTTCTGTCACATTAGTTTTAAGAAAATAGCTATTCTAACTTATAATCCATTTTACTGGGGAGCAGCAATCTAATTCACATTGATTTTGAGTAAACCTTTACGTACCCATCTGCTCCATGTTAAGCTGGACTTGTACAAATCAATGCATCTCTAACATCAACATGCACTAAGTAATCAATGGGTACGGAAAATCATTATTTACTGCTCAGTAATTGTGTTTACATTCAAATAAAATATAATAAAACGTGCAAGTCCATTCTGGAGGAAGAACAAGTGACCAATGAATCACAAGCAGTCTGTCTTCCCAATGAAGTAGAAGATCTGAGGAATTTTACCAGGAAAGTAGAAGATCATATGTCTCACCTTTACCTAGTTTTAGTCCTCAAGTGCCAAAGTAGTTGTCAACATTTTCATGATCTTTTAACCCTAGGAACCCTCCCATTGGTAAACAGTAGATCTGAGCACCATGGCTCCAGGCAGCAGTCCTCTTCGCTGGATTATGATCAGCCCCGGTGCTGATCTGGTCTCTGCCCACCTGCTCACTCTTGGCTCTGAACCCTCACTTTAATTACCCCTCTTGTTGTTGAACTGGAGTCTAAGGTTGGTCCCTCTAGTGTTTGAATCTCAATTTTCCCTAGTGAATTATAGCTTCGACTTGTCTCACTAATGCTGTCATCAGAACCACCTTGAATAGGATACCTGGTCTGGTTCCAACTCCATTTGAACTCTCATCTCTGATACCACTAGTTACCTGATTTTCCTTTAGATCCACTGTGAAGGGTGGGGAAGAGGAATCAAACAACAGCAATAGAAATAGAAGTAAATGAAATACCTTCTTGTTCTGATTCTCCCCTTTATAGTAAGGCAGGCCTGCAAGCAGCAGGACCGATAAGCCTAGGTTTCTGCTGCACAGCATAACCAAACAGATGGGCTGTGATGAAATTGCCCATCAAAATTTGTTTTGTCCTGTTATTACAGTTATTCAGGCAAGGAATGCAGATTGAAATAAGAAATGGCTGAACACAGGTTCTGATTTTAGTGAGTTAAAAAAAATTCTTAGTACCATGAATGCAGGCCACACATTTCTTTCATTGTAGCTTCTTGTAGACTAAAAGAGTTGGAGATTCCACTTGGCAAGTATCTAAGTAGTAAAGTTAGATGTATAAAAATTGGAATGATGCAAAGAAAATGGGCAAGCACCCTGTTCAAAAGCTCATGCAAATCTGTGAATCAAATCAGCAAATGAAGATATATTTTGAAAAATGGTAAGATTTATTTTTTAATCCTGAAAAGAAAATTAAAAAAAAGCGAACAAGTAAATATAACCAAAACAGTATCAATTACGATTCTTACTTGAAATATCGTGTAACATTTCCCATTGTTTGGAGTAAGTTATTATATTGCATGGGAATGTCAAACTAAGTGATTTTGAATCTAGATATTATTTTAAAATATAAGGCACTGTAAAATTTTACAGAAACGTGAGCATAGTTCTGCGGATGCATAGAGAACTTGCTTAGAATGATAAGTGATCTCTTGGATTGCTGATCTTTAACCAAAGCATCCAGTAAAACGTAACCAACTCTGAGTTCACATAATGAAGAGTAGGAAAAAAATTTTGGAAATACCAAAATTCATCTAAAATAAATCACCTTATGAAAAAAATGACAGATTTTTTCCAGGATGAGTGATTCACTAAAAGAAATAAGAAAGAAGAGAAAGATCAAAGATAACTGGATCGGTCTTCCATGGTAACACAACTTGCTGTTTGGAACAGCAGTTTTCTTGCTATTAATGTATATATTTAGAGCACTATGTAATCTGTGTCAGGACAAAGCAAATCAGAAGATGATTTCAAGAAATCAAGTATTCCATAAGCAATATGCAAAAATATTCACATTCTACAGAAATATTTGAAGTTTGTAAGGGCACAGTCCACTTAAAGCTCGGATATACTCAAAATTTGCTGAGATGAGTAAGTTAGAACCTCAGTATAGAGGGTCAAAGAACAATTAGTAAATTTAAATGAAGGAGAAACGTTAAAATATTTGTGGCTTTATTTTATTTAGTTATTTTTTAGTAGTGTATTTTCTAAGGCCCATTTGAACATAACAGAGCTGCATACTGTCATTCTTTATCCTCTACAAGGCACACACTGAAAGCCCAATGATATCTATCTACCCCTGCCGTCGCTCCAGGTGAATGGCAAACATGACTAATATTGGGTGCTAGAGAGTGTCCTGATCATCGCACTGAATGATCAGCTATCCCTTGACCAATACTCTCACGGCAGCTCTAATAAATGTAGCTTTGTTACAGGTGAGAACATAGAAGGCCAGAGTGTTTAGGTAGCTTGCCCAATGCTACAGAAAATATGAGAGCCAAGTCTTTCTTTCCCCAAATGTTCTCCACCAAGCACAATGCCTCATGATTACCTCCTGCTAGGGACTAAACTCAGCTAACTAGAGAATGCGCATTCCTTAAATATCAAAAGCACCCTACTTCCTACATTGAACATGTAGTCAAATGAGAAACCAGGAATAGAACTGGGATCCCAAGCCAGACAGTGAATTCTAACAAGGTTAGGAGAACTCACATGGAGTATTAAAACAAAGGATAGCACTCTTACGAGTAATACAAGAAAAACAAAAAATAAGAATACAATTTAGAAGATGCATTGCCAAAAGTAAAGCTTCATCCAAGAGTGTTAACAGGCAATCATAATATAGATTAACTTAATCTAATACCCAATTCAATGTTCTTTGAATGTTCTGCCTAAGTCTCCACGCTTCTATTTCTTTGCAATCAACCTCCAATTTAATAAAAACAGGTATTGTCAAATATCCATATTTATATAGATCATAGAAGAAAACCAAAACCTTTTCTGGAAATCTGTACCACTAGTGGAAAACATGATGATTTATAGGTAGTATATGGATATCAGTTTGCATCTTAATAGCTAAGTATTTATTTAATATGCATCAACCTATAATTTTATAGTTTAAGTCTCAGTTAAATTGTAAGGAGATTTAAAATCAATTTAAAGAAAAAAGCAAATACAGACTAGGATATGGCAAAAGTAATGCAAGAGGTAAATAAGTTAATGACAGAGGTTTGGGAAATACTAATCTGAAGTAGAATATATTGGACACATAAAATTGAGAAGAGTGGTTATTTCCTAAAAGTTGCACCAGCGATGGAGTTTCCTAAATAGAAGAATTTAGTGTAAGTAATGAAATATCTCACTTAAATATGAAACGAGCTAGAATACTCCATGATATCCTCCCTATAAAGTTTTCTTCAAAATAATTTATTTCTTATGCATTGCTTTATCGCTATATTGATTTCCAGGACTGATTAAAAAGCACTTTTTGCATGGACCTAGACTTTCCTTAACTAAAATCCAATCTGAGCAAATTGAAAACTGGCAATTCTCAGGCTCTTAAGTGAAAACATAGGATTTTAGAGTCTGAGTTTAGAAAATCAGACTAATACACCACGGACACATTTCTTCAAGTTCTTTTCCAAAGAGTGCTAAGAAAAATCTATTTAATAGCAGTTAGATTTAAATTTACTTGATTAATAGCAGAAAGCTAATGGGATAATCTGTAGATAACTTTGTCGAAAATAAAGCAAACAGGTTTTCTTTTTTTTGTGTGTGAGGAAGATCAGCCCTGAGCTAACATCCAGGCCAATCCTCCTCTTTTTGCTGAGGAAGACTGACCCTGGGCTAACATCTGTGCCTATCTTCCTCCACTTTATATGGGATGCCACCACAGCATGGCTTGACAAGCGGTGCGCGCACGCTTAACCACTATGCCATGGGGCCAGCCCCAGCAAACAGGTTTTAAACCAATTCTGAGAGGGTTTGCTCACAAAATAGTAATAGAATGGTGATCAAAGACTAATCATTAGAAATTGTGTTTAGGAGCTGGCCCCGTGGCTTAGCGGTTAAGTGTGTGCGCTCCGTTACTGGTGGCCCGGGTTCGGATCCCGGGCATGCACCGACTCACCACTTGTCGTGCCATGATGAGGTGGCGTCCCACATACAGCAACTAGCAGGATGCATAACTATGACATACAACTATCTACTGGGGCTTTGGGGAGAAAAAGGGAAAAAAAAAAAAAGAAATTGTGTTTATCAGAGACTCAGTGAACAAAGGAAGTCAAATTGAGATGTTTGAAACCATTTTAATTTCAAGCGGAACCTGATGACAAACAAGAAATTCTGTTCTCAATAAGCACAAATGCCAATTAAAGATACTGGCAGGAAGAAAGCAGAATGCTGAGATTGAGAATGTTACCACTAATTAGGAAAATTTTAAATTCTCTCTTTTGTACACTGGTAGCAAGAGGAAAATGTACCTCATGGTCCATTATCAAAAACAATTTGACCTCAGATCATAGTGTCTAAAGTTCTAGAACATTATTAAGTAGATAATTTTGCTTGAGGAAAGTACTCATTTTACGCAGTCTCTCAAACAAAAAGCTGCCCTGTGAATGCTGTGAGATTTTATTATATTTATAAATAAACTCTAGGATTATCAGCTAAGCATATCAGCAACAATGAAAATGAACAACTTACTTTTCATAGTTCTATTATTAACTTTCATTATATTATATATATACATATTTTATGTTTCATACATATGATTTCACATATATATGACTTTAAAAGGCAGATTACACTGTAATATTTAATACACATTGAGGTATCATCCACCAAAATCTGAAATCGATTTCCTAAAGACAAATTTTAAACAATGCCAACCAGAGTTGCAATTCTCACACGGCTTAAGATAAACTACATTTGCCTGAAGAGAGACAATAATCTCATTATCTAACATAATAGTGGAGGTTCAACCTGTCAATATCTATAGCAGTGATGAAGGTTCTAGAGATTTGGGGCCCTCATCAACAGTACTTATGAACATATCCCAGATACATATTAGGTGCCTAGAATTAAACATATCTTATTCCAAACCTTGGGTTCTCCCATCAGTTTCATTAAGACTACATGGAATCTTTTAGGTTCAATAGTGAAAATAACCAACATAGCCAATAAATTAAGTTCATGGACAACTACTAGGTATATTAGGGGTTACCAGAGTACAGGGATGAATAAGAAATAGCCCAGACACACATGAACATTTCAAGAATTGGGATTACATTTATGTAACCAGAAGTCTCTTGTATCCATTCCTATACAGAAATCATGTTACTTTCAACCTTTGAGAAGTTTTACATATTTCATTACTTTAACTATGTTTAAATAATTGAAATATATTTTAACTTTGAATTATGTTTAAATAATTGAAACGTATCTTATCAGGAATTTTGAAAGAATCTCTACCTTCTAGGGAAATATTTGAAACATTACATTTTCCTAAGATGACCAATCCATTAATGGCAAAACTCTAGATTTTTAGATATACATATACTTAAGGGAAACAAAAACTGAGTTATTTTAGAAAAGTATTCATATAGAGTGAATATCTTTGTCAGCTCCTGCTGCACTTCCCAGTAGTGTAAAATAGCCGATTATAATTTTTAAATGGTCCATTAAAATGATAGGACCTACATTACCCAACGCAATCTTGAAAAAGAACCAGTTTAGAAGACTTATACTATCTGACTTCAAGACTTATAAAGCTACAGTCATCAAGGCAGTGCAGTATAGCAAAAGAACAGACACATAGATCAGTGGAACAAAATGAGGAGTCCAGAAATAGACACACATTTAAATAGATATTTGATTTTCAACAAAGGTGCCAAAGCAACACAATGGGGAAATATAAGTGTTTTCAAAAATGGTGCTAAAATAACTGAGTAACTGTTCAGGTAAAACAAAACAAAACACTCAACGCCTACCTCACACAGCACATAAAAAAACAATTTAAGATTGATCACAGACTTAAATATAAAAATAAAGTCCACGAAGCTTTTAGAAGTAAACATAGGAAAATAACTTTGCGATACGGGGGTAGGACAAGAAGTCTTATAACATCATAAAATAACCATTAATAAACTAGGCTTCATCAAAATTTTTAAAATTCTGCTCATCAAAAGACACTATTAAAGATGAATAAGAGGCAAATTACAGACAGAGAGAAAATACTTGCAAAATATATCCGACAAAGGACTGATATACAAGATACATAAAGTCTTTCTACAAATCAATAATTTAAAAAGACAACTCAATTATCAAAAACTGGAAAAGATCTGAACAGAAATATTGCACATGAAGTTATTTAAATGGCCAATAAGCACACAAAAAAGTACTCCAAGTCATTAGTTACCATGGAAGTAAAAATTAAAACTCTAATGAGATACCACCATACATACCCCAGAATGGTAAAATTAAGACTGACAACATTTAGGGCTGGCCCCGTGGCTTAGCAGTCCAGTGTGCGTGCTCCGCTACTGGTGGCCCGGGGTTCGGATCCAGGCGCACACCAACGCACTGCTTCTCTGGCCATGCTGAGGCCGCGTGCAACATACAGCAACTAGAAGGATGTGCAACTATGACATACAACTATCTACTGGGGCTTTGGGGGGAAAAAAAAAAGACTGACAACATCTAATCTCTGTGAAGATGTGGGCAACCATAACTTTCATGCATTGTTGGTGGGATTGTAAAATAGTCTGATTATTTCTCATAAAACTAAATACGCACCTATCCTATGACTCAGAAATTCTACTTCTAAATATTAATGCAAATTATATAAAAGCAGATGTTCACAAAAATACCAGTTCATGAATGTTCATAGCATTTTAATTCATAATAGCAAAACCAAACCAAACAGAACTGGAAACTACCCAGACATTCATTAATAGGATGATGGATAAACAAAGTGTAGTATATTCGTACAATGATATTCTACTTAGCAATAGAAAGAGACCACTGATACATGCAATATTACAGACAGATCTAAAGAAAATTGCAGAATAAAAGAGGCCTTGCACAACAGAGACCATACTATATGATTCCATTTATATGAAGTTCTAGACCACGCAAAACTAATCTACGGTGCAAAATCATCAGAGTTGTGGCTGCCTTTGGGAGGATGGGACTGACAGGTAAGGGGCATAGGGGAATTTTCTGGAGTGATGGTAATGTACTATATTTTAAATAGAGTCTTGGTTTACACAGTTGCATACGTTTGTCAAAACTCAGAAATATGTGCTTAAGACATTTATAAATATTTCATTGTGTGAATATTTCACCTGAAAAAAAACCTCTACACAATTATTGACTTTAGTTGGTGCTATTTAAGTATTTAGAGCTATTTAAGTATTAAAAACTTAATATTAATTATTAAGTATTAAATATTTAGTATTTACATACTTAAAGTATTAAGTTGAAGTATTTATGGGAAGTGTATGGATGTCTGCAATTTGCTTTGAAATGCATTAAAAATAAGATGGATCAATAGATAATAGCCTAGGTAGATAGATAGGTATGTGATACAGGAAGTATACAGTAGAATGTTAATAGCAGAATACAGGTGGTTGGGTATACAGTTGTTCTCTCTAGAGTTCTGTCAACTTTGCTGTATGTTTGAAAATTTTCATAAAATTTTGAGGAAAAAATATACTATTTTATCCACAGATAAAATGGTAAAAAGGTCATATCACTGCTAGGACATTAAAAAAATAGATATGACATTATATCCCCACAAAAGAAAATTACTTAGGGTGTTTTACCTCAATATGGAGAACATACAGACAGTGCTATTTATTATTCATTAAGGTTGGTTTGATAACAACACAGATGAAAACTTCTATTTTCCACATCAAACACCACACTTACCAACAAGATTTTAGAAATCATTTGAATTCTGTAATGACATCCTTAAATGAAGTTTAGAGGCACCCAGTGGTTCCTGTAAACTAAAGCATGAACAGTAATTCTGTCATATTTTTCCAAGCATCTTTGATCACAACTTTAGTGAAAGGATGTTCATACAAAAACTACCTCTTTCATGGTAAAAGTAAACTTTGAACTTAACTGAAATATAATCATAATTATTCTTTGCATTTAGAGAAAAAATCTTTTGAGACTCTCAATAATATTTTTGAGTAGTGCTAAGAAGTGCTTATAAAATAAATCAGTATAAACAAACACTTTTAAGTAAGTGCCCAAGGCACAATGTTTTGTTAATGTATGCTATTTTATCCATTTTAAGAAAATTAATGTTCTAGGTAACGTGATTTAGCTAATTTGATACAAGAGGATATCTCAGAACAAATAGAGTTCAGAAATCATTTACTTTCAGGTTCCTATTTTTAACAATAGAATAGATATGGAACTATTTTACATAATAAAAGTGTAATACACATACACTACCCATTAAGTAGTGCTTGATTAATGTTATTTTAGTTAGTTTATCAATTCAGTTAATTAAGATTTATTAAGCAGCTACAATGTGTCAGTCATTGTGCTAAGAAGGATATATTGGTTAATATTGTGTTTTGTAGGTTGGCACAAAAGATTACCAGCTCTTCTCATTTGAACACATAATTAAAGAAGCATTAATGGATATAGGACTAGGTAAGAACATCTAGGCAACCTTCCAAGCATGACCAGGAATTTAGCTTTCTGAGTTCTAGAAGAGAAGCAACAAGCTGAGGAGAGTTTCATGTTGTGCCAGTTGATTAAGTCAAGACAGCACCTGTCCCTTGGAATCCCATGCTTTGTGCCAAAGGAGAAAGCTTGAAGATGGCGTCTCTCATTTCAGTGTGACAAATACCATCATGTCAGAATGAAGTGTAACATTTACACAGACCTGAGCTGATGCACTTCAAGATTCAAGACTATTTAACCCAAGAAAAAGAACTCATATCCTGCATATTTAAGGAAGTATTAGATTGAATCATAAAATGTTGTTTGCATAGGTCAAGAATGTTCAAATATCAGCAATTTCATATGGTTCCGCTAAATATTATTTTAAAAGTCTCCATTTCTTCATCTGACCTGTTACAATTCCTCAACTGACTTATCGCAAAAATTGAATGAAATGGCAAATCTGAAAGTACTTAATACACTATAAATACAAGCTGAGACAATACAACCTGAGCTTGGGGAGAGGCAAGACATGAGGCCCAGTAAGGGTGCAAGCCTAGGGTGCATTATTTTACTGGCAGGTGAGTGGGGACTAAAGTTTAAAAATTGTTTGTAAATTCAAAAATCAGTCCACAGAAGATAGGAATTACATGACTATTATTAAATTCCCACTGAGTCTAATTTCTGTCTGGGAAGGATTATGGCATAGATCTAGACAGGTAAAAAATTAGTATCACAGAAACAAATGGGAAGTCTCAGGCATAGAAACACTAGCATTCAAGTAGAGGAACCCAGACATGAAGGAGCTTGAGCATAGAAGAGAGAATTGGTGTGGAGAGCTGGGGTTAAGAATTATAATAACAAGACGGGTTTACTGAATGCCAGCTATATAGGGGGCACTATGCTAATGTCCACTATATCCATTGTTTAATTGGAATTGACAACAAGCCTAACGAGATATGTATTATAATATCCATTATACAGATGATAAAATGAAGCTCATAGGGTTTAATTCATTTGACAAAAGTGGCACAACTAGTAAATGGCTGAGTTGATGTTTGAAAATGGATCATTGTAGTACAAAACTCATGATCTTTCTATGACTTGCTACAAGAAAATTACCCAGTCACAGAGAAAAGGGCCAGTGCTCCATTCCTGAGTAACCGTCATTCAAAGTTAGACTCCAGCTGCCAGGGAGGCAGAGGAACAAGACAAGTAAGATATGACCAGTGAAACTAACTTGATGCTGCCCGGAGGGGATGCTCCCAGTTAGACGCTGCACTGCGCTTGCCAAGTTCTCAGAGTGCTGGGGGACGACAGATAAGCTTCAGTAGGCAGAGCTGGAGGAGAGCAAGTGGAGACACTGAGTAGGGGGTACACTAACGGTTCCTACACTAGTAGGTACACTGTAGGAACTTAAGTAGATAGTAGTGAGAATCATTTCTTATAACGGTGGCCATGGAAGAGAGGAGTGAATGCAGTGTTGGCAAAGACATAAACCATGGAGTCTGACTGACTTGGATTCAATTTAAGCTATGCACCACCACTTCCTATGCGGCAGACTTTAGGAGGTTCTTGCACCAATCTGAGTCTCAAATTTCTCATTTGCAAACTGTGAAAAATAAAAGTACCTACCTCATGGGTTATGAGGCTTAAGAGAGAATGCATGGACAGTACTTAGAACTGTGTCTAACAATATTAGCAAGCACTCAATAAATGGTAGCATTTGTTGATTAGAGGGCTACACATTTTACTTTTCAGAAGATGTGTAAAAGTAAACACCTGTTTCATCTACCTGAGAATCAAAGACAAATTTTAGGGAAACCAAATTTGGCACAAAGTTAGAGAGAAACTGGCTGAAAGTTAGACTCTCAAAGTTAGATAGAACAGGAGCGGGCTGCACAGAGCTGTGGGAGGGCCATTGCAATATGTCCATGATTCACTTTACTGGTTACTAGAGTCTAGGTGAGGCTGCCTTAAAGAAATGGGTACCAGGCAGGTACAGTGATACTGGGTAAGCTTCTGTTCCTCCTTGGGCTTCAATTTATTCATTAATTAAAAGGGGTAATGATATTTATTTCATAGCATGTTACAAGGATTGGAACCAAACAAAATTAAGTACACTCTCTAAATTGAAATAATATGCAAACTAGCTTTGTATTATTATTATTATCAAACAGCACTGAAAAAGTATGACAGAAAAATTTTTCTCTTGGAAGTTAAATGTAGAAAAACTTCACATGAAATAATTAGACTTCCTGAGAGATGGTGCATTTAGTAAATAGTCTGTTTCAAAGAAAAATGAATCCTATGGTGAAAGTTTTATAATCTATGCTTGATTAAGATGTGAATTTTATTTTTTTCCTTTTTATATGCTTATATGAAACTACTTATTTTATTGATCAAAGTGCTTAGAAGCTATATTGTTTCTTGTGATAGAGATGCATGGATCAATATGATCTTAGAAGAGATTTATTTGTGTACTAGTGACTGAGTGATCTCATAAAATAGAGCTCTGGTCTTTATTGAATTTTTTTTTCCATTCAGCTCTAGAAGCTCACAACTGCAAACTTCTACGAGATGCACGAAGAATATTATAATGCTAACTCATGTTTCCAAACAAAATTTTTTCAGCTTTATTGAATCTGAGATCTTTCAAAATAATAAAATCAGGGGCCAGCCCAGTGGTGCAAGCGGTTAAGTGCGTGCGCTCTGCTGCGGTGGCCCAGGGTTCGCTGGTTCGGATCCCGGGCGTGCACCAACGCACTGCTTGGCAAGCCATGCTGTGGCGGCATCCCATATAAAGTGGAGGAATATGGGCATGGATGTTAGCCCAGGGCCAGTCTTCCTCAGCAAAAAAAAAAGGAGGATTGGCAGATGTTAGCACAGGGCTGATCTCCTCACACACACACACACACAAAAAATAATAATAATAATAATAAAATCATGTTTATGACACCATTTCTAAAAGATATTCCATGGCCTCGCCATTAATGCTTAGACCGAATCAGAACTAAACTGCACTATGTCATTCCTGTGGCTTAAAGTCCTTCAGTGCTCCCTATGTTCTTCATGATAAAGACTAGAGCTCCTTACATGAACCTTCAGGGAACTGTAAACTTCCTTTCTCTTCAGCCTCAGACCCTGCATCCCCACCTTCCTCACCTACAGCTCCAACCCCATTTCCCATACACACATCTTATCTTCAGCAATATCAAACTGTTTACTCTTCTGCAATAAACCAGAGTTTACATATATATATATGCATATATGTATATATTTATATATACGCATACACACACACACACATATATATATACAGTGCCTTCTGTCCCCTGCCACACAATGCTACTTCCCATATGTTTGTCCACGTCTCCTAACTTGAATATGAGCATATGAGGGCTATTGTGTCTTATTCCTACATTCCTGAAAACAGTATGTTCATTTACACATAGTAGGGAATCCACAAATATTTTTGAAGGAACAAGTGAATAAATAAAAATTACCCATATTGCTATTCTGACTCTGAATTAAAGCTCTATTTTTAATACAGTTGCTTCTGCTTTATTCTTTTGTCCCTTGAATCCCATAGGCTCTAGGTTACTGAGTGTCTCTCTTGCTCTTAGCAACACCCAAGAGAACTGACATCTAGTTCTGATCTACATACAGTCTAATGAGTCTTATACTTACAGCAGACTCAACTGGCATGGTCCTCCTTCTGCTTTCCAATGCTGCTTCATCCAGCATTGCCATGCTCTGCAACCATGTTAAAGACTCCAAGTTACTTAACACTGGATCTATTTTACGTTGCCTGTGGGCCTGGATGGCCACCTACCATCAGTGTCCATAGATTTAGGATATTAAGTCTCTTTGCTAGATTGGACATCTTCCTTGCATCAGCTTTTGGATATGCCCATCTCCTTCCCTCCTGGCTTCTTTCTCTGTACCTGTGTCACCCTAGGGTGTGGATTTACATCAGTTCCCAGGTCTTTCCCAATCTGAACGATTTCATGGTAAATTAAGCCATGTCCTAAGAAGTGAGTTGTGATAGCTTTAATATTGGATCTAAAAGCAGTGTTGTTTGTGAATAATTTGATCTTACGCAAAGAACATTTTGATTTCTTCCACCTCCTAAGGGAAACATTTATAATTAAAAACTTATATCATGTTCATATATATTTTGGCCAAGAAGGAGAAAAATTTGATGTCAGTCAAAATTGTTAAAAGTGCTTTAAACTATTTTACCTGGTATTTAGATGATCCTTGCAATGTTTCTGAAAGCAAGATAAGATAGTTGTATTTTATCCACATTTCATAGATGAGAAATTGTAACAGGGTAAATCCACTGATACATTCTCTCATTTACGTGTCTGATTATTGATAATAACAATTAAATGGAAATCCTTTGATTCTCACTTTATGGCTCTCTCTTTGGATTATACAAACCTGTTTACTGATGATTGCCCATGTGAACACTCTTTGGGATACTCTTGGCATTCTCTAGAATTGCATTTGATTAATAGAACAAGTATAAGTTGTTATGGTATTTTCAAATATTATGGAGTTTCAAATAATGTGGTATTTAAAGTATTTTAATGAATCAGCAACAGAGGTGATCTTGAAATCACAGTATTCATTTCTAAAAATCTAGTGAAAAATGGAGAAAGCCAGAATTATTAGAAGGAATTCACTAGTCTTTTCATTTCCGTGACCCTTTAAGAAGTTCTAGAAAGGCTCTGTTTGATTCCGACTATGCTCTTTCATCCTTAATGCTCACCTCTGAATAACGTGCAGACTCCAGAGACCCAGATATTCAAGTGCATTTCCAGGACTTTGCAGGATAAAAGTGTCAGGGACTGCTCTATGAAGGCTTTCCTACTGTCTAGCATAAAACGGTATTCGGACTTCCTCAAATAGATTCCCCTACTGGGACACACAGTTGGGAAGCAACTCATAGCACATCAGAGACAGGCAAGGCCCAAACATGAAATGGACGTCGTGGTTTTCTGATGAATATGACAGACTTTCAGGGTCAATGCTCCTGTCAGGAGGGAATGTACACTGTTTTTCAAAGGAGCTCTAGGACGTGCTAGGAAACCTAACACTTGGGTGGGTGTTTCTTCCCTCTTAACTCTAAATTCTGCCTAATAGAAAATACACTTAAAAACAAACAAAGAAAGCACATTTTCACACTGTGAAACTATTAAGCACTACTAACACTATTACATTGGCAGTGAATATATTGAGTGTCTAATCAAACAAATGCGCTAAAAAAATACTATTTGGGCAGCGATTCATAAGAGTAGATTCTTACCACTCTCAAATGACTGGGAAGTCATTTAAAGTATGAGACAGTACAGAGTAGTTTGAAGCAGGATTATAGAGGGGTTAAGGGCCAAGTATTAGAAACAAGACCAAGGTTATAAGCCTCTCTCTAATGCTTGATAACAGTGTCCTTGAGCCTCCATTTCCTTATCTTTAAAACAGGGATATAATACCATTCAGTGATATTGTAGCCAATATCAAATCAGATAAAGTATGACAAATCTTGAGCAGGGTGCCTGCTTCCTAGGAAGGGTCAATAATTATTAGCTGTTTCTGAATCACTGTTATCAACATGAGTGTATCTGATAAACAGAAAAGTCCTGGTAAGGTAAGTGGCCTTAGAAATATCAGTCTGGTGAAGAGAGTACTGACTTTGAGCCAAATGGATCTGGATCAGGGAGTCAACTCCACTAATTTCTAGCTGTGCGATCTTAGCACTGTACTTAGTCTCTCATAGCCTGAGTTGCTTCCTCTGTAAATATGAATAATACCTACTTCTGAGAGTTGTGGTGAACATGAAATAAGGTCACACATGCCAAGTCTCTACCATAGTACTCGGCTAGTCCCTTTTGCCTTCACTGGAAATCTATAGCTATAATCTTTGTCCATCATTTCAGTTAGGCAGAATGGAAAAGATCAGACATTTCTCTTCCATGACTATTGTCTGACAATATGACCTCTTAATTTTATTAGCTTAAATATTATGAGCAAAGACAGTTA
Source organism: Ceratotherium simum simum (assembly GCF_057802395.1). Taxonomy (NCBI): domain Eukaryota; kingdom Metazoa; phylum Chordata; class Mammalia; order Perissodactyla; family Rhinocerotidae; genus Ceratotherium; species Ceratotherium simum. The sequence continues at coordinate 35,934,393 of NC_141908.1, read as the reverse complement.
AGAACACACAAAATATATAGGTGACTGAATGGTATGGAGACACCAAATGTGACAATAGCTGGTCAAACCACTGGAGAATGCATGACTTACAAAGTTGAGAAGAGATAGGAAAAAATTACAAAGAAAAATAATTGCAGGTTTCAATACATAAAATTTAAAAAATGAGATCCTCAAAATATCTGTTACCGGGGCCGGCCCCGTGGCGTAGCGGTTAAGTGCACGCGCTCCACTGCTGGCGGCCCGGGTTTGGATCCCGGGTGTGCACTGAGGCACCGCTTGTCAGGCCATGTTGTGGTGGTGTCCCATATAAAGTGGAGGAAGATGGGCATGGATGTTAGCCCAGGGCCACTCTTCCTCAGCAAAAAGAGGAGGATTGGCATGGATGTTAGCTCAGGGCTGATCTTCCTCACAAAAAAAAAAAAATCTGTTACTAAAATAAGAAAAAAAAGGCATTTGGAATAAAATGTCATACTTATAACAAACATGAGAGACGAAGGGTTATTATCTTTATATAGTATGTGCTCACATAAATTGATAATTAATATATTAAGGCCCTGATAAATAAATGGGAAGAAGCAAGGATAGACTTTACAAAAGAAGAAATACAACTACTAAATAAACATAAAGCAAAATATCCAGAACTTTTATTAATTCAAGCACACAAACTAAAATACTGAGATAGGCTTAATCAACTATTAATTACTTTAAAATTTAATAATGATTACTGCTGGTGATGATGCCTCATAGAATTCTAACTTTCTAACATTGAACTTCCCCTTTCAAATTTTCTGAATGAGGTTATATCATTCTTAACTGTAATTTTTACATAAAATAATTGGATATTAGATTAACAGGTTTGGAATAGTTGACAAAATTTTTCATACCAGAACGAGACAAATGGAACTCACAATTGCTGCATACAACAATTATGTATTAAATCTTTTTTTGAGAATACGTCTGGAAACTGAAAGTTGCATGGATATTTGATCAGAGTCTAAGCGAGAATCCACGCATTAGTCAGTAAACACATGCCGTGTTATACTTAAAAGTAGGTTGAAGAGAGAACGTCTGCTATGAATATAAGATTAGGGATGCAACTTTAGAAACGGGAAGAAGGGGCAAGTCTGTGAGAAAGGATAGATGATTGACAAAGTAATTATAATTTGATATTTTCCTAGCACTCTATTTATTTTTTGGAAAGCACTGTCATATATATTTCTCTCATCTAATCCCTTCAATGATTCTGCACAATATATTTCATTTTTACAGATGACGATATTGAGACTGAAAGAGGTTAAATGTCTACCTTCCCCAAGTTCAGAAGGCCAGTGAAGGCTTCAGCTAGCCTTGAACCTGAGTCTCCTAACTAAAGATTCTCTGCTTTCCACTATGCTGGCCTGGCTGTAAAAAGTATTAATAGATGATCCTCAGTGACACAGTGTAAAGTGTTATTGTAGACTATAATAGAGGTTTTGGACAGAGGATGGGGTAGATAGAGAGAGAGTGAACATACACAAATGAAGTTTTCTTAAGCTTTTGCTGTTTTGAGAACATTGGGGTAAAGGGTCCTACCGACTGCAGTGAAGGTGAGAAGCATTGTCAGGAAATGCTGACTTGAAAGTCTTTGCAGTGGAGAAGGGCATTTACACCTGAGACTATCTTAATAGTTAATGAGTTATCTCTGAGGATCTCCATTCCAGACTTACCGGAGATCCCAGAGGAGACCGAACTTCTGTAATTACTGGGAGTTTGTGTCACTTTAGCATTTCTCAGTAGGTCTCAAAAGTGACTTGATTTTAGGGCTATGCTTTGGGTCAAGCATTACCCTCTCTTTATTCTAGAACTTGCTGTCCAAATAGTTAAATTTAACTTAAATGAAATTAGAAAAGCAGTCCCTTAATCATTCTAGGTACATGCTCAGTGCTCAACAGGTACATATAGCTAGTAGCTACCATATTTTAATGTAGAATATAGAACATTTCCATCATTGCAAAATATTCTGTTAAGCAACAAGTTTCCTACAGCCTGGCTACTTCTTTGTAGGGGGAAAACCCTCAACTCAGGGAACATGGGAAGTTACTGAATCATTTGGTGAGCTTGGATTCTTTCTGCGGGGTTGTTCTTGATCTCAGGGCACCCTCTGTCTCATGCTCAAGATGTTTTGGAATTATTTATGCACTTTCCACCTACTAAGGTGTCAGGAAAGAATAGCAAAGGCTAGAAGGAATCACTCATAAATCAACGGTACTGTTAGCAGTGAAGTGCATACTCATCTAAGGTCTCTTTAAAGAGGCTTATTTCAGGAGATATGCAAAGGCTGCTCATGGGAAATCCTACTCTTGTTGACTTAATTCCCCAAATAGTGGATCCTAATGAATTTCTAACTTGGAGCAAAGTTGTACAGTACATGGAGCTTGTTTTTAGCAACAATCCCATATTGTTCTGAGTCTCTCTTTCTATTTTCTGATATTTTTAACCACGATGTGCTTGGTTGGAGCCCTTAAAATATCCTTCCCAGGTCCTGGAGCACTTCACTGGATCCTAGATAACTCCTCTCAAGCTCAGAATTTATCCTGCCTCCTTTATCCCTCCATCTGCCAACAAAATATACCTTTCTAGAATTCTGTTCTCTCCAGCTAATTGCATTAACTAATTCTTGTCTGTGTAGTTAATGATTAACGGTGATGGCATGATGAGAATGCCCTTGAAATAAGAATACTTGGATTTTCTAGTGCGGGTGGCAGTATTGCAAGACTGCATCACTGAAAGAACAAAAAGTGGAATAAGAAGACCTGGGTTTGGTTCTGCCTCCACCATTTCTTAATTATGTAGCTAAAGGCATAGTATTCAACTATCTTGAGTTGGATTCTTCATATAAAAAATGGAGACAATAATATCTACAACACATGGTTTTTGTGAAGATTAAATGGGATAATGGATTTGGCTATAAATCCATTCTAACAATTTTTCACCATGATGCCAAGCCAATATCTTTGCCAGTTTTATTTTATTCCTCTGTGAAAGCACTGATGTCAGTTCAGGGCCGTTTTCTGCAGAAAAATTCAGATGTCCTTTAACACTGTCAGAATGTTATTTGTTAGCTCGAAGATATAAGGATGACAATAACAGCAACACAATGGCCTGTTAAAATCATTGTCAGGCCAGTCAACAAGCAAGAACTCCTATTTCTGAGCTGTGGAGTATGAGTTAATTTGCTTTAAATTGTGTAAATTTACACCACGCGGTTATGCAGTTTGCAAACAGTCTTTTGTATTCTAAAAGCAGAAAATTTTAGATCTGAGGTTAATGTCACTGCCTGATAAAGAATTTGTAAAGATCATAGAGACAGGCTGCATAAAACCTTTCTTTAGAAACATATTCTATCAAATAATGGGTCATAAGTCTCTCAAAGGAGAGACAAAATCGTGTCTATTTGGAGCTGTATTCATATTTCCATGCCACTAAGGTGCCACTCAAAACACTGAAATATTCTGTCTATAAATAGACAAGTGACAGAATCACGTATCTTCTCAAAATGCAAAATGTTCTTCTCAGGGGTTCAATTAAGCACAGGAACAAGAGTCAGAGCAATGACCTTCCCAAGCTTGAGTAACTCATAAAATTTTTTTTCAAAGTATTTTCATAATCTATTATCTTATTTCAAGCAACCAAAACCCCTAGGAGGACTCTTGTCCCTTTTTAATTATACCCGTAATTATGAGTGAACTTGTTTCACTGTACACAACGTTGCAGCCATGATTTGGGATAGCATATTCAAGACTACCTAGGACTTCTAGGACCTCGTCATATGTAAGGTTCATTCAAGTCAGAATGCTCTTTGACAGATGCAACAAAAAGCATGCTGGGGAAGGGCATGGCTGTAGTTTGTTGATTGACAGGTAAATTACAAAGGTTAGGAATGAATACCTAAAAGACTTTAATTTTTAAAAAATGAAACCTCTCCTATTCTAATGTATCAGACCTACCAGATCACATCCTATTTGTACCCCTTCCATAATAAAGTTGCCTCTTTATCTGCCCACCAGTTTGGCATTTCTCAGAGTCAAGGAATGTGTCATTTACCATTTTATTTCCAGGTCCCAGGAAACTGCCTAATACAATAAAACCACTTTCTTAAGATGAATGAATTCATGAACGAGTAAATGTATGTATTTCCTGATATCACTCAATTCCTTCCCCCAAACAAATAGTTCTAATCATCTGAGGTAGGCAACGGCTCTTTAATATTGTATTTCTTACAGATCATTTCATTTGCCTTTCTCTAAATCTCTGCATATTCTCCAGATCTCTGGTATCTTTTGAGAGGACTGGCTGGAGCTGCATACAGTATGTCAGGTGCTGATGCTGCGTATATTTAGCTCCACACGGCAGGGTTGTGGTAGAGTAAAATGATCCAAGACTTAAAACCCGGATCAGCCTGAGTTTGTATTCTGATAACTTATTTGATCTCTCTGATCCTCACCTTTCTCGTCTGTAAAATGGGGATAGTGAATTCATACTAAATGTGATAACTTGCAAAACACTTGGCACGTAGCAGATGTTCAAGACATGGTAATAAGTGCAGTCAGCCTAACTCAGGCAAATTAAAAGTGTGCTCCATAAAAAGAAAAAAAGTTTTAAATATCTTTAAAATTAAAAACCCTGAAGAATTATAACTTGCATATATATATAACTTGCATATATATACATATATACTCTTAATTATATAATGTACTTTACTGTACATACATACAACTGTATAGAATTGTATAAACCAGGAGGTGGCAAATTTTTCTATAAAGGGCCAGCTAGTAAATATTGTAGGTTTTGCGGGACATACGGTCTCTGTTGCAGTTACTCAGCTCTGCTATTGTAGCATCAAAGCAGCCCTAAATAATGCATAAACAAATGAGCATGGCTATGTTGTAATAAAATTTTATTTATGGACATTGAAATATAGATTCCACAGAATTTTCACATGTCATAAAGTATTATTCTTTTGATTTTTTTCCCAGTCCTTTAGAAATGTAAAAAACATTCTTAGCTCACGGGCCACAAAGAAAAACAGACAGCAGCCTGGATTTGTCCCATGGCTGCAGTTTGCCAACCTCTGGTATAAACCAAGCCATGTATACTGGAATTTATGGGTGATTTAGGAAATTTTCAAGATTAATGTTTACCACACAGTTTTTCTTCCTTGTTTGCTGACTTAATAACTCAACCACCTTTTGAGAGGTGAATTAACTCTTTATTATTAGTAGTGTCTTTGAATTGCTTTAGTACTCAACCCTTATTAGATCTCATTTTCTCTACACCGACTCTCTTGGTGAGCTCATCCAGTGCTCTGACCTGAAAATCATCTACAAGTTGATGGCTCCCAAATTTATATCTTCAGCCTGAACTTGTCTCCTGATCTCTTTCTTTGTCAAAAACAAAACTTTATAAACATAGCTAAAAGCCTCACTTATCCGTCTTCCTTTCTTTCCTCCCCATAATTTACCTATAAAGCAATTATCTTCCATATATACTTTTTTTAAAGTTTCTACAGTGAATATATATTATCTTGTAATTAGGAAAACCATACTAAATTTATCTGGTGTGATATTGTAATGCCTCTTCATACTGAACTAATGATAATCCGCATGACTATTTATATTTTAAAATGGTAGCATTTCCTCTTAAACCTTGGCCTTAGCTTGAAATGCTGTTGTATGGGGCCTGGCCCTCCACCAGAGCTGCCAGGCATATCACGGATCCTCTCATGTGGATACATACATTTCTTTATAGAGAAATATTTTAACCATTTAAAATTTATATTAATTTACTAATAACTAGAGATGGTATATTTGCAACATTACTCTGATTCTTATGGGTTTTTTTTTTCTTAGATGTCATTTAGAACATCGAACCAGAGAAGAACTTTAATATTCTGAAACAATTAGGAGTCTTGTCCCAGGGATTTACCTAGTTAGGTATATCAAAACATTCTTGTAGCAAGAAGTCCTACAACAGAAGAGTGCTCAGTTAACTGGAAGTAAGTTCATTGTATCTTCCCCTACTAATGAATATCGGGACATTGAAATTTTAAACAACTGAAGGCCAAGTTATAATTACTATCAAGGGCTTTTAATCAGAAAATAAATTTTATCATTCCCAAACTAATGTTATAATTATATTGAAAAGACTTGTGATTTCATTAAGTTTGCTTAGACAAAGGAAATTGTCCATGATCTCAGAATTCTAAATTGAATTCTAAAAGCACACTTTAATATAACCACACTTAAAACAAAATGTTCCACATATAGAGTAATTTTGTATTCCTTTAGTGCTTGATAGGAAAGGTTCTACAAGTGAAATAAACTCAATTGATGATCTGAAATTTAAATTAACCCCTGTGGTCTCACAAATGAGCTAGGAGCCAAGAACATCCTTGATTAGAATGCAGCAGTTATTACCCATGTACATGGTCTTTAATTGCCTGGGTTGGCACAGATTTCTGGTTTTCCTAATGGTCCTTGGATTGGCCTGGTGAGGGTCACATTTAAAAGAAGACCAAAGAGTTTACGGCTCTTGACTTCATAAACCACCTTGATGGGGTTCAGGGCAGGCTGCCCCAAAATATGCCACTTTGGCATATTGATTATTTTGAATTAAAGTTACTTAAGAAACAGCCTGTGGGAGAAGGACACTCTGACCCTCCTTTTGTTTCCCTGAAAGCAGGAAATAAATCTCCCATATGGAAAGTACCCTCCCTGTACCAGGAGATAGCGAGACATCCTTATTACCAGAAATAGGCAATTCAGGGCCGAGAAGGTTATATGAACAAAACTTGTTACTACTTCTTTATTAATTTACTATCCCAAACCCAAACTTCTTTGTCTTGTCAATTCTCTACAAATTTATTGTTTGTCTAAAAGGTATAAAAGCTGCCTGCTTTGTACTTCTTTGGGTCTCATATTCTTATGGGGTCCTCTTATGTCTGTAATTAAATTTGTATTTCTCCTGTTAATCTGTCTTATGTTAATTTGATTCTTAGGCCAGCCAAAACACCTAAAAGGGTAGAAGGAAAATTTTTCCTCCCCAACAACCTCTTTCTTAAAATATTTTTACCACAACCCTTCCAGTTGCCCCTCACAGTCTGTTATTTCAATCCCAAACGTAGCATGAGCTATGACTAATTTAATCAATTAGACTTCTAGGTGTGCTTGGTAGTTCTATGTGCAGGTGGCACTCAATTCCTTCTCTGACCCACTATTCATGCTATTCAGCCCTTTGGTATTATTATGTGTTTGTCATTCATCCTGATGGATACATGCCCTTTTATAGCCATTATCTATACATTATTCATCTTAGAATCCCTAAGGCTTTCGAACAAATTAAAGTACCAATTAGATAGATAATGAATAGAGACTAAAAAGGCATAAATGTAGATTTAAAGGAAATACAAGAATAAAGGAAGTTGTCAGATCATGAGAAAACTTGCTTCTTTTATTTTACCATTTATTCCAGCATTTTAACTTCTAATGATTTATATTAAGGATGGGAAAAGATTTAATTCCAAAAACATTTATGGTTATGTTATTTATAACATATTTTAAATGACCTAGAATCCCAGTAATTAGGGTTTTGATAAATAATTTTGATTAATCCATACAACATAACATAAAACAGTCATAACTAATGAAGTACAAATATAATTTCTGAATGGGAAAATGTTCAAGGTATATAAATTGTTTTTCTCTCTTTTCTTTCTCTTATCTAGAGATTAGAACAATATATACAAAAATGTTCAGTGATTATCACTGGTATTAGAGTTATAGTTGTCTCTCATTGCCATTAAAAATATTTTTATTTATATTTTTTCTGCATAGACACATATTCATTTTCTGATAAAGGAAACGATTAAAAATGATTGAATAAGGTGGTTTAATGATTAAAGTGATTCTTTAGTCAATTGCTCTAGTGCTACATTAAAGAAAATACATAAATGCTTTACCTAGAAAGCTTTATTCTTTGAAAGTAAGAAATACACTTATATTGTTAGGTTCAAAATAATGAAGTTTAGCATTTGCAATTTGTTGAACAAAGTCATTGAAAGAAGCAAAGAAATTTGCAAATCTTCAATTGTGCAGACATATATTCTATAATATTGTCCTACTTTCCACTGTTACTTTATATTTTAATATTAATTTTGAATTCATTTGAAATAGCAATGAATTCTTTATATCTCTGTCTACCTGTAAAAGAAATACCAAAAAAAGTTCCAAAATATCAGTGTTGAGCAATGACTAATAATAGTTATTAATGGAGAGCTCCTGCTATTGTAAAGACAATTAGCTGCTGATCTCTTTTCCTAGACAAATGAAATGATGACTATTTCTCCCCGTTAAAGGAAAAAGTGAGTTGTCTCCTACCAAACCTGCAAGTGGCAGCTGATGCTTCGTTTGAAACCAGTCTTTGTTTTAACAAATAAAACTAATCTAGTGTCTTTACTTGGACACTAATCAGGGAAGATAATATCAGAGAGGACTTTATCTACAATTGTAGTAACTTGCAAAGCCTCACAGACAGCTGAGTTCATTATGCTGGAGCTGCCAATCACATTGCCAGTCATTTGTATTGCTTTTGAACTCGCATTGTTATGTTTCCTCATGGACATTTCTTTTCTCTTCTCTTTCATAAAATGTTGAAACATTCCATTCTGTCTCCTTACAAATGACATTCTAGAAGATCCCCATAAGATTTTTCTTTGCAATAGCAGAGAAATAAGATGTTTTTTCATTCCAGTAATGTTCCAGATACGATTCTTCAAGCGCATCTCAAACCTTTTAAAATCATTTTCACTATTATCTTGAGAATTTTTTTGCTTATACTTATGAAAAACCATAGGATACCATAGCATTCTACACGCCATAAGTTCATTATAGATTCACATAACATCCACCAAGATAACTCATTATGTCCAAGAAATCAATAAAAAACCTTTAAACCAAATTGGAACTAGAAGTATTCTCAGCACTGGAGAAATCTGAGCTGTAAATATGACACAGCAAACAACGTCTAGTAATTGATGTGGGTTTTCAGTCCTTCTCATCTAATCCCTATGGCCACTGCACCAGAACATTTTCGTGGGGTCCTCACTTCAGACAAAGGCACTAACCATCCATCCACCCAGTTGCTTGCATCAGACAACTTGCTATCATCTTTGACTTCTTCCCTCTCTTAATTGAAAACTTTCAAGCAATCACCACATTTTGTTATTTCTATCTCCAAAACATTCCTGGACTTGGTGTACATCTCTCCATTCTCACTACTACATATACGTTTAGGCCATCAACATTTTACACTTGGTTTAGAGAACCACATCATGCAGCCTACAATCTTGTCTCCACTCCAATTCTTCTACCATATAATAGCCAGAGTAATCTCTCAAAATAAATAAATTCAATTCACTTTCCACTTTCGTCCTTCACTGGCACCTAGTTGCCCTTTGAGATAAATTCCGTGCTGCTACATAACTCTTCCAACTATATTAAATTTCTCACTTTCGGTTCCTGGAAAGCATCATGCCCTCTCTTAATTCTCTGCAGGGACAAACTTTGATCCTTTTGTCAGGAAAACTCCACTTTCCCTGACTAACTTCTGCTCATCATTTATATCTCAGCTTAGAAATCACTTCGTTCAGAAAGACTGCTCTGGCCTCCTAATACTTTTTCAGAAGCCTTCCTATATGTTTTATTGTACATTTTTCTATCCTCATCCCACTTTTCAACTGCATCCCAGCTGCTTGTCTACTTGCCTTTATTCATCTCTCTGTGGTAACATTAATGAGGATGGTGAAGATGATTTTTAGTTCAACACTTGAAGAAAAAAATAAATGGATTCAAGATTTAACAGTAAAAAATATTATTCACATACGTTTCATTACCACTCGAATTTATTGCTAAATGAATAGAACTACCTAATTTTCCCCCAGCTCAAGGCTTTAAACTCCTTAGTCCTACCCTGAGTATCTAAAATAATGTCATCATTCCAAAGGCATCAGGCTTCTTTTATATTGTTCCAAATATTTTTTCTCTCCTTTCATAGGCTAGGGATTTTTCTGCTTTCTGTACAAATAAGAGCCATTTTTCTCTTACAAGTGAGTTTCGTATGTGTTTTACAGCCAAGTCCTTACAGCGCCAAAATATCAAAGATAATAAGCTTAATAACAGACTCCTAGGACCCTTCTCCATAATGGCTTTGTTGAGGTAGCTCGTTCTCTCCTATCCCCCTTACATAAACGTATCCAAGTGCACAGAGGGCACCTCTTCAGCAAGTGAAAAACCTGCATTTGCTCAGTCCTAAGCTGAAGCAGCTAAACAGACTTCCATTATTACCAAGGTTTCTGAAAAATAGTTATATGATTTTTCTTTTTCCAAACCTCTCTATTCTTTGCCACATATTCAAGTCCTCTTCTTTCCTTGCCTCTTTCAGCGTGTACTTAATATTAAATGGTCTGAAGGAAAAGTTTAAAACTCCATCATTTTTCAAGAGTCAATGTTTTCTGAGGTCCTACTGAGGCCCAGGTGCGGAGCTACACAGGTCCTGGCAATGCAAAAAGGAAAAGCCAGGCTTCCTAAAAGATTTCCTTGTTGGAGGGGAAGGCAGACTCATACACACATCATTCCAAAGTAAGGTGACATTTCAAATCCAAGGTTTGAGCAATTCTACAGAAGCACTGAGAATGGAGTAAATGATTCTGCTCAGAAGGAATTAAGACAGGGAGATGTGAGATGTAGGAAAGCCTTAAAAGGAGGCAGCATGTACCTATGTCCTTTTTATTTTCCTACAACAAAACATTTGAGTAACAGAAAACACATATATGAATAAATAAATTTTTTATTTTTCATTCATTTTCTTTTGTTGCCAGATAAGTAAACTAATGAATTTTCAGCATTTGCCTTTAGGCTTGAATATACTTTCACAGATTTGCCTGATTTCAACAGATACCTTACCACAATCTGGCTCTGGGAGAGGGGAAGCGTAGCACGCTGCTATTGAGAAGACCGAGCACAGAGAAACCAGGCCCTACTGTCGCAAGAAGACCCATTCATGTTCTGGTGAGATCTCTGTTGCTGGGTGAGCCACTAGAAGAGGTAGGTGTATTATTGTGAAGAGCCCCCTCAACTTGTTTGTTCGAACTCTCAGCATCTAGAAAATTGGGTCCAGGAAAGACTATTACTTAAAAAAAAGAGAACATTTGCAAACCATGAAACAGGGCTTTATAGAGCACATGTTATTTTAATACTTCACTTGGTTAGATACTCAGAGATTTTCTGTGGGGTAGCTAGGGCAGAAGTTATTCGCGTTTTACAGATAAGTTGCTGAGACTCATTAAGATTCAAGGATTTATCAAACTAGAGAAGTCTTGTAACAGGCCTTGAACCACCTGGCTACAAAGTCAGGGTTTATGTTCCTTATTTCTAGACTCGGCAGAGGCAGGAAACAGCATCTCTTTATCTCTTACACACATTCATATTCACATACACTTAGGGACAACCTCAACTCTTTTCCCTTTAATATCGCCAAACCCTTTAGCTTTTCTCCTAGGTCAGACTGTCTGCAGCAATTTACATGCCGGACAGTATCGGGCAATTAGACATAAATTATAAATTCATAGTGTTCAAATATGCTTGAATAAATAAACACTACTTTTATCTGTTTGTTCATTCATTCATTTATCACTTGCCCATTCTCCTATGCAAGTATAGGAGAGCATTTGCACCAGGCACTGGGCAAAGATAAATGAATAAATTAAAGTCCTTGCCCTTGAGGAGCTCCCAATTGAGTTAAGGATGTAAATAAACACACATAGTTATAAATGCAATTTTAGGAATCCAGATAAAGTGCCGTGGGAGAAGATTTACAAAAATACAATAGTTGAACAGGACCGCTAAGGCATTTTTCAGATGAATAAAGGATAAGGGCATTCTGGGCTGAAATAAGAGTCTGTATAATGATACAGAGGCTAAATGTGTCTGGACTGCTGGCTGAGTGTGAGAAGCGTGGTATTTTGAATGCTGAATCCAGGAGGTAATAACTTCAAATATTTTCCATAAGATAAAATAAATTATGCAACCCACTACAACCGCATTCAAACCCAAAATAGATTCCACAGAGACAACGCATAGCTGCTGTTTAAATTGTTCAAACCAGTCAAATGAATTTCCTCCTTAATGAAGATTGCCTTGGGCATTTGCCTCCAGAGCTCTGTTTCTTTCACAAATAACACATTTACCCTTTCTGTTTCTGTAGCAAGAAGCAGCTATGAAGTTATTCCAAGAGCGAGATGTTCGTGGTTTTGGACAAAAAATTAAAAGTATTTCAAATTAATTCTCACCACTCTGGGACAGATTCCTCCATAGTAAGATCCTCTGGTTGTTGATAAAGACAGGCATCATTCAGAGTACACAGAATTAGTGCATAAACATTATCGAAGTTAGATTATATCTTCCCTTTTCTCTAAATTTTCTAGAAATTTATTTTCATTAAAATTCTAGAGGAGTTATTTGTAATGAATACTTTTGAATAGAAATACAGGGAAATTTCTAAGTAAAAAAATTGTGGTCACTTAATAGATTTTTTTTTCTACCATAATTTCAAGAGATGATCTTATCAAATTCTTGCCACATACTTTTCTCCTGATTTTCAAGAACTTGCATTATTTTTGTTTCATGTATAGCTGATGCCCTGATTAAAGTTTTACTCAGTATTGCATTTTAATAAGGAAAAGACATCGTGTTATAAAGGGAATATTTATGATGAGCTGTAAGTTTTTAAGTCTTAGTAATGCTTATTATGATGAGAAACAAAGTGTTCAGGCATATTACCCCAACCCTACTCTTCATATTATCTTTTGTCCTCATCACCTTTCCAGCCGAGACAAGGGAAATAATAAATTGTGGGAGAAAAATATTTGTACTGTAATTCCTTTGAATTTACATTATTACAAAGGGAGAAGGATTTAAAAACACTTAGGAACTTAGTAATGGGAGGGATAAGGTTATATTGTTTACATTTAGGTCATAATTCACTTTGTTATTTGAACCTGTATAATTTCAAGTGAGCTACAGTGGATAGCACAGCTGAACTTGTTGTAAAATCGGGGTTAGAGTAAGGTGTGAATTTTTGATCCATGGTATGGTGTGGTCTGAGTAAAAAGTTAATATCCTTTTGAGATCCAATTCAGAGATTTCTGGAAGCAAGAGCTGAATGCCCAAACCACTGGAAGGTAATGAATGTCTATTTCATTTTACTATATTTAGCTTTGACCAACAGGTGAGGGAACACGATGATTTTATATTCATTCCATTGCCTTTGTGGCTCTTTCCTCCCCCAGCTGTGGAGGCAGGCATTGCAAATTTGATTGGGCTCAGCCCCAAACATTCACTGAGCATGTTATACTAATGGATGGGTTTCCTGGGCCCCACCAGCAGAGACAGAGGCTCTAGTCATCTCCAGGCTTGTCTTCTCCAGGAAACTTCCTGTGTCCTTGTGGTTAGTGAACATGTGCTGGTCATTCTCTGTGCATTTAAAGTGTGTGTATTTATTTTAATTTCCTCTGACTGGGTTCCTAGATAAGATTTGTCTGCTCTGGAATCCTGCTTTGAGGATAGTACATATCATTTGCCTGGCTCTAATAAGTGATCTTTGTTTCTCATTTGGCTATTTTTTTCTTGTCTGTATACTCCTTCTGCTGGAAACTTATTGGCTAGGATATAAAGGGGGTGGTAGGTCTAGGTATGAGAACTTCACTATGACTTCTGTTTCCAAAAATGTGGAGGATAGATGTCCAAAGAAACCAAACTGGCAAAGCACACACACACACAAAACATCTGATGAGCATTAAAGAAAAAGTTGATAAATTTGACTATATTGAAAATAAGAGCCTCAATTAATCAACAACCTCAGAGATTAAAATTAAAAGCCATAATCTGGGTGAAAAAACTTTCAATACCTATAACCAACAAAGGAGTAGTATATAGAATATGTAAAGAATACCTTAAAATCAATAAGCAAATGATAAAAAAGCAACGAAAAAATGAACAAAATTATGAACAAGCTTTTAAAAGAGGGAGAAATATTGACGGCCAACCAACAATTGATGTTCAACCTCACTAACAAGATGACTACATAGAAGATTAATATGTAAACATCAATTGCATTTATATACAGTATTGATTGATATGTAAGCATCAACTGCATTTATATACTTGTAATCAGGAAAATATAAAAATAACACCATTTTCACATTTACCATGTTACACAATTTTAAAGCCTGAAAATGCCATTGTTGGTGAAAGTGTTGGAGCGCGAGGAACTTGGTGGGTAGTAATAAAAACTCGCACGACAACTTTGGAAAAACACTGGGCTTTATCTTGTCAAAAAATTGAACTTGTTCAGCAATTTCACCCCTAGGTATATACCATAGACTAGTGCTTTTCAAATTTTAATAGCTATAGAAGGATACAGTAAGATGCAGATTTCAATTTGGTAGATGGGGGGGTGCATTTATAATAAGCTCCAGGTGATGCTGCTGCTGCCAGTTTGTGGACCACACTTTCAGTGTCAAGCCCTAGAGAATGTCCTGGACTTGTGCACCAAGATCCTTGTACACGAATGTTCAGAGCAGCACCATTTGCAATAGGGATAGTTGGAGACAACCCAAATAGCTATATTTTGTAGCAAGAATAAACATATTATGATATAGTCATGCCATAGAACACTACGCGGCAGTGAAAATAAGTCAGTATAGATGAATATTAAAAACGTCATATTGAGCAAAAAAAATAAGTTCCAGAGGAATACATACAAAGTAATTCCAGTTATGTAAAAGATCAAAAGCAAGCAAATAAACGTATTTGTGGTAAAAACCAGTAAGAGAAGGAAGCAAAAGAATATTTATCACAAAATTTAGGATAGCACTCAACCATAGGAGCAGGATGGTCAAGATAATGCAGTTAAGAAGAGGCACATGGGTGCTTTTAAGGTACAATCAGTATCTAGTTTTTAAACAGTATGTTGGGTACAAGGATGTTTATTTTGATATTATTCTTTAAACTGCACTTTATCACACAAATGTTGATTTTCATAATAAAAACAAAAAAATCTATACAATGTCCCTAATATAAATACAAATTAATATAAATATGTAAATTTAATATAAAAGAGGAACATGAGGTTAACAAAATAAAAAGTGAGAACCAAAATGCATGGGACTATGACAACTGACAAAAGAGACAACCTAAAAAGAGAATTCAGAAAAGGCAATTCTGCCAAAGTGATGTGATCAAATTTACAGCTTTCTGGGTGTTCTAATTTGATCCAAAAATAGACTTTAAATATACAGAGGAGTGCATTGTTAGCAGCATATCCCTTAAATTATTTTCTATGAGACTTTTGGTAGAAACTACAAATTATACATCAATAGTACTTCTGTAGTAAGAGTTTAAATTGCAGTAATGATATTGCTTATTAAGGTCATTTATGTAAGTTCTGGAAACCTGGCGAGCAGGGACAGACTTTATATTATTGAAATTAAAGAGTGCTCTCATCCAGTACTCTCATCCAAATAAAAGTGCACTTCATCTCTACACGGAGTTGGGCCCAAGGACAACCAATAAGAGATTTCCTCAGGAAAGTGTCTTAGTTATCCCAGCACTGAACCTGTATTCCACTGCAAACTCCCAACACAGATTATAGCCTAGACAATTTTAACCTAAAAAAAGAAACACTTGAAGCAGGTGTTACCAGTTATCCTCCAAGAAGAACCTTTAGCAGTGATCTAGCAGAGAGAGTATCAAATTTAAAGCAAAAGGGATCCTGACGGACAAGCCAGGACTTCGCCGCAAAATGTGCCCTCGGCACCTGAAAGATTTAACCTATTGCAGAGAATTAGTTGATACTGATTTTTGCATGTTAGAGAACATTTTCCAAAAAAGATGATTTGTTTTTGTCTTTTCATAGTTAATTTTAAGTCCTTTTTTCTGACAAGTGTTAGACAGCAAGGTATTTTGTATTTCAAGGCCAGTTCCTAGTTAAGATAACAAGGCTGTGCTCAACGACATATTTTGTAGGTATGCAAAGGCACATAGATGCCAGTTTAGTACAGGGTGGAGACCAGCATTTCAGCTTCTGTATCTTCCAAAAAGAATTGAAAAATTATGTAAAAATGTACGGCTGTTTTAGAAAATATTCATATTGATGCTGGCAGAAATTACTAGTTCTACAAGAGGAGGATTTTGATCTATATGTAGCGTTGCCAGATGTAGCAAATAAACATATAGGATGTCCAGTTTAATTTGAATTTCAGATGATCAACAATTAGTAATTTCTTAGTATAAATGTGTCCCAAGTATCAAATATCACACAAGACATTTATATTAAAATATTATTTGTTGTTTAACTGACATTCAAATTTAACAGGGAGTCTTGCATTTTTGGGGGCTGGGGGGCTGAAATCCTTTTCTATATGGAAGAACCATATTATAAAGCTTAGGGATTTGATTTTAGAATTAAGGGGCTCAATGTTGGAAAAACCTGTGCACCTATTATAGGGGCCAGAGAGCAATAAGAAAGCAAACCAGAGGAGACAAAAATGAGACTGAATAATTTTTACTAGACTTCAGTGTTTCTCAAACTTTAACATGAACAAGAATCACTAGAAATCTTGTTAAAATGTAGATTCGGTTACAGTGGTGTCTTTATTTGGGCTGCTATAACAAAGTACCATAGACTGGGGGTGAGGGGGTGGCTTATAATCAAGAAAAATGTATTTCTCACAGTTGTGGAGGCTGGAAGGCCAGGATCAGGGTGTCAGCATCGTTGGGTTATGGTGAGAACCCTCATCCAGGTCTCAGACTGCTGACTGGTTGTTTTATCTTCACGCGGTGGAAACTGAGAAAGCTCTCTGGGTTCCTTTTATGAGGGCTCCATTCTCGTGACCCAATTATCTCCCAAAGGCTCCATCTCCTAATACTATAATATTGGGGGTTAGGATTTCAACATATGAATGGGGGGAGGGACAAAAACGGTCAGTTCCATAACAGTGGGTCTGGCATGGGGCCCGAGACTGTGCATAACTAAGAAGCATAGGTGATGACAACGCTGTTGGTACTTGGAGCACACTGAATACAAAGGGGCTAAAACAGTGCTTCTCAGCTTTAGTGCCCAGTAGAATCACTTGGAGGCTTAGTAAACACAGATTCATGGGCACTGCCCTCACAGTGTGTTTCTGAGCTCCAGGTGATATACATTTGGCTGATTGGGCCCACACTGCCAGAACCCCAGGATTAGGGGATGAGTTACCCTCACAGCTGATCTCTATATGTCTAAGCTATTTAAATACCATATCGAAAAAGTAAAACTAAAAAGGGCAATATACACATAATTATATATAATTAAAGGAAATACCTAGTTTTAAAAATAAGTTACAGGGGGCCCACTCCATGGTGTAGCAGCTAAGTGCACGCGCTCCGCTGCTGGCGGCCCGGGTTCGGATCCAGGGCGTGCAGCGACGCACTGCTTGTCAGGCCATGCTGTGGCAGCATCCCACATAAAGTGGAGGAAGATGGGCACGGATGTTAGCTCAGGGCCAGTCTTCCTCAAAAAAAAGAGGAAGATTGGCATGGATGTTAGCTCAGGGCTGATCTTCCTCACAAAATAAATAAATAAATAAGTTACAAAAAGAAGGTTAAAGGAAAATTTTAGTTCCTAGACTATAAAGTTTAAACCCCAGTGACAGGGGTAGCAAGACATATTGCCTTCCAGGCTTTGCCTCACTTACCTTTATATATTCAAATGAATTTCTGAGTGCCTCAATCTGGAGGAGCCCAATCTAGTTCCTTTATTGTGGAGATAGTGGAAAATTCTGGTTGCTGATCTGACATTCAACTTTAACAGGGAGTCTTGTATTATCATTGTTATTATTATTTTTATTTATTTATTTTTTGGCTGGAATTCCTTTCTATCTGGAGCAATCATGTTGTAAAACTTAGTGATTTTAGAATTAAGGGGTTCAATGTTGGAAAAACCCGTGCACCTATTACAGGGGCCAGAGGAAACCAAGAAGGCCAATCAGGAGATAAATATGAGACCGAATGGTTCTCTGAAACTCTAACATCAACAAGAATCACCAGAGATCTTGTTAAAATGCATATTCTGATACAGTGGTATCTTAGTCGTTCGGGCTGCTATAATAAAGTACCATAGACGAGTACTTTAAGCTGGCCTTGAATACTTGTGTCTCACATTGAGGGCAGGAGCAAAGCTTTCTGTTCTGGGATGGCCATGAGCCCTGAGGTGGTACCGTGCTCTCCTGTGAGACTGGCCTCGCTCATTTCTCAGGCTTAGGCTCTGGGATGAGGATGTTCCTGTTCAATTGGCCCAGGCTCTCTAACAGGAAGCATTTTTGATTTCCTGACTCTGCCATTTCTACAGGGAGTGAGGATGCCCCAGGGTTTGGCCTCACAGAGATGAGGTGCTGGAGATTCCTCCTACAGTGGAACAGTGCCACCAGGTTTAGGACTCAGGGAGGAATAGTGGCTGGGTCTTCCATAAAGAGACAGTAATGAAAATGAGGCAAACACTTTTAACGGGGTAAAGCATCTCACAAATAAGGTTGAGTCTCTTCATTTGAAATCACCTGCTACTTCTGGAGGCCATGTCCAAAGC
Source organism: Ceratotherium simum simum (assembly GCF_057802395.1). NCBI lineage: Eukaryota > Metazoa > Chordata > Mammalia > Perissodactyla > Rhinocerotidae > Ceratotherium > Ceratotherium simum. The sequence goes on along the minus strand of NC_141908.1, from coordinate 35,915,679 downwards.
ACTGGTGGCAGGGCTAAAGTATTCCCACCCACTAATCCCACCTGCTGGTCCCAAGTGACCACATCACTTCCGGGGAGCAGCCAGCCCCAGGAGTTCTCAGCTACAGTTGGTGGCCTCTTCTTTGCTCTGTGCGCCAGAACCACTGCGTCCAATCCCACCTTTTGTGATTCAGTGTCAGGATTGGCCCGCTGGTCCTCCTTACCTTCTCTGCAACCTACTTTTTTTCTTGTGGCCACCCTAATTTAACCTCTTAAATATGGAACTTGTAAGAGGATTGGTTCCTTCTCCTCAGAAAGACCATGGGCTCCTCATGCAAATCAATCTACTTTATCTCCACAGACCAGAGCTGCATGAAAGATGCTGACTGCTGACGTAACATTTGCCAAGTCATTTGCAAAAGCTTCTCAAAATGTGTCATATAAATATAGCACAATATAAAAGCATAAATCTTCATGCATTGCACTGCTCAATAACCTCTAGAGGAAAAGATTAGATTCTATTAAAAAATAGTAAAGCACAATTGTACACTTTGAATATGATTTTAAAGTTAGTAAGAACAAGACATAGTTGAGACTAAGACAACAAAATATCTAATAACAATAATGAAAAGATTAAAATATTAAAGAAAGAATAACTAAAACTGTTTTCTAAAAAGTCTTTAAGAACATACACTAAAAAGCAGAAAGATCAATGAATTTTATTACATCAAAATCAAGGATTTTTCACTGGAAGTATATAGGAGAAATTAACACAAAGTATGAGAGAGGAGTGGGATAGGTGGAAATAAGATTGGATTGAGATTTCTCCATATTGACATTATTATATTATTTTTATTTTTGACCCATGTGAATGTATTACATAGTCAAAATAGAAAAAATAAACATTTAAAATAAAAAAAAGAATCCTGCCTAATGAAAAAACCATGGACAAAGTTAATAGGTACCTGGGAGGAGATATTTGCTAGGATTCTGCAAAACCATCTGACAAAATTCTATGACCCGAAAACTTTGTTCCTGAGCATAAATCCTCCTCCTCATTCTTACATAAGTCCATAAGAACATGTATGTTGCTAGTACCTAGAACAGTGATTGCCACCCAGTAAATGTTTGATGTTATTTGTTGAAGAAACTAGTAAGTTAATGGCAGCAGAGAGTGGGAGCTATTTTGGGTAACCATCTCAGAGAGGGTGAATAGTTAAAATGCAGTGGGTTCGCACCATTGAGTACTTTGCAGCACATAGATGTGCACTTAGAAATCAGGAATGGGTGCTAAAACCATAATGTTTGTGTTATAAAGAGAAGAAAAATAATGAATATATAACTCAACACCATTTATGCTAATTAAAAATAAATTAACCCCAAACAATGCACATTTTTCAATGAAACATTCAAATAAAATATACATATTAAACAAATTAGAATGGTTGCCTATGATGAGGGATTAAGGGAATAAATGAATAAATAAATTAACTAAACCCACTTTACCCAAAGTTTGGCGGGGGGGAAGATTGTGATAGATTAAAGACGGTCACAAGTACTTTGCTACTCCTTCCTTTGAGAGATAGGGTATAAAACCTCTCTCCTTGATTTTGAGTTGGACTTAATGACTTGCTTATCTAGCAGAATGTGGCTGAAGGGACATTCTGGCCTTCCCAAGGCTAGCTCATAAGAATCCTTGCAGCTTCTGCTCAGGCCCCTTGAAATATTTGCTCTAGGGGAAGCCAGTTTCATTGAAAGTTATCTGAGTACCCTGAGACCACTATGCTGGAGAGGCCAAAGCTAAGCACTTCAGTTGGCTGTCCCAGCTCAGCCCAGCCTTTCAGCCATCACTGCGAGGTGCCACACATGCAAGAGAAGCCATCTTGGACTCTGCAGACCAGCCCGTGTGCCAGCTGAATACCACTGAGGGACTTCAGTCAATGCCATATGGAGCAGAGGAATTACTCAGCTGAGCCCTGCCTGAAGTCCTGACACAAAGACTCATGAGATATTATAAAATGTTCTGCTTTAAGCTACTGAATATGGGGATAATTTGTTATGCAGTAATAGAAAACGAGAACCAAGACAACCTAACAAAACCTGACTACCACCAGCTTAAAGACCAGAGACCGAGGATAAAATTATGAAGGGCTAAAAAACAAAGATAAACAAAATGGCATTATACATTCTGAAACTGCTTCCAACCCTGAGTCAGAGTCCTTCAAACTAAGGCTGCCGCTAATATCCAGGGCTATTCCCACTTAATTGTTCTCCTGGTCTCAGAGAGCAAGACTCTTGTCCTCTCTGTTTCTGGCTCTTACCCCAGTGTCTTGCCCCACTTTAAAAGCATGAGTCAGAGGAAGATATA